>NC_080175.1:82590415-83190415 GCF_950295315.1 Erinaceus europaeus | reverse complement strand
AAGAGCGAGTTAAAGGCTTACATATATCGAAATGATTGAAAAAACAATGAAGGACTAGTGACTGAGTTGACTGACTAGAGGTATTTCAAGTCTTCCTTGGCAAAGGAGCAGCTTTAGTGCTAAGCGTCAGCACCTTAACAGACCACTGTGCTTACACATGTAGCACTTGGATGGGACTTTAAAGGTACTGCTAACAGTGAAGACAGACGACATTGGGTTTCTCTTTATAATTCAAGGCATCCTGTCACTATCTTTTAACCTGCTTGCATTTATAAAACATCCATTTTTTACAATATGAAGTCGAATTTCTGAAAACAAAAACAACACTGCTTTCCCAACTCTTGGTTTTTGGGGTTTTTTCTCATTTTTTCTGAGTTCCCCTCTGCCTGCTTCAAATCATTATTCTTCCTGCATTCGAGCAGCAGCATAAGGATGGAAAAATATACCAGTTTTGTTGGTTGCTTTGGCTTTAAATTCACGACTATTATCTTTGTGGGTTCTTCGTGCTGCGGCATAACATTCTATGTATCCCTGGTCTGTTCACTCTGCTTATCTGGATACTTGTGGAATACATTTTGCTTTCTCCCCAGACCTGTAGCAACTCTTCCACCATTTTTACTATGAACTGATGCCCTTGCTTATTTATTTATAAAATAGAAGCAGCTCAAAGGAGTTTGTCTTCCTTTCTTTCTCTCTCTCTCCCTTTCTTTCTTTCTTTTCTTTTCTTTCTTTCTCCCCCCCCTCTCTCTTTCTTTCTTTCTTTCTTTCTTTCTTTCTTTCTTTCTTTCTTTCTTTCTTTCTTTCCCTTCTTCCTTCCGTCCTTTTCTTTCTCATTTTTATCAGCTAAGATGGAGTGAAATTGAGAGAGGACAGGAAGACAGAGGGAGAGAAAGATAAACACCTGTAGACCTGTTTTTGTTACTCTTCAAGCAGATCCCCTGCAGATGGGGAGCTGGAGCTCAGACCAGGGTCCTTGCACTGATAATACATGTGCTTAACTGGTTGTGCCACCACTTGAGCCCAGTTCAAAGGAGTTTCCACAGGTTCTCACCATCATATCTGCTTGCTTGCATTTTTCCCTATCTACTGTAACATAAAACATCCTGAGATGTTTTATTAATGGAAAATGGTTGGGACAAAAACAAAACAAAGCAAAAGAGAGAGAGAGAGAGAGAGAGAGAGAAGACAACAAAACAGCAAGTACACCCATATCAGAAAACTTCTACTCAAAAACAAAAAGAAACAAATTATCGATACATTCAGCAACTTGGATAACTTTCAAGGATATGATACTGAATAAAGACAAAGTTATGGACTCTACAAGAAGACTAGTTGTTGCCAATGGTTAGTGATGTTAGCAGGAAGGAGGAAAGAGATGATTTTGAAGATGTAACAAATGAGATCTTGAGGATATTGGAATAGTTCTGTATTTTGATTGTGGTGGTGTGTGAATTTACATGAGCGATGAAATTATTTAGAAACATATACATATTGCATCAATATCAATTTCCTGGTTCTGATGTACATAGTTCCATAAGATGTAATCATTGGCTAAAGCTGGATAAAAAGAAATATCCTTACCTCTGTGTTATCTTTGCAAATTTCTATGAATCTATAGTCATCTCAAAATAAATACCTGGGAAAAAATCACAAGGTCAAGTAGGTTAAATGTAAAATTATAACAAGTCAAAGACCACCAAATTCTTTAGTCTGTACTCCTTAGATTGACCACCACCAAAAATTTTTTTTTTTTTAACCAGAGCACTGTTCAGCTCTGGTTTATGGTGGTGCGGGAAAATGAACCTGGGACCTTGGAGCCTCAGGCCTGAGAATCTCTTTGTATAACCATTATTCTATCTATTTACACCCAAAGAAAAATATTGTTGCCCTGCATTGTTCTCCAGCTGCCATTCAGTTGCTCTAAATTCCTGCTCAGGAAATCTTGAAAGATTCATCTATGTTCCCTGTTTAAGTCCTATTTCCACTCTTTAATGAATGCCCAGTAATTTAATATCCTTCACACCAATCTTATTGTTCTTATGGCAGACACTGTTGGTTGTGCTATTAAATCAAATATCTAGCATCCAGTCCTTTATAATTATTTTAACACACTTACCAGCAGTATTTAAGAGGGTATTTTATGCCCTCTTCCCTTTTAAAAAAATGGTTTCGAGGATAGTAGATTATGTCCATATGATCCTTTTCAATCTGCATGTTTGTTTTCTTGAATATATTTTTTATCGAAAGTCCTAGGATTTAGTGTTTAGATTATACCTTCTTCTATTTTTACATTCACATTTTATATACATACCATCATTAATGATTTTTCAAATTTTTGTGCCCAGCCCTGACCTTTTATTTCAGATCTGGACTTACATGCCCAGAAGCCTTCTAGATCTCCTTTGTGCAGAAGTCACAGAAGCCTCAAATTAACATAATCCAAACCAACTGCAGATCTCACGTTCTCTGAGTATATTCAGCCTGGTGCATTATCTAATTCAGTTAATAGCTTTCTATTTTTCCAGTTGCTTAAAGTGAATGCATAGGTGACATGCTTAACACTCCTTTCTTCCTTCCTCCCTTCTTTCCTCTTTTTTTTCTTTTTCCTTTTTTAAATTGTCTGTGGTTATCGCTGGGCCTGGGTACCTGTACAGTGAATTCACTGCTTCAAGCAGCCATTTAGCTTTTTTTTTCTTTTGTAGATAGTGACAGAAAAATAGAGAAGGGGAGGATATACAGAGGGAGAAAGAGAAACACCTGTAGCAGCACTGCTTTATCTTTGGTGAATCTTCCATTCTGCACATGGGGAGCTAGAGCGTGAACCTGGATCTTTGTTAATGGCAATAAGTGCTATCAGGTGTGCCACTGCACAGCCCCAACACCTCTTTCCCTGTACCCCTGGTATATGACCCGACATGTCAGGAAATATTAAAATTCTGTCCTTAATATGCATATGCACCTACCTGCTGCTTAACACTTTACCGTCACACCATGCTGATTAAGCCACCATCATCCCTAGTCTCTAGCATTGTAATACAGGCTTAATTGGTCTCTATGATAGGACTGCACACAGTTTATTTTCCTTCTTTTAATACAAGTACCTTAAGATTTGATATTCAAGCCTCCACTTTAAAGAGCACTAACTCTTGCTAGTCACGCAGATAGACAGAGGTCAGTAAGGCTGCATCCTTAGCACCAAGAGTTTTTTTTGCTTTACAGATTATGTTTTCAATAACTCTTTATCTCTCTTGATTTAAAATTTTTGCCTTTATGATTTAAATTTGTCCTCAAAGAGTGAGCCCTGGAACCCTAGACTCCCCACTAAAAGTAGAACTCCAGGCTCATGTACTCCTCTCCTCTACACCTTAATTTCTGTATGGCTTAAGTTGTGCTGTGTAATTTTCAAGGCTTATAAGTAAAGAAAAATCTCTTAACTTTTTCCAGATTTGTATGGTTATTGCTGAAGAGCATCTTGAAATCCCAGTAGACTCCAAAGGATCAATTCAATTAACACTGACTTAAAGGTGGGGGGGCATGCTTAAAGGAAGCTCTCCAGGCCATAGGTCAGTGATTACAAGCACTTCTAGCAGGTACTATTATTTCAATTTTTGTGGGGACCAAAATGCAAAAAAAAGGGGCTGGGTCATGGTGCACCTGGTTAAGTGCATCCCTTACAGTGCACAGAGATCCAGGTTCAAGCCCCTTGTCCCCACCTGTGGAGGAAAGCTGCATGAGAGGTGAAGCATGTCTACAGCTATCTCTCTAACTCTTTCTATCTCCATCACTCCTATCACTTTCTCTCTGTCTCTATCCAATAATAAATGAATAAAAATATATATTTTAACTAACCTCTCTTCTTTTGTTCTTTACATTTCTGGAGTTTATTGTAAAGTCAGTAATCCAAAGGATACCCTTGAAGTAGAAACCATAAGCATATATCATATAAAAGTTCTCTGTGTATTTCTGTGTTTGTTTTTCTTGAGGCATATGCTTTTATTTATCTTTGGTATATTCCTAGGATAACCCCTAAATCATATGGTAGAAGTATGTTTAATTGCTGAGGAAGCTGCCAAATGGTTTTCCAAAGCGTATGTACTATTTTATATTCATACCAGCAGGGCATGACAATTCCATTACTTCCAGATCATAGTGTACTTTGACAGAAGCAGATGAGTGGTTGCCTGATGGGAGGGAAGAAGATAAAGTAGAAATGGGAAGAGAGGGATGGATTGCAAATGAGCAACAGGAAGCTCATCTGGGGGTTGATGGGTATATTCATTATCTTGATCTGGTATTGGCTTCATGGGTATATACATATCTCAAAATTATTAAACTCTAGGATTTAAATATGTAGTTTATTGAATATAAATTATAATAACAAAGTAGTTATACTTGCACTCTAGTCATCATTAGTATTAAATGAGTTTATACAGGCCCTATATACAAATCTGGTTTATGCTAAGTGTTCAATAAATGGTGACTATTATAACTTTATTATTGGTAATAAAATAACTAATCTTGCACTTTACTGCTCTGCAGATGTATGACATTAGAGCAGGAAAGGGATATAATCTTTTTGTAAGTGTAGTTGGCAGAGTTGCATTTTTAGGGGAAAATCTTGACATTTCTCAGTACATAATGATGTTCTGAAATATTTACTCTAACATGAATAACACATTTAATCTATCAAAAGCAAAACATGAAATTATATTGTATTTTACAAAACATGACAAATGCCACTATTGCACCCTTGCTCAATCTTCTGATCAGCTCTATACAGTAGAATAACAAGAATATAGTCAAACAATGATGACAGCCAAAATAAAACCTTGTAACAAATTAGTTCTGAATATTTAATATCACTACAGAAATATCTATTTTTTATTTATTACCTTAGGTTTTATCGTCACTCCTACATTCACAATACTATGGAAACCTAACATGGGCTTGGTGCCCAGTGCTAGAGTGTCAAACCAGCTTTTGCAAGAAAGGAAAGAACTTTGATGCTGTAGTGTAATGGAAGCTGATAGATCTGTTCAGCTCTATCTCCTTCCTTTGCTTCACAGAAGACATATAGATAGAAGGGGGATCTAAAAAAAGTAAAATAAAAACCAGAAGGTAGGTTCCATGACTAAAAGCGTGGGGACTTAAGGTCATGAATTCATCAGGTCTTCTAGGTAATAGCTCTTGGATCAGGAAAGTTTTGTTGTGTGTTCCCTCCTAAAATAAATCTTACAACAGATCTTAGTTCATCTGACTTCTCAAGGAGCAAAGTAAACAGGAATAGGGTGGAGTTGTGAGTCTGATAATTGTCCTTTTGTTTTCCAAATTCTGCTCTAAAAATGTTGTCTGTTTCTTGCAAAAGCAGTTCATATTAGCGGAGTACTAAGTGATATATTTTTGTCTATCACAATTTATCAATTTCAGGTCACTTTCTCCCCTTAAATCATGCCATATATCCCTATACCTTTTGGGCCATGGTTTTAGATTTTATTTTAAATTTTATTAGTGATTTAATATTGATTTACAAAATTATAACAGAGGTATAATTTCATACCATTCCCACCACCAGAGTTCTGTATGCCTATTCCCTTCATCGGAAGCTACAGTAGTTCTCCCAAGGTTGCAGATATGGATTAACTATTATTTCTATAACTGTATATATTAATATCTATTTGCCCATTTTTCCCTCATGGTCTTGCCTTCTCTTTTCTTCCAAGTCACACAAAAACCCATTACTACTGCCAAGTGTCCTATTTTTCCTCTTTTCTTTCTGGGTTCTGATGGAATTGGAGTTTAGAGTCCTCTGATCATCTTCCCCTAACATTTCTCCCCCAATGGCAGTATGGAACAAAATTCTTTATGGGGTGCAAAGGTGGAAGTTCGGGCTTCTATAATGGCTTCCCCACTGGATATGGGCACTGGCAGGTTGATCCATACCCCCCAGCCTGTTTCTGTCTTTTCCTAGTTGGGAAAGACTTTGGAAAGGTGAGGCTTCAGAACATATTGGTAAGGTCGTCTGCCCAGGCAAGGCAGGATGGAATCATAATAACATCTGCAACTTGGTTGCTGAAAGGTAGTAAGATATAACACAGGAACCAAAAAGTAGGGGTAGGGCAGATGAGAATAGGGATCTTAGAGTGGAAAGAAGTGAAAAACTCTATTTTAGGTTGCTCATAGGGCCCCGTGAATTTTGTAGATTTTGCTTGAGTTTGATAACTAACATGGAGGTAGATAATAAAATACTGTCAGGGAAGATGGTTTCAGAGTTGAGAATACAGCTAGAATGTTGGATTAGGGCAGAGAGTAGATATAACCTAACATGGATTCAGTCTTGAAGAAAATTGACGAATAAAGTTAACTGTTTACCCCATCCATCTGACCCAGGGCCCAGATGTATATTCATATTTAGCACAAGGGCCTGTGTAACCTCTGAACCCCTGTCTGCCTGAGCTTGCAGTTCATAGTCACAGCCTGGAACATTCTAGGCTGCACTCACTTCTGGACCAGACCTCTTTGAGTGGCAGGCTAAGATGACCCAGTCTCCCTTCTGAGAATGGGGCAGTTCCTACTGCCACTTCTTATAGAGAGGACAAGATTTGTAGTGGCCCATGAGAGAGCTTATAATGATGTCCTTGATGGAAGTGACGAGTGAAGCTGTGCAACTTATTATAGCAAATGAATAGTTCTGTTCTCCTCTCTCATGATACCTAGTGATGTCCCACATGATTAAGTCAAAATCTCTAAATGAAAATGATGTAGGGCTGAGATCTTATCTATCTATCTATCATAGTCTTATTTCAAGGATCAACCTCATGTAAGTTACTGACATTTGATTTTTAGTACCATTGAGGCTGTTTTTTTTTTAAATATTTTTTATTAGCGATTTAATAATGATAAGCTTGTGGGATAAGAAGGGTACAATTCCATGCCATTTCCACCATCAGAGTTCTGTATTCCATCCCTCCAGTGGATGGTTCCATCTTCTTTATCCCTCTGGGAGTATTGACCAAAGATCTTTATGGGGTGCAGAAGAAGGAAGGCCTGGCTTCTGTAATTGCTTCTCTGCTAGACATAGGCATTGACAGGTCTGTCCCTACTCCCAGCCTGCTTCTGTCTTTCCCTAATGAGGCAGGGCTACCCTACATCTCCAGGACACAATGGTGAGTTCCTCTGCCCAGGTAAGTCAGGTTGGCGTCATGGTAACATCTGTACCTTGGTGGCTGAAAAGCTTTCAGATATAAAGCAGTACAAATGTTTAATAATCAGGGATCTAAAGGTAAGACTATAGCAGATGAGATTTTGGGGCTCCGTCTTGGAAAAAGCTAGTAGGTCTATTTTAGGTATGTTCTAAGGGGATTATGACTTTACTAATTTTTGCCTGTGTTCCACAGCTAGCATGCAAGTGGGCTAAAAGTATTGTCTGGGGAGATGGTGTCGGAGTCGAGAATAGGACTAGAAAGCTGGATCAAGGCAGAAAGTAGTTCCCAAGTATGGAAAAAGTATATAATTATTACATGTAAATATTGTTAACTGTGGTGTATCAGGTTAAGCTCACATAAGATTAAGGGGGCAAGGACCCACTCAAGGATCCTGGTTCGCTGCCCAGGCTCTCCACCTACAGAGGGTTGCTTCACAAGAGGTGAAGCAGGTCCACAGATGTCTGTCTATTGTCCCTTTCCCCTCTCATTTTCTCTCTGTACTATCCAATAATAATAATAATAATAATAATAATAATAATAATAATAATAAGCCTCCAGGAGCAGTGTATTCATAGTGCTGGCACAGAGTCCCAGTGATAACCCTGGAGCCTGGAACAAAAACAAAAAACAAAACAAAACAAACAAGCAGAAAAGAAAATACAATTCTTTATGATTTAGCAAATAATACATGTTTGATGACACAGAATACTACTCTTAATTTTTAAAATTCTTTTACAAAGATTACTTCTATTAAGATTTATGTTTATTTCCCAGCAACCTAGTTTTACATGTATTAACAATTATTAACCATTATTAGCTACATTATATGTGCATACCTCTTTGCTTTCACTCGAAAGGAAAACTTTAAACATATGGACATCAGTGGTATAGTTATATACTGAATTCAAGTTGAGGGGATATAATACTCATAACACATCAGATTTCTGTGTTTAATGGTCAATATACCCTGTATTTTTAAAGAATGATGTGGGATATTCTGTTTTTCATTTACCTTATTTCTCTAAGTGGCATATGTCCAGGAAAAAAAAAAACCTCTATATAAAGTGCTCTAAATGTGTTAGTTTGCTGACATTTTATCTCTTTTAAGTACCATAGTATATTTGTACAATAGATATGGTGAACATTTTGTCTATTTCACATATATGATTTGACAATGTCTTTTAGCTAGTTCTGAAAACAATTCAACTTCAGGCCAGTGCTATTGTACTAATTTTATTTTCTCTGTCAATGTAGGATTTTCCTGAAGAGCAGACAATGCCTTTTACTTGACTCAGTATAAAATGTAAGGCATTTTACAATGGCAGATATTCCTCATAAATCCCTAATGTTTCTGCAGTATGCACACTGAGGATGGGCTTAAGTCTCAGAATAACTATATGTACCTGCCACAGTTAAAGTTACACCTAAGCCATTTGCTAAATCTAAGAAAACAAAGATTTATTACTGATGGCTCAAAAGATGTGGTAGAAAAACCCTCTCAGGAGTCAGAAGATTTGGTCTCCAGTGATGTTGGACACTTTGCTAATCTCTAGGCAACTTTTGAATCTTATGTAGTAAATGACTTATCAAGTTTTTTCAGGTATGTGGATACACACACACACACACACACACACACACACACACACACACTTATAGATAAGACATAGTGACTGGAAAAAGGTTTCTATTTGATAAATAAAAGATGTAATCTTTTGTAAGCAGGACTTTCATTTTAAAATACTTTATTTCTCTACTGTTGGAAGAGATTGAGATCAGGTAAAGAAAAAAAAAGATTCTTTGTTTTGGAAAAAAATCATTCTGTGGTTAAAGATAAAGTATAAATCACACCTTCTTTTCAAAAAATTGAGATGGTCACTACTTTGAAATAATGTAAAAGTGTATCTTTATTGGCCGAGTTCAAGCTTTATGTATTATTTCTTCTGGGAAAATGTTATCTAGACAAAATGAATCATTTTGGATTTTTTTTCTGAAGCAGTCTCAGAATAGTGGTAAAGAGTGATGATTTTAGTCATTTTGCCTGAACATAAATCCAAGGTTCTTGACTTAGTGACTCTAACATTCGGCAAGTGATATAACCTGCATGTGCAGCTGTAGGCATAATAACTGAACCAGTCTTACAGAGTTGTCAGAAGTGGAGACACAAAAATTGCAGCCAAGGTATGGGGCATATATTGCCATCACATAATTAGAGATTCTTTAAGTTCAGTTTGAAATTCTAAAGTTTACTCTGTACTGGCAATGTACTCTGTGAGATGGTAATTAAGAATGAGTTGTTGGGTGGTGGGAATTGTGTGGAGTTGTACCCCTCCTACCTTATGTTTTTGTTCACTAATCCTTTCTTAAATAAAAAATTAAAAAAAAAAAAGAATGAGTTATCTGGACTAGAAAAATAATGTAAGGATGTTGGAATCTGATGAATTGTCCTGACAGTAACTGTGCTGGCACTATGAAGCCGTTGCTCCTGGAGGTCGTCCCTCCCCCCCCCCCCCATTTTATTGAATAGGACAGAGAGAAATTCAGAGAGAAGAGGAAGACAGGGGGAGAGAAAGACAGACACCTGCAGACCTGCTTCACCACTTGTGAAACGACCCCCTGGAAGGTGGGAAACCAGAGAGCTTGAACTGGGATCCGTGCACGCATGTCCTTGAACCTGACCTAGTGCATTACCCCACCCCCAACTCGCTCCCCTAATAGCAACTTAAAGCAAATAGCTGCAGTTTTAAGGGTAAGGTGTATCTCATTCAAGATTGAGCTTTTATGATTTATACATTAAAGGAAAAGATCCGTTTATAAATTGACGTATGAGATATTTGTTTGACAATATCACCACCACCACCATCAACATTACTATGTATTGTAGGAATATAATAAGCAATTGTCAAAAAACTGTAATAAAAAATTAAATGTTATTTGTGGGGGTCGGGTGGTGACACAAAGCGCAAGGACTGGCGTGATGATCCAGGTTCCAGCCCCCGGCTTCCCTACTATGGGGGAGTCGATTCACAGGTGGTGAAGCAGGTCTGCAGGTGTCTTTCTTGCCCCCTCTCTGTTTTCCCCTCCCCTCTCCATTTCTCTCTGTCCTATCCAATAATGACATCAATAACAACAATAATAACTACTACACCAATAAAAAGGGCCTCAAAAGGAAAAAAATATATATATATATATAATCATCTTTTAAAAATTAAATGTTATTTGACAGAAAATGCATTCTTCTAAGAACCTCCTATTTGTTTCGAGTATGTGTGATTTTCCCCCCACAAATTACTGATCTGATGACTTCCCTCTACTTCTCCTCCATTCTCCTCATTCCAACCCCTGTTGCTGCCTCTTTTGTATCTATAAGTGCTGCTCTAATTATTTCTGGATGGCAAGTGCCAAACATTCTTCTCTTCCTTCTGGAAAGAAAATATGTTTTTTTTCCCTCTAAGCCCCAGAACACAAGCAGGCCTACGCTGTAACTTTTTAAAAGATCTTGGCAAAGTGGTGCCCAGTGACTGTGCAGCTACCAGAGCTCATGCATTACTATGTTCAAGGACCAGGTCCAAGTCCCTGGCTCACACCTGCAGGGGGTGGGAGTTGAGTGAGCAATGGATTAGTGCAGCAGGCATCTCTCTTTCTCATTCTCTCTCTCTTTTTAAAAAATATTTATTTTATTTATTTATTCCCTTTTGTTGCCCTTGTTGTTTTTCATTGTTGTTGTAGTTATTATTGTTGTCATCGTTGTTGGATAGGACAGAGAGAAATAGAGAGAGGAGGGGGAAGACAGAGTGGGAGAGAAAGATAGACACCTGCAGACCTGCATCATGGCTTGTGAAGTGACTCCCCTGCAGGTGGGGAGCCAGGGCTAGAACCGGGATCCTTACGCTGGTACTTGCGCTTTGCACCACCTGCACTTAACCTGCTGCGCTACAGCCTGACTCCCTATCATTGTCTCTCATCCTTTAAGAATGGAAAGTGAAAAAGTGGTCGTAGGCTGCAGTGGAGTAATTGTGGAAACCCTAGTGATAGCACTGATAAAAAAAAAAAAGTAAATGTTATAAGTACAAGTTTTTTTTTAAATTATCTTTATTTATTGGATAGAGACAGCCAGAAATCAGAGGGAATGGGGAGAGAGAGAGACAGACACTTGCAATGCTGCTTCGCCGCTCGAAAAGCTTTTCCCCTGAAGGTGGGGACCAGGGGCTTAAACCCAGGTCCTTGTGTACTGTAGCATGTGTGCTCAACCAGGTGCATCACCACCCACCCCACAGTACAAGGATTTTGTTATTATTATTTACTTATTCGACAGAGACAGCCAGAAATTAAGATGAAAGGGAGAAGTAAAAAGACAGAGACACCTGCAGCCCTGCTTTACCACTTATGAAGCTTTCCCTCCACAGGTAGGGACTGGGGTCTTGAACCTGGGTCCTTGTGCATTGTAATGTGTGTGCTTAGGCAGCTGCATCACCACCCAGCCCCGAATAAGTACAAAATTTAACTGCTACTTACCTCCACATACGCATCCCTGCTTCACTTTAGTAGGTCTTCATATGTAAAAGCTCAGTCTCTCACCTCATTCTCAGATTCTCCAAAACCATTGCTATATCTCAACTAACTTTCTAGGCCTCATCCTTGCTCTTAGCCTCTGTATACATGTTATCCCGGCTCAAGAGAACATAGAGGTCCTTTCTTGACACACTTTTCTTCATGTCTTATCTAGGATTAATGGTGCAGGCACCGTCATGTGAGCTGCTTGACACGATACCATCTTTGCAGGAAGTTCAGCACAGCTGGACTCTCCAGGCCAAACTGAAATCATCTTGCTTTTTGCCATGTATAGGGCTTGTTATTAAGCTCTGTGTGGTCTTAATAATATTTACCTATGGCCAGGCTCAGAGCCTACCAATAACTAAAGTAATGACAAAACCCGTACTGCACTCTGTAAGATTGATCATAATGGAACAAGCAATATCAGTAATGTAGCATTTTTCAGGGGGCTCCAATAGGATGAATTGTTATCCCCTTTATCTACACCACTTCCTTTAGTATTCCCCCTAAAATATAGAGAAAGGTTGGTGGTTCCCACAGTGGAGGGGTCACCTTACATAGCATAAGTAATTAATGGAAAGTTATTGTATCTGCCTAGATACAATGGGCCTTTTAATCTACCACCCACCACTATGCTCCCACTTCCTTATACAGGAACAGCACACGAGAACCTAGGTCACGTAGTGAGCACACACAGAAGACGGATTCCCGCTAGAGAGCTTAACTTCATGGAGAGGCTGGCCAGGTCAGCACCACCTTTCTGCCTTCTCAGTAAGGAACAAAACAAAACTCCTTGATCAAACAATGGAACAAATTCTATGAAAAATGGGCTCCTCAATTTGTTTAAGGCCCCTAGAAACATAACAAGCTTGAACTTTCTATGAACTATTGGCTTCTGATGCATAGGGGCAATAGAATGGCATAAACATACAGGTAGAATCTTAATCTTAATCAATAGGACATTTGCCTAGCATGCAGGTACAGGAATAACAAAAAACATAGAAACTGTGATGTGATCTCTAGGGAGAAAAGTGCCCCAGGAATGTGAGTGTTCCCTACCTGTGCTGCTCTTACTTGGTGATTTTTATATTAATAATCAAAGCCGTGGTGATTTTTGTATTAGTGACCAAAGCCTTGGTGATTTTTGTTTCAATAATCTACACATTGGTGATTTTTGTTTCAATAATCTACACCTTGGTGATTTTTGTTTTAATGATCTAAGCCTTGTGAGACTATACAAATAAAGCTCTGCTTAAGTATGACAGAAATGTCTGCTTGAGCTTGATGCAGTATCAACTCACTCGTCTCTCATTCTTCCTCATTCCATGCCAGCTCCCCTCCTCTTTCAGGTTACCCTAATTACCTGCTGGGGCTGGCCCCCAGCAGATTAAATATATGTTAACATGATAAACAGTGACAATATCTATTCCTTTCAGAGGGGAATCTGTGCTACAGCTCTAGGTAACTTCTAGTGTAAGTCCATCATAATAGTCGATGGTAGCCTTTTACCATTCTGGTTTGTTCACCTTAAGTAACACAGAATGAAGGATATCAAATGTCCAGTACTGGTTACTGCATTTTATCAAGCTTCTTGTCAATGCCTGTTCTCCATTATACAACAGATAGAGGTTCAGTTCTGTCTGCTTAGTTTATGGTGGGAGAAATGTCAGGTCTGCTGTATGGCACAGCCCCAGCAGGCTAGGGCTAACTGCAAAGCGGGGAGTCCTGGACTAAACTGAAGCTGTTTTTCCTTGAATTGATAATTTAAAGATTTATTGGCTATATTGGATATGCACAAATAATACCTGGGGACAACAAAAGGAGATCCCTGGGGGAAGTACATTGTGACAATTATGACAGTGAGTATGACAAGACTAAAAATGGCCTAGGAGCAGAAAGAGGATGCTGTACCCATTGGGTGGCTTTCAGAAAAAGAGCTATTTGTCACCATTATACTTTCTCAATTAGCTGGACTAAGACCAAAAGTCAGAACTATGGTTGGTTTGTAGCATGAGTGGCAAACTGTGATCTCTATCTAAGTATAAAGAGGCTCTATTGCTTACCCTCACCCACAGAAAGTTAGCAAATTTTCATTAGCTAAAACTCAGTGAACTTTCTTATATGTAAATAAAGGTTAACCAGAAGAGAGCCCCTGTGGTGTGTACTTACTTTCAAGAGAAGACTTAGGCTACTCCATACCTAAGAAACTTTCAAGGGGAGATCAGGATGTCCCAGACCTAGGGAACTTTCTAAGGAAAACATACCTATAATAATAATGTTGTTTAAGGTTATTCCTGATGTTAACAAAAACAATTATACATGATGTCATCTGTATCCTTGATGTTAATGGAAATAATCTTGCATGATGTCAACTATATCCAGGCAAAAAGTGTTTAAATAATAAACCTCTGTAGACAGAGGACAGAGACACCTCTCTCCTGCACCCGAAGCAGCCGATGTGTCTCTCACTTCTTCATTCATCTTGTGAATCCCCCTTTCCTTCAGGGACTCTTAATTACTTTCGCCAGGGCCGGCTCCCAGCAAGTTTATACATACATAGAGCAAAAACTAGATCTGTTTCTTACTTTTGCACCTTAGTGCTATGAAGAATAGCAAAGGTTTAATGCAACTTTTCATTTAAAACCTCTGCAGGAACTCAGTGGTGGTGAACCCATTAAAGCATAACCGTAAACCATAATCACACAAAAAATCCAGATTCAAGTCCCCCAGTCCCCACCAGCAAGGGAGAAACTTCTTGAGTGGTGGATTAATGCTGTGTGTGACTCTTCTTTTCTGTGTCTCTCATTCTGACTCCTCCCCTCCCCATCCTTCATCAACAAAAAAAGAAAACAATATATATCACCAGGAATGGTGGAGTTATCATGCATAGATGGAGTCCCAGAGATGACCATTTAAGAAGGAGAAGAAGCAGCAGAAGCAGAAGGAGGAGGAAGGAGATGAGGAGGAGGAGTAAATACATTTGCAATTTACATGACTTCAAAATTGTTTTAGTATATAGAAAAGTATGCTCTAAAGAAAAAACATCAAATTTCCATCAATATAAACAAAAATTACTACTAATTCCTCAAGTGGTAAATTCCATGTTTGAAATACTAAAAGTGATTCTATGCTAGGTGACCTTGGACCCAGTATGTCCAAAAATAATAACTGGCTTATGCATGAAACACTAACCATTTTCTATTCTTATAGTATATAAAATGTACAAAGAGAAGTCTTACTGGATTGGAATAAAACCACATTAAGAACTCATTTGTATTCTTTAGTAGACCTAGACAGATTTAATTTATATTATGTTAATGTGATTTTTTTTAAAGGGTACTTACATACCCTTGGTCTCTATACAGAGCATTTTTTTACTCGAGAATTCAAAAATACTAAAGATGATTCATTGAAAATGCCATCCCCAAATCCTGGAATGATAAACTATATTTCTGTCCCACTAACATCTGGTGATAACTCTAAATCAGTATGACTAACAGGAAAACCTGGATTCTGGTATGTTTAGATTCTTGTTGAATTATCCCAATTCTGATAATTTTTGTTATATATTTCTAATCTCATCTCACAGTACTGTGTGCTGGGATGTTTTCCTTTAGATACTGTGACATTGATGTATATTCCTAAGGATTTTGTTTTCATTTGCATATGCTGATAGAGTAGGGCATGAAAGCTCTGTGAGTATATTTTAAAGTCTGCTTTGCTTCATTATACATTGACAAAGATTACGCATATAGAGTGCATGTCTAGTTTTAAATTTTTTATATTTATTTATTTTCCCTTTTCTTGCCCTTGCTGTTTTTTATTGTTGTAGCTATTATTTGTAATAATATAGTATATATTAATATAATGTAGTTATTAGTTGTTCTTGTGACTGATGTCGTTGTTGTTGTATAGAACAGAGAGAAATGGAGAGAGGAGAGGAAGGGAGAGGGGGGAGAGAAAGATAGACGCCTGCAGACCTGCTTCACTGTCTGTGAAGCGACTCCCCTGCAGGTGGGGAGCTGGGGGCTCAAACCCGGATCCTCATGCCAGTCCTTGCGCTTCACGTCGCATATGCTTAACCCATTGCGCTACCGCCCAACTCCCTGCGTGACTATTTTGAAACTAAATTGCCTGTGTGTATCTTTACTTTGCTATTTATAAACTATGTGTCTTTGCAAAATTACTTAATATCCCTATGTCTCTATTTCTTTATCTGTAAAATGGAAATAATCATCATCATAGTATTATTACTAATACCTGGTAAGGATAATATGAGTGTTAAACGGGAGTGCTTGTATATAACACCTGTCATGCATTAGATAGATGCTATTTTGTTTAAAGTTTAAACAAATTAAAATTGTATCTCAAATTAAATACATACACCTTTATAATGGTAAAAGTTGGCTGTCAGCATTATTTTGCATTCTACTTCATCTCTCTTCAACTTCAGTATTTGAAATCTCCTCTTTGTCTAAATGATGAAATGACAATTACAGCCTGGATCCTAAATTGAAGTCACATCCCATTTGCATGACACTGTAATAACATCAAATACAGTTTCCTCTTCCATCTATCTGTAGGATTGTAGCAGGTCCAAAGAGTTTATTCCCTTATCTTTTCATGTTCAGAATTCTGTGAGCTACAACTACTCTCCACAGTTTGTAGCACTTCACTTTTACTAGGTAGTTCTACTTGGTCACTAACATTAAGTGTCAACTTTTGAAGTACAATGAGTTTTTAAAAGTCAGCATTGTGGCATAAAATATGGAAAATTAAAGGTCTTTATGTGAGTGACTCTTATGTGAAACCTGACATGCAACCTTTTGTAATTATGTTTTCAGAATGGGATCTCTTTTTCTAATTATAATCGTTGACATCTTTTTCATCTCTTGCATTTGCTGGGTTGTAAGAAAAAGATAGATATATTTTTGACTGATCTTATTCATGGGTTATGGATTTTAGTGTTGTTTTAAAGTAGAATCTTAAAAGGAAGGAGTTCTGTTCAGATGCCATGACAATCTTAGGAGGAAATCACTCTGTGTATTATAGGCTGGAATTGTGGTGTGTTGTCATTTATAAAATAGCAAGGTGGCAATATATGTTATGGCTAAAGGATTAAGCTGTGGAACCGAATGAAGGGCATGGGTTCAAACCTAGTGTCCTCCTTTATATGTTTTTGACTCTAGTCTTCTACTTCATCTTTTTAGGTGTATATTTTATTAAGTATAAGGATATTTAACTCATACTAGTATTGTGAAAACTAAAACTAAGTGAGCATATATACATGAAAGGTTTTTGTTTATTTGTTTGTTTGAACTTTCCTACTTGGTTGTACTTTTTCAGATAGAAAGACAGAGACAAAGACTTTAGAAAGTTGGAGGGAAAGATACTACAGCATTGATGTTTCCCCCAGTGTGGTGGGGGCTGGGCTCAAACCTGGGTCATGCAAATGGCAAAGCAGTCACTCTCCTAGGTCAATTATCTTGCCTACTCTGTATGGAAAATTTAAGAATATCTAGTACACAGTAGGTTCTGAATAAGAACTAGCTCTTAGTAATGTTCCCTTCAGAAGTCATCGTGTTTGCGTTAACTTTCTCATGTGGCATTTAAGATGGCAAGTCATGGGAGTCAGGCTGTAGCGCAGCGGGTTAAGCGCAGGTGGCGCAAAGCACGAGGACCCACCTGCAGGGGAGTCGCTTCACAGGCGGTGAAGCAGGTCTGCAGGTGTCTGTCTTTCTCTCCCCCTCTCTGTCTTCCCCTCCTCTCTCCATTTCTCTCTGTCCTATCCAACAACGACAACAACAACAATAATAACTACAACAATAAAAAACAAGGGCAACAAAAGGGAATAAATAAATAAAATAAAATATTTAAAAAAAAAAAAGAAAAAAAAGATGGCAAGTCATCTTAAGTCCTTTCCTTTCCTTTCTTTTTTAAAATTTACTTTAATTTTATTATTTTTTAGAATATAATGTATTTATTCCTGAGAAAGATAGGAGAGAGAGAAAAAAAACAGACTTCACTCTTGCATATGTGCTGCCAAGAATTGAACTCAGGACCTCATGCTTGAAAGCCCAATGCTTTATCTATTGCTCCACCACCCAGATCACAGTCCTTTCATTTCCTTCAGATAAAGCATGTCATTAAATTTATTTACTTTCAAATGTGATTCTTCTGAAATATTTATCTTGATGTACACTAAGCTTTTGAACCTCTCCTTTTATCTTCATTAGACCAACTCACCTGTTTCCCATCTGATTTCCATGTCTTCAGGTTTTTTTCTGCTTCATTGCATCTTAAATATCACTGCTAGATCAACCTTCCTAAAAGCCAGATTGAGTCTGTCACTATTCAGCTTTGCATCTTTAGTTGTGCTCTATTTCTCACCTTATAAAAGCTAGACCCTTTATCTTTATAGAACAATTCCTTGGTAGCTAGCTTCAACCTTGACAGACTTCAGTTGCACTGGTTGTTGTCTAGATTGATGTGTGTGTGTGTGTGTGTGTGTGTGTGTGTGTGTGTGTGTGTGTGTGTGTATGTCTGTGTTGTGTATGAGAGAATGAATTTTGAGTATAGATTTAAAGGTATAAAACAATAAAGAGTATTGCCCAGAAATATAAAGAATGCTATTCTTATATTGGAAATGCAGTGTTTATTTTGTCTATTGGTTAGATTACTTCCCCATTATACTTTCTAATTATAAAGACTTTTTAATAATACAAGTGAATTTTATTAATTTAATCTTGCTATATTACATGATAGATTTTATACTTCTGTTCAACTTCCACATGAGATGTTAAAATTAGTACTGCTGTAATTTCCATGACATATAGGGAAACATTTTCCTCACCCCAAATGTCAGGTTAGTGTAATAATTTTTTTCCTTTTATGAGCTTTAGAAAAATAAGGTATTAGGGGCCAGGTGGTGGTGCACCTGGTTAAGCACACATATTACAATGTGATAGGAACCAGCTTTGAGCCCCTGGTTCCTACCTGCATGGGAAAGCTTTGTGAGTGATAAAGCAGTGCTGCAGGTGTCTTTCTTTCTCTCTCTCTCTCCATTTCTCCCTCCCCTCTCAACTTCATTCTAGAAAAATGAAGTACAATATCATGTTATTATTTGAGGCAATAGGAAAACTTCTGTGTAAAATTCATTCCACACTACTAGGCCATAGCTAGAAAACTCAGAGGGAGGCCCTGTGATTTTGCAAGTTGCATGCACTATTGAAATAAAAATTATCCAATTCTCTCTTGAATTGTTTTTATTTTCCTGATTAATAGAATGAACAACTTTGAACATACTCTCCCTTTAAACCAGTAATTTAGACAGAGTTTTTGGAAATCACTATATTTTAGCCAATGGTGCCTTTGCAATTAATGAGCAGATTATAACATTCCATGAGCTGATCCTAACTCATACGAAATAGCTTCCCAAGGAAATACTGCATTATCTCTCTGTCCTTGGGAATCATAAAATTTATGAAATTGTCCATGAACAAGAAAAGTAGATCTCATTTATAGTTGATGTTTTCTTTCTTTTTCTCTGAAGTCACACAGTGAAATAACAGAGTCTGTAGGGAATTAAGCATAAAATAGAGTGCTTCTGCAAGGTAGTGAAATGTAGCTTATTTCATATTATCCTAGAAGTACTGTCATTAAAGGGATTATGAAAATCATCATGTTCAACTATCACTGCATGCTTGTATCTTCTTTATATCACCACTGACAAGTTAAAGTTCTGTTTCTGCTTGAATTTACTCTGGTGATGAGAAAGTTCTCTAACCTGAGGAAACCACTTTTATTTGTGAAATTCTACGGACTGTTACAAAAGCCTTTGTGTAGGGTTGAAATCAGCGTGTTGTGTGTGTGTGTGTATTTTAATTATTTTTTCCCTAGTGATTCACTCTAAATAAGATGTGTATTCTTTAATATTAAAACATTTCAACAATCTGAAGATAGCTAATCAATTAATGAATTCTTCAAAGACCTCTCTATTAAAAAATTCTTTCTTGCATTTTTTTTCTTTTTCAATTTTGTTGTTGTCAGGACTTAATTTTTCTAGGGCATTCTTTTCAGATGTAGAGAAAAATGAGACAGGATAGAAAGGAAAAAATATATATATTGCAGCACAGAACCTTCTCCCAGTGTGGTGGGTGCTGTGTTCAAAGCTGGGTAATGCAGATGACAAAGCAGCTGTCCTCCATGTGGGCTATCTTGTTATTTCCCTAAGTTCCTTTTTGTTTTTTTCATCCTTCAGCACCCCATTTCCTTCAAGCACTGTAAAACTAATATACTTTTGAATTTTCTAATTCAAAATTTCTTTCCAAATAGATCCCGAGTTTTTCCAGTCTTCGTTTTAAATTCTAATTCCCCACATTCTACATAGATTTCATGTTTCAATTATATGCCATAAAATGTGGTTTCCAGGCTGCCGGGCTTGCATCGAGGGAGAGAGACCAGGAACTGGTGGTGGCGTGGTAATACAATTCTTTATTCATGCAGATGCTCCAGAGTTGGGTGTGAGCACAGCGGGTTAAGCCACTTGGTGCCAAACTGCAATGGCTGGAGTCTGCTCCCAGTCTGCATGTCTGCCCTCCTCCAGATCGGGACACGGAAAAAAAGAGTGAAACCAGAAACAGAAGTGACTTTTATAGGATAAAACCGGAAGTGGCAAGTCGGAAACAGAAATGACTAGGAAAAGGGGGTGGAGAAAGGAAAAAGGCACACTGAGAACTTCCTTAGCAACTGTTGCAATGGTTTTAACTGGTAGGATTAATGTTACCCTGCAGGCAGGGTGCATCTCGAGGTAGAAAGAAGATAGATCAAAGGAATGGGTAGGGAATCTTTCAGGCAAAACAATGATTATGTAAATAAGCCATAGTGTCAGCAATGGAGGATGGAGCAGGGGGGCTGGCTTAATGCCCACACCAGGCCAGGCAGTGGCATATCCAGTAAAGCACACACATTTCCTGGAACCAGGATCCAGATTCAAGCCCTTTATCCCCAAACTGTGTGTCAGTATTTCATGTATCTCTTTCTTTGTGTGCCTGTCTTCCCATTCTTATTTCGCTCTGTCTCTATCAGATTAAGGAAAGAAGAATTTAAAAAGGCTGCTCTCTAAGATGTGGAGTCATTGTGCAGGTAGTGATCCACAGAAATAACCTTGGTGTCCGGGGGGAAAAAAAAGAAGTAGAAAAATTGATTTTTATTCTATTCAATATCATTGTATATTTTTATGCCAAATTGTGCAATTTAGCATTGTTCTCTGTCTTGTTGGATGGTCTTATCACCTTTTTGAATGACTGCATTTCTATTAACTATAATCCCCTGTAATATTACTATTAATCTTCATTTATTAAGTTTTCTATTTATATAACCAGCCCTTTTAAAATCCAAATTCAGGATATTTTATGTCTTACATATCAGTTTACATAAATTTCCATTGACAGCATATTTATATTGTTAGATTTGGTACTCTTATTCTAATTAATTATCAACATTTTGAAACTTGATTTTGTTACCTGGCATAATATTTTTTTAAAATATTATTTATTCCATTTTTATTGCCCCTGTTGTTTATTATTGTTGTTATTGATGTCATTGTTGTTGGATAGGACAGAGAGAAATGGAGAAAGAAGGGGAAGACAGGGGGAGAGAAAGACAGACACCTGAAGACCTACTTCACCACTTGTGAAGTGACTCCCCTGCAGGTGGGGAGCTTGGGACTCGAACCAGGATCTTTACTCAGTTCTTGTGCTTTGCGCCACACATGCTTAACCCGCTGTTCTACAGCTCAACTCCCAAATAATTTTTTATGACTCTAAACTTACTATTAAATCTTATTTATTTATTTATTTATTTATTTATTTTATTTTTTTGCCTTCTCTTGCTGGGGCTTGGTGCTAGCAATCTGAATTCCCTGCTCCTGGTGGACATTTTTTCCTTTTTCTGTTTTTTATATTTTATTAGATAGAACACAGAGAAATTGAAACAGGACAGGGACACAGGGAAAGGGAAAAACAGACACCGGCATACCTGTTTCAAGGTTTGTGAAGCGGACCCCTGGAAGTGGGGAGCCAGGGCTTGAATCTGGGTCCTGGTGCTTGGTAAGGTGTGTATTTAAACAGGTGTACCACTTCCCCCCTCACTATTAAATCCTTAATCATATTTTGAACAAGATGGAGTGATGATCAAAGGGACAGCACAGGTCTGTTCATAGAATTTCATGTTTTTTTCTTCCAAAGATCTATCTTCTCTTCCTCTTTACACACAGGAACTATGAGTTTGTGAAGGATTGATCTATCATCATCTCCAGGTTTAAACACTGACTGATTAAAAGTAATCAGCATAATTCATGTGTCTGTACTATAGTGACTGGTTCATGAAAAATCCAATGAACATAAAAGATAAAATGCTAGGCTGAAGGAAAAGAAATAATTTTCTCTTGTTCTGCATAATAAAATGCACAGAGTTTAAGTCTTACTATTACAGCTACTGTGCTAAGGAGTCCTAGCCAAAAGAAGTCAAAACTGTTGATGAAACTTCCTATAATAAAATTAAAATTCTATTCTATAACATCTAAGGCTTTTTTTTGTCAGCTTTCTAGTTCTTAACTAAGAACAGGGAAATGAACACTACTAATCTTATGATACCATGGATATTTTACCCACTTACTTTCTGGTCTGCCCCTCTCGAGTGACTCTGGGAACTGGCTTCTCCATCTTATGATCTTACGATACTGTCATCTTACCCTGTGATTGGCAGAGAGGGAGTAGGAAGTTGAAATTTGACTTCAGCTATCTTGTTTTGAAAATAAAATGTATTACTTATACCCTCCAGATGACCCTAAATTAAATTCCACACAGCCTCGAAATTATAAAGAAAATAATATTTAAAATCTCTGGTGAGAATTCATGCAGCTGTAATACAACATCCTCTCTCCAAGGAATGAAGGTTTTCACAGAAGGCTGAAGGAACAGCTGATCAAAGCTGTGTCTACTTTTTATCCCGTAGGTAAGAATATATTAATAGTCTGCCTTACAGTTTAGAATAGGGAGAATACATGAACAAACGAATGCACTCTCTATTCCTCTCATTTTGAAAGACAGGACTAAATTTCTAACTCTGGATATTTTTGGTCACATGTCTGTTTTCCCCTTGTGGCTGGAAGATAAGAAAACTTCTCATTCAGTTCACTGTCTCATCTGCAGGTTATTTTTATTTCTTATTTTTTTCCCACCATACTCTAGTATGTTATTTTCTTGGGCCTGGGACTTCATTTAGAACAGCTAAATGCTATCTTATCATCTCTGTCCAGTTTTAGAGGTTCAATTGCTTTTGCCTATATTTATTTCACCTTTGCCAGGCTAAAATTTATTCGCAGTAAAATAGAAATGTTGGAATTTCATTTTTGTCTCACTCCTTCTGTTTATGAAATAGCTCCAGACATATTACTCTCTTTGATATGGCTCTCAATGTAATTATAACATTAAAAAATTATGATCTTATATGGTTTATTTATAAACTTCATTTCAAATTAGGTTGAATTTTCACATGTATTTTTTCATGTTTGTGTTAGGTTTTATTCTTCTGGACCACTTTCACATATATAAATTAAAAAAGTTAAAGCCATCCAAGTGGTCTGTAGAGAGCCACTATAAATCTTCTGATACTTTTTCTATATTAGGATTTTCTGTAATTTCACAGGTGGAAATTCAATTTCAAGTGGTTCCCAGAATCTCTGAACTTGCCCATCCATTTTAGAATCTGAGAATACATAACCATTTGCATCGTTCACTTCAATTCTTTGACATTTTTCTCTCTGCGGTTTAGAGTAGTTTTTATCCTCCGTCAAGGTTCTCACCAAGTGTTTGTAATATTTAGATATTTGAACTTAATATGGGATTTTTAAATGAATGGATTTGAAAAAAACACAAGATTCTTTTTCTGTGAAAACTCTAATCTTTTTCTTCAAAACTGAATCTTTTTATAAGTCTTAGACAATGTTGGGCATTAGTCTATTATCATTTTTCCAATTTTATCAAATATTTCAATTTAATATTTTTGATGACTTATAACAAGTTTTCTATTCATATAGATCAAACATTTACATACATTCTATGAACTGCTTTGTGTAAATATATTATCAATGCCAAAGTTACAGATTTATGATTCATATAAACAGTTTTCTTCCTACAATTACATATTAACTTGTAGTCTTACTAATAGGTTACATTCATCTTTACAAAAATAAGTCAAAAGAATCACCAAAAAGTATAATTTTATATTGTTATTCATGCAAACTTTGAATCTATCTCTTGTTTTCTTAAGATTTTATCAGAAGGCATGTTTATAGTTAAAAGACCATAAGTTTAAAAATTGTTCAATCTTATTGAAAACTTTCAATATTGCTTCTGTGTAAAGGGAAAATGTATGCTAAATATAAATGCAAGTGTTTAACATTGATATTTATATCAACAAAAGAAACAAAAGTCTGTGAATTAAAGAGAATTATACCTAATATTTGTATTTCTCCATTAAACTCAATATAGTTAGTTCTATGTTTATATTTCATAAATGGGGACCCTTTTATTTATTTTTTTTAACTTTTAGGCTTTATTTTAATTTTAAAAGGGAGAGAACAGAACACTGCTCAGTTCTGGCTTACAGTGGTATGAGAATTCAATCTGGGACTCTGGACCTAGAGGTATGTAAGTCGCTGAGCATAGGCACCCTTCCTTTAATAATTACTTAATTTTTTTTATTATCTTTATTTACTGTATAGAGACAGCCAGAAATCAAGTGAGTGATAGAGAGAGAGAGACAGAGAGACACCTGCAGCACTACTTCACCACTCACAAAGCTTTTCTCCTACAGGTGGGGCCGGGGGCTTGAACCTGGGTACTTGCGTATTGTAATATGTGCGCTCAACCAGGTGCGCCACCACCCGGCCCCAGTGATTACTTTTCTTTTTTAAAGTATTTATTTAGC
This sequence comes from Erinaceus europaeus, assembly GCF_950295315.1. Classification (NCBI taxonomy): domain Eukaryota; kingdom Metazoa; phylum Chordata; class Mammalia; order Eulipotyphla; family Erinaceidae; genus Erinaceus; species Erinaceus europaeus. The sequence goes on along the minus strand of NC_080175.1, from coordinate 83,165,669 downwards.
ATGGGAAAGAAAGAGAATGAGACCAGAGAACTGCTTGGTCCTATGCAGTATAGGGGGACCAAATCCAGTCATGTGAATACAATAAACGTGCTTTATTCACAGAACCACATTTCTGGCTGTATCAACTATACTAGAGTTTCCTTGTATTACTTTTCTAAATAATTATGTTTGTGTGTTGTAAGTAATCTCTCAATTGTTTGTAAATAATTTAAATAGATTTTAAATTCAAACTTCAAAAACATAATAGTCTGACTTTAAGAACTGTTAAATATAAAGTCTAAAAATTCAGTCAATTTTTATGAGCTTTTCCCTTCAACCCAAGTAGAAACATTTATAATACTCTTTTAATCTGTAATTTATTCTGTAATCAAAGGTATTCCATGTTTATCATTAGAAAATGATGTAAAATTTGCTAACTAGTTACAAATGTCAGTTACATATATGTAGGTTTTATTTTTTTGCTTGTAATTTCCTTTCTATTTTATTACTTTAAATTTAGTTAAAAGTTGGTTGGTAGCCTGTCACAGATTGGATTTTCTAGAGAAAGAGTCTACTGTAAATTTTGAGGTGTAGTTTTTGTTATTAAATATAAAATTCTGTGAAAAGAGGAACAGAAGAAATTGACCTACAGCATAGATCTAGCAAGACCTTTGTCGATGCTGGAGGGTTCTTAGAGCAACTTTAAATATATATGTATATATATATATTTTCAAAGATGCATTCATTGCTTATATGAGAGAGTAGAAGGAGAGAAGGGGAGGGAGAGAGAGAGAGAAAGAGCACATGATAAACATGATTTAAAGCACTGAGCACTGGTCTGGACTATATGGTGATACAGAGCTTACATGAGGACTCAGATTTGATTCTTAACCACACTGTAGACAAGAGCTGAGTGGTATTTTAGTTTCCCTCTCTCACAGAAATTAATATATAATTATTTAAAACTGTATACATATATATGCATATTTAGAATTTGGTACCCCTGTCTCCCCCAAGTTTTTTAAAGTGTATCAGTTGAATATATGCTAAAAGGCTTGTATGTTATTATGTTCTAACATATCTAGTCTTTTGGAAATATTTTGAAATATCTGCTTATCATTGGTGTCTATGTAACTCTTTTTGGTTAGGAATCTTTCTTCCTTCCTTCCTTCCTTCCTTCCTTCCTTCCTTCCTTCCTTTCTTTCTTTCTTTCTTTCTTTCTTTCTTTCTTTCTTTCTTTCTTTCTTTTTTATCTTTGCCTAAAGAGTTATCACTGGGGCTCTGTGGCTGCACTATGAATCCACTACCTGACATAGCCATTCTCCCCCCCCCCATTTTTTCTGTTCCTGTTGATGGAACAGAAATAAATTGCCAGAATCCATGTCTAGTGGAGAAGCAATTACAGAAGCCAGAACTTCTACCTACTGTACTTCAAAAAGAAGTGTGGTCCATAATCCCAGGCAGGAGACATGATAGGGGAAGATGACCAGAGAGTTATGAACTCCAATTCCATCAGGACCCAAAGGAGAAAAAGGTGTAAAGGTGTAGGTGTGACATATGAAAGAAGAAAAGGCAGAATCATAGAAAAAAAATGTATGGGAGTTGGGCGGTATCACAGCGGGTTAAGCGCACATGGCACGCCCCACCTGCAGGGGAGTCACTTCACTGGCAGTGAAGCAGGTTTGCAGGTGTCTATCTTCCTCTCCGTCTTCCCCTCCTCTCTCCATTTCTCTCTGTTCTATCCAACAATGATGGCATCAATAACAACAACAATAATAACTACATAAATAATAAAAATAACAAGTGCACCAAAAGGGAACATAAATAAATAAATGAGAAAAAATGTGTGTGTGTGTGTGTGTGTGTGTGTGTGTGTGTGTGCTAGTATGATAGTCAACTCATATCTGTGACCTTGAGATAACTACTACAGTTTCCAGTGAAAGAGGGACACAGAACAGGTGATGGGAACAGTGTGGAATTATACCCTTATTGCCTTATAATTTTGTAAGTCAGCATTGAGTCACTAATGAAATAAAAAAAAAAACCTCAATAATAAATAAATAATCACAAGCTAATAAAAATAAAGATTTCCACAGACATGTTTCAAGAGCCATGAAAGACCAGTGATCCTTGAGAGGTCAGAAACAAGCCTGATGCATTGAGTGATCACGTCAGACCCTTCCTCCTGGAGGAGATGCTACTTTTTTTTTTTTATTACAATCAGTATTACTTTAAATATGGGTTAGTTCTTTCTGTCCATTCTGCTTTCATCACCAGCACTCTCAGTGTTTACATAGCATCTGACTGTGAACAATTTCTATAGAATCCTAGAAATCAGAAGCCTGTCTCTGGACTTTTGCAGTCTTAAGCTTCTGCCTTAACTAAGCCTTTAGCAGCTCATCCTATCATCCTACTCATTTGTTTCTAGTGGATATATGAGACTGGTGGATTCCATGGTTGTACTTTTGATTACCTGTTTCTCTTTACTATCAAATGAGCCTGCCTCTGAGGCAGCAGTATTCTGTTTATTTTCTGTTGAAAATAAACAGGCTAAACTGTACAGTTCCTGGTAAGACATGTTTGCAGTAGGATTTGCTCATATCAATAGTCTTTATCTGCAAATTTAGCTGTCGTTGAGGATCCTGGTTTTCAGAGAGGTAACATCTGTTGGTCAAAGAACAAAGGATTTCACTAAATTGGATACTGGCAAAGTATCAAACTACAATCTTTGTGACACTGGACCAGCAGGCAAAATTAGGAGATTCTATTAAGGATAAATTTTAGTTAATGGTAATTTGAATAACAATGATAAATTGATTTAATGATAATTTTCATGAAATTCATGGCATGAAAAGGTAGCAAGAAGTCCAGAGAATTCATTATTTTCCCTCTTGGTAATCCTATGTACCACCTTAATAAAAAAAGGCCAAATGTACCAACTATTACCAGGAAAGTCCCTCACTTTTGGGGTGGAGGACTAGAAATCCTTATTATAACCAGCTTTAGAAATATGCCAATAACTTGCTATTTAATATTTTATATATGACATGTTCTTGCTTTACATTTTTTACTTCAGTATTCTTCTTCTACTTTCTTTCTATTTCCATTGCTGTTATTAAAACACCTTAAGGGGCCAGCTGGTGGTGCACTTGATAGAGTAAACGTGTTGTAACACACAAGGACCTGAGCTCAATCTCCCAGTCCCCATCTGGAGCGGGGGGGGGGGGGGAGCTTTTTGGTTCATTTGTCATATATTATGTGATTATATTTGTGTGGGCTTTAACTCTGGACTTTCATTTTTGTTCCACTGATTCTGGTAACCATTTCTTTTTCAGTACTGTACTGTTTTAATTATTATTGCTTTGTAATATAAACTGAATTGGAGGGCAATGGGCTTTCATTTTTATTCTTTTTTAATGAAAATGCTTTGGCTCTTTCTGGTGATAACATCTTATCTCTATGCCCAAACTATGACTTAATTATGAAATAGTTAGAGGGCTTCTCTGATTTGTAAATGAGAAGATAAATTTAAATAAAATCTGTAAATAGAAATTTTGCTTTTTCATAGCTTAAATGAGATCTTTTAATTTAATAAAAATTTAATAAATAAAATGTTTTGAGAGGCTGGGAGACAGCTCAGTCTATAGAGCACGCTATTTCCCTTGTGTTTGACCCCTGTAATTACAGTGAAACACAGTGTACAGAAAGTCCTGTGGTATCTCCCCTTCTCTCTCTCCTATTCCCTTTCCTATCTCTTCTCTCCTTCTATCCCTCCCCCTTTTTTCTCTCTCCTATTTCCTCTCCTCTCCTATCTGTTCTCTTCCCCTCTTTCTCTCCTCCTTCCTTCTCTACATCTCTCCTCTTCTCTACCTGAAGAAAGAATGAGTTCACTCACTGGGAGTGGTGAAATCATGCAGGGTTAATCACCAAAGAAGTCCCAGTTTGCCAGGGTACAGAGAAGTGATTCATAGTAAATAAATAATTTTAGATCAAGATTTGACAGAGGTCATTAAGTCTTTAACTTATCAGAGAAAGAAATTAAATAAAACAATTAATTATTAATAAAAGTATTAATTATAAGAGATGCATGGAATCTGGCATAGGCATTAGTATAACTTTGTTCTTTCAAATCACTAAATAATTGGGCTGTCATAATTGCAGGTTCTTGAAAATATCTTCAACCAAAACATTGCTATGACCTCGACAGTGACCCTAAACAATGTTTGAATACTTTTAAGTGGCTAGCTTCAAAATGTTAAAACAGAGTAACTTATAATATAACATCCTGTCTTCTCTTAAAATTTTGAACTGGGGAGTCGGGCTGTAGCGCAGCGGGTTAAGCGCAGATGGCGCAAAGCACAAGGACCGCCATAATAAGGATCCCGGTTCGAACCCCGGCTCCCCACCTGCAGGGGAGTCGCTTCACAGGCGGTGAAGCAGGTCTGCAGGTGTCTATCTTTCTCTTCTCCTCTCTGTCTTCCCCTCCTCTCTCCATTTCTCTCTGTCCTATCCAACAACGACAACAACAATAATAACTACAACAATAAAACAACAAGGGCAACAAAAGGGAATAAATAAATAAAATAAATATTAAAAAAAATTTGAACTAGTCTCCAGTATTTCCAAAGGCTAAAAACAGTTAGTGAGCATTATGATTCTATATGATTAAGAATATAATTCTTTATATAGTTGTCTTTTGACATTATAACTTTAAGCAAATCACTATCGAAACAATGATAATGAAAAATCATTGTATTGGGGATTTAGTAGTCAGAATCTGAAAATTATTGAGTGTTTTTCCTTAAGAAATTGCTCTGTTAGATTGTAATATAAGTCACCTGGGGAAAAAAGTTATTAAGTTTTTTTCACAACAATTTTCTATATATTTTGGAACCTTTTTTAATCTTAAAAAATGGAGACATTGGGTCTATTTTGGTAGACACTAATTTCTTCTAAACTATGAAATTTGAAGGAGTCCCTGTGTTTTCCTTCATCTGTCAGCATAGTGAAACTGTTAGGGTCTACACAGAAGATAGGAACACTTGACGCACTGATGATGGGTGCAAGGTTACTGAAATTGCACAACTTTGGCTTTATGGCAGCAATCTGTTTGCCTCACTAGAAAAGAATAGAACAGCAATAATGGAAAAGTCACTGAAAGAACCACCTGACCCTGAGTAACAGTTGAGTAACTTTCTGCTGTTGACTATGCTGGACCATGGCAACAACAGCCACTGTAGGGTTGGACAAGTCCAAGAACAATAACCAGTCAAATTGTCAGACTGGAGTTTGAGGAAGAGGGTGTACTGGAAATAAGACCACTATAAAACTCCTGGCCAGGGAGTTAGGCAGTAGCACAGCGGGTTAAGCGCATGTGGCACAAAGTGCAAGGACTGGAAGAAGGATCCCGGTTTGAGCCCCCAGCTCTCCACCTGCAGGGGAGTCACTTCACAAGTGGTGAAGCAGGTCTGCAGGTGTCTTTCTCTCCCCCTCTCTGTCTTCCCCTCCTCTCTCCATTTCTCTCTGTCCTATCCAACAACAACGTCAGTAACAACAATAATAATATCTACAATAAAACAAGGACAACAAAAAGGAATAAATAAATAAATATTTAAAAAAAAAACAACTCCTGGCCATAGAGAGAATGGGGCAGCTCTTTCATCAGTCTGATTGCTTCCTGATGTGTAAGGAAGGTACTTTCACTTATTCTCTTAAACTTTGTTTGCTTAATTAGCACTGTGTTGGCCCAGAACTCATTTCAGCAGTGAACACAAAGACTCTTGGCATGAATGTGGGGGTCTTGTGGCAACAAAATTAAGCTGAAATTGGGGATAATTTGCACAGAAACTGTGCTGGAATCTTTGAACAGAATTTCTATAGAAAGGGATAAAAGTGTTCATGCAAAGGACAAGCCAATCCTTTTAGGGAAGACACCACACCATGCACAATCAACTACAATCAGGAAGAGATTACTAAGGTACAAGACACCCTTTGTCAGCTACTATCAGTACTTGTTACTGAGAACACTTAGTCCAGCTGATATCACCTTAAACTTGAACACAGGGGCCTTTAGGCAATGACTTTGCATAGGTTTACAAGATTACTTGATCCCAGCGCTACAGTCACTGTTTGCAAGAAGCTGTGACCATGGACAACTGGTATCTCTAAGGTCTAGTCCATCACAGCACACAGCTGCCCAGAGTTACCTGCAACCAAACTATTGGCACTAGTTACAAATACTTAATCTTGTCTTGAACGACTCAAACTTGCCACCAGACAGTTGAGACCTGGATAACATCCAGGTTCATTGAACCTCTGCTGGGAATAGCAACACATCTCTGGTCTCTCAAGATCACATGAAAAGGCACCCACATTCCCTCTGGTATAAGTATCATAAATCCCTTTGGCTGCTTACGTTCCCTTACGCTTAGGTCCGTCCTTATACAGCATCAGACACATTGTGCAGACAGAGGCACCCACATGCTGCAGCTGCACCAATGGATAAAAGCAACCACTTAGGAAATAGCCCAGATAGAACAGAAATGTACCAAAAATCCCTTTGATGGGAATTTCAAAGCAATAATCCTAATGATACTTAGCAAAATGAAGGGATCTACAGAAAAAAAAAAAACACTCTAGCAAGGGCATAGTGTCTAAGGTCTGTTCAAACAAATATCACAGACTCAAGAATGTAGTGAGTTAACTAGCACTTTGCAATGGAGGAGCTAAAAACCATAATGACAGAAACCAAACATTGAACCAATATATTGAACCAGTGTACTAAGGTATGAGAGAGAGAGAGAAAAGGAAAAGAAAATCAGAAAAGAGAAAAAGGAGTCAAAACCAATTGTAAATGACTTCACAGGAAGAGTCAGGGACATTAAACTTCCTAATCAACTTTAACTCCTTCCTCCAGCATTCCTCTAGGTATCCCCAGCTGAACATAGGGGTTACAGGAGATCTGATACTGGGTTTAAATTGGTGGAACAAAGTAACAATGGAACTAGTGAGAAAAAGCGGAGATGCCAAGAACACTCATATTTTCCTGAAATTTACATGTAGCTTGATATTTCTGTAATTTATTAAGAATCAAATAAGTCTATAGCAAAAAGTTTCAAAGTTGTCGTCGGCAAGACAAGAAAATTGGCAGTAGATAGTCACTGTGTATTTGATGCCATTATTTCATAATTTAGAAAAACATGGAAATTTAGTCCTGGCCATGGTATTTGAGTTAATGTATCTCAGATATGCCAGCTGACATGACTTGTAAGTAGAAACATGAAGTTGACACATTAGTACACTACTATCCAGTCCTGTAAGTGACCTGTAGTTCTGTCCTAGTCTGTGAGTACTTTCCTCAGATTAAAAGATGGTTTGAATTTTATAGTCATCCTTTATTTTATTTTTGAAAATAACAGTTTGAACTGAGACCATATGTTGCAGTGATGTTACATACTAAAGCAGGACTTGAAATTTACTAATAAATGATTACAGAAGATTTATAAAACGTCATTTTATAAGACAAAATAATTTACATTATAATTGAATTGTGCATAGTTACTGCAGAATGTTTTTGACAGGTCTGCATGAGTGCCTTTTACTACTAATACAAAAAAAATTAGAGCTTACTGATCTTATTTTATCTACTGCATAGAAATCAAGGTAACTGTAAAAAAATCAGTCAACTTTTTAAATCTTTATTTGATAGACACAGCCAGAAATTGAGAGGGGTGGGGGTGAGAGAGAGAGAGAAAGAGAGAGAGACAGAGAGACATCTATAGCACTGCTTCACCACTCATGAAGCTTTCCCCCTGCAGATGGGGACCGGGTCTCGAACCTGGGTCCTGTGCACTGCAACATGTGCGCTCAACCAGGTGCGCTACCACCAGGTGTGCTACCACCTGGCCACTAGAGTCAGCTTTGGAGACAAGTTTTGGACTTGGGTGAGGAGGAGTCCTTTAGGTTTTCATAGCTCTGCTATAAGAAATAATGATAAATGTGTTGCTAAAGTGAAATATGTAGTGAAAATATTTCCAACGCCTCCATCTGCTCTTACCTTTCGGTTTAAACTGTAAGCTAACATAAGATGTTCAACCTGCACGCCACATTTAGTTTGCAGTAATAAATGGCATTGTAAATTCACCATCACTGTAGGACTGATGAAAGGAGACAAAAAGAGATTTTCTATTTAAACTAGTTCTGTGCTAGCAATGAGAGGGCCAGTAACAGCAACATAGATTCATAATATTTGTCTTCATGACTTAAAATTGAGGTAAAATTAGTGTTTAACATTCGTTGCTAAATAGATTAAACTACTAGAGACAATATTGAGTCTTAAAATTAGACGGAGCCCATTTATTTTGGTTATTGACTTATTTTGCCTTCAGAGAGTCACATCATTGAAGAGATGGACAGGATACTACTGGCCTCTCATTGTAATGGTTCCAAGTAATTGTGTATCAAAGTTGACATAGCATAATGGTTATGCAAAGTGCCTTAAGTACCTGAGGCGTTGAGGTGCTAGGTTCAATCCCTGTTATCACTGGAAGCAAGAGCTGAGCAGTGGTCAAGTTGGAAAGAAAGAAAATCGAGATTATTCTTCAATACTTAGGATTTTGAAGATTTGCTGCTTTTTATCAAGGCTGTAAAAAACGTGATTGCTTATTACTATTCAGGAATGTTTCATACAATGCAACAGAAGAAGATAATTATCTCAGAAGTTCAAATAAATTAAAACTATTCTTTACAAATAATTTATTTTATTTTGATCTGAATTATCACTAAGCTTCAGAATGCAGACCAAATATTTTTAAATACTACTAGACAATTTCTTTTTTAATTGAAAGAGAAAACAGGTAAAGTAAAGGTTCAACATTATTTTCCATCTTGTTTCCAAGGTGGACCAAAAAGAGCTAGAAAATACAAAGTGGTGATGACAAGATTTTATAGTTCAGGTTTACTAGAGAATCCTTTAAAAAGTTTAAATTGTATTAGAGAGAACATCCTAAAAATATTATGAGCTATTAAATGTATAAATATCTCTAATGGCAATGACTCAAACTTACATTTAATACTGAGGTGGTCATTCAAATCCATATATTCTACCAAAATATATTGTGTCCCTTTATATGTTAAAGGTTAGGCTAGGTTCTATAGACTTTTTATTAGAAAAATGATTTCCCCTAAGAGAATATCTTCGGTTTATGCTAGCATATATAAGCATTAAGAGCTATTTGACACTCATTACTGTTTAATTTTCTTGAAAAATATACGGTTGTCTATAGTTTTTCCTCAGGGTCATTATTTGGACTCACTGAGTCCAGGACTCTACTAGTGGTCATTTTTTAAAGAAATATTTTCCTTTAGATAGAGGCCAAACGAGAAAGAGAGATAGTATAGACAACATAGCATTGTTCTACTGCCTGTGAAGCTTCTCCCTATACATGTCCTTTCTAATGTATGGGATTCTCACAGGTGGTATCTCAGGGTTGTCTTTATTTGCATTTCTCTGATATGATAATTAGACATTTTGAGCATTTTCTTATGTGTCTGTTAGGCTTCTGGATCTTTTCCTTGGTAAAGTTTCTGTCCAGAACCTTGCACAATTTTTTAGTTCTTTGTTCATTTATTTTATGTTGTATTGTTGTTGTTGGTGGTGGTGGTGGTGTGTGTGTTTTGGAGGGTGCTCAGTTTACTGAGTCCTTTCTGTATTTTGATGATTGGTGCTTTACCCAAAGTATGTGGTATGTAGATACCATACATTTCTTCCACACTGTAGGGTATCTTTCTATTTGGATGATGGTGTACTTTGCTCCATGGAAGAGTTTCAGTTCATTTATTTATTTATTTATTTATTTTATTCTTTGCTTTTGTATTGACTTAATAATGATTGATAAGAGGGGCACAACTCCGTATAATTCCCACCACCAGAGTTCCGTATCCCATCTATCCAATTCACTACATTGGAAGCTTCCTTATTCTTTATTCCTCTGAGGGTATGGACCCAACATCATTATGGAACACAGAAGGTAGAAGGTCTGACTTCTGTGATTGATTTTCCACTGGACATGGATGTTGACAGGTCTATTCATACTCCCAGCCTGTTTCTATCTTTCCTTAGTGGGGCAGGGCTCTAGAGAGGTGGGGTTCCAGGGTACATTGGTGAGATCATCTGCCAAGGAAAGTCAGGTTGGCATCATGGTAGTGTCTGTAACTTAATAGCTGGAAAGCATTAAGATATAAAACAGAACAAATTGTTTTAATAAGCAGGAATCTAAAGGTAAGAATATAGCAGATAAGATTTGGTGTCTTAATTCTGGAAAAGGCTGTGAAGTCTATTTTAGGTATATTCCAAGGGGGTCATGACTTCACTGATTTTTTGCCTGAGCCCACAGCTAACATGCAGGTGGGCTAAAAGTATTGTCTGGGGGAGATGGTGTCAAAGTTGGAAATAGAACTAGAAAGCTATATCAGGAGAGAAAGTAGCTCTCAAACATGGGGGAAATATATAAATATCATTAACTATAAACTCCATCAATCTGATCTGGGGCCCATGTCTACTCATATTCAGCACGGGAGCCTGTGTAACCTCTGAATCTCTATAGGTCTGATCTCGTATTCCATGGTCATAGCTAGAAACATTCTAGGCTGGACATTTTGCTTTTGTTTTCTTTGTTGTTGGACTTGAGTTTTTGAAGACATTTCAGAATCATAGATCCTTAAGTGTTCTGCCAGTGTTTTCTCCTATGTACTTGATAGTTTCTGGTCTAATGTCCATATCTTTGATATAATTGCAGTTTATTTTTGTACACGTTGGTATGTGGTGGTCCAGTTTCATCCTTTGTACTCTTCCTTTTTTGTATGGCATTTATGTTTTATTAATTTTATTTTAGTGAGAGAGAAAGAGAGATAGAGAGAGAAAAACAGAAAGACCAGGACACTTCTCAGCTCTAACTTATGGTGGTGCTGGGGATTGAACCTGGGACCTCAGAGCCTGAGGTTTGTGAATTGTTTAAATAATCGTTATGCTATGTCCCCAGCCCAGCAAATAACATTTAGAGTATTGTCCCTATATCTCAGATTAAAAGGTATGCATATTTACAGGGAGAAAGTTGACCCATTAGAAATGTACTTATCGGGGGGCCAGGTGGTGGTGCATCTGGTTAAGTGCACACATTACAGTGCACAAGGACCTGGGTTCAAGCCCCTGGTCCCCACCTTCAGGGGAAAAGCTTCACAAGTGGTGAAGCAGGTCTACAGGTATCTCTCTGTTTCTCTCCCTCTCTATCTCTCCCTCCTGTCTCAATTTCTTTCTGTCTCTATCCAATAATAAATAAATAAATAAAATATAAAAAAGAAAAAAAGAAATATACTTATCAAAAAAAAAAAGGACTTACCAAATTGTGATGTGAATCATGATTTCGTGGACTGAGTTGGAGAGCTTGTTAAAAGGCAGAATCTCCACTCCAGCACATCACTGTTGGTATGTGGCACAAAATTCTTCTAGACACAGAAGAAAGATAGAGGCAGGGCCATATCTAGCAACTGGAAGGGCCAGAGTAGAAGGCAGATACCTGTGGAGTAAGGATCAGAGCCAGGCAGGCATGTCTGAGGCCCATGAGGGAATCAAGTATAACGGGCTAACATCCTTTCTACCATCAGATGTCAGAAAACCTGGTTGTTGTCATCCTTTCTGGTTCTCTTATATTCTTTTTTTTTTTAATATTTATTTATTTTCCCCTTTGTTGCCCTTGTTTTTCATTATTGTCATAGTTATTGTTGTTGTCGACGTTGTTAGATACGACAGAGAGAAATGGAGAGAGGAGGGGAAGACAGAGGGGGGAGAGAAAGATATACACCTGCAGACCTGCTTCACTACCTGTGAAGCAACAACCCTGCAGGTGGGGAGCCGGGGGCTTGAACCGGGATCTTTAAGCTGGCCCTTGTGCTTTGCGCCACATGCGCTTAACCGGCTGCGCGATTGCCCGACTCCCTGGTTCTTTTATATTCTAAGTACACAACTGTGGTTAGCAGAGTAGGGAAAGAAGGAGGCTAAAGAACCAGAGGAAGCCACGTTGGTGGTGGTGGATCAAATACATATCTTGGCCGATGGAAAGGTATGTTATATACAGCTTTTGAGGTATCATGTTGTACAGCAGGACCATATATAGCATCTTACATGAAATGTACTTCAATCCAACTAAAAAATAATAATGGACAATGTTGCTATTTTTTTTATTTATTAGGAACAGAGTGAAATCAAAGTGGAACAGGTAGATAGAAAACGAGAGAGACTAGGGCCCCAGGTAATGGGCTGGCCTGGTAGTGACTAAAGAGTCATCATTGTGTGGAAGACTATCCTATAGTTTTGTCAATATTTCCATTTTATACATTAAAAAAAGGAGAGAGAGACATGTGCAGCACTGCGTCATCACTGGGAAACGTCCACTATACAGAGAACCAAGGACTTAAACGTGCACTCAACTGGATGTACTACTGCCTGGCCCGTAAACACCTGCCTCCTAGCAATAATTTAATAATATAGAATTTTTTAAAACTCAGTTCATAAGTGCATAAAGCTATTGTGTATTAAAAATATTTTATAATTTCAGAATATTATTAGTACTATTACTGTGGCAGAGCCAGAGCTTCTTATATATGTAGTTTTGCTGCTCCCAGGTCTTATATTTCATTCAGACAAAAAGACAGAGAAAGAGGCATAAAGAGAAGGAGAGATATGCATGATATTAAGCTCACAGGCAGCATATATTCCATATTCCTTCAGTTGATAAATCATATATATATATATGTATATTCATAAAAAATGACTAAAATTGCTGAAGGGCTGATTTAGTCCATACATGTCTCTTTGCAATAAAAAAAAAATTGGATGCAACCAAGAAATTTGCAGTTGAAATCTCACAAATTTAGGATATTCCAATTATTTTTTTCTTGTTTATGAGTCAAGAATTATTTGAGAGCTGGAAATACATATGCTTTGCAAGTGATTTTTGGAAAAAGTTATCAAAATGAAATCAGTGGCTTGGAACAAAACGTTTATCATTGTATAAGCAGAATGCTCAGTTATTTGTAAAGAAGGGTGTTTATATGCAATTTTTAAATATAATTGAACATTTTTGAGGGAGAAATCTAGCATTCTATAACAAAATCAATGAAATAATTTTTTGTGGAAAACCTGATTATGGTTTATATTTTTATTTCTGGAAACTAATACCAATTTTATCTCTTTCATTGATTTTTATTATACTCAATTTATGAAATTTTGTATTGACATTAAATTTTGCCTAGCATGTATAAAACATTCATTTATATACATCTTTGAGGCATGATGTTAGTATACTAATGTTATCTTCTCTCAATTAACTTATCATATGAGAAAGTATATTAAGAATGGGAAAGCTATCATGGGAGGGGGTGGGTTATGGAGATTGGGTGGTGGGAATTGTGTGGAGTTGTACCCCTCCTACCTTATGTTTTTGTTCATTAATCCTTTCTTAAATAAAAAATTTAAAAAATATATTCAAAATACTCAAAGAAAGGGATCATATGAAACGATCACCATGTGATAATATAAAGAGTGAAATTTTAATGCTTCAAACTATTGTTATTTACTAAAAGGAAATTCCAGATTTGAGAAGGCAAATTAAAAGGTTATTTGTTTTAGATTGAAGAAAATATGATCAAAGAATAAAGATAATTCAAAGAAGGCAAGGAAATTGCTCATAGCGGTAAAATATCGAACATACACACAAAGGTAAATATTTTTTCTTCTGATTTCTGTTTATATTGGGACTCTTCTTCCACTACACATTTTATGTTCCTTTTTTGCTTTGGGCAACACTGCAGTTGGTATGATTCTTTCTACATATTATGACAGATGTAGACCTGACCTTTTGAAGTTCTGTCAATATGAATTTAATATAATGTTCTGTTAAACTGTAAATTTAGTACAAGAAAAATCTTAGGGATCACGTAGGTTCCATCTATACAGCTTTCTTCTCTATCACATTAGAATATATTTACTTTGAAAGTCAAAACAAACTATTAGGATAGTAATATCTCTTCTGCCTGTTTTACTTGATGGTATGGAGAAATCTTGAAAGTTAGATGTCTCTCTGTTTCTAAATCAGCAGAATCACAGATATATCTCTTTGTGGAGATATCTTCCTTCATCAAGTTTCTTAAAATGAGATTGAAAATAGCTATAAGTAAGAATATAAGTGATTGATAAAAGTATGTCTCTAGTTATTTCACTTAATTCTAAAGTTCTAATAGAATTGTAGAAGGAAGTGTCACATGTTGATTACAGTCTTGGAACTTATAGTACTTTCTAATGTAGCACTGTGTAATAGTTTATATTTTAAGTAAGTGCATAGCGTTCCACCTGTGTCTTTGGTGAGCCACATTGTATGATATGGCAAACTGTGTGACTTTGCATTTGAGAGTTACTTACTTAGAGTCAATCCTGTTTGTAATACTGTCAGTTTCTTAGCTGGTGTAGGGATAATGGTGATAAAGAATGGGATACAATAAATGAAAGTCTACATATAGAATAAGCCTCTAGTTTAGTGGTTGAAAATGTTTATCCAAGTTTTATGGAGATGGTTTCAATATAACCATGCTGCCAAAAAGTAAGTGTAGGACATGGCTAACACTGTACAGTCCCAGAAAATAACAGGGCTATTGGTAGATGCTAATATAATGAAGAGGCTTTAGTGACTGATTCAGTTAATGAGGGCAATTTGATTGTGTAGATCTCTGAGTAGACCTGATTTCTTGCCAAACAGAGTTTTTTTTATGAATTCATTATGCATGCACTGTAGGAACTGGCAGTGGACATACACATTAAAGTGTGTTCATTTGAAAAGCATTTATTTATTTTTGTGTGCAAACTGAATAAACTACAAATTTATATTAAGATTATGTAATTATTCATAGATTATAACAACAAAATAAGCTAGGCCAAAGTCAGGAAAAAGAGTAGGTTATAGGCTTACAAAGAATAATCCTTTTTGAGAAATGTGAATGGTTTGACTATAATTTAAATCAGAATTGGGATTAGTGATAAAAATAGGTTGTAGACAGTGGGGATATTAATTTTTTGCAGACAGTTTGAATAAATAAACACTGATTACTGATAAACATGGAGTAAATGATGAATTTGAAAGAGCCTTCATAAAATTTATTTGTTTATTTATGTATTTACTTCCACCTTTGTTATTACTGGATGCATTGGATCGACCTTCCCGTGGTGCATCCCATGAGTACCCATTCATTGGGGAAACTGACGATCCTTCCTAGCCGACTGAATCCACATGGATCCCAGTCACTTTTAAAGCCATTAACTGGCTACGGAAGAAGGGCAAACACTAGAAGAAGAAGTGCCTACACAATAAATCTACCACTTCCGGTGGCCATTTTTTCATTCTGTTTTCGACAGAAACAGAGAAAAACTGAAGGGAGATAAAGAGGGAGAGAGAATGACATCTACAGTACTTCAACATTTATGAAGATTATCCTGTGCATGTGGGCACTGGGGGTTTGAATTCAGTTTTGGGGGCATCATAAAGTTTGCATACTACCAGATGTGCCATCATCCTACCCCAGAAATTTTTCTGTAGTAACAACAACAATAAAATAGCTCATCTCCTGAAAGCATCAACTACCTGTCATCAACTTCATTTCTCTAAGAGACATGGTACCAGAAAATCTCAGGTTGGGGGGACCAGGCAGTGGTGCACCTGGTTAAGCACAAACATAACAGTGAGTGAGGATCCAGGTTCAAGCCATTGGTCCCCACCTGCAAGGGAAAAGCTTCATGAATGGTGAAGCAGGACTGCTGGTGTCTCTCCATCTATTTCTTTCTTTTCTTTTTTTTTAAGAATTTATTTATTTATTCATGAGAAAGACAGTCAGAGAGGGAGAGAAATAACCAGACATCACTCTGATACATGTGCTGCTAGGGATTGAACTCAGGACCTCATGGTTGAGAATCTAATGTTTTATCTACTGTGCTACCTCCCGGACCACTCCTTCCCTCTTTCTATCTCCCTCCTCAATTTCTCTCTTTCTCCAATAATAAAAAAAATTAAAATATTTTTAAAAAATCTCAAGTTGAAATATATAAAACTCAGTTCTGTCAGTTATCTAATTCCATTGTTATTTACATATTTCTCATATATTATCAATTTATGTAGTTCTACAGTAGTGAAGATGGTAGATGTTATTTATAGTAACAGAATCCATTTTAATTACTTACTAAAATCATGAAACCATGTAAGCATTTTTAAATAGACAAAGTAAAAGCTGAAGTATGTAATTAACTATGAATTGAGTTATTGATGCTCAGACAGCATAACTGATTCAATGAAACATGGTTTCATGCTTTTGATATTTGTGAGTGTTCATTACATTGATCATAAACTAATTAACATTGCAATGTAGTAGTACAGCCCAGCTGGCTTGCCGTCAGTGGTTCTGAAAGTAATGTAGGTTGAAAGCTTATCTATTCTAGTAAACAGTCCTCCTCACTCATGAGGTATCTTAATATAATACATGAATTGCAACACAATGCAGTGTAAACTTAAACACTTGGAAGTATATGAGATGAAAATGTTGAAAGAGGGATTTAGAAAATATAGTTCTTGAATTAATCATCTGTTAAGATCCTGGTGTTATTGAATAAATTTAGGTCATGTGACTGTCAATGAAGTGAATCAATAACTAGAAAAACAAAACTGTACCATTTCTTTCTTTTTTTTTAATATTAGTGATGTAATAATGATTAACAAGATTGTAAGATAACATGGGTACATTTCCATACAGTTCCCCCTACCAAAGTTCCCTGTCCCATCCCCACCATTGGAAATGTCCCTATTCTTTATCCTTCTGGGAATATGGACCAACCTTCATTATGGGGTGCAGACGGTGGAAGATCTGGCTTTTATAACTGCTTTTCTGCTGGACATGGGTATTGGCAGGTCAATCCACATCGCCAGCCTGCTTCTTTCTTTCCCTAGTGGGGAAGAGCTCTGAAGAGGTGAGGTTGCAGGAAGCATTGGTGAAGTTGTCTTCCCAGGGAAGTCAGAATGGTGTCATAGAGTCTGAAACATGGTGACTGAAAGGTGGTAACATATAAAGCAGGGAAAGCTTTTTGTTTTTATTGTAGTTTTTATTGTTGTTGTTATTGATGTCATCATTGTTGGATAGGACAGAGAGAAATGGAGAGAGGAGGGGAAGACAGAGAGGGGGAAAGAAAGATAGACACCTGCAGACCTGCTTCACTGCTTGTAAAGTGACTCCCCTGAGGTGGAGAGCCGGGGGCTCAAACTGGGATCCTTAAGCTGGTCCTTAGGTTTCACACCAAGTGCACTTAACCCGCTGTGCTACTCCCTAAAGCAGGACAAACTGTTTAATAAACAAGAACCCAAAGGTAAGAATAAAGCAGATGAAATTAGGCATCTTGATGTGGGAAGAATCGAGAAAGTTTATGTATCTTTCAAGGGGCCCCATGACTTCAATAATTTTTGCTTGATCCTGATAGCTAACGTGCAGATGGACTAAAAGTCTTGTCTGGGAAGATGGTGTCAGTGTTTAGAATAGGCCTAGAAAGCTGGACTATAGAAGGGAGAAGCTCCCAAACCTGAGAAAAGTGTATAAATACCATTAACTACTTGCCCATTGATCTGAGCGAGGTCTCATACACAGTCATACTTAGCACAGGAGCCTGTGTGACCTCTGAGTTCCTATAATACTCTACCATTTCTATTCTCTATGCCACCAAGGAAAGAGAGACTTTCTTTTGGAATTAACTGCCTATCTACAAAGTGTCCTTCTTCCTCTTCTTGTTCCTCCTCTTCCTCTTGTTTTTCTTCTTGTTCTTGTTCTTCTCTTTTAAACCTTGTCACTTCTTTCTTCATTCCTCTGATTGGTGTTGTTAATTATCCATAAATTTCCCTATTTCCTTTTAAAATATTTTATTGGGATTAATGATTTACAGTAAATACAATTGTTGATCTATTTGTAAAACTTCTCTATTTTCTGCAAAATTCTATCACCCCAGCCTAGGTCCTCCTTCACCATCATACACCAAGACCTGAAAGTCACCGTGCACCCCCACTCCCATTAGCTTCCCAGAGTCCTTTACCGTGGTGAACACAGCAAACCTAGTCCAAGGTCTACTTTGTATTTCCTTTTTATATTTTATTAACTAAATTGGCAGTATTTGGAGAGTTGTTGACTGGATTCTTATTACCTAATTTCAAATGCTAATTTATCTACTTTCTTTTTTTTAACTTTTTTCTTTTTTATTTATTATTATCTTTATTTATAATCAAGATAGAGACAGCCAGAAATCAAGAAGGAGGGGGGTGATAGAAAGGGAAAGAGACATAGAGACACCTGCAGCCCTGCTTTACCACTCGTAAAGCTTCCCCCCCTGCAGGTGGGGTCCAGGAGCTTGAACCCGGGTCCTTGCACATTGTAATACATGCATTCAGCCAGGTGGACCATCACCCAGCCCCTGATTCCTCTACTTTCTTGTTGGATGGTTGAGGCCATTTTCTTAGTTTTTTTTTTCTCTTCATCAGTAAAATTTCTTCATTGATGAAAAGGAATATAATTTTTAATATAAGTATAGCTATAATTTCTTTCATGAGGGTTGAGTGATGAAAAATTAAATGATGTAGTACTTGAAAAAGTATTAAGAATAAAGTATTATTGTTAGAATTTAGTCAGTGAATTCTACTTCTGATTGATTTTGCCTTATTTAAAGAGTGTAGTTTTACCCCAATGGATATATATGTTTATGTGACTCACCATCACCACTATCAAAGTGTGTCAACACACTAATTGGAATTCTCCACCTATGAGCAGTTACAGTATTTGACCAAAGTGTTCAGGTATTCAAATGGAAGTTTAAACATTGCATTAAGTACTGGAACAAGTATATTGTTCTTCATAGTAAAATGCAATAAGCTATGTGTTTCTTTTGATTATTACTGAAAAGAGGAAAATGCCAACAAAATGAAAGGCAGGATAAGGGCCAAGAAATGTGATGCTACTGGAATTCGGGGAATAATTACATGATATATATAATATAAAATATAATTAATTATTGTTGCTTCAAGAGTTATCACTGGGGCTCAATATTTATGTGTGATAACTATACTGCTTCTGGCAGTCAATTTCTCTCTCTTTTTCTTCCTTTTATTCTGATAAGTAAGAGAGAAAAGAGGAAGGAGAGAGAAAGACACCTGCAGCCCTGCTCAGCTGTCATGATGATTCTTTCCCTATAGTTGGGGACTAGGGTCTTGAAACTGGACCTTGTGACAAGACAACTTGGGCACTAAAGTGGGCAAACCAATACCTGGCCCTCTGAGATATAATTTTGTTTTATTAAAGTAAGCACGGAGATGCATGCCTCTGTGTGTGTGTGTGTGTGTGTGTGTGTACTTTGAATACAGCTTGCAAAGGAGAGTGAGATTTAAATACTTTAGGTTTCTCAGTAGATATTACAGTAAACAGAAGATGGTGGAACAACATTTTTTTCTTCTATTTTTTAATGTGGGGTGTGTGATAACAGTTCATAGTACAGTTGTTGATACATGGGTATCCCACCATGATAGGTGTCTCCAAAATACTCTCTACTCCCCAGCTTAGGTATATATATATATATATATATATATATATATATATATTATCATGGAGCAACATTTTGTAGAAAATAGTAGAAAAAGTAGGAATTGTGCCATGTCTTAAAGTCATGGCCATTTATTCTGAGATAATATTCCCTATGATTTGCTTTTAGCTCATGACTGAGTTCATAATGGATATTGAATAAGGCCCATTCCTTGAAATGTGGATTTTTTTTCTAAATGATAACTTTGTGTCCTGAAGTACTCATTAGTTTTGTCAAATTTTTGTTAGGTGTGCATTACATCCCGAGATTCTTTGTATACTTCACCCCTTACTACTATCTGGCATTTCCTCTTATTCTGTGCCTCCCTTTTCCTCATCATTAATATTTGCATGCCAAACCTCTTTTACATATAAATCTATCTTAAAGAAACAAAATAATCCAGTAGGTAGAAAAATTCCACTTTTCACAGATGAGACTAAAATCTAGGAAAACACTAGAGAAATATTAAAACAAAGTTGTTTTGGTTTTCATCACTATGAATGTGTATGAAGTTAAAGGTTCTATCTTTCCTTTATTTTTCTGTCTGAAAAAATAAGGGTATAGTTTATGTTCCTGGAATTTCTATTCAGAATTGTCTGTCCTAGAAATACATCACTCCACAAAAAGTTGCTGACAAGACAGAAATTGCAATAGAGCAGTCAAACACAATATTAAATTGTGGATAGGTAAAATTCTTCTGTATGATTCTTAAATATAGGAACTGTCTTAAAAATATCAGATTTTTATAAATTCTCATTAAAATATTAATATCAATTTATATAAAATTTATTAATCAAATTAATCATGTAGCATCACAACTAAATTAAGTGGTAAATTCTAAAACTAATATATATATATATATATATTTACTTTATACATTATAGGAACATGTTATTTTTAAAACTCATTATTTGGGGGGGCAGAAAGTGGCTACCCCAGTAAAGCATACATGTGACAGTGAGCAGGGTTCCTCATTTAACTCACTAGTCCCCACCTGCAGGTATGGAAGCTTCATGAGTGTTAAAACAATTCTGCAGCTGTCTTTATCTCCCTCCCTCTCAATTTCTCTGTCTCAAAAAGATAATTAAAAAAATATTCTCTTATCCACTGCCTATAATCTATCACTTTTAACTTTATCTTGTAACATGAACAATGCTATCACCCTAACACAGGTATGTGACACTTCAGATATTTGAAAGACTTTTCACTGTTTTCTCTAAGCCAATTATAGTAAACAAATTTTTGGAGTCAGAAATCTGAGTTGCAGTCCTTCCTTATAACATGCTATCTTTGTGATTGAGGAGAAGTTAGCTATAAAGTTACAAGGTTTCTTCTTCTCCTTCTTCTCCTTCTCCTGGAGTCACAGTTTTGAAACTAGTACCATCAATAGCTGGAGCTGAGGAGATAGTCAGAAAAGAAATCAATATGGCCATACAAAGTCAAACACTTTGGAGTAAGGGCAGGGGAGATGACATCAGACCATGGTGGAGAAAGACATAGTGTGTTGGTGGAAGTGGTGTGTTGATAAGAGGCTATAGTCATGTGTTAACAATTGCCCTGTAAACCATTATTTTCCCCAAAAAAATGATTTGAAAAAAAAAACTTGTTAAATGGGGGTCAGGCGCATCAGGTTAAGTGCAGGTGGTATAAAGCACAAGGATCCCGGTTTGAGCCCCCAGCTCCCCACCTGGAGGGAAGTCAGTTGCTTCACAGGCGGTGAAGCAGGTCTGCAGGTGTCTTTCTTTCTCTCCCTCTCTCTGTCTTTCCCTCCTCTCTCCATTTCTCTCTGTCGTATCTGGCAACAACAACATCAATAACAACAATAATAATAACCACAACAATGATAAAAACAAGGACAACAAAAGGGAAAATAAATAAAAATATATAAGAAAACTTGTTAAATGATGTTATATTTTCCTAGAGTCAGTGGGGCAGTATAATTAGATTTGAATTTTAGAAAAACCATCTGATAAAAACTAAATGGAACAAGAATGAAAAAATAAGAGACTTAGGGACTTCTGTTAGACATAGCTCAAGAGGATGAGAGAGAAGTTGGCATATGACATTTATTTGTAATATCATTTGAAATTCACTCTTCACATGCTCTATGCTTCTTATGGGATAAATCACACTGTTTTCAATTGTCAGGAAACCTTCATACCTAGTTAAATGTCTAGAATAGATAAGTTTAAGACATATTTTGAATGTATAAAATATTGATAGATAAGGAAAATGCATGAAGGATTGAGAAGAAAAGTGCATAACTGTATGTGTGAGTGAAACAAATCTAGACATAAGACAGTTTTAGTGAAGAGGAACATGTGCTGTTTTGGACACATTTCTTTTGAAATGTCTGGGAATTCCAATTGCAGATTTCTAGTAAGTATCTCTCAGAGACTGAGTGTAAAATCAAGATCTGAGCTGGAGACAGCACTTGAATATTCAATAGCAGTAGATATTTCTTATTCAATAATTTAATGTTGCAGGTCTGGTTCCAGGAGGTTTAGATACAGTGATAACTTCCATACTACATTTTGAATAGATACAGTATCATTAGCCCAATATACAAATGACAAATCTGAAATATGTTGAAATTATTAGTCCCACATTGCAAGTTTCAAATAATACCAGCACTATGATATGAGCCCAGTCTGACTTTAGCATTACAAACACACACACACACACACACACACACACACACACACACACACATACACACACACACACAGCATTGCTTCCAGCACTTATCACTGCTTTGTTCTTCAATCATTGGGCTATGTCCATGGTAACTAACAATGAATTAATTAAAGCAGTAATTCTGGGAGAAGCTATTGTGAGAAATGTGGTTACAAAACAGATCTGATGACTGTGATGGGAGGAAATACTGAAATGATCACACAAAATCATGTGGAGAAGAACCACAAACACATGCTAAAATACTAAAGCACTAAGGTACAGTAAAGAAGGTCATAAGAGTATTAAAATGTTTAGGGGAACTCATGTAAAGTAATGGATTTTTTTAACCTAAAAATAATCCTTGGATATCATTATGTTCATAAGACCTGGCATCTGCCTTTGGAATTATATTATAGGGGCTAAAATAGATACACAAAGAGGAAAAAAAGGCATATCTTTTTTTTTTTTTTTTTTTTGCCTCCAGGATTATTGCTGGGGCTCTGTGCTTGTATCGTGAACCCACTGCTCCTGGAGGTTATTTTTTCTTCTTTTGTTGTCCTTGTTGTTTTATTGTTGTTGTGGTTATTTGTTGTTATTGATGTCATTGTTGTTGGATAGGACAATGGAGAGAGAAATGGAGAGAGGAGGGGAAGACAGAGAGGGGGAAAGAAAGATAGACATCTGTAGATTTGTGAAGCAACCCCCCTACAGGTGGGGAGCCAGGGTTCAAACTGGGATTCTTACACTGGCCCTTGCATTTCACGCCATGTGTGCTTAACCTGCTAGCTACAACTTATGAAAGAGAAAGAATAGAAATGAGCATGAAATGGAATTGTGAAAGTGCCTATGTGCTTTTGGTAGAAAGAAGTAAAGTGAAGGAAGCAGGTTTAGCAGTTTTCTCAACACTCCCCAAGAAGTTTCTGTTTATACTTTCATTGAGTGAGAAACAAATATTTACTCTTGAAAAAGAAATCGTGGAGATATAAGTTTGTCTTTTGACATCAAAGACAGTTGTTTGAGAACTTGAAAAGTGGGCCAACATTGTGAGAGAAAATAGTTAAGATATAGTCTCACCTGGTTTTATTTTCCAACAAAAGATACAGTTATGTGGGATTTAAGAAATAAACCAAAGAAACAGGTAGGGTCAAACACAAGTGAGCAAAGTGTGTTAACATATTTTAGGGAAGGTGTGAAGCTGTACACCTGAAATAAGAGTTTTATAAAATAAAAATTATTAATAAAACTTTAAAAAGGTAGCCAGGTAACATATACTTTATAGATCTGATAGAAACTTATTTATGGTAGATTAATTCAAGTAAAATAAATCACTGCTTTTACTTTATTGTGTTGTTACAAAATCCAGACATATAAATAGAGAGATATAGGTTAGATTAATTGTATTTTTATTTGTTCTAATTGAAGAAATCTAATAAATCAATATAATCACTAATTAATTACATTAAATTAATTAAAACAAAATGATTCCCTTAATCTCTTTCCTTTGGAGATATGAACAAGATCTCAGTTTTACCAGTCCAACAAAAATAATAGTAGTAATAATAATAAAGTAAGGGAAGTGGCATAGAACACACCAATTAATCTACTAAACTAATAATAGTTTAAAATATAATTTCTGTTAATAAAAACCAATAACAACACTGAATGCTTCATAGAAGTGCCTCATTCTTGGAATATAGGTAAGGCAATATAGACTGTCCTATTGGAGGTATACAAAATGTTAATTTTTATTTATTAATATATTTTTAAATATTTATTGATTTATTCCCTTTTGTTGCCCTATTTTTTATTGTTGTAGTTATTGTTGTTGATGTCGTCATTGTTGGATAGGACAGAGAGAAATGGAGAGAGGTGGGGAAGACAGGGGGGAGAGATAGACACCTGCAGACCTGCCTCACCGCCTGTGAAGAGACTCCCCTGAAGGTGGAGAGTCGGGGCTCAAACCAGATCCTTATGCTGGTCTCTTGCGCTTTGCACCATGTGTGCTTAACCCATTGTGTTACCGCCCGACTCCCTATCAAGAATTTAAAACTAAGGGGTTGTGTTTTTGACACAGATTTAGGGAGGATGTACATGCCAGGATAAATGCCTCTAAGTGCTGAAAATACAGGGAAGAGCAGAGACATGGAATAAGCAAAATACAGTCTTTACCATTTTATGGCTTTTATTTTGCTCAATTAGTAACCTAGACATGGATGTTCAGAGCTCAGTTGTTAAACTTATTCTGGATTGAGCTTTGTCCTGTTACTGTAAAAAAAAAAAGGCAGCATGACTCTATTAATGGTATAGTTCATTAGTTAGTAATACTGATAGAAGTTAAACATTAAACTTGAAAACCAGTACAGCCTATGTTGTAAATTCTAAGCACAGAAATAAACAGACATCCAAGTTCAACAAGTCAAGGTGGGAAACATATCCCATAATTAGCTTTATTTATTTATTAGTTTATTTCTTAAATATATATTTAATATATATATTTGTTTATATAATATATTCTATATATTATATATAACCCAAAATATATTATACTTTATATAATATATTTTGTTTATTAAATATATTTTGCTTCTCTGTTGGCCTTCAATGAATTGAGTGAGACCCTGCCACAGATATAGGCTAGTAATCTAATCTAGTTAGTTTGTTACTTTAAATATTAATATTATTTAGAAATTTCTAAGAAATAATCCTTAAAGAAATTCTGAGTAATGTTTAACCAAACAGCTATCCCTCTCACTCTGCCAAAGGGCCGAAGTTGATGCAAAAAAAATTAACCAAAATAAAGGGTAGCAGAGCAAGCTATGTCCTCAGAGGAAATCAATATTTCATAAAGACAAGCAGGCTAAGGGAACTTCAATGAAGAAATGGAGGAACAGAGAAACTTGTGTTTTATTTTTTTCAGAGTTTTGAAACATAAAAAGTGGGCTTTCCAGATATTAACACATTGAAATGTTGATTGAGCTTGTGAAAATAAGAGGATTTCTAGATTCTATACTCAAAATGAAATAACTTCAAGAAGTGAAAAGTCAGCAGGAAAGGTTGTTGTCAAACAGAAACAGAGATGAACTGATCAACACTACAATATCTGAAAGAACATCAATATAAAAGAGTAGGAAAGGTCACAAGAGTACTTTTTTCTCTTTTCTTTATCGCCCCGCCCTGCGCCGCATATCTAGAGCACTGCTTAGCTCTGGCTTATGTTAGTACAGGGGATATAACCAAGTAGAGAACACATAGCTGCATGTTACTGAGATTCAAAGTTAAAGCATATGAGAAGATCTTCTGGGTAAACTCACTTTTTGAAAATTGAATATAATCCTCTCTTATAATAATACAAATAAATTTTATGTCTAAGTAGTAGTTGTGTTCTTTAAGAAACATTCATTATTTTTATACACAGACTTGTAGCAGACACTTGAATAATGTTTCATCAGAAATTTTGGAAACATTCTCTTATAGAGATATATTTATGGGGGGCTGGGTGGTGGTGCACCTGGTTGAGCACACACATTACAGTGTTCAAGAACCCAGGTTCCAGCTCCTGGGGCCCCCACCTGCAGGGAGAAAGCTTTGTGAGTGGTGAAGCAGCACTGCAGGTGTCTCTGTTTCTCTTCCTCTCTGTCTCCCTATTCCTCTCAATCTGGCTGTCTTTATGAAATAAATAAAGATAATAAAAATATTTTTAAAAGAGATACATTTATCATATTATATTTTATCATGAAAAATATTTACTCTAAAGTAGTTATCTTTTTTAAAAATTTTAATAATCACCTTTGGAGGTCCAGAGACCAGCAGGGCATTGTGATACCCAAATTATTGTCAGATTTAAAATGGTTTAAAACACCATTCACACCCTTAAAAAGCCAGCACTTCTTAAAGAGAGTAATTTAAATTTGTAAGCATCAGGAGTCCAGCGGTAGCGAAGCAGGTTAAGAGCAGCGGGCAAAGCGCAAGGACGGGAGCATGGATCCTGGTTCGAGCCCCTGGCTACCCATCTGCAGGGGAGTCGCTTCACAGGTGATGAAGCAGGTCTGCAGGTGTCTGTCTTTCTCTCCCCCTGTCTGTCTTCCCCTCCTGTCTCCATTTCTTTCTGTCCTATACAACAATGACGACATCAACAACAATAATAATAACTACAACAACAATAAAAAACAAGGGCAACATAAAGGAAAATAAATAAATATATTAAAAAAATTTGTAAGCATCATTTGATTGATAAGAACTAAGATTTACAAGAGGATAGAGGAGTAATCTGAAATAAATTATGACAAACTTTGAATAAAATATCTCTTTAAATCATGTATTGCTTTTCCTTTGTTGCGATTAAGATTATCACCAGTTCCATTGGTTTATGGAAGAGGAAGAGGACAAGTTGGTGGTGGGTATGGTGTGCTAACTAACACCTATCACTGGGAGATGTGAAATTGTATACCTGTAGCAACAGTTTTGTAAATCAACATTTCCCCCCAACAAAATGATCTAAAAAAAAAATCCCACAAATTCCTTCTTCTCACTTTGATGGCCAGAAGCCCTATTCTACCTGAGTCAAAATAATTTCATTAAAATCAATTTCTCAGCAGGATTGTAACCCTTTGGGGGCATAACTGGAGTAATTCCCTCCGCTTCTGACCAAAGAAAATGGAAATGAATCTGTTTCCAAGATTATTCTAACAGTTGGAAGGGTTCTATTGTTGATCTCAGTTTGAATCTGGTTTTTGCCCCCTGGAAGTTATCTCCATTCTTTCTCATGGTCTGATCCATCTTCAATCACAAAAGGCATTTTAGAGCCCTTTCCTGTATTTCTAATCCCTTTTACTTCCTTAACTACTATCAAACAGAGGAAATTCCACTGTCCACAGTGCTTACATAACTTAGATCAGGTACACACGGATATATTTCCTATCTAAAGCCAGCTGCAAAGTGACAATCAAGGAAGCAGTGTCTCAACATGTGCTGGTACTTGAAAGTAGGGCATGAAATCTTTGGAGCTACTGTTAGAAACCTGTTTTTAAATTCTAAATTTATACTTTAGAATCCGTTTGAGAAAAATGGCTAGAGAGAATCTATTACTGGCCTTAAAGCAAACAGCTATGTTTTGTCTTGTTCTTAAGACAACTAGAGCTCCAAGAGCCTGAATTCTGCTCAGAACTGTGTGAAAATCATAAACTACCATAGGCTTTGGGAAGTAGGTAGCCTGATTGGCACCTGGATTTTTAGCCTTGTGTGAACCTGAACAAAATGTCCAGTTAAACTGTGCCTTTATTTCGGACACACAGAAACTAAGAGTTGGTATGCTAAATGAAATTTGTTTATGGTAACTAAATTGCAGTGATTTGTTACCAGAAAAAACACTATGTAAGACTTGCCTTTAGAGATCTTTATTCTGAAAGTCAAGGGTTAGAATTAAAAGTCTCTAGTTTAGTAAATAACAGAGAATTCGATGCAGACAACATTTTAATGATTCTTCAAAACCCTTAATTATTTCTTCCAATTTCCATCTCTCATTACGATGTGGGGAAAGCTCATTATCATGATTTTGTGCCTGCAAAGACTGCATGGAGCCCCTGTTTTCATTCCTTATTTCCTTCAGGAGAACATTACTCTGCAAAAGTAGCTTAAAATCTGTAATAACTGGTGAAAGACGCCTGAGCAAGAAAATCTACACAATCCATGGCACTCAAGACATAAAACAGCTTGTTCCTCCCAAAGACTGGATAATTCAATCATCTTCCAGAAGGCCACCAGCAGGAGAATGATAGAAGTGACATATTTGTTGTTCATGGAAGGGGGAAGAAATGTAATTGGAAGGAAATAAGACAAGATGTTCAGAGATAAAGGAAGAAATATCTGCTGGTTTAAAAAATTGTGTTCTAGTTTACTCATCTATCAACAATGAATTTCTAATCCTCTCCTTACAATTGAAACTTGGTTTTAAACTGAAAGCAGAAGGTTTTCTTTCTTTCTTTCTTTTTTTTTTTTTTGCACTCAGGAGTACAGTTTATTATTTTTTGTTTATCCATAGTAATAGATGTAGAAAGAATAAAGGTTAGTTAGTTAAGCAGAACCAAGAGTTGCTTATCACTTCACAAACTTAATAGCTGATTTCCTAAGAAAAGTAGTGAGCACTGGGATTGTAATTATAATTCCAGCACATACATCCTGCCATTTAAGAACAAATTCGATTTTGTGATTAGCCAGCAAACTGTCTAGTCTGTGCTTATTGGACTATATATTTTTGAATTGGCTGTGGGGCTTTGGTATGTATACTCTTTTGCAGGCTATATTAATCACAATTTTCTACCCAAAGTATGCTTTGACATCAGTGAAGAATCAATATAGCTAATTCTGTAGTGAAGTCAATGCCTAGTACCATGTTGATTCTAAACTTATTAAATCATTGTGTATTGGGCAAGGAGGATCATACAGAAAAAATCTGAATATTCATCTAAATTGTCTATCCTTCATAATGTCAGCAGACCGTAGACCTGATGCTTAGGAGTATTTCCTTAGAATTAAATTTTCAATGGTAGGTTTAAATTAAGAAAAATGAGCTGTATTCCCCACCGATTATAACTTTGGGAGGGGCATTAAAAAAGAGGAAGCTAATTGAAAAAGATAAATTTTACTAAAAGCAATGAAAGTTTTATTTAAATAGGCTCATTTTTAAATTTTTTATTATTGATTTACAAAATCATAAAATAACAGGGATATAAATAACTGCACAGCATTCCCACCAGCAAAGTTCTCTGTCCCCATTCCCTCCATTGGAAACTGCAATTGTTTTCCTAGCATCACATATACAGGTTAATGATTATGACTCCCAGAGGGATAAAGAACAGGAAAGCTATCAGGGGAGGGATGGGATACAGAGATCTGGTGGTCGGAATTATGTGGAGTTGTACCCCTCTTATCCTATGGTTTTTGTCAGTGTTTCCTTTTTTATAAATAAAAATTAAAAAAAGAAAGAATGGGAAAATATAAATAAAGATATATAGACTTATTTTTATAACAAGCATTTGAATGGCATTTTTCAATCTTATCAAACATGATCTAAAATCCTTGTCATATCACTCAGATGCACGGATTGACAAACTGCACCCCCTGACTGTGCAGAATGTAAGATAAGAATGCCTTTTACATTTTAATAATATACAATAATTTACATTTTAAGAGCATTTTCTTTATTTTTGCATAGAGACACAGAAATTAAGAGGAAAGTTCGAGGTAAAAAGTGGGGAGGAGGAGAGAGAGAGAGAGATCTACAGCACCATTTCTTCACTCCTGAAGCTTCGCCTTGCAAGGGGGGGACCAGTGGTTTGAACCTAGGTCCTTGGGTACTGTATTATGTGCACTCAGAGAGGTGCACCACTGCCTACCTACCCCTAACAGTATTGAAGGAATATAATGCAAGAGGCACTGGGTTTCAGCCCTAGCACCATGTGACAGTATGGTGGAGTAGCGGTGATAAAATGTTCTTCTTTCTATCTCTGGCTCTTACATAGAAGAATAAAATATTGGGAGCCACAAAGATAGCTTACAGGGTAAGGTGCATGTCTAGTCTTTTTTTTTCTCCATTTTTTTTATTGATTTAATAATGATCAACAAGACCATAGGATAAGAGAGGTATAATTCCACACAATTTCCACTACAGGAAATTCCATATCCCATCCCCTCCGTTGGAAGCTTTCTTGTTCTTTATCCCTCTGGGAATATGGACACAGGATCATTATAGGGGATAGAAGGTGGAAGGTCTGGCTTCTATAATTGTTTCTCCACTGGACATGGGTGTTGGCAGGTCAAGCCACACTCCCAGCCTGTTTCTGTCTTTCCCCAGTGGGGCAGGGGTCTGGAGAGGTGATGCGGCTATTATTTGGATTTCAGTGTCACAGCACTGGAGGTAGGTCTGGTGCTGTGACATCTCTCCTATCTTTGCTCTGTGCCAGAATGGAAAAGTTAGCCTGGGAACTGTGGAGTTCCTTATGCCTAAATCCCCCATCTCCTACCATATTAAGGATAAAAACTAGAGCCAAGAAGGCTGTTCAGCTTTATCCCATATATGTGAGACCCTGGGAATACTGCCTAAACATAAATACAGTTATGAAATAGATATTGCATGATACTTACAAAGTCTGAATATTGCCCACTTATAGAAAAATTATTTGGGAGCGAGTCAGTGGCACACCTGGTTGATCACATACATTATAGTGCACGAGGAATTGGGTTCAAAACTCTGGTCCCCACCTGCAAGGGGGAAGCTTCACAATTAGTGAAGCGGTGCTATAGGTATCTGTCTCTCTCGTCCTCTGTCCCTCCTTCCCTCTCGACTTCTTTCTGTCTGTATCTGAATAAAGATGTTTTTAAAAAGGAAAATTG
Source organism: Erinaceus europaeus (assembly GCF_950295315.1). Lineage (NCBI taxonomy): Eukaryota > Metazoa > Chordata > Mammalia > Eulipotyphla > Erinaceidae > Erinaceus > Erinaceus europaeus. The sequence goes on along the minus strand of NC_080175.1, from coordinate 83,134,927 downwards.
TTAATTGGTGCTCTAGAATTATGTAGGGCAGTTTGCTATCAATCACAACAATATTTTAAAATTTACGAATATCTTTCTTCACCAACATGGCTCTCAGGGTTTTCGAAAGTATTACCGACGAGGTTGCTTATTGTTAGATGACATAAATTAATTTCCTTTTTTTAAAAAAAGTTTTTAATAGTGTTTTTTTTATTTATAAAATCTTTATTTACTTGATAGAGATACCCACCAATTGAGAAGGAAGGGGATATAGAGAGGGAGACAGAAAGACACCAGCAACACTGATTCACCACTCCTGAAGCTTTCATCCTATAGGTGGGGACTAGGGGCTTGAATCCGGATCCTTGCACATCACAACATGTCCACTCAACCAGGTGCACCACCACCCAGCCCCCCATAAATCAATTTTCTTATAGTTCTGTGGTCTAGAATTTCCAAATAAAGATGTTGGTGGTATTGGTTCTTTTTAGAGCTGTAAGAAAAGAATTTATTTCAATCTATTTTTATTTGTTTATTTATTTTGCCTCCAGGGTTATCGTTGGGGCTCGGTGCCTGCACTATGAATCCACTGCTCCTGGAGTCCATTTTTTTCCCATTTTGTTGCCCTTGTTGTTGTTGTTGTTATTGTTGCTATTGCTGTTCTTGTTGGATAGGACAGAGAGAAATGGAGAGAGGAGGGGGAAGACAGAGAGGGGGAGAGAAAGATAGACACCTGCAGACCTGCTTCACTGCCCATGAGGCGACCCCAGCCCCTGCAAGTGGGTGGCCAGAAGCTGGAACTGGGATCCTTACTCCGGCTCCTGTTCTCGACATGTGCGCTGAACCCACTGCACTACTGCCCGCCCCCCCAATCTGCTCTCTTTAGCTTACTAGTAAACATTGTGTGTCTGTTTGTCTCCACTCATTCTGTATTTCTGTGTCAAAATTTTTCTGTTTTCACAAGAACACTAAGCCAATTAACCTGGATTAAGAGGCTACCCTAAGAACTCCATTTTATTTAATTACCTTTATACAAGAAAACTGTGTCCAAAAATATTATTCATGGGTTATGAAAGTTAAAGTTTTCCATCGTATAATTTTTTGGGGATGGCACAATTTAGCCCATTACAGAGTTCTCTAGTGTCTTCCATATTACTCAGTAAAATGCAATTTGAAATATCTAGAGGATATGATCTGCCTAATAGCAAATGACTGACACCCACAGGAAAAGAATATAAATCCAGAATTTACTGCTTTATGTCAAGTCCAGTGTATTTTCCAACCCTTTCTGTTGCTGAGGAAAAATGTAATGATTGTATGATATACTACTCATCCATTCCTTATTCAACTCCATGAAAATATTATATGTCTATTACATGCCATCATATGTACATAAATAAGACAGTTTCCTTATCTGAGGAGATAAAATGTGCATGCATATATTTATAACTGAAGATAAAAGTTATGCCACTACGGGCCTGGTGGTACCACAGTGGGTTAAGTGCACATGGCAGGAAGTGCAAGTGGTGTAAGGATCCTGATTTGAGTCCCCAGCTCCCCACCTGCTGTGGGGTAGCTACACAAGCTGTGAAGTGAATCTGCTGGTGTCTGTCTTTCTCACCCCTTCTTGGTCTCCCCCCACCACTCTTGATTTCTCTCTGTCCTATCCAACAACAACAACAACAATAGTAATAACAACAAGGGCAACAAAAATGGGGGGAAAAAAGCCTCAAGGAGTAGAGGATTCTTAATGCAGGCACCCAGCCCCAGTGATAACCCTGGAGGCAAAAAAAAAAAAAAGTTATGCTACTATAAAGAAATCAGTAATTCAAACAAAAAATTTCATTTCCTTCATAAGTACAGTTTTAGTTCAAATGGCCTCTATTTCTTTTCTCACGGAATATATAGTTTTTTATTTATACCTTGTAAGATTCTATAAATTTGTACCTTGTGAAAATAACAGAAAACGAAAAGTTTAGCAATAACTGAATCTATACCTTGAAATGAGAAATAAGTAATAGCAACAACTTTTTCAGTGGAGAAGTAGTGTTATATGCTGTGAGCTTCAGGTGTCGGTTTCCATTCTTACAGTATCTCTTCCTATTATTTCAGTCCAATTTGAAAATGGTTTTAATTTTTCATTTACTTCATTTCACTTGATTTTGTTTGTCCCTGCTGTGGTTTTTGTTGTTCTGATATTCAAATTTGTGGTTATCAGAGTCTTTTATTCTTTGGTCTCCCTAATTCATGCTAATTTCCTTTTATCAAGGTATCAGTATCAAGGAATTCACAAAATAATTGTAGACAATTTCTAATGGTTTTATAATCACTGTATTCTCCCATGCATCTAAGTAAATTGTCTCTCTGCCAAATCAGGGTCTCTATGAAATGCTTTTTTCTTGCTCCCTGCCTCTGTGGTCTGCTCTGTTGTAAGGGTTCAGCCACCTGCTGAGCTAAAGGAAACTACATAGCAGGGAGTTTTGTGATAGTTCTTCATTTTTGGCAAGAAGAGAACAGTTTCCAAGATGAATCTGAACTGAGAAAGTCTGTTTCACGGCACAGATGTCATTGACTTAATTATATTTCCTGTGATAAAATATTGAATTTCTCCTCTAACCACTACCTCCTAGAGTTTTATTGTTTAACTATAGCATGCCTATATTTGAAATGTCCAACTTTGATAAATGAGTTCATAATCTTCTTAAATACATTATCTAATTAGACACCGGTTAAGAAATACATTCCAAGTGACTGTTTCATCCATGTTTGACCAACCGTCCCTCTACATGATAATTTAGTCAGAATGATAAATACTAGTCTTTCTCTGATTAGACTTCCAGAGTCAAAGTTATGTAAACAATTGATAGGAAATACTTACAATGGACAATAAAACCTAGATCAGGTTGCTGTTGGTCCAAATGGTTTTAAGAATAGAAAGAATTTAGGGCCAGGTGGTGTTGCACCTGGTTAAGTGCACATAGTGGAATGCACAAGGACCCAGGTTCGAGCCCCCAGTCCCCACCTGCAGGGGGAAAGCTTTACAAGTGGTGAAGCAGTGCTGCAGGTGTCCCTCTGTCTCTCATCCTCTCTACCCCTCCTTTCCCTCTCAATTTCTGACCATCTGTATCCAATAAATAAATAAATAAATAAATAAATAAATAAATAAATATAATAAAAAATTAAAAAGAAAGTAAAAAAAGAATAGAAAGAGTTTATGTTGTTTTGAAGATTTATTTCAGATTTTCCTTTCTGACTAAGAAAATGCATATTTATATGCATGTGTAAACTCTGTACTCCTATTTTAGTCTTCTTTTTTCTCAACAAAATAGTGATTTTCATAAAACAGTGTTAACTACATATATGTACATATATGTATAGTATATGTGATATGTATGTTTATATTCCACATTTGGAATCTAGCATGACTCAATGAGAAAGGCCACATGCCATTAACCTGGGCAGTCATTTTGTATATATTATTTTATTATTAGTGAATTTAAGTTTTATTCTTATTACTCTGGATCCAAGTGCTTTGTTATATATGGATTAAAATATTGCTATCTGTATATGGATTATCTCTTCATTTTCAGATTATTTTTCTTTTTTAAAATAATTTTATGTATTTATTATTGGTTAGAGATGGAGACAAACTGAGAGGGCAGGGGGAGGTAGAGAGAGGGAGAGAGAGAGAGAGACACCTGCATCACTGCTTCACCACTTGTGAAGTTTTCCCCTTGCAGGTGGGAAGCGGGGACTTGAAGCAGCACTCTTGCTCCCTGTAATGTGTGTGCTTAACCAACTGTGCCACTGCCTTTCCCTCAGACTATTTTTCTTTTTTAAAAAATATCTTTATTTATTTATTGGCTAGAGACAGCCAGAAATTGAGAGGGAAGGGGGCAGTAGAGAGGGAGAGAGTGCTGCTTTACCACTTGCAAAGCTGCAGGTGGGGATGACTATTTTTCTAAAGGGAAACACTCTTTAAATTTTTATTAGTGATTTCATATTGATTTACAAAATTATGAGATAGCAGTGATATAATTCCTCACCATTGCCACTACCAGAGTCCTGCATCGCTATTCCCTCTATTGGAAATTGCAGTAGTTCTTCCAAGGTCACAGACAGGAGTTGACTGTTATTTCTGTAAGTATATGCACATGTTTTATGGTCCTGCCTAATCTTCCTTTCCAAGTCACACCTATACCAGTTACTACTCCTGAATGTTCTCCCGTTTTTCTTCTTCTCTCTCTGGACCTGATGGAATTGGAGTTCAGATCCCTCTAGTCATCTTCTTCTAACATTTCTCCCCCTCTGGCAGTATGGAATAGAATTCTTTTGGGGGTGCAGAAGGTAGTTCTGGCTTTTATGTTTGTTTGTTTGTTTTATATCTTTTATTTAAAATACATACATATATAATAACATATACATATATTACCATGAATCATTTCTCCTAAATCAATTATAATGAACTTTTGTGACAATGTTCTAGAAAGTATATGTTACAGCTTTAAATATATACTATGTAGTAAAGATCCTCTGCTGTTGATATAACCTTCCTTTAGCTATTCAAAGGATAAGCTACTTTTAAAAGGATTAATCCAAAATATTTGCAGTAGCCATATGACATGGTTTAGTAGGATTTTTTTTTAATTTTTTATTTAAGAAAGGATTAATGAACAAAAACATAAGGTAGGAGGGGTACAACTCCACACAATTCCCACCACCCAATCCCCATAACCCACCCCCTCCCATGATAGCTTTCCCATTCTCTAGCCCTCTGGGAGCATGGACCCAGGGTCATTGTGGGTTGCAGAAGGTAGAAGGTCTGGCTTCTGTAATTGCTTCCCTGCTGAACATGGGCGTTGACTGGTCGGTCCATACTCCCAGTCTGCCTCTCTCTAACCCTAGTAAGGTGTGTCTCTGGGGAAGCTGAGCTCCAGGACACATTGGTGGGGTCTTCAATCCAGGGAAGCCTAGCCAGCATCCTGGTGGCATCTGGAACCTGGTGATTGAAAAGAGAGTTAACATATGAAGCCAAACAATTTGTTGAGCAATCATGGATCCCAAGCTATGAATAGTGGAGAGGAAGTGTTAGGGAGGTAATCACTGCAAACTCTAGTGTACTTCTGCTTTCAGGTATATATTTTGCAGTAGTTTATGGATACGTGTGCACATAAGCTCTCTCTCACAGAAACTGGTGTATATCTAGGTTATGGGACTTTGTTAAAAAGTGAACTACCTGAGATGAAATTAGAGTGTACTATAAAAGGAGAGGTCTCACCCGAGTAATGAAGCTGAAGGGTTGTCATTCCACACGTGAAGTCTCTGGATACACTCTGAGGTGAAGCATGTTGAGGTGGCAATCGTTGCTTTGGTTAGGTTGTGATCGGTGGATGCAATATTATTTGGTTTGGATTGGGAGATGCATACGGGAAAGTGGGCCCTATCCAAGGGTTCCAGGACTGGGGGAAGTAGGGGCTCTATAGTGAAGATGTGAGGTTCCTGCTGTATAGGGTTCAAAAAGACAATCGATAGTTAATATTATCATCACATTATTTGTTAATTGGGTTAACTTTGAAAAGTCCCTTTGTTATGGTTTGCTGTACAGTATCCAGTATCTTGTATATAGCTGTGCTATTGGATGCTTCTAATCTACTTGGTCTAGGCTTTTGAGAGAGTCCGCATATCAAATACATAGCCTATATATTAAAAAGATTCAGTGTGTCTTTTGAGAAACTTTGAGACATACAATTGATTTCCCCCTCTCATATTAATTAACTACTGATTTATATGTCTACATTTTGCTAGGAGTGTACATAAACACCATTCCCACCACCAAAGGACTATGACCCATACCTCCCGCCCACTTCCACCACCCACTGGCCCTGGAAGCTGCATGTCTACCCCTCACCAATGGGTTTTTACTTTGGTGCCCTATTTACAATTTGATCAGGTCCTGCTTTTAGTTTCCCTTTCAGATCTTCTTAGTCAGCTTCTGTTGATGAGTGGGATCATCCCATACTCATCTTTATCTTTCTGACTTAGTTCACTTAACATAATTCCTTCTAGCTCTGTCCAAGATGGGTCAGAGAAGGTGGGTTCATTGTTCTTGATAGCTGCATAGTATAACATTGTGTATATATACCACAGCTTTCTCAGCCACTCATCTGTTGTTGGGCACCTGGGTTGCTTCCAGGTTTTAGCTATTATGCATTGTGCTGCTATGAACATAGGAGTACACACCTCTTTTTGGTTGGGTGCTATAGAGTCCTTGGGGTATAACCCCAGGAGAGGAATTACTGGGTCATATGGAAGGTCCATGTCTAGCCTTGTGAGAGTTCTCCAGACTGCTCTCCACAGAGGCTGTACCAATTTACATTCCCACCAGCAATGTAAAAGGGTTCCTCTGTCCCCACATCCTCTCCAGCATTTGTTGCTGCTGTCCTTTTTGATGTATGCCATTCTTACAGGAGTGAGGTGGTATCTTAGTGTTGTCTTAATTTGCATTTCTCTGACAATCAGTGACCTAGAGCAGTTTTTCATATGTTTGTTAGCCTTTTGGATCTCCTCTGTGGTGAATGTTTTGTTCATTTCCTCTGCCCATTTTTGGATGGGGTCATTTGCTTTTTTGCGGCTAAGTTTGCTGAGCTCTTTATATATTTTGGTGATGAGTTTCTTGTCTGATGTATGGCATCTGAAGATATTCTCCCATTCTGTGAGGGGTCTCTCTGTTTGTTTAATAGTTTCTTTGGATGTGCAGAAGCTTTTCAATTTGATGTAGTCCCACTGGTTTGTTTCTGCTTTAGTCTTCCTTGCAATTGGGTTTGATTCATCAAAGATGTCCTTGAGGTGTATTTGGGAAAGTGTTTTACCAATGTTTTCCTCTAAGTATTTGATTGTTTCTGGTCTGACATCTAGGTCTTTGATCCATTTGGAGTTGATTTTTGTTTCTGGTGAGATAAAGTGGTTCAATTTCATTCTTCTGCATGTTTCAACCCAGTTTTCCCAGCACCATTTATTGAAGAGAGCCTCCTTTTTCCATTTAATCCTTTGGGCCCCTTTATCAAAGATTAGATGCCCATAGGTGTTGGGATTTACTTCTGGGCTTTCAATTCTGTTCCACTGGTCTGTGTGCCTATTTTTGTTCCAGTACCATGCTGTTTTGATGATGATGGCTTTATAATATAGTTTAAGGTCTGGCAGTGTGATGCCTCCATTTCTGTTTCTTTTCCTCAAGATGGTTTTGGCAATTCTAGGTGTTTTCATGATCCAGATAAATGATTGTAGTGTTTGTTCTATTCTCTTTAAGAAGCTTGGTGGAACTTTGATGGGTATTGCATTAAATTTGTATATGGCTCTGGGGAGAATATTCATTTTGATGATATTTATTCTTCCAATCCATGAGCATGGGATATCTTTCCATTTCTTGGTATCAGTTTTGATCTCCTTGAGTAGCGACTCATAGTTTTCAACATACAAGCCTTTCACTTCTTTGGTCAACTTTATTCCTAGTTATTTGATTGATTTTGCTGAAACTGTAAAGGGGAGTGATTTCTGGAAGTCTTCTTCTTCAGATTTAGTGTTTGCATAAAGAAATGCCACTGATTTTTGTACATTGATTTTGTAGCCTGATACCTTGCTATATTGCCTAATAACTTCCAGTAATTTTCTACTGGATTCTTTAGGTCTTTCTATGTGTACTATCATATCATCTGCAAATAGTGATAGCTTAACTTCTTCCCTTCCAATCTGTATCCCTTTGATTTCTTTCTCTTGCCTGATTGCTATGGCAAGAACTTCCAATACTATGTTGAAGAGTAACGGTGACAGTGGACAGCCCTGTCTAGTCCCCGATCTGAGGGGGAATGTTTTCAGCTTCTGTACATTGAGTATGATGTTGGCTGTAGGTTTGCTATATATAGACTCCACTATCTTGAGAAATTTCCCATCTATTCCCATTTTTTGTAGACTTTTGAGCATGAATAGGTGTTGGATTTTGTCAAAGGCTTTCTCTGCATCTATTGAGATAATCATGTAGTTTTTGGCTTTGCTTTTATTGATGTGGTGAATGACATTGATTGGCTTACGGATGTTGAACCAGCCTTGCATTCCTGGGATGAATCCCACTTGGTCATGATGAACAATCTTTTTGATGTGTTGCTGTATCCGGTTGGCCAAGATCTTGTTTAATATTTTGGCATCTATATTCATCAGAGATATTGGTCTGTAGTTTTCCTTTTTTGTTCTGTCCCTATCAGCTTTTGGTATCAGGGTGATGTTGGCTTCATAAAAGGTGGACGGGAGTATTCCTGTTTCTTCAATCTTATGAAAAGCTTAAGAAGTATGGGTATTAACTGTTTCCTGAAAGTTTTGTAGAATTCATTTGTGAAGCCATCTGGTCCACGGCTTTTGTTGTTGGGGAGATTCTTAATAATGGTTTCAATTTCTTTGACTGTGATTGGTGCATTTAGATTTTGTAGTTCTTCTTGGTTCAGTTTTGGAAGTGCATATGCTTCTAGGAATTGTTCCATTTCTTCCAGATTCTTTAGCTTGGTGGCATATAGTTCTTTATAGAAGTTTTGCAGGATTCTCTGGATTTCTGTGGTGTCAGTTGTGATATCTCCTGCATCGTTTACAATTCTATTTATTTGAGTCTTCTCTCTTTTTTGTTTGGTGAGTCTGGCTAGGGGTTTGTCAATTTTGTTTAATCTTTCAAAGAACCAACATTTGGCTTCATTGATCTATTGTATGGTTCTTTTATTTTCGATGTTGTTTATTTCTGCTCGAACTTTACTGATTTCTGTTCTTCTGGTTGCTTTTGGGTTCCTTTGTTCCTCTTCCTCTAAGTCCTTGAGGTGTGCAGTAAGGTCATTCATTTGGGCTTCTTCTTGGTGTTTAATATGTGATTGTATGGCTATAAGTTTCCCTCTCAGTACTGCTTTAGCTGTGTCCCAAATATTTTGATAGGTTGTGTCTTCATTTTCATTTGTTTCCAGGAACATTTGAATTTCCTGTTTGAGTGAGTCTCTGACCCAGTGGTTCTTAAGGAGCATGTTGTTTAGTTTCCAAATTCTATGTCTTTTAATAATTTTCCGTTTGTTGTTAAATGTTAGTTTTACTCCACTGTGGTCTGAGAAGATACTTGGGATGATTTCAATGCTCTTGAATTTATTGATGCTATCTTTGTGGCCTAACATGTGGTCTATCCATGAGTATGTGTTATGTGGATTTGAAAAGAAGGTGTATTCCAGTTTTTTGGGGTGGAGGAGTCTGAAAATGTCCAAGAGGTCTAGTCTGTCGATCTCTTCATTCATTTCTCTTGTATCTTTATTGGTTTTCTGCCTTGTTGATCTGTCTAAGTGTGAGAGTGGGGTATTGAAGTCTCCCACTATTATTGTATTACTATTGATGTATTTTTGAAATTCTTTCAATAGGTGTTTAATGTATTTAGATGGTCCCTCGTTGGGTGCATAGATGTTAATCATTGTTAAGTCTTCTTGGCTGATTGATCCTCTAATCATTATGTAATGTCCTTGCCTATCTTTTATTACTTTATTTAATTTAAAATCTATCGTGTCTGAGATGAGAATGGCTGTTCCTGCCCTTTTTTGTGGACCGTTAGCCTGTATGATAGTTTTCCATCCTTTCACTTTAAGTCTGTGTTTATCTTGTTGTGACAGATGGGATTCTTGCAAGAAGCATATGGTTGGATTATGTTTTCTGATCCATCCCCCCACCCTGTGCCTTTTGATGGGTTACTTTAAGCCATTGACATTTATTGATATTATGGATTTAATGTATTGTAGTGCCATTGTTCTAAAAAAACAATTCGTTTACTCTGATATTTTGCAAGTATTATAGTGATGTTCTTGTTTATAATAGGTCTTTTAGTACCTCTTTCAGGGCCGGCTTGGTGATGGTTGCCTCTTTTAACTGTTGTTTGTCTGAGAAGGTTTTGATCCCTCCATCTAGCTTGAATGAAAGTCTAGCAGGATATATTATCCTTGGTTGAAACCCTTTTTCATTCAGGGCTCGATAGATATCTTGCCACTCCCTTCGGCTTTTAGAGTTTGAGTGGAGAAATCTGCAGATAATCTTATGGGTTTTCCCTTGTATGTGACTTTTTGTTTCTCTCTTGCAGCCTTTAGGAGCCTTTCTTTATCCTTACTTCTTCTCATTGTGACTATGATGTGTCTTGGTGTCTTCAGGTCTGGGTTGATTCTGTTTGGTACTCTCTGGGCCTCTTGAACCTTGATATCCTTTCTGTTATTCAGGTCTGGGAAGTTTTCTTCTATTATTTCCTCTAGAATGTTTGCTTCCCCTTCCTCTCTTTCTTCCTCTGGCAGGCCAATTATACGAATGTTACTTCTTTTGAGATATCCCATATGTCTCTGTTGTTGTTTTCAGTGTCTCTCAATCTCTTTTTAAGCTCTTTCACCTCTTTCTTAGTTTTCTCTAACTCATCCTCTGTCTGACTAATTCTGTTTTCTGCTTCTGTTAGTCTGCTTTCCCTTCCCTTCACTTCTTTCTTCATTACAGCTATTTCAGCTTTCAGTTCTCTAATTGCCTCAAGATAATCAGTATTTTCCTTGGGGGTCTCAACTGTTGTTTCCCTAATATTGCCATTCCTTTCCTCCAATGTTGTTTTCATTTCTGTGATTAATAAGTTTATTATTGCTTGCATACTTTTCTTATCTATGGTTACTTCTGGCTGATTTGTAGTTTCTTCTGGGCTCTTGTCTTCATTCATTGGGGTAGCAGTTTTATTTGTTTTTAATCTACCCATTTTTTTATTTATGTGTTTCTTTTTTTATGCTCTGTTGTTCCTCAGTTGTTGTGTCTTGAGTACAAGTAACACTGTACTAAATACCTTTATGACAATTGCACTCACCAACCTCTGGAATTACAGTAGCAACTGAAGTAAGTATTGAAGTAGTTTAATCATTACCAGTTAGCCAAACAATTTCTCCAGTCCGTGAAAAAATAGTAACCAAATCCTAGTGAAGAAAGAGAAAAGAAAGAGAGGATAGCAAGAATATACAGCTATGCAAATCTACTATCCAGTGTATATTCTAGGGGTAACAAGAGGGGAAAGGGAACTAGAGCAGAGATACACACATACAGAGTCCACTCTGAGTCAGATTTCTTCCCCAAACTAATTCACAAATTCAGAAAGGCAAAGAAGAAAGAAGAAGTGTGTGACAAGATTTTAAAAAAAAGAGAGAGAGAGAGATAAGAGAGAGAAAAGGGAGAAGATAAGAAAAAGAGTTGTAATTAAAGAGTAGTGCAAGGAACTTCTCAAATATGTATCAGTGAATTAAAAAAAAAACACCCTGTTTGGTGGTATGGGGTATCCTGCTAGGAGCTGGTCCCAGGGACTGCTTATGGGGGGTGGGGGGGGAAGGATGTATGCTTGAAAATTAAAAGGAAGAAAAAAGAATTTTTTTTCCCTACTCTAATTCTTAACCCAAATTAAGTTATAGTCACCTTCTTGGTGTCTAAGGACACCTTATTGACTGGCCTGCTAAAGGCAGAAAATCCTATTGTTTCCAGGGGAGTCTGTTCGGAGCTCAGCGGCTAGCAGCTTCTCCGTCCGCCATCTTCCGCGAAACCCCCCCCTCCAGACTTTTTTAAAGGATTTCTCGAAAATGAGAAGTAGCTCCAAGTCCTTTGATCCAATGAGAGCTATACTCAAGAAGTCTTTGGATCCACCCTCAGGGTCGCGGTGGTCCCTGGAGACTCCCAAGAGAAAGCCCCCGAGCTAAAGTGCTCTCTCTGGGTCCTCTGCCGGCTGCCCAGCAGCGCTCTGCAACCGGCGGAGGAGCCGCCTTCCCGGGCGGAGGACAATGTCTGGCGCACTCGCCTTGCCCAGCGCCGCCTGGGAAGTCTGGAGCCCCGCTAGTCCGTGTCACCTTTACTCTAATTCTTAACCCAAATTAAATTATAATCACCTCTTTGGTTTCACCCCTTTTGACAGGCCTGCTAAAGGCAGAAAATCCTACCGTTTCTAGAAGATGTGATTAGAGAACATGCTGTTAGCAGTTTCTCAGTCTGCCATCTTCCCCTTCCAGCAATTATTTTCCTAGTTCTGGCTTTTGTCATTGCTTCTCCACTGGGCATGTGTTTCTATCTTTCTCTAGTGGGGTAGGGCTCTGGAGAGGTGAGACTTTGGGACACATTGGCAGGTCATCTGCCTATGCGGTTCAGGATGGAATTATAGTAGCATCTACAACTTGGTGGCTGAAAGGCAGTAAGATATAAAGCAGGACAAAGTGTTTAATAAACAGAACCATAAAGTAAGAATAAGGTAGATGAGAATAAGCATTTTAGGGTGGAGAGAAGCTAGGAAATCTACAATTTACACAGTCATTCTGTCCATTTGCTGGTGTGGACTGGAAAATTGCTTCTTACATAGTGAAGAATTATTAGTGGCTACCAAGTATAACAAAACAAGTGTCTCTCTCTCTCTCCCTTTCTATCTCTATCCTCTCTTCTAATTTCTCTCTGTCCTATCCAATAAAATGAACAAGATGGCCACCATGGGCAGTATTTGTAGTGTTGGCAACAAGCCCCAGTTATTACCCTGGAGGCAAAAATTTTTAAAAAGAGATTTTCATAAGTTTTTCCCTATATATGTATCTGCACACAGACTCAACCCCTGTCTCCCTTGTGTCAAATTTTCCTTCAGAGTCCTGATGATAAATTCAGACTATTAATTGTTACCAAGAATCTGTATTTTCTTATTTTGATTCACTTCTCTTCCCATGTATAGGGGAAGTCTGGATATATCAGAGTAGCAAATCTTCTCATAAATAATACATACACACACACACACAAAATAATATATACCCTCTAAACTGCCTATTTTAGACCTAAGTTATAATCCAGCTAGCTAATTTTGTATTTGCATGCATATATGAAATCCAAAGTTAAGCTTTTCTTTGCCCTTTGTCTCTTTTCTTTGTTCTTCATTCTATAGAACTTCTTACATTATATGCCCATAGGTTCAAACTTAGGAATAGTGCTGGTGCAACTATTGAAAGTGACTTGAACATTTAGTCACCTGCTCAGGAGGCTGATTTTTATCAAATGTTTCAGGATCTATTCCGGAAGTACAGCTTCTGTATTATTAAGGACCACTATTGGGTTCATACTGTTTTATGAGGTAGCACAGCCATTGAAATACAACTCATGGTTTCCAATGCACAGTCACCTATTAACAGAGTTTAGCCTCATAATATGTCAAGAGCTGTTACTCAAAATGCATATGAGTGGCATGAATGGCATGATCCAACTTCATAATGATTCACTGAAGCTTACTCAAAACTCCGCATTTTATTTTTCTCAAATTACCTCGACGTTCTCTGTATTGCACATACATTCATGGCCCATGTTACAAGGCTTAGACCTCGTACAATACCCATGTTGTTCCAGGTCCCTCCTACTCAAACTTAACAAATGTATGTTTCACCAGGTTTGAAGTCCAGAGAAATATTTCAGTCTCTATAGGTAAGAACTATTTTTCCTTACTAGGTACTATTTATACAAAATGTAGTATCATTCTTAGTTTAGTGGTAATATCCTGTCACTCACTAACCACTGCAATGTCTTCACTTATGTGGTAGTTCCTGAATGTTGAAAGATGCATCTCCTTTCTTTTGGAAGATGGTCGTATTACCAAAGACACCAGCATACTAGTCACTTTTTGGCCATGCTGTTTTTGATAAAGGTATTTTTAGTTTGATGTGATGGATCAGTGTGGCATCTTGTGGGAAGTTTTGATAGTCCATATTGCTTTGGTCTATATTATGACAGAGGGTGATATTTGACTTTATTCTAAGGGAAAAGGGTAAATTAATACTCTCCCTTATTCCATGTGATTGTGAACTATTTCTAATTTTCTTTCTTAGAATGAAAACTAATGTATTCACAAAATAAATGATTGCAAGTTATCTGCCTAAAAATCTTACCTTATTTTACCCTAACAATTTTACTGCATCTGATACTGCAACTCATATGGGTATGATTAATGACTAAAGCCCATTGCTTTCAATAATTCAGTAAAATACATGTAGGGGTATTAGTAGAGTTAAATTAAATGAAAATGTGGTAAAGCACAATGTATGCACAATGTATGCACTCTTGAGGACCATAATAATGGTATCAATCACGTCTATCTTCCTGTGGATACAGTACTGTTTTTCATTTTGTGTCACTAGGGAATAATTTTAGATGTTTTTACTTGACCTTTTCCACTATGCTAACTCTTGCTTTGAAGTTACTGGTAGGGCTTAATTAAGCTTTTAATGATAGTCAAACTGTATACTTACAAATGAGAAAAATGAACACCGAATGGTACATATCCAGATGTCCCACACTTATTTGGACTTTAGTAATCATTTTGCTGACTTTATCTTTAAAAGGGTTCCAGAATACTTCGAATTTCTAGATATCCATTTAATGCTCTATTCACTTTATTTCAGGAATTTTAGACTTTATTCAGGAAAATTGGCAACATTTATGTGTTAGGCCGAGAAAGAGAGGGGTAGGGGGAGAAAGGAGCTCTTTACTCACAGGATGACTGGGACTCACCTAGGCAGAGAGAGAGCTTAATGCTCTATTTCCTGTTGTGCTCAGAATCCTTGGTTATTTTCTTTTACATTATGTTGGCAAACCAAGTAAGCGATTTTAGCTTATTTGGGGGGAGGAAAGCTAAAGAAACTATTACATCATATTAATACACTTGTCAGGGCATTTCACAACAAACATGAGATACTTTTAGTGAGTGGGTTCTGGATCTGAAAATCTGCATACCTGAGAACTGGGTGATAGGTCATGATTTTATTAGGACATCTGCCCTCAAACTCTTCTCCTTCAGGCTTGCCTTTTAATTTTGTACTGGCGTTTTGCTTACAATGGTCGTTGAATCTGTGTCTAGTTAGCGCCTAGGGATGCTACCATAATCTATTAATTATCACCACAACCTACTAAAAAGCAAAAAAAAAAAAACAAAAAACATTGGTGTTCATCTTACTTTTCCAACTGTTATGGTAATCGGGGCCTTTGTCCTGTAGTTAAATACCTGCTTTGGCCCTATCACACCCATTGGTATCAATAAGGACAATTTTTTTTTCTGACCGCCTATTCTTATACCGCCCCTGGTTAGTGAGGGATGATTCTGAATTACCAGTGATTGTGGTCTAGAGAAGTGAATTGGATGAAAAATCTAGGAAAGTTCTTGTGTAGGATATTTTTTTCTTGTTTGATTAAGAAGAAATATCCAAAACATTTCCCAGAATTAGAAGTCATGCTGTACTTCTAGATGGGTAGGTGATCTCTGTCACATTTAAGAATTTGGAAACATCTGTCTGTCTAGTCAGTCTCCTCTGAGAATTTCATTTATATGTCCCTATGCTATGTGTCAGGATCCCATATTTTCACAAGTAGAATTGTGACCATAGCAAGACAGACGTGACTTAAGAGTCGAGAATTTCTAGAGAGAGTGTTCTTTTTTAAAAATATATATTTATTTATTCCTTTTTGTTGCCCTTGTTTTATTGTTGTAGTTATTGTTGTTGTTATTGATGTCGTTGTTGTTGGATAGGACAGAGAGAAATGGAGAGAGGAGGGGAAGGCAGAGAGGGGAAGAGAAAGATTAACACCTGCAGACCTGCTTCACCTCTTGTGAAGGGACCCCCATGCTGGTGGGGAGCCTGGGGCTGGAACTGGGATCCTTACGCCAGTCCTTGTGCTTTGTGTCACCTGCGCTTAACCCACTGCTTTACTGCCCAACTCCCAAAAAAGCGTCTATACCTTCTTTAAGTCTTTGGTTTCTGGATTAGCTGTGTTTTTCCCTTCCTTCCTTCCTTCCTTCCTTCCTTCCTTCCTTCCTTCCTTCCTCCCTCCCTCCCTCCCTCCCTCCCTCCTTCCACTGGGGCTTGGTGCCTACACTAGAATTCACTGCTCCTGTGCCCATTTTTTTTTTTTTGAATTTTTTCTGGATAGGACAGAGAGAATTTGAAAGGGGAGGGGAAATAGAGAGGAAGAGAGGACACCTGTAGACCTGCTTCACCACTATGTGAAGCCCCCCTCCCTCCACCCCCTGCCCCCTAGTGTGGAGCCAGGGCTCCAACCAGCATCTTTGTGCTGGTCTGTGTGCTTTGTGCTGTGTGTGCTTAACCTGGTCATCCACCATCAGACCTCCCTCCCCCATTAGCTATGTTTTTACATAGGCTATATTTTTATAACCATTTGCTAGTTGTCAGTGGTGTCAAATTTTCATTGTCTCTCTGCAGACCATAATACTAATTAGTAGAAAGTCAACACACTCTTATTGTTTGCATGGTTTCTCCCATATTGTCCAAATCTTTGGGACTATAATGCCATTTCATTCTCTTCCGCTGGAACATTTTCCCAGGTTGCCACAGTGAAAGTTATAACTGCTAAGTCTTGTGCCATGGAATTGCTGCATTTCATCTACCTTGACCCACTCTGTATTTAGCCTAAAACATTACTGCCTCTCACAGTTTTCTGTCAGTTCTTAGTTTGGCTCCTCCTAGACGACGCCGGTGCTAAAGTTTAGGTGTAGTTTAGGAATTTCTTTGGAATAAATACTTGAAAGGGAATATGTGACCAGAGGCAGAAGAAGTGATGGGTGAAAATGTGAGATCAGGTCACTGTGAGGGCTAGAGGAAAGAAAGGCTTGTGGATGTGGAGAACTTCAGAAGACAGTGTATTTCTAAGAAAGTGTTTCTTGTTTAGTTTTTTTTTCTTTCTTTTTTAATCATGCCCATGGGAAGTCAATATGCCTAAGTTAATTGACAGTGTATTACCTGTCATAGGGATAGATTTGTTTTTTTTTTTTTTTAAATCCCTATGAAAGCCAATAAATGGCAGAGGCAAAAGCGGAAAACGTGCCTTTAGTGCAGTCTTGGTGCGTTCAGTGTGCCTTAGCTGACACTGTCAATTAGTTCCCTCATCTCAGAAAATCTGAGCAGCCATAATATGACTGCCATAATAAATTGTGAAAGAATATATTCTGACAAACATATAATTCTTTTAAATGTCCACAGAGATGCTAGATACATAAAACAAACTTCACATTTTATTTAAACATGATACTTTGTTGCAACAGTATACAATTTGTTCTATTTGTAATTCTGGAAGTCCATGATTATCTGCTAAACAGAAAAAGAGACTTTGGAATGGCATTGAGTTTATTGTAAATATGTTCATTGATTTTGCAAAACTAAGATGTTGTGTAGGTGAGGGCTACGTTAATGATTTTTATTATTATTTTTAGCATCAAAGTAATTAACTTTTTTCTTCGATGTTTTACAAAGCTGTGTGTTGTCACAGGGGTATAATTTCTGTGTGGGGACATAGAGCCTTGGTGTGATGTGGATGTGTTGTCCTACAATCTTGTAACACCCCCAAATTAATTACAAATGAAAAATAAAGTTAAAAAATACCCTGGGGAGTCCGGTGGTAGCGCAGCAGGTTAAGCACAAGTGGCATGAAGTGCAAGGGCCCGCATAAGGATCCCGGTTCCAGACCCAAGCTCCCCACTTGCAAGGGAGTCGCTTCACAGGCAATGAAGCAGGTCTGAAGGTGTCTGTCTTTCTCTCCCCCTGTCTTCCCCTCCTCTCTCCATTTCTCTCTGTCCTATCTAACAATGACAACATCAATAACAACAAGAATTATAACTACAGGGAGTCGGGCGGTAGCACAATGTGTTAAGTGCACATGGTGTAAAGCGCAAGGGCTGTCCTAAGGATCCTGGATCAAGCCCCTGGCTGCCACCTACAGGGGCATCACTTCACAAGCGGTGAAGCAGGTCTGCAGGTGTCTGTCTTTCTCTCCTCCTCTGTATCTTCCCCTCCTCTCTCCATTTCTCTCTGTCCTATCCACAATAATAAAACAAGGCCAACAAAAGGGAATAAATAAATATTTTTAAAAAGAATAATAACTACTACAACAATAAAAAACAAGGGCAACAAAAGGGAAAATAAATAAATGAGTATAAAAAATACTCCCATTGTGAATCAGTAGGTATCTTTAAATAGGTGTTTTGTTTTATCTCCCCGAGAGATATTTTCATTTATTTTTTTATTTTTATTTATTTCTTTTTATAACCAGAGCACTCTGCTCAGCTCTGACTTATGGTAGTGTGGGGGACTGCACCCCCAAGATATATTTTTATAATAATATGTTAAAGTCAAATGTTGTTCAAAAGTAAACTTCTGACACAAAGAGTTCGGGACTAAACTGGGTTGTAGACTAGTGAGGCATCGTTTTATTACCTCACATTCATACTAATAGTTGTGCACATTGTCTCAAAGTATAAGAAATAATCAGTTAGGGAGTCGGGCTGTAGCGCAGCAGGCTAAGCGCAGGTGGCACAAAGCACAAGGACCGGCATAAGGATCCCGGTTCGAACCCCGGCTCCCCACCTGCAGGGGAGTCGCTCCACAGGCGGTGAAGCAGGTCTGCAGGTGTCTATCTTTCTCTCCCCTTCTCTGTCTTCCCCTCCTCTCTCCATTTCTCTCTGTCCTATTCAACAACGATGACATTAATAACTACAACAATAAAACAACAAGGGCAACAAAAGGGAATAAATAAATAAAATAAATATTTTTTAAAAATAATAATAATCAGTTGAAAAGTGCCAAGGACCAAGAAGTAACTATTTCTTCATGAAGGCTCTGTTCTCTTGATATTTCTGACTTTTCTTTCTTCCTTTATTTCCATCTTTCTTTTCCTCCTCCTTCTTTCTTCCTTTCTCTTTCTTTCTTTCTTTCTCTCTTTCTTGTTTGCTTGCATTCGTTTGTGCCGCCAGGGTTATCACTGAGGTCTGGTGCTTGCACTATGAATCCACTGCTCCTGTGGCTATTTTTCGATTCTTTTAAATAGGACAGAGAGAAATTGAGAGGGGTATGGGATATAGAGTGGGAGAGAGATAGAGAGACACCCGCAGACCTGTTTCAGTGCTTGTGAAGTGACACCCCTGCAGGTGGGGAGCTGGGGGCTTGAACCTGGCTCTTTCTGTGCTGGGTCTTTATACTTCATACTATGTGGTGTGCTACTGCCCGGCCCCCTTTGTGACTTTTCTTGCTTGTATTTCCCTCTTTTATCATGTATATAAACATCTTTATTACCCCCTAAAAATAAATCCAATTCATTCTTATGTAAATTCTGTTTTCTCTGTTTCACTCATTTCTATCCCCATTTTATGTTTCTTTACTTTTTTCTCCCTTTACTATAAAGTCATGATAATTAAATTATTATATAGCAATCAAAAAGAAAATAAAGACTAGGCAAAGCTAACTTAAAAATAAATTATATAATCCAAAAAGTGAAGAGGCAATGAAGAGTATAAATGAACTTAATCTGAAATTTTTCATACACAGATAATTATAACAGAACTGCTAAGCACTAAGGATATTTGGATATACAGAATCTTTCAATTAGTTTCCCTATATTTTCAGAGAGCTGTGAGTGAGTTCCTGTCACTAAAACTTCAGAAGAATTTCACTGTTCAAATTGTACCTAGGAGTAAACCTTACAAGGAATTTATTTTATTATTCTTTAATATTTATTTGTTTTCCCTTTTGTTGCCCTTGTTTTTTATTGTTGTTGTAGTTATTATTGTTGTTGTTATTGATGGTATCTTTGTTGGATAGCACAGAGAGAAATGGAGAGAGATGGAGAAGACAGAGAGAGGGAGAGAAAGATAGACACCTGCAGACCTGCTTCACCACTTGTGAAGTGACTCTCCTGCAGGTGGGGACCCCAGGCCTGGAACCTGGATCCTTATGCTGGTCCTTGCACTTCATGCTAAGTGCATTTAACCCACTGTGCTACCTCCTGACCCCCAAATAACTTATTTTTTTAATAGGGAGAAGTGGTTCAAATTGTATTGCAACATATAGAGTACTACAAATATTCATGTGCTGCTTTGTAAGTCATTCAAAATTTGAAAGGGGGGGACATGTTAAGTAGATTCTAAATCAAGATGATGAGATCTCAATAATAGACAATCTGAAAAGCCTTGAAAGGTTAGAGTCTGAGCTTTTAAAATTAATGTATAGACTTTATTAAATGAATATTCATGTTTTCTCAAACTCTAAGCCCCAACTGGTTATTGTAATTGTGTTTGCTTGTTTGTTGTTGCCACCAGGGTTATCGCTGGGGTTCTGTGCCAGCACTGTGAATCCACATCTCCCAGTGGCTCTTTCTTCCTCCCTCCCTCCTTCTTTCCCTCCCTCCCTCCCTTCCTTCCTTCCTTCCTTCCAATTTATTTATAAAATAAATATTTTATATTGAAATATTGACAAGACCATACCACACAGTTCCCACCACCAGAACTTTGTATCCTGTCCCTTCCCTTGGAAGCTTCCCTATTCTTTATCCCACTGGGAGCATGGATCCAGGGTCATTGTGGGGTGCAGAAGGTAGACGTTTTGGCTTCTGTAATTGCTTCTCCACTGGATATAGGCGTTGGCAGGTCGATCCATACTTCCAGCCTGTCTTGAGATTTCTCTAGTGGAGTAGAGGTCTGGGGAGGCAGGGCTCCAGGACACATTGGTGGGGTCATCTGCCCAGGGAAGCCAGGTTGGCATCATGATAGCATCTGGGAACTTGGTGGCAGAGTAATGAAGCTGGAGAGTTGACATTCCACACCTGATGTCTCAGACATAGTTCAAAGTTAAACATGCAAGATGATAGTAGTTGCATTGATTAGGTTGAGATCAGCAGTAAATTTAAATTAGTATGAATTTAAAGAAGCATGAAGGAAAGCAAGCCCACAACAGAGGTTCCTTTTTCTTTCTTTTTCTTTCTTTTTAATTTTTATTAGATAAGACAGAAAGAAATTAAGAGAGGATAGGGAGATAGAGTTGGAGAGAAAGATAGACACTTACAGACCTTCTTCATTACTTGTGAAATGGACCATTGCAGGTGGGGAGCAGAGCCTCCAAACCAAATTCTTGCTCTTGGTAACATGTGTGCTTAACCAGGTGCGTCACCACCTGACCTTGTGTAATATTTTTTTTTATTTTTATATGTATGCATTTTTAATGAATCCTTCTCCTACACACACACACACACACACACACACACACACACACACACACACACACACGATCAAAGTAGTTTGTAACAATAAATCAGTTCATTGTTTTGTCCTCTCCATCAGTGAAAACAGAGCCTTGGACTTGTATGTCTACCCTGAAAATTCACATGTAAAGAATAAGGAATACAGAGAGTCGGGCAGTAGTACAGCGGGTTAAGTGCACGTGGAGCAAAGCGCAAGAACTGGCTGAAAGATGGCAGTTTGAGCCCCCTGGCTCCCCACCTGCAAGGGGGTTGCTTCACAGACAGTGAAGCAGGTCTGCAGGTGTCTTTCTCTCCCCCTTTCTTCTCCTTCTCTCTCCATTTCTCTCTGTCCTATCCAACAATGACATCAGTAACAACAACAATAATGTCTACAAAAAATAAATAAATATATTTTTAAAAAATCTTTAAAAAAGAATAAGGAAAACTGAATGCCTTTAATTATATCTTATTTAAAGTACATACCTTTCTAGTTCACTCAGAGTGGAAATCACTATTTTCATTAAGCAGATACTTTTTCTTCAATTTGATTATCTTTAGGGGCAAAAGAAAATGAGTAGCTGAAGTCCTTAAGGGTTTTTCTAATATAACACTTGACTTTAGTAAATTATAAAACTGAAATCCTGTTGGGTATAGTATTTCTCCTAAGGGAAGGGTAGTGTCTGATAACTGTTCAAGAATAAGCTACAGCTACTTATGTTTTTGGATTCCAGTGGGAATACTAGCTAAGTTATGCAGTTTGGTTTGTATTTTCTTATTTTGCTGCCAGTTTCTCTAGTTGCTACTGTTTCTGCTTCTAAAAGTCATGTATCTACAGGGTCTTGGAGTTTGTTATATCAGAGTCAGCAATTCAAATTAACAATTGTGTCTTCATGAACTGTTTTTTTGTATAAGTTTTAATTGTTGCATTTATTGTTTTGAAGGTAACTTCAGAATTTCCTTTTTTTTTCTTAATGTCTTATATTAAGTTCACTGTGATTTCAAAACTTTTCAATGCAGCATGTAGTCAATTCAAATAACTTGTGAGGAGACAACTCAGATCATTTTGAGTGCCATATGTATGTATATTCATAAATTATTTAAACTTAATGACACTGCCTTAGAAATTGTTCAAGTTTTTCTTTTAATTAAATTTTGTATTATTTTCATTATGTGGTTAAGGGCTTAAAGTACGGTTGTTGATACATGCATATAATTTCTTATTTTCCTATGAAGAATCTCTATATAATACTCTTAACCCCAACTTAAATCTTTCTCCATCATTCTACACCAGAGCCCCAAGGCTCTTTTATTAAATACTATGGCAATGAGTGTGACAATCTTTGAACAGTTGAAACTGTGCATTGAAATTTTTGGAGTAGTTAATACAGATATTTGCTTTAAGATGAAAATGGCATTTACAATAAAGGGATTTATTTCATGTAAACAGTTCATATCTGGAGACATGTCATGAAACTGACAATGTGGTCACTTTTGTTGGATAACCAGATTACTAAGTTATGATTGTGTGCAGATCAGAATGATAATCATGGTGTTAATATTTGTTGAGAAAACATAATATACACTTGAGCTTAGTGGTGAGAAAAATATAAATTGTTAAGCTTTGTTCTCTTCTGAACTTTTAGATCAAGAGAAGGATTTTTATATTATAACCATGAAAACATGGATTGGGCTAGATGAAACATATTTTTCACTTAGTAGAATATATACTTTCCCATGTGTGAGGCCCTGTATTTGAGCCCAGGAACAACATAGGGAGACCTCGGATGATGGAGTGTTAACTGTGGTGTCTCTTTTCTCTGTACCATTTTCCTCTATCTCCCTTTTTCTCTTTCAAAATAAAAGAAATGATGAGAAGTTTGGTGTGTGTGTGTGGGGGGGCTTTTCCCATCACTAGTTCAACTTCAAAGTGATTCTTAATCATTTCAAATTTCTCTGTTTACCCTATCATTTCTGTCAGAGGTGCTATAACTCCAAATGCTTCTTCCTCTGACTGAAATGTTAGCATCTCATAACATTAAGACTCCACTAAATACCTTATAGTGAAAATAATTTGACTCCCAAATAGGATGAGAAAAACTTATTTAAATTCTTCTGTTATAATTGTTAAGTTTCATTAAAAGAAATATTGAGAACTAAAGATGACAAGAGAATAAAATATAGAAGGATGAAGACCAAAGAACAGAGGAAGAAAGATGTGGTAAATATCTTTCTCATGATGATGAAACATAACTTTTTGAATTTTTTTTCAGATACAATCTGTATTTTGTTGATATTGTTTTTTCCCTCTTTTTCATAAGGTGTTATTTTATAAATATGTAGGCATAAATTTGTTTCATTTTGCTTTATTTTTGCTACTGAATTCTTTTTTTTTTCCCTTCTTCCTTTCTCTCTTTTTCTCCTTTCTTTCTGTCTTTCTTTCATCTTTTTTTTTTTTTTTGCTACCAGAGTTGTCAGTCAGGGTGGTTGCCTACATGATAACTCCACTGCTTCCAATGACTATCTCCCCTTTCCTTTCTTTTTGCTTGATAGAGGCTGAGAGGAAGAGAGAGACAGAGGAGGAACTTAGGGCCAGTTGGTGACACACCTGGTTGAGCATAAATATTACAGTATGCAAAGACCTGGTTCAAGCCCCTGGTCCTTTACAGGGGAGAGTGCTTCACAAATGGTGAAACAGTGCTGCAGGTGTCTTTTCTATCTCCTCCAGCCTCTCACTTTACATTAGAAAGGACAGTAATGGGGGTCGGGCAGTGGCGCAGTGGGTTAAGCGCATGTGGCACAAAGCGCAGGGACCAGAGTAAGGATCCCGGTTCAAGTCCCCGGCTCCCCACCTGCAGGGGAGTCACTTCACAGGCGGTGAAGTAGGTCTGCAGGTGTCTATCTTTCTCTCCCCTCTCTGTTTTCCCCTCCTCTCTCCATTTCTCTCTGTCCTATCCAACAACGAACAATGTCAACGATGGCAATAGTAATGACCACAGCGAGGCTACAACAACAAGGGCAACAAAGGGGGGAAAAGATGGCCTCCAGGAGCAGTGGATTCATGGTGCAAGCACCGAGCCCAGCAATAACCCTGGAGGGGAAAAACAAAAAGAAAAAAAAGAAAGGACAGTAACACCAAATGTTGGAGAGGATGTGGGGAAAAGGGGACACTTATGCACTGCTGGTGGGAGTGTACATTGTTTGAACTTTGTGGGAAACAGTATGGAGATTTTTCAGGTCACTAGAAATAGTCCTATTCTATGATCCAGCAATTTCATTTTGGGGGATTTACCCAAAGGAAACAAAAGCACCAATCAGAAGGGATCTATGGATACCTATGTTCATTGCAGTACAATTTGTAATAGCCAAAACTCAGAAGTAGATCAGATGTCCAACAACAAATGAGTGACTAAAAAAAACTGTGGCATGTACACAATGGAATATTACTCAGATGTGAGATGAAATTGTTGTCTTCAAGTCACCTTGGATGGAATTAGGGGATATTATGTTAAGTGAGAGCAGCCAAAAAGAGAAGGGTAAATACCAAATGATCTCTCTTCCTCTTTGACTGTACCCAAAGTTAAATAACAATATTCTAAAAATTTAAAGAGAGAGAGAGAAAGAGAGAGAGAGAGAGAGAGAGAGAGAGATAGAGAGAGAGAGGAGAGAGAAGAAAGACATAGAAAGAGAGACATTTAGTATTGCTTCACTGCTCTTGATGCTTCTCCCTGGTAGGAGCTTAAAGTCAGGCCCTGGTTAATAGTGACTTGTGCATCTTACAAAGTGAAACAACTATAGAACCTGCTACAGAGTTCTTTGTTTTATTTGTGTGTAAAACCTAAATAAAAATTAAGCCATTATAACAAGGTAGTATGTTAGCATTTTTCTTGATCTTCAAGTTTGGAGTAATTATTTACCAGTAATATGAAAGTAAAATATCCAAGAGGAAATGTCTGATACAGTTGACTTACAAAAAGGTAGATAAGTTTTTACCTCTCCTAGTTATCCATAACACATTCGTAATGAATTTCTCTTTTCAACTGATGATATGAAAATAAAAAATGAAATAGGCAGAAAGGTATATGCGAAGAATATGAAAAAACATTGCTTCTTTGGTGATGTGCAACTTTTCTTGATTATGGTAGCAAAGATGTAATCTGTATGATGTGTTTAGACTGCTAGCTCAGAATTACATTGACTCTTCTTACATGTGCTTCAGGAACCATAAATCCTGTTATAGCAGTCCAAGAAAATGATAGTCCAGTCTCCAAGATAGACTTTCAGTGTTGATCCTGGAATTAAGCTAAATATTAGATTAATCCAAGTGCCTGAATATCACTATGTGTCTTGTGAAATCAGCTTACTGATTCTTGAAGCGAGTCTTTTTCCAAGACACTTGGGAAAATCAGGCAACTGTATGATGTTTTTTTTTTGAGGTCAAAATTAAATCTTTAAACAGAGTACTTCCTGTCAGCACATGATTTGCTCTGATTGTCATCACATAATAGCTCTTCTCATTACAAGTGAAATTAGAATCACACTTTTCTCTCACTCAGAGCTCTTCCAGAAACTTTTAAGTGCATTTCAACTGAGGGCTAGGTCTCATGCTTAATTAGCAAATACTGAATTAAAGAAGAACCCTAGAAATTATTATGTGAATTGGGTACCATATGAATTAGTCAGTTCTTAAATATATTTTGAGTTGCTAATAAACAAGTAATTCAATGTCATTATTTTTATTCCTTTTATAGTAGTGATTAAAACAAAGTAACTCAAGAAATAATATTATTAGAGAAGTGCTAAATAAAAGACTAAGAATAATACAAATAAAATAAACTTTATAGGGATTTTTTATTGATATTTTCTACATTAGGAGGGATGCCTGCTTCCTTACTATTTATTTCAGCTGAAACATACTTTATTATTGTTTTTGATGACATAGTTTCTTACACTAAGACTTCTGATCTTTGACTTACTTTTTTTTTTTTTTTACTACCATTTCTCGTTTATAAAGTACTACTGAATTGATTTTTTGTTTCTGAGGAAATCTTTTTTTTTATGACTCAGTAAATTGTCAAGAAAAGGTAGCAGTAGATAATTGATTAATGAATATGGTTATGAAAAACTAAAGAAATGTCTTCTGTTTATGTAGAACATTTTTAAATGATCTTTTATAATTTTGATATTAGATGTTTTTTTTTTAATTCTCCAGTTTCTAAATTCCTTCTTCCTTGTATCACGCTTATGCTTAGCTCCTTGAGATTTAATTCTAAACACCAATTGGTCACTCTTTGACAATTAACTCCAATTTCTCCTAACAGAGCCTTTATTTATTAGAGAGACACCACCAGCTGGATATCTGCAAGTATTGATAACATAAGAGATAACACATGAGCTAAAATGTGTAAGGCACACAAATGCACTCAACTCAACCTCTGATTAGTCCAGTTCAAACAGTGACTAGGAGATAACTTGATATTGAGGGAAATATATGCAATTCTAAACTATTTTATTTTTGTCAAACCTACATTTATAGCTTAAGTATCCATGAAAAAGTAACTCTGAGGAGTCTTCAAAGGAGGTTGATTGAGTTCATGGAAATTCAAGTCTTTTAAATATAATGATCAAAAAACC
Organism: Erinaceus europaeus; assembly: GCF_950295315.1. Classification (NCBI taxonomy): domain Eukaryota; kingdom Metazoa; phylum Chordata; class Mammalia; order Eulipotyphla; family Erinaceidae; genus Erinaceus; species Erinaceus europaeus. The sequence continues at coordinate 83,108,224 of NC_080175.1, read as the reverse complement.
AATTTTCGTATCTAATGAAATCACAAAATCACATGGGCTTATAATTGATAGATGAAAGGAAGTACTGATTTAGATTATATGTACATGTATATAGTTTACAAATTTTAGAAAATCTACTTAGTTAAACGTTTACAAAGTATATTCTGATGAAAATTAGCACCGCAAGTTCTTTTTCTGTCTTTGTTATAGTTAACGGAAATTCAACACAGCAATTTTTTTCAGAAACAAAGAGAGACAGAGAGAAAGACAGCACCAAAGTTAGTTCAACAAAATAGGGGTTTGGGTGAAGCTTGAATAGTGAGCATGACTACCTAAGTGGGCTATCTTGCAAGCCCTAGTAGCATAAATTCTACCCAACACAATTAGTAAGTTCCTCAACATCATCAAAATAAAGCAAAGAAACAAAGAAGCAAGCAAATCAATAGTCCTGGCAAGTCTATCACAATGTACACTTTCTTAGAAATTACAAGATGAATTAATAAAATAGCAGCATGGGAAGGGGCACAGTGGATTTGACTAGACTCTTGAATATGAGGTTTGATAGTTGATATTACATGTGCCAGAATGACTGATACTTTGATTTTCTCTCTCCCTTTCTCTCTCATGTTAATAAATAAATCTTACAAAAATTAGTAAAATAAAACTCTGAAATTCCCTGTAGTAGATTAGATTCCATAATGCTTTTTTAAAAAAAAACATTTTTGATTAGTGATTTAATAATGATTAAAAAGATTGTGTCCCTATTTTTAAAAAACATATATTATTATCTTTTTTTAATTTTTAATTTATTTTTTTATTTAAGAAAGGATAAATTAACAAAACCATAGGGTAGAAGGGGTACAACTCCACACAATTCCCACCACCCAATCTCCATATCCCATCCCCTCCCCTGATAGCTTTCCCATTCTCTATCCTTCTGGGAGCATGGACCCAGGGTCATTGTGGGTTGCAGAAGGTAGAAGGTCTGGCTTATGTAATTGCTTCCCCGCTGAACATGGACTTTGACTGGTCGGTCCATACTCCCAGTCTGCCTCTCTCTTTCCCTAGTAGGGTGGGTCTCTGGGGAAACAGAGCTCCAGGACACATTGGTGGGGTCTTCAGTCCAGGGAAGCCTGGCCAGCATCCTGATGGCATCTGGAACCTGGTGGCTGAAAAGAGAGTTAACATACAAAGCCAAACAAATTGTTGAGCAGTCATGAACCCAAAGGTTGGAATAGAGGAGAGGAAGTGTGTGTGTGGGGGGGTTACTCACTGCAAACTAGTGTACTTCTGCTTTCAGGTATATATTTTGCACTAGTTTATGGATATGTGTGAACATATGCTCTCTCTCACAGAACCTGGTCTATAGCTAGCTTTTGAGACTTTGTTAGAAAGTGAACCACCTGGGATGGAATTAGAGAATGCTATGAAAGGAAAGGTCTCACCTAAGTAATGAAGCTGAAGGGTTGTCATTCCACACGTGAAGTCTCTGGACACAGTCTGAAGTGAAGCATGTTGAGGTGGCAATCGTTGTGTTGATTAGGTTGCGATCGGCTGATGCAATATTATTTGATGGATTGGGAGAGGCATGTGGGAAAGTGGGCCCTATCCTAAGGTTCCAGGACTGGGGGAAATATAGGCTCTATAGTGGAGATGTGAGGTTCTTGCTGTCTTAGGGTTCCAAAAGACAATCGATAGTTAATGTTATCATCACATTATTTGGTAATTGGGTTAACTTTGAAAAGTCCTTTTGTTAGGGTTTGCTGTATAGTACCCAGTATCTTGCAAATAGCTGTGCCACCCATTGCCTCTGATCTACTTGATCTAGGCCTTTGAGAGAGTCCGCATATCAAATACACAGCCTATATATTAAAAAGACTCAGTCGTGTTTTAAAAAACTTGGAGACATACAATTAATTTTCCCCCTCTCATATTAATTAACTAGTGATTTATATGACTACACCTTACTAGGAGTGTACATAAACACCATTCCCACCACCAAAAGACTGTGTCCCATCCCACTCATCCAACCCCAACCCCTCACCGGCCCAGGAAGCTGCATGTCTACCCCTCACCACAGGGTTTTTACTTTGGTGCCCTACTTTCAATTTAGTCAGATCCTGCTTTTAGTTTCCCTTTCAGATCTTCTTTCTCAACTTCTGTTGATGAGTGGGATCATCCCATACTCATCTTTATCTTTCTGACTTAGCTGACTTAACATAATTCCTTCTAGCTCTGTCCAAGACGGGTCAGAGAAGGTGGGTTCATTGTTCTTGATAGCTGTATAGTATTCCATTGTGTACATATACCACAGCTTTTTTTTATTGGATAGAGTCAGTCAGAAATCAAGGGGGAAGGAGAAACTAAAGAGGGAGAGAGACAGAAGGATACCTGCAGACCTGCTTTACCACTCACAAAGCTTTCCACCTGCCGGTGGGGAACGGGACCTTGAACAAGGGTCCTTGTGAATTGTAACATGTATGCTCAACCAGGTGCAGCACCGCGCAGCTCCTGAGCTTCCCTATTCTTTATTCCTCTGGGAGTGTGGACCAAAAATTTTTTTCTTCTTAAATATTTATTTATTTACTCCCTTTTGTTGCCTTTGTATTATTGTTGTAGTTATTGTTGTTGTTATTGAATCCATCATTATTGGATAGGACAGAGAGAAATGGAGAGAGGAGGGGAAGACAGAGAGGGGAGAGAAAGACAGACACCTGCAGACCTGCTTCACCACTTGTGAAGTGATCCCCTGCAGGTGGGGAGTTGAGGTGAGGGTGCTGAAACCAAGCTCCTTATGCCAGTTGGGTCCTTGAGCTTTGTGCCACCTGCATACGCTTAACCCTCTGTGCTACCGCCCAACTCCTGGACCAAAATTCTTTATAGGGTACAGAAGGTGGGAGTTTTGGCTTCTTCTTTCTGTTTCTCTGCTGGACATGGAGATTGGCAGGTTAATCCATACCCCCAGCCTGTTTCTATCTTTTCCTACCTTAGTGGGGTAGGGCTCTGGAGAGGATTAGACTTCAGGACACATTGGTGAGGTCATCTGCACAGGGAAATTAGAATCGCATCATGGTAGTGTCTGCAGCATGGTGGCTGGAAAGTGATAAGATATAAAACAGGATGAATTTTTTAATAAATAGGAACCCAAAGGTCAGGGGTCCCTTGCAACATACCTAAAATAGACATCCTACCTGATAGCTAACATGCAGGTGGACTAAAAGTATTGTCTAGGAAGATGGTGTCAAAAGGTTAGAATAGGCCTAGAGATCTGGGGTAGGGCAGAGAATGACTCCCAAATATGAGGAAAGTATATAAATAGCACAAACTGTAAACCCCATCGATCTGATCTAGGACCCATATATATTCATATTTAGCACAGGAAATTATATAACCTCTGGGTATCTAATATTTTTTAATTAAACATTTTTAATATCAATTTGACTTCAATAATTGTTTGTATGTGAATATTTTTCATTCCATAGAACTCTTGTGAAAACAAAATAGCATTAATTTATATGAGTTTCATCATTGTTACCTAAAAACTATGCAGTTGTAACGTGAGTACTCAGACATAGGCTTTACAATAATCTGATGGAGAAACCATATAGAGAAATTTATATATGGGAGTACATACAAATTGATCTGTATATGGAAATACTTACAAATAGATCTGTATATGGTAGTACATACAAGTTGATCTGTATATGGGAGTACATACAATTGACCTTAATTTTTTTTAATTTTAATTTTAATTTGGCATGATTTTATGACAAAATAAAATCTGAGATTGTCTTCAGATCTAAAATTTATTAATTCTTGAAACTCTAAATCAATTCAATGTACTTATTTAAATGACTCAGGAGGAGAAATTCAAAATGAATACTCCTAAATGAAATAGGCCGGAAGGAGAAAGACAAATACCAGATGTAATCATCATATGTGAACTTTAAGAAACAAAGCAAAAGACAGGGTGAAAGTAATTATGTTTTGTGTACTAAGTAAGAAAATGAAAGTTAGTTTCACTATTCTCTATGTAGAATATAGAGATTAGAAATACATTAACTTGAAAAAATATTAGCCAACCTCTTTTGGAAAGTCTATGGTAGTTATCTTGGGGTGGGATGCAGGGAAGAGAGCTTTGGTGGTAGGAGTGGTGAGGAACTATATTCATGATACCTTATGATCTTACAAATCATTATTAAATGACTAGTAGAAGTAAATTAATTAGTTAAAAGAAGAAGACAAGTTGAAATATAAAGATAAACCATTGACTTATGCCTGCAGACCTGAAGTAACAATAGGAGAGGTGAGTTAAAAAGGGAAGCAATGAACAATGGATGAGACAGTAAGGGGAGAGTTAGGCACTTGTGCAAAAGATGAAGTAGAACAAGACCATGTTTAGTGAGACATAAAATTGTATCTGTGAGACACATTCTTATAAAACAACCTTTACTCAAAAAACAAAAATTACAAATGTATAAAGTGTAGCCTTACTGTTTTCACACTGTTTATGAATTCACACAAGAGTAGACAGTATAGGGAAGCAAAAATCTATCATCAACCCCAAAATATGTTTTTGTCAAAAAGTTCTAAATTTAGGAAAGAAATTTCTTTTGTTTTACTGTACCCTTTTGGGGAAAAATTCCTAACTAATCTTTCCTTCTTCTCCCCATAGTTCTCTGAACTAGCTAAACTATTTAAAGAAGGTATCCACCTGTCTTGGGGAGAAATAAAAATTAGTGACCTTGTGACAAGTCCTGTTAATCATTTTTCTTCAATAAAGTGTTAATAAAGTTTGTGTCTAGGACCACATGGTAGAATTATTCAGTATTGCTCTGGCTATCTTATGTGTACAGTAGGCATGCTCAGTGCCAGTAATTCTTCTTCTTATTTTTTAAGATTTAAATTGTAGAGTTAATAGTGGTTTACAAGATTACAGGAGTACTGTTTCATACTACAGTTACCACCAAAGTCCTATAAATATATCTTTTTTTTTCTTCTCATAAATCGTTCGCATGCTTGTTTGCTTATTTCTTTGGCCTTTGAAGAGCCCGGAGGAGTACAAGATGATTTTGTTCTCAACCCAAATATAGTTACAGTAAATGTTTGTAGAGCAGTTGGTTTGGGGGCAGTTATCAAAACACTTAGTAAAGTTCAAATTTATCTTTTTTAAATGTTAAATGCTACTATATTTTCTCTACTTTCCATATGCATATTTTAACTTTAAAAGTACTGACTCCTATTTGTCTTCTTTTCTTTTACTATGAAAGCAGGGAGTTAAGTCAAAACATGTTTACTTGTAAGTGTCAGATAACTACAAGTTGGGTGCATAAGTTGACAGTAGAAACCTAAAGTGTTTCCCATGGAGGTCCCCAGACCAAAGAGATAGTATAGAATGATGGTGAAGGAAGAACTAGACTGGGGGTGAGTGTTTTTCAGATAACTGAGAAATTTTACATAAGTACCACCAACTGTATTTACTGTAAGCTATTCATCCCCTAGTAAATATATATGTGTGTGTGTGTGTGTGTGTGTGTGTGTGTGTGTGTGTATATATGTTATAACAAAACAGATACAAGATAATAGCTAGATGTCTGATCATAAGGTAAAATGTTCCAGCTTTCTTAACATCAGTCCTTTCAAACCTTATGACTTCTTGGAAACTTGGGAGTTTATCCCAGTAAAGCTGACTTTTTTTTTTTTTGCAATGAGATTTATTTATTTTTTATATTTATTTTCTCTTTTATTGCCCTGGGGTTTTTATTATTATTATTGTAGTAGTTATTATTGTTGTTGTTATTGATGTTGTAGTTGTTAGACAGGACAGAGAAATGGAGAGAGGAGGGGAAGACAGAGCGGGAAAGCGAAAGACAGACATCTGCAGACCTGTTTCACTGCTTGTGAAGTGACTCCACTGCTGGTGGGGAGCCAGGAGCTTGAACCAGGATCTTTATGCCAGTCCTTGCACTTTGTGCCCTGTGCGCTTAACCCGCTGCCTGACTCCCAAGATCTATTTTAATAAAGCTCCAGTGAGATTACTTTTTAAATATTCTCTGCAACTTATTTTTTCTCTCTTATTCCTTCAGGTTTTCTTCCTTGTCTTTCATCTTTTCACTTCTATCTTTAAATCCTGTTAATCAGGATCCAGTTAACTGCTAATATAAATCTTGTTCAAATATCTTCTCACCTTAAACAAGTTACTTGCTGAAAACTTTTCTGGAAATTTGTTTTTCTTCTGTCTGCTTTACAACTTTACATACTCAGCAGGGTCACAGTTTTTGCCCAATTTCCCCCCTTCCATTTCCTTTGTACAAACTTTTATTTCTTTAAACTAATTCTACAGGACATTTCTGTCTTAAAAAAATGAAACAGAATGTGTTAAGCACTGTTCATTACTACTGTATTCTTCTGTTCCAACAATGTAAGATATACTGAATGCCATGTTCAATTGTGAATGTGTCAAAACAAAAAGAGATAGTAGCTTAAGGCCTCTCTCTGTTCATTTCCTTCCTATTATACTTGGGGTATTCTATATTTTGAAATAGTTTCCAATTCATGAAAGATAATGAAAACCTCTATCCTCTTTTCCCCTTTCAGTAGCACAAGACAGTAACTTTTCATTTAGTCATATTTTATATAAAAATAAAAACAAGTTTTCTGGCTTTGTATGTTATAAACCACACATGATACAATGTCTGCTATTATCTTGGGAAATTAGCTACAGTGTACTCAAAGGCTTTCTTACAATTGCTTTAAATTCATTTCTTTGATTTTATGAATAGAAATTTGTCTGGACCAACAGATGCACAAATCAGTATGCATTATTTTTTCCCCCAGAAATGGCCCGTGACATTCGCATCCTACTGTCTTTTTATTTGTGTCTGTGTGTCTGTAGAAACAAGCTTCATGAGACCACAGTTTTTCTGTCACACAGGAGACTGCCTCTACCTTTGGAGTCCTGCCAAGAACCCTGAAGAAACCATGTGTTCAGGCAGAATGTAATCCACTGGGAAAGTATTCTGAAAACGTTATCAAGAAGAGTCCTATCAATAATGTGATAGCAATTTAGACATGATATTGCACCCTGCAATAAATGGAGGGAAATGGCACAAACATGGCCACCGGTGATATATTGAAGGCTATTATGCACACGCTGTATCAGAGCAGTGCCCGTCATTGCTTTCAGAATTGTTTTAGCTTTAGATAGCAACTGATGTAATGAACTAACACAAGAACATTTTAAGTTTTCAGGATGAACTATAAGAAGAATTTGTAGAATAGAAGAGCTGGGGAGATAGCACAGTGTTTATGCAAAACAGAAAAACAACCAAAAAAACTTTCATGCTTGAGGCAGAAAAAGGTCCTAGGTTCAATTCCCAGAACCACCAGAACTAGCTGAGCAGTGCTTTGGCAAAACTAAATTGTAGAATACAGAAAGGAAAAATATGAAAGACAACACCTGGCATGCTGTGAGTATTCCATGATAGGACAGGAATGGGGTGGTTGAGAATCTCTTGATAATGTTAAAGTATAGTCGATAGGGCGCTGAGTGGGACATCAGACTGACTGGATTCTGACAGTGTCTAGTAATAGAGGTTTGGTCAAATTGTTCTACCTCTGTGAGATTCAGTTTTCTTATCTGTAATCATAATCTTTTTATTATGAAATATAAGGCTTATAATGTGCTACGTGATAGCTAGTACATCTTATTAAGTTGTTTTTTAATTGATATTAATACCATTATTATTATTCTCCTCATCACTCCTCTGTTTAGGTCTCAAGCTATGTGGGAGGCCGACTCCACAGTTCAGGAGTCTAGTTCCCACAAGGGCCCGAAGGAGGGGAAGGAAATGAAAACACTGAGCAAAGAACCTTGGAAGCATTCAGGTTCCTAAAATGGAACACTGGACACATTTATCAGAGCCATATTTATATAGAAAATTTTGGCAAACTTTCCCATGAAATTGGATCCTTCACCCAATTATGCAATTGTTTTTGGATTATGGACTGAGACATTATCTCACTCTCTAATCTGGACTGTGAGAAGGTCATAGACAGTGGGGATGTCCTTTTTTTAAAAAAAAATACTTTTTTAAAACTTTCTATTTAATTCAAAAGAGACAGAGAGAAATTGAGAGAGGGAGAGATAGAGAAGGAGAAAGAGACAGAGAGATAGCCTGTAGATATAGCCTGTAGAGATAACCTGTAACCCTGCTTCACCACTTGTGAAGCTTTTCTCCTGCAGGTGGGGACTAGAGGCTCAAACTTGGGTCCTTGCACAATGTAATGTGTGCTTCACCAGCTGCACCACCACCCAGCCCCAGGATGTACTCTTTTGCACATACATCCTGAGATTCTCCTCAGAGAGCTTGTGTTTCCACACATATCCCATAGAGGTTTGTGCTCTAAAGCTGACTGACAGCACATGACACAGAGGATGTGTCCTCTGATAGCTGATTCACAGTTTCTGCTATGAGGTTTGTCTCTGAAAGTTGTTTTGAGAGGTTTTCCACCATTTATCTCTTGACCTGGGCCCCTGCAAAGCAATATATCTTTTAATTGCTGCAGATAATAGCTACAAGTGAAATGTGAACTGTGGAAATATCGTTCTTGTCTTAGATAGTTGTTCTTAAAAGCCTCAGGGTATTTTGATTATCTGTCCTCCAATTCATATATGACACATAAAGATTTTCTCCCATTCTCTGGGAGGTCTCTGTTATGGTAGTGATAAATAACCTTTGCTATATTCAAGCCTTTCAGTTTGATGTGGTCCCATTGGTCTATGTTTGCTTTTTTTTAACTTTCCTTGCAGTTGGATTTTAATCTGTGAAGATGTTGCAAAAACATATATGGAAGACAGTTTTGCCTGTTTTCTTCTACATATTTGTTGGTTTCCAGTCTAACTTCTAAATATCAGATCTGTTTAGAGTTAACTTTTGTATATGATGAAATTTGGTGACCCACTTTCATTTTTTGCATGTTTATAACCAATTTTCCCCAACACTATTGGTTGAACACCAAACACAGCCATAAAAACAAACAACCCCATTGAAAAGTGGAGAGAAGATATGGGTAGAGTCTTTTCCAAAGAAAAGAGATCCAATGGGCCAGTAGACATATGAAAAAATATTCAGGGTCACTAACGATCAAGGAAATGAAAATAAATACAACCATGAGATACTACTTTATAGTTTTCTGGTGTCAACATTAGAAAGGACACAAACATTAATTGTTGGAAAGGCTGGAGAGAAAAACAGACTCTCTTACATTGCTAGTGGGCATGTAAGTTGATCCAAACCCTATGGAAAACAGTCTAGAGATTCATCAAAACTCTAGAAATGGACCTACCTCAAGACCCAGCAATCCCTTTCCTAGAGATCTACCCAGGGGAAAAAAATCACCTATCCAAAACAACCTATGCACACCAATATTCACAGAAGAACAGTTTGTAATAGCCCAAACTTGGAAGCAGTCCACACACCTAATGGCAGATGAATGGCTAAGAAATTTGTGACACACACACACACACACACACACACACACACACACACACGTATTATGGGCTACTATACTGCTATCAAAATGATGGGGTCACCAAGGTAGACTTGTGACCTCACAGTCTGCCTTGGTGGCTAGGAGGAGACTGAACCCATACCTGTTAAAAGGAACAATGACTTGCTGCCTGATATTACAGAAAACCAAACACTGCCACACCAGTTTTTCTATTAAGGGAAAGAAGAAAAAAAAAACTCCCTATTACTGTTTGAACCCACAGTGAAGTTAGGAGTTACTACTCAGCCTCCCCAGCCCTCTAAAGCGTGAGCATTTCTACTAGCTGAAGAGGGTGGGTGGGTGCAAGAATAACAGTAAAAGGTGGATTGGGCGGCACAAGCAGGGAGGGATCCAGAGAGTTTTAGGTCTTCCTGTCCTTTGAATCTGGACCTTCTTTAACTTCCTTCTACAAGTTATAGCCAGTTTTAAGCCTTCCTATTTCCAAAGACTAAAACCAGTAGAATTAAGCAGAGGTGTAAGCCCCAGATTGTAGCAGTCCTTTTGTTTTCCAAATTAAATTTTTGCATAGCAATTGCTTGGAGGTAGTTAAGTTGAACTCAGTTTGACTGATCTGTTTTAGGTTATCTCCTAGCCCTGGACCTTCTCCCAAGGCCAAGTTCTTTTGGGATTTTGAGTTTTACTGCTATGAGTATGTGGCAAATAACCACAGACTTGGAGGATGGTGACAAGGCAGCTACCAATCTCCTTCTTCTGCTACTTACTGGAAACGAAGACCCTTTGTTATATCCTCTGGTTAGTAGTTGTGGGAGAGGGCAGACTGGGGGCACCTTGGCATCCAGGAAACTTCAACTCATTGTAAATACTCATATAGCTTAAGTAGAAAAAAAAATGGTGAGGTCATCTCCATTACAGTAGTGTGGTCTAAACTCAATAGCATCATATTAGAGAAAGATCAATACCAAATATTCTCACTTATAGGTGGAACTTAAGAACAAAGAACAGCAAGGGAAAAACATAAGCTGAAACTTAGGCTGGGAGTGGCATATTACACTAAAGCAGAGGACTCTGGGAAAAAGAGGGATAGTGACAGGAGGAAGGGATCTTGTTGTATGGCTTAGTCATCAGTTAAGAGGAGATGTGAGGCTGTTCCTGTGTGTTAAAGACAATGTTGTAAACTATTAACCCTCCAGTTAAAAAAATAGCCTCAGGGAACATGAAATCATTTATAAAGGTTAAATCTGAAAAACTATGTGATGTTTCTAAAAGGAATATTTCTTTTTACCTAATTTGCTAAATAAAATATAGGAAAGCAAAATTCACAAGGTGGTTTTAGAACTCCTACTAACCACAAGGATTTGAAGTATTTTTGAAAGTAAAATGCACATCAAAAAATATTTCAATACTGTCATCTTTCTATGCTTTTATTCTTTTAATTCACAATATCTTGTTTCTAACCATCATTTTTTTCACCAAATTCTTTCATTTTTCAAAGTGTCTTTCTTCTATTCATTACCTTTTATTTTTTCTCCTTCAGTATCTCATGATTTAGGGCATTCACATATAAATTGAATATTCATCTGGAATCACTTTAGAGCTTAGAAATGGATCTATTTACTTTTTCTATTTTTATGACATTTGATATGGTTATGGAAGATGTAACAACACGATTCTTTTTGTTGTTGTTTGGCAACAGAATGATATGAAATTCATTTCTAATAATTTGATACATATTTAAAGACAATCTGGTAAAATGTATAATTTAAACAGTTAAAGAAACTTTGTCTAAGAAATGGAACTTTGAGGGAGCTAGATGGTAGTGCCTCCAGTACAGCAAACATGTTACAATGGCCGAAGACTTGGGTTCAAGTCCCTAGTCCCCACTGCAGGAGAGAAGCTTCATGATGAATAAAGCTCTCCCTCTTTTTCACTCCTTTTCCCCTCAGTTTTTCTCTGGGGGTGGGGGTGTGGGCACACATAGAAGACAGTATACTATTATAAAGAGTCCTAGTTTCACTCAGAGAGCACCGAATATATTATTTTGGCACTATTGAAGATATGGTGAAGTTACAGAAATTTGGTTTTAGACTGAGATACCAGTCACTTTATTCACTACGTAAAACAATGGCTAATTATTGATCATAGGTCAATAATGATAATGATCAAACATCCACTATGTAGCAGAGTCTTTTCAATTTAAAACATAATTGAAGAGGAAGGGGCTCTTCTTTGAGGGGATTATAATGCATTTCCCTTGTAAATTCTGCTTATTTTCAAATAATGTAAATGTGTTTGAAATGAGATGATGAGACAGCTGGGAAAAGAGGAAGGTGCTTATTTAGACTTACTCATCACCTTTTACTAAAGAACCAGCTACAAAAGTTCATCATTCTGAACCTGGGCCAGCATCAGATTGTAAATAAATATTTATACTGGATAACAGATACTGGACTGTATGTAGCTCAGCTATTCAGTTCTGATCTGATTGCCCTACTTGAATCTATAGGATGTGTATGCCACTCTATTTTTAGTGAGTTATAATTTTCCCTGAAGGCAAATATTCCACAGGAAATCAAATTTCAACTGATATCATTTAGGAGATTTGACATTAATCTATAAACATTCCATAATATGTTAGTGTGAATGGGACTGGGGAGACAGCATAGTAGTTCTACAAATCGCCTTTCATGCCTAAGGTTCTGAGGTCCCAGTTTCATTCCCCAGCACCACCATAAACCAGAACTCTGCAGTGCTCTGGTCTCTCTCACTCTCTCTCTTCCTCTCTGTAGCTCATTAAAATAAATAAAATTTTAAAAAGAAAAAATGTGTTAGTGTGAATATATTATCTTTGTCTAGGAAATATATGGCTGAAGAAACAGACTATTTGTCCAGAGCAGTCTCTGTGACTAAGCTGAACCCATTCAGCCAGGGAAGCTGATATGGAGACTTGTAGGTTCTGAGAGAAGTAGAACAGAAATTGTCTCATCCATGATACAGAATTGAGTAGGTGAAACCTCTCCTATGACTGGGAAATATGGTGAAAACAAGATCATTATTCTTTTACATCCCTCCAAATTAACCAGTTTAGTGCAGACTTAAATTTTTCTTGAGGAGAGACAGTGAGTGTTTTCTAAGTTGCCAGAAAGACACCTGCAGACAGGTTTCACCACCTGTGAAGCGACTCCCCTACAGGTGGGGAGCTGGGGGCTCGAACCGGGATCCTTACGCCAGTCCTTTCGCTTTGCGCCACTTGGCTTAACCTGCTGCGCTACTGCCAGACTCCCCTTAAGGTAAAATTTCATACCAGAAAGTGAACGGGGCGGGGAGCAGGTGGTGTTGCACCTGGTTAGCACACACATTACCAAGTGCAAGGATGCAGCTACAAGTCCCCACAGCCTAGTTGAAGGGAGGGTGCCTCACGAGCAATGAAAGCAGGTCTGCAAGTGTCTTTCTCTCTTCTTCTCTGTCTCCCTCTCCCCTCTCAATTTATATCTGTAATATAAAAACAAAAACAAAACAAAACACCTAAAGAAAAGGAAAAAAGTAACCACTGGAAGCAGTGGATTGTAGTGCCAGCACCAAGCCCCAGCAATGACCATTGTAGCAATAAAAATGAGAAGACATTAAGTGCATAGCCTGTGAAGAAAAGAAATGTATATGCTATGTCACCAACACACATCAAAATAAAGAGCTGACTCTTTTTCTTTTTTTGCTCATATATTGCTTTTGAGATTTATATATAATGTTTCGTGTACTATAATTTTTTTTCATTTTTATTACTCTATCAGAAGCAATTTTAGTCTATCTTTTGAAGAACTATGAAGCACAAGAAGTGGAACTCATCTTAGTTTTCCTATTCAATCACTAATTTCACTAGCCTTGCTATTTTCCTATGAGTCTGCAGTAACTAAAATCTAAGACATTTTTAATAAAAGTAAATAAATGGTTAATCAAGCTGTACTTTCAAGAAATGCAAGTGTTTATAAATCAACAAATATTTCCTAATATTTTATTATTAGCATAAATATATTTCAATCTATTAATTAAATATGGAGTCATTACATTGTTTTATTAAAATAGTACTTATTATTGACCAATTTATATGTGCTTCATGTTGACTAAATCTGTTTTTGTTAACATGACTATGCTAATTTTCTCAGAGAAATTAAAGTACACTAGCTTTTTGAGTTGACGTTTAAGACTTTCCAAGCTAGAAAAAGAAAATGAAAGCACACAGTCAGTAATAAGTACTACTCTGTATGAATACGCTATGCCAAGCATTTGCATATACTTTGCTCTTTTCAAGATTATTGCTCTAGAAGCTGCTTTCTTAATTTTTGTCTTTACCAAATTTAATCTTTTGTCATTAGTATTAAAAGATGCTCTAACTCTGCTAATCTTTTTGAAACAAACTTTAAAGATTTACCTCTTTAGTTAGTGAGAGTGAACCAGAGAGAGAGAAAGAAAGAGAGCGAAAGAGAGAGAGAGACCCAGAGTAACACTGTGACATGAACAGTTTCAGGGACAGGCTTTGGAGAAATTGAGAGGGAGGAAGATAGAAAGGGAGAGAGACAGAGAGACTTCTGCAGCTTTCCTTCACCACTTGTAAAGCTTTCCCTCTCTGCATGTGGGGACCAGAGGCTTGAAGCTGGGTTCTTGTGCATTGTAATGTATGTGCTCAACCAGGCGCTCCACTACCTGGTCCAAATTTCTTTCTTTATTGTTGAGTTTAGTTAGTTCTTTATGTATTTTTCTTATTAGCCCTTTATTTGATATATGTGATATAAAGTTTTTTGGGTTTTTTTTTTTCTCCCATACTGTAGGGTGTCCAGTTTGGTGTAGTCCCGTTGGCTTATTTTTGTCCATATTTTCCCTGCTGCTGATGGATTCCAGTTTTCGAAAAACATTTCCAAAGCATAGATCATGAAGAGTTTCAACGATGTTTTCATCTATGTATTTGATGATTTCTGTTCTAATGTCCATGTCTTTGATCCATAAGGAGTTGTCTTTTGTGCATGGTGATAAGTAGTGGTTTAGCTTCATGCATCACTATTTTTTATCTCGTTTTCCCCAACACCATCTGTTAAAAGAATTTCCTCTCCCTTTTATGCTTTGAGCACCCTTGTCATAAGTTAGTTGTCCACAGGTGTGAGAATTTAGTACTGTGCTCTCAATTTTATTCCACTGGTCTACATGCCTGTTTTTGTTTTAGTACCAGGTATATTTGATTCCCATAGTCCTGTTGTATAATTTGAGGTCAGGAAGTGTGATGCTGAAGTCTTGTTCTTTTTTGTTCATGATTGCTTTGGTTATCCTAGACATTTTCTGATTCCAAATACACTTTTTAAAATTTTTTCCTAAAAGAAATTTGGGGGGACCTTGATAGGGATCATATTAAGCTTTCTATATGGCAGCTCTGAATAGAGTGATCATTTTGACAGTGTTAATTCTGCCAGTGCATTAGTATGGAATATCTTTCCACTCCTTTGTAATTCTAGTTCTTTGAATTATTACTCATAATTTATTTAACTTTTAATACTTTAACTTTCCAAACTAAAATCTGCAAAGAAAGTAGTAAAAAAAATAAATATCTGTGATTTTAATTTACTATTTTTAAAGTGTAGTTATAAAAGAGGCTTTATATCCTGTTCAGTTATGAAAATACAGAATGTGTCACTGATTGCCAGTTGTTGTTCTGATCTAGTCTTAGTCAGTTATCTAAAAAAATGCTACTATTTTATCAACACTGCATGCCTTTCCAAGTACTTTTTTTCACTAATTATTTCTGGAAATTTAGGCAGTCAGAAGCATTTGAATAGGCTTTTAAAGAGATTAAAATTTTGATGGAAGTGTTACTCATAATTTAGTGTACAATACTTTCACCTTCTTTGTTAATTTTACCTTTCAATTGCTTAATTGCTCTATGCCTCAAACTACTAGATTCTACTGTGTAAAATGACTTCCTCATATATCAAGTTACTGAACAGAGAAGATTCTAATACCTATGGCTGACCTAGTATCTCTTCATTTATTGTTTCTCCACATAGCTGACAGGAGGCCTTGTCTTGGAAGTAGGCTTCTAGTTAGGTATCCATATAGATACCTAACTTTTTCCTGATAAAGTATCTTAAGACATCAAAGTAGAGGATCTACGTTGCTTACGACCTTGCAAGTCAAACCATGTTGTATTTGACTCTTGTCCTATCAACATGGAGAGATATCCCATACTGGATGTGGAAAAATTTGAGTACTAGGAAGTATAATTTAAAATGAGTTGCTTTTTAGAATCTAGCCACTACATTTGTATCTTTTAGTTAATTACTACTCATAAATACTATTCATTATCATATTTCAAGACACACACACACACACACACACACACATACACACTTTGTTGTTATCTTAAATTTTACCACTGGAGGAATCAATGAATTTAAAAAGCTCTCTCAAAGAAAATCACATAAGGAGTGTGAAAGATTTGATAGAAAACTATTGTGTATCTTTATCATATTTGCTGACAGGTGGATAAAGTATACTTTTAGACTGATATATTAAACTCTCAACAGTTAATAGTTTCAATCAAATATGTACTTTTTTCCTTTCCTTTCCTTTTTTTTCTTTCTTTTCTTTTCTTTTTTTTTTTCTTTTTTATGTTGTCTCCAGGGCTTCACAGTCCTTGTTGATTTTTAGGTAGAAATATCAAGACAGAGAAGTGGAAACAGAAGTGAAGGAGGGAGAAGAAGAGAGGGAGAGAGAGAGAGAATGAGAATAAACAATAGCACTGAAGCTTCCTTTAATTGTTGGGGATTGGGGCTTGACTTGAATGTGAGTCATGTGTTGTTAAAATTCGGAGGCTCTAGCTGGCCGGGCTAGCTTCACGGGCGGGTAACAGAGACTCAGGTTCACATGGCTGGGCAGGGAAGCTGTATTTCTTTATTCAGGAACAACGATTTATAAACTAAGACAAACTAATCACCAAACAGAACTCTCCTGCCTACTTCCCCCGCAGCGGCGCCAAGCACTCTCGAACTCTCCAACTCTGGAACTCTGTCGGGGTACCTTGGGGTGGGGACAAGTGGGCCCGCGAAAACTAGCAGGACTTAACCAATTTTCTTGGCAGGGGGAGAGCTGGAACAAACCAATGTAAAGCATACAACAATTCCCCCTTTTCTTTTTAACTAGATGACTACAGTATCAAGGGTGTGGGATGAACAGAAACCTATATCGTACAGGCATTTTTAAAAAAGGAACTGGAACAAACATGGAGAAACATGTAAGCAAGTAACAAGAACCAGTGTGCTGCCAAGGGAAGGCCTGAGGGGGCCATTTTTTTGCCTCTGTGGGCAAAACTTTATCAGCTTAAAAAAAACATTTCTTGCCTCTGGGGGGTGTACTTGCCTCGACAGGCATTTGTATGGGGGTGGGGAATGGCCTAGAGTCCCAAAGGCAGCTGGCTGCAATTTACTTACTATGAAACAAAACTTGTTATTAGCATAACCACAGCACAATCTAAAATTTCTAATAGAGAAGGAATTTGAGACTTTTACATATCAACAACATCTTTTTAACCTTTTGTTACACCCATTCAAGATGGAGACACACCCTAGGTGTGAGTAGGAAAGAAAACCTCAGGCATGAGAATAATTAGCATAGCCATTGTGTAATCTACCATTTCTAATAGAGAAGGTAATCGAGAGTTTTACATATCAACAAGTCTATTTAACTTTTTGTTATACCCATTCAAGATGGAGACACACCCTAGGTGTGCGCAGGTCTTGTTTAGACCAACTTAGTTAAAATACATTGATTGTTAACTAATTTTTACCTCAGACTTTAAATGTAAGTTAATTTTATCTTTATGAGAATTACGTTGAAAACCTTTTTCATTTAACTTTGTCTAGTAAGAATTTAGCCTTAAAGTTACTGTTTACCAAACTTTAAACACACACATAAACATGGTCATTAATACACAAGGAGAGAAACCTTTGTTACGAAGACATGTCATTTTAAACATGAATTTAGGTCTGTACTGTCTTAGTTGTTGGGGGGGTCACCATCCAGGGCTGGCCTCCCACGCAGCTCCACTTCAAGGAATTGCAGGTTGTGATCTCTGCACGAATCTCTGCATACTCCAGCTTGTCTGCTTTCAGACCGGAGCTGAGGATCTCGGCCAGGGGACCCAGTTTCAGCAGGGAGCCCGGGGGGGTCCGGGAGGTCCGGGATCTGTATAGAATTCATAGCCCGAGGGCGGGCGGGCCAGTCTTGTAGAAGGCGCGGGCAGAGGTGCCCTGGGGTGGTGGCCATGATAGGCTGCCGCAGCCCTGCCCCATGGCCCTGCCATGTCTGCTGTCCTGCTCGCACTGGCCGAGCAGTGTGGAGGGATCATGCGTCCAGTGCCCTGCGCCACGCGGTGGAGAGCCGGCTCTTGTGGGCTGGCCTCAGGCTCCTGTGTGTTGGCATCAGTCTCCTGCATGTTGGCATCGGGCTCTAGCGTGTTGGCATCGGGCTCCTGTGTGGTGGCATCGAGCTCCTGCGTGCTATGTTATTTGGCAAATTGATGTCACCCACATACCAAACTTTGGCAAACAAAAATATGTGTTTGTCTCAATTGATACCTTTTCTAAATTTATGTGGGCTACAGCTCAGACAGGAGAAAGCGCTAAAAAGTTTGTAAGCCATATGCTCTCTTGTTTTGCTATTATGGGGGTCCCATTATTTTTGAAAACAGACAATGCAGCTATGTTTACAAGCAAACAATTTAAAGATTTTTGTTCCCTCTGGAATATTACTCATACCACGGGCATTCCCTACAATCCACAGGGACAAGACATTGTCGAGAGGGCCCATCAAACTCTGAAGGCTCAACTAAATAAAGATAAAGGAGGAACATATCCCCCCAATATCCAGCTAGCAAAAGCCTTAACTACGTTAAATCTCTTTAATATTTACAATAACTCGGATTTACCCCTATTATTCTTCACTGGCAAACACCATCTACCCTCCCATCTATTAAGGTCAAATGGAGAGACCCACTCGATAAAATTTGGAAAGGGCCTGACCCATTATTGACCATGGGAAGGGGTTTAACATGCGTTTTCCCTCAAAATTTCTCTAAACCTGTCTGGGTTCCTGCCTGCCATGTCCGACAATACCCGCAGGATGGCGCTGTTATTCCTGAAGAACAAGAAATACTACAAGAGGACCATATGCAGGATACATCCCAGGACCCGTAATACGACATGGCAGAACCTACAAAATCTGGCTCACAGAGACCTCTCTCCTACCCTTTCCCTGTATGTCTTATTTATAACTGGTCAGTTGTTTTTGTGAGTGAGTGTGTTGAATGACAAAAAAAAAAAAAGAATATTTTTTGCATGACCCATCTGCTCGGAGTACTCTAAAAGGTAATTGGCTTTATATATAAATGCTGGACGCAGCTAAAGTTTCTGGAGATGTCTAGAAACATTCCAAAATTTTTTTTTCTTTCTCCATCTTTTGATTTTTATATATAGTTTTGGTATATATGTAAGTGTTTAGTCTTAAACTGTGTGACTAATGACGGATATAAATTTGTTTTAAAATATGTTTTTATAACAAAAGTTCTTTTTCCTCCAGTTTGTTATAACTAAATGTTTATGGGTATGTCTCAAGTTTGGTAACACTAACTTAACGGTCAAAAGTGTAACCCTACAGCTACACTATTACGAGACAAGGTAAAAATTAATTTGTTAAGGCAACTAACTATTTAGGTAAAAGTCTAAATGTTTAACATGACTATTCATTCCCAAAACTAAAATATATAAATTTTATATATAGGACACCTTTGAAGGGCCCCCAAAGGTGCCCTGTAAACTATCTTGTGGAAATTAATCCACAACAGATCTGGCATCAATCTGGCACTGTAAACGTTAAAATCATTGTCACAAATATGCGTTAACTCTCTAAGCAATTTGAGTCTGTTTAAAATACATATTTTAGCTAAAATTGGTCTCAAGATCCTGCGGTAGAGGCTGCTACAGGAGGTCACATTAGATGACCTTTAAATAAAATCATAAAGAGATTTTAAACCAATTATAATCATCGAGGTATCAACTATAACAAACCTATAACTTGTTACAAGTTCAAGTTAACCACAAGAAGCAGATTGTTTGTGTTTCTTTCACAGGAATCCCGGAAAAACCATCTGAACCCCTGCACACCCTGATGTCACCCACTAGATGGCACAACTACAGTGGCACAACCCCCGAAACCCTAGATGTCACTGAACGCGATCTGAAGAACCTGATACACAGACTCCAAGGACAGAACTTTCTTAGTGCCTGCTTGCTGTTCCTGCTTCTGAGCTGCCTGTCACGTGTTGGTGGTTCCAGCTGGCTATCTACAGAAAAGCAAAATTCCAGCGGCTGACCTCCCTCAATTCCAGTGGCTGACCTCCCTCATGCAGCATCTCATCCCCTGCCAATTCTTCCCCTAGCCATCTGCTTCGGACTGAGACTTGTATCGGACTTTCTGACATACCCTATATACATTTTACACAATTTTAAAGCAGCTTATTTCCCTTCATGCTGCTGGTTTTTTTATAGACTGATCCTGAGTAATTCATAGACTTTACAGACTGTTGCCTTGAGGACTATACAATGCCAAATAGCCCCTCTGTTTGGTGGGTCATGCCCTCCCGCCTCCACCTCATTATGTACCCTTTCCCTTCCCCCACCCCAAGCAGGGAATGTTCGTTTACACACCAACCCTTCCCTTCATACCACACTGGCTTGTTGTTAAAATTCAGAGGCTCCAGCTGGCCGGGATAGCTTCACGGTCGGGTAACAGAGACTCAGGGTCACATGGCTGGGCAGGGAAGCTGTATTTCTTTATTCAGAAACAATGATTTATAAACTAAGACAAACTGATCACCAAACAGAACTCTCCTGCCTCCTTCCCCCGCAGTGGCGCCAAGCACTTTCGAACTCTCCAACTCTGGAACTCTGAAACTCTGGTGGGGTTCCTTAGGGCAGGGACAAGCGGGCCCGCGAAACTAGCAGGACTGAACCAATTTTCTTGGCAAGGGGAGAGCTAGAACAACCCAATGTAAAGCATACAACAATTCCCCCTTTACTTGTTAACTAAATGCCCACAGTATTAGGGGTGTGCGGTGAACAGAAACCTCTATCATACAGGCATTTTTAAAAAAGAAACTGGAACAAACATGGAGAAACATGTAAGCAAGTAACAAGAACCAGTGTGCTGCCAAGGGAAGGACTGAGGGGGCCATTTTTTTGCCTCTGTGGACAAAACTTTATCAGCTTAAAAAAAAACATTTCCTGCCTCTGGGGGGCGTACTTGTCTCAACAGACATTTGCATGGGGGCGGGGAATGGCCTAAAGTCCCAAAGGCAGCTGGCTGCAATTTACTTACTATGAAACAAAACTTGTTATTAGCATAACCATAGCGCAATCTAACGTTTTTAATAGAGAAGGAATTTGAGACTTTTACATATCAACCTTTTGTTACACCCATTCAAGATGGAGACACACCCTAGGTGTGCGCAGGAAAGAAAACCTCAGGCATGAGAATAATTAGCATAGCCATTGTGTAATCTACCATTTCTAATAGAGAAGGTAATCGAGAGTTTTGCATATCAACAAGTCTATTTAACCTTTTGTTCCACCCACTTAAGATGGATACACACCCTAGGTGTGCGCAGGTTTTGTTTAGACCAACTTAGTTAAAATATATTGATCGTTAACTAATTTTTATCTCAGACTTTAAATGTAAGTTAATTTTATCTTTATAAGAATTACGTTGAAAACCTTTTTCATTTAACTTTGTCTAGTAAGAATTTAGCCTTAAAGTTACTGTTTACCAAACTTTAAACACACACATAAACATGGTCATTAATACACAAGGAGAGAAACCTTTGTTACGAAGACATGTCATTTTAAACACGAATTTAAGTCTGTACTGTCTTAGTTGTTGGGGGGAGGTCACCATCCGGAGGTGGCCTCTCGCGCAGCTCCACTTCAAGGAATTGCAAGTTGCGATCTCTGTACAAATCTCTGTGTACTCCAGCTTGTCTGCCTTCAGACCGGAGCTGGAGATCTCGGCCAGGGTGTCCAGTTTCAGCAGGGAGCCCGGGAGGTTCGGGATTTGTCCAGAATTCATAGCACGAGGGCAGGCGGGCCAGCCTTGTAGAAGGTGCGGGCAGAGGTGCCCTGGGGTGGCGGCCATGATAGGCCGCTGCGGCCCTGCCCCATGGCCCTGTCATGTCTGCTGTCCTGCTTGCAGTGGCCGAGCAGCGTGGAGGGATGACGTGTCCAGTGCCCTGCACCTGCGGTGGAGAGCCAGCTCCTGTGGGCTGGCCTCTGTGTTGGCATAGGGTTACTGCGTGGTGGCATCGGGCTCCTGCGTGTTGACATCGGGCTCCAGCGTGTTGGCATCGGGCTCCTGCGTGCTGGCGTTGGCCTCCTGCGGGCTGCGGGGCTGCAGGGCTGCGGGCGCGGTGTGCGGGGTTTTCCGGGTGCAGCCGGCTGGCTGGCTGCTCCACCAGGTGGAAAAGGAAGCTCCACACCTCGCCTCTTGCCCGCTAGCTCTTCCTGACTCCGCTGGCTGTTCTGAGTTCGCCCGAGCAAGTGGAAACCACAGAGTGGTCCAGAGATAAATGTTCCAGAAACAGCAAAACAGTCTTGTGAAGAAAGGGCAGAGGCCTTTGGAGATCTCTTCACAAGCAGAAGAGAAGGCCATAGTACATAGGTAGCCAAATTGTCTTCACTTATCTGAGAGATGCGCAGGTCAGGTCCACGTGGGCACCATTTGTTGTTAAAATTCGGAGGCTCCAGCTGGCTGGGTTAGCTTCACAGGCGGGTAACAGAGACTCAGGGTCACATGGCTGGGCAGGGAAGCTGTATTTCTTTATTCAGGAACAATGATTTATAAACTAAGACAAACTAATCACCAAACAGAACTCTCCTGCCTCCTTTCCTTGCAGCGGCGCCAAGCACTCTCGAACTCTCCGACTCTGGAACTCTGAAACTCTGGCGGGGTTCCTTGGGGCAGGGACAAGCGAGCCCACGAAACTAGCAGGACTGAACCAATTTTCTTGGCAGGGGGAGAGCTAGAACAACCCAATGTAAAGCATACAACACTGGCTTTTACTACTCCCCTACTTGTCCCTTCCTGTTTTGTTATATCATTTAGGTTTATGCCCAAAATGTTACTGCTCCATGATAGTCTTTTACAGACTTTGAATCATCTTATGCTATTACTAGATAGAAAGATAGAAAAGATGTAGAGATATTGTGAAGAGATGGTTGAGCAGGCTACGCTTAGACCTATGAGATGAGTCTCTCCAGATAAGTCTCTCTCTCTAAAGAGAGGTTGAGCACAGGAGGACACATGAATCTCACAAGGTTGGCAGCCATTTATGCCTTCCCTCCTCCACAGAAAGTCCTATATCTTACCACCTGAGCACGGCATTCCTTAAAAACATTTAAGCCTGCTCCATTCCATTTTTCTTTACTGTGTCCATTTCGATATAAAGGGATAGGAGGAGATGTTGCTGAGGAATTATTCTGATGCAGTCTCTGCCCCCAGGTTTTACTACACCCCACAAAATCCTAGCAGTGCCTCCTTCAACCAATCCTGGCCCCACACGTCACCCCTGGTTGTCGCTCAATAAAAAGCCCCCTCACCCCCCTCTCTCTGGGCTCTCAGCTCCCCCTTTCTCAGATCTCGCCCCCCTCTCTCTCCCCATGGTCAGGTAGTGGGGACGGCCATTGCCGGCTGGCTCCACATGGTCTGAACCAACCACCCCCATCCTATAATAAAGATTTGTGTACCCCTTTGCTCTGGACATCCACTCTCTTCTCCGCGGTGCAGCCCAACACCAGTCCACCACAACAACAGTCATGCATATGGCAATGCTGTACACTAAGTAAACTATTTCGCCAGCCATAAAAGTTCTTTGTTACTTTTAAATTATTACTGTTACTATAGTCACTGGGCCTGCAACCCACACTGACTTCTTCAGACAGAATGATAGAAGCTGAGATAGACACCACAGCACCACAGAAGCTTCCTTCAGTCCAGTGGCAGTCAGATGTAAACCTGAGCTTTTTGCATGACAAAGCGTGTGCCCCTGTAAGTGAGCTATCTTGCTGGCTGGCCTTCATTTGTTTGTAAAGTCTCTTTTCTAAATAAATAAATAAATAACATGAGTATAAAAATAAATATTTGTATACTGCATTATTGTTTTCAAGTTTAGAATTATTGCCCCACCAGGAGAATGCAGTAAGAGAATTCATAAATAATATTACAAATATAATGTGTAAATAATGCTTTACCATTGAGCATAGTCAAGTGGAGAGTATTTAGAAAAATCTTTGTTCTTTCTTGGGTTATTATTATTATTACTTTGCCTCCAGGGTTATCGCTGGGACTTGGCACACTGCACTATGAATCCACTGTTCCTGGAGGCTATTTTTTCCCTTTTGTTTTTTTTGTTGTTTATAATGGTTGTTGTTATTGTTGTTGTTGTTGTTATTGCTATTGTTGGATAGGACAGAGAAATCAAGAAAGGAGGGGAAGACAGAGGGGGAGAGAAAGACAGACCCCTGCAGACCTGTTTCACTGCCTGTGAAGCGACTTCCCTGTAGGTGGGGAGCCGGGCCTCCAACTGGCATCCTTGTGCTGGTCCGTGCTCTTTGCCCCATGTGCGCTTACCCCACTATGCTGCTGCCTGCCCCCCCCCCCCGGGTTCTTAGTGCTAGAATTAAAGTAAATATTTGAAATGTCTTTCTATGTATTTGCTTAATAGAACTGTAACTAAAGTGATCAACAATCTATAAACAAAAGTAGTTGTTATAATATTCCCTTTAGATGCACACATGGAAGCTGCTACCTCTTTCGATACCAACTGACAGGGTTGAATAAAACCATCAGAGTGGGAAAGAATCTATCTTGCATTTTTCACAGGAATTGATATGCCCTACTGGCCCCTTTCATACAATTGGGAAATTGGCTTTCTACCTTCTTGTTTAACAAGTACAATATCCTTGAGAGTTTACTGGACATGCGTGAACCAAAAGGTCAATTTTTACTAAGTTGAAAGTGAGTAAAATTTCATCCAGAATAAATTACTTACTGTTTCCAATCAGAGGTGATACTAGGACCGTTTCCAAACTGCATAGTTTTGATGGGTCTAAATTTTTCCCATGTCTTGAAATCTATTCTGAAACATCACTATAGAAGAACATGCACATTACTGTCCTTATTCTTCTTAGTAAGTACAATATAAACGAGCTAATGAATGCTCATTCACAGTATACTTCTTCTGAAGTATTTCCCAACAGATCAGACCATGAGCTATGTGGAATAAAGTATCCTGTATACTTATGTCTTAAAGTTAATGGTTTTAAAAATTAATGATTTTCAACAGTTAAAAATCATTATAAAGTATGAAAATAAAAATACATTTTTAAAAGGTGCATGAAAAATTGGCATCCAAAGATAATCATTAGTGACACATCTGTAGATTTGATTTCTTATACTTGAATAGCACTTAGTGCTCAGCCAATAACTAATAAATGTTTTCTATACTTGAATTGTAGTGACTATAAATCAGACTCAAACTCTGTTGGTATTTATCTTTTAAATGGTTAACTTAGTTGTTTTCTAATTATGTGTTCAATCAAAATTGATGAAAATTTTAAACAAACAAAGCAAGTTGTGCTTTGCAGCATTTTACAAGTTATTATTCTCTGACTGAAGTTTACACTTTCCCATCCTATCTGCATTATGTCATTTTAATTGCACGTCACTACCTAAGCAATGTGTGAGAGAATAATTACACCAACAGGTGCATTTGAAACATGGCAGGGGAAGAATAGAAAAAATTCAATTTATGGGGGCTGGTTTTTGGCTCACCTAGTTAAATCACATAGCACTGTGCACAAGGACCCAATTCCAGCCCCATTGCCCAACTGCAAGGGAAAGGCTTCATTAGAGGTTAAGCAGGTCTGCAAGTGTCAGTCTTTCTCTCTCCCTCTTTATCTCCCTGCCCCTTTCAATTTCTCTGTGTCCCACTGAATAAAATAAGAAAAAAGAAAGAAAGAGAGGGAGAAAAAGAAAGGAAAGAAAGAAAGGAAGAAAGGCAAAGAGAAAAAAAAGAAAGAGAGAGAAAGAAAGAAAGAAAGAAAGAAAGAAAGAAAGAAAGAAAGAGAGAAAATGCCTGCTGGAGTAGTACAGGCATCGAGACCCAGCGATAACCATGGAGGCAAAAAGCCAAAACAGAACAAAACAAAACAAAACAAATTTCAATTTATTATTCTAATTTATCATGATGTACTCGGGCATTAAACATGAAATTCAAGGTAAGGACTGCTTTTTCATCAACACTAATCCTTATCTATCACAAGAGTTGTCTTGGGAGAACTTGGTAAAAATTCACTCTATGATAGGGAAGTCAATAGATACATATAGGGAAAAGTGAAAATATGAAGGTGTCCTTTGTCGTTCACTGACAAGAATTATCTCATTCTTTTTTTTTTATTTTTAAATTTTTTATTTAAGAAAGGATTAGTGAACAAAAGCATAAGGTAGGAGGGATACAACTCCACACAATTCCCACCACCCAATCCCCATAACCCACCCTCTCCCATGATAGCCTTCCCATTCTCTAGCCCTCTGGGAGCATGGACCCAGGGTCGTTGAGGGTTGCAGAAGGTAGAGGGTCTGGCTTCTGTAATTGCTTCCCCGCTGAACATGGGCGTTGACTGGTCGGTCCATACTCCCAGTCTGCCTCTCTCTTTCCCTAGTAAGGTGTGTCTCTGGGGAAGCTGAGCTCCAGGACACATTGGTGGGGTCTTCAATCCAGGGAAGTCTAGCCAGCATCCTGGTGGCATCTGGAACCTGGTGATTGAAAAGAGAGTTAACATACAAAGCCAAACAATTTGTTGAGCAATCATGGATCCCAAGTTTGGAATAGTGGAGAGGAAGTGTTAGGGAGGTACTCACTGCAAACTCTAGTGTAATCCTGCTTTCAGGTATATATTTTGCAGTAGTTTATGGATACGTGTGCATATACGCTCTCTCTCACAGAAACTGGTGTATGTCTAGGTTATGGGACTTTGTTAGAAAGTGAACTACCTGAGATGAAATTAGAGTGTACTATAAAAGGAAAGGTCTCACCCGAGTAATGAAGCTGAAGGGTTGTCATTCAACACGTGAAGTCTCTGGATACACTCTGAGGTGAAGCATGTTGAGATGGCAATCGTTGCTTTGGTTAGGTTGTGATCGGCGGATGCAATATTATTTGGTATGGATTGGGAGATGCATACGGGAAAGTGGGCCCTATCCAAGGGTGCCAGGACTGGGGGAAGTAGGGGCTCTATAGTGAAGATGTGAGGTTCCTGCTGTCTTAGGGTTCAAAAAGACAATCAACAGTTAATATTATCATCACATTATTTGTTAATTGGGTTAACTTTGAAAAGTCCCTTTGTTATGGTTTGCTGTACAGTACCCAGTATCTTGTATATAGCTGTGCTGTTGGAAGCTTCTAATCTACTTGGTCTAGGCTTTTGAGAGAGTCCGCATATCAAATACGTAGCCTATCTATTAAAAAGATTCAGTTTGTCTTTTGAGAACCTTTGAGACATACAATTTATTTCCCCCTCTCATATTAATTAACTACTGATTTATATGTCTACATTTTGCTAGGAGTGTACATAAACACCATTCCCATCACCAAAGGACCGTGACCCATCCCTCCCGCCCATTCCCACCCCCCTCTGGCCCAGGAAGCTACATGTCTACCCCTCACCACTGGGTTTTTACTTTGGTGCCCTACTTACAATTTGATCAGGTCCTGCTTTTAGTTTCCCTTTCAGATCTTCTAAGTCAGCTTCTGTTGATGAGTGGGATCATCCCATACTCATCTTTAACTTTCTAACTTAGTTCACTTAACATAATTCCTTCTAGCTCTGTCCAAGATGGGTCAGAGAAGGTGGGTTCATTGTTCTTGATAGCTGCATAGTATAACATTGTGTATATATACCACAGCTTTCTCAGCCATTCATCTGTTGTTGGGCACCTGGGTTGCTTCCAGGTTTTAGCTATTATGAATTGTGCTGCTATGAACAAAGGAGTACACACCTCTTTTTGGTTGGGTGTTATGGAGTCCTTGGGGTATAACCCCAGGAGAGGAATTATTGGGTCATATGGAAGGTCCATGTCTAGCCTTCTGAGAGTTTTCCAGACTGCTCTCCACAGAGGCTGTACCAATTTACATTCCCACCAGCAATGTAAAAGGGTTCCTCTGTCCCCACATCCTCTCCAGCATTTGTTGCTGCTGTCCTTTTTGATGTATGCCATTCTTACAGGAGTGAGGTGGTATCTTAGTGTTGTCTTAATTTGCATTTCTCTGACAATCAGTGACCTAGAGCAGTTTTTCATATGTTTGTTAGCCTTTTGGATCTCCTCTGTGGTGAATGTTTTGTTCATTTCCTCTGCCCATTTTTGGATGGGGTCATTTGCTTTTTTGCGGCTAAGTTTGCTGAGCTCTTTATATATTTTGGTGATGAGTTTATTGTCTGATGTCTGGCATGTGAAGATCTTCTCCCATTCTGTGAGGGGTCTCTCTGTTTGTTTAATAGTTTCTTTGGATGTGCAGAAGCTTTTCAATTTGATGTAGTCCCATTGGTTTGTTTCTGCTTTGGTCTTCCTTGCAATTGGGTTTGATTCATCAAAGATGTCCTTGAGGTGTATGTGGGAAAGTGTTTTACCAATGTTTTCCTCTAAGTATTTGATTGTTTCTGGTCTGACATCTAGGTCTTTGATCCATTTGGAGTTGATTTTTGTTTCTGGTGAGATAAAGTGGTTCAATTTCATTCTTCTGCATGTTTCAACCCAGTTTTCCCAGCACCATTTATTGAAGAGAGCCTCCTTCTTCCATTTAATCCTTTGGGCCCCCTTATCAAAGATTAGATGCCCATAGGTGTTGGGATTTACTTCTGGGCTTTCAATTCTGTTCCACTGGTCTGTGTGCCTATTTTTGTTCCAGTACCATGCCGTTTTGATGATGATGGCTTTATGATATAGTTTAAGGTCTGGGAGTGTGATGCCTCCATTTCTGTTTCTTTTCCTTAGGATGGTTTTGGCAATTCTAGGTGTTTTCAGGTTCCAGATAAATGATTGTAGTGTTTGTTCTATTCTCTTAAAGAAGCTTGGTGGAACTTTGATGGGTATTGCATTAAATTTGTATATGGCTCTGGGGAGAATGTTCATTTTGATGATATTTATTCTTCCAATCCATGAGCATGGGATATCTTTCCATTTCTTGGTATCAGTTTCTATCTTCTTGAGTAGCGACTCATAGTTTTCAGCATACAAGTCTTTCACTTCTTTGGTCAACTTTATTCCTAGGTATTTGATTGATTTTGTTGAAACAGTAAATGGGAGTGATTTCTGGATGTATTCTTCTTCAGATTTAGTGTTTGCATAAAGAAATGCCACTGATTTTTGTACATTGATTTTGTAGCCTGATACCTTGCTATATTGCCTAACAACTTCCAGTAATTTTCTACTGGATTCTTTAGGTCTTTCTATGTATACTATCATATCATCTGCAAATAGTGAGAGCTTGACTTCTTCCCTTCCAATCTGTATCCCTTTGATTTCTTTCTCTTGCCTGATTGCTATGGCAAGAACTTCCAATACTATGTTGAAGAGTAACGGTGACAGTGGGCAGCCCTGTCTAGTCCCTGATCTGAGGGGGAATGCTTTCAGCTTCTCTCCATTGAGTATGATGTTGGCTGTAGGTTTGCTATATATAGACTCCACTATCTTGAGGAATTTCCCATCTATTCCCATTTTTTGTAGAGTTTTGAGCATGAATGGGTGTTGGATTTTGTCAAAGGCTTTCTCTGCATCTATTGAGATAATCATGTGGTTTTTGGCTTTGCTTTTATTGATGTGATGAATGACATTGATTGATTTACGGATGCTGAACCAGCCTTGCATTCCTGGGATGAATCCCACTTGGTCATGATGAACAATCTTTTTGATGTGTTGCTGTATCCGGTTGGCCAAGATCTTGTTTAATATTTTGGCATCTTTGTTCATCAGAGATATTGGTCTGTAGTTTTCCTTTTTTGTTCTGTCCCTATCAGCTTTTGGTATCAGGGTGATGTTGGCTTCATAAAAGGTGGAAGGGAGTATTCCTGTTTCTTCAATCTTATGGAATAGCTTAAGAAGTATGGGTATTAACTGTTTCCTGAAAGTTTTGTAGAATTCGTTTGTGAAGCCATCTGGTCCAGGACTTTTGTTGTTGGGGAGATTCTTAATAACGGTTTCAATTTCTTTGTCTGTGATTGGTGCATTTAGATTTTGTAGTTCTTCTTGGTTCAGTTTTGGAAGTGCATAGGTTTCTAGGAATTGTTCCATTTCTTCCAGATTCTCTAGCTTGGTGGCATATAGTTCTTTATAGAAGTTTCGCAGGATTCTCTGGATTTCTGTGGTGTCAGTTGTGATATCTCCTCCATTGTTTACAATTCTATTAATTTGAGTCTTCTCTCTTTTTTGTTTTGTGAGTCTGGCTAGGGGTTTGTCAATTTTGTTTAATCTTTCAAAGAACCAACATTTGGCTTCATTGATCTTTTATATGGTTCTTTTATTTTCGATGTTGTTTATTTCTGCTCTAACTTTAGTGATTTCTGTGCTTCTGGTTGCTTTAGGGTTCCTTTGTTCCTCTTCCTCTAAGTCCTTGAGGTGTGTAGTAAGGTCGTTCATTTGGGCTTCTTCTTGGTGTTTAATATGTGATTGTATAGCTATATGTTTCCCTCTCAGTACTGCTTTAGCTGTGTCCCAAATATTTTGATAGGTTGTGTCTTCATTTTCATTAGTTTCCAGGAACATTTGAATTTCCTGTTTGAGTGAGTGTCTGACCCAGTGGTTCTTAAGGAGCATGTTGTTTAGTTTCCAAATTCTATGTCTTTTAATAATTTTCCGTTTGTTGTTAAAAGTTAGTTTTACTCCACTGTGGTCTGAGAAGATACTTGGGATGATTTCAATGCTCTTGAATTTATTGATGCTGTCTTTGTGGCCTAACATGTGGTCTATCCTTGAGTATGTGTTGTGTGGATTTGAAAAGAAGGTGTATTCCAGTTTTTTGGGGTGGAGGAGTCTGAAAATGTCCAAGAGGTCTAGTCTGTCAATCTCTTCATTCAATTCTCTTGTATCTTTATTGGTTCTCTGCTTTGTTGATCTGTCTAAGTGTGAGAGTGGAGTATTGAAGTCTCCCACTATTATTGTATTACTATTGATGTATTTTTGAAATTCTTTCAATAGGTGTTTAATGTATTTAGATGGTCCCTCGTTGGGTGCATAGATGTTAATAATTGTTAAGTCTTCTTGGCTGATTGATCCTCTAATCATTATGTAATGTCCTTGCCTATCTTTTATTACTTTATTTAATTTAAAATCTATCGTGTCTGAGATGAGAATGGCTGTTCCTGCCCTTTTTTGTGGACCGTTAGCCTGTATGATAGTTTTCCATCCTTTCACTTTAAGTCTGTGTTTATCTTGTTGTGACAGATGTGATTCTTGCAAGCAGCATATGGTTGGGTTATGTTTTCTGATCCATCCCCCCACCCTGTGCCTTTTGATGGGTGAGTTTAAGCCATTGACATTTATTGATATTATGTATTTAATGTATTGTAGTGCCATTTTTCTAAAAAACAATTTGTTTACTCTGATATATTACAAGTATAATAGTGATGTTCTTGTTTATAAGAGGTCTTTTAGTACCTCTTTCAGGGCCAGCTTGGTGATAGTTGCCTCCTTTAACTGTTGTTTGTCTTAGAAGGTTTTGATCCCTCCATCTAGCTTGAATGAAAGTCTAGCAGGATATATAATCCTTGGTTGAAACCCTTTTTCATTCAGGGCTCGATAGATATCTTGCCACTCCCTTCTGGCTTTTAGAGTTTGAGTTGAGAAATCTGCAGTAAGTCTTATGGGTTTTCCCCTGTATGTGACTTTTTGTTTCTCTCTTGCAGCCTTTAGGATCCTTTCTTTATCCTTACTTCTTCTCATTGTGACTATGATGTGTCTTGGTGTTTTCAGGTCTGGGTTGATTCTGTTTGGTACTCTCTGGGCCTCTTGCACCTTGATATCCTTTCTGTTATTGAGGTCTGGGAAATTTTCTTGTATTATTTCCTCTAGAATGTTTGCTTCCCCTTCCTCTCTTTCTTCCTCTGGCAGGCCAATTATACGAATGTTACTTCTTTTGAGATCATCCCATATGTCTCTGTTGTTGTTTTCAGTGTCTCTCAATCTCTTTTTAATCTCTTTCACCTCTTTCTTAGTTTTCTCTAACTCATCCTCTGTCTGACTAATTCTGTTTTCTGCTTCTGTTAGTCTGCTTTCCCTTGCCTCAGCTTCTTTCTTCATTACAGCTATTTCAGCTTTCAGTTCTCTAATTGCCTCAAGATAATCAGTATTTTCCTTGGGGGTCTCAACTGTTGTTTCCCTAATACTGCCATTTCTTTCCTCCAATGTTGTTTTCATTTCTGTGATTAATAAGTTTATTATTGCTTGCATACTTTTCTTATCTATGGTTACTTCTGACTGATTTGTGGTTTCTTCTGGGCTCTTGTCTTCATTCATTGGGGTAGCAGTTTTATTTGTTTTTAATCTACCCATTTTTTTTTATTTATGTGTTTCTCTCTTTTTTTTTTTTTAATGCTCTGTTGTTCCTCAGTTGTTGTGTTTTGAGCACAAGTAACACTGTACTAAATACCTTTATGACAATTGCACTCCGGAATAACAGTAGCAACTGAAGTAAGTATTGAAGGAGTTTAATCGTTACCAGTTAGCCAAACAATTTCTCCAGTCTGTGAAAAAATAGTAACCAAATCCCAGTGAAGAAAGAGAAAAGAAAGAGAGGATAGCAAGAATAGACAGTTATGCAAATCTACTATCCAGTGTATATTCTAAGGGTAACAAGAGTGTAAAGGGAACTAGAGCAGAGATAGACACATAGAGAGTCCACTCTGGGTCAGATTTCTTCCCCAAAGTAATTCACAAATTCAGAAAGGCAAAGAAGAAAGAAGTGTATGACAAGATTAAAAAAAAAAAGAAAAGAAAAGAGAGAGATAGAGAGAGATAAGAGAGAGAAAAGGGAGAAGATAAGAAGAAGAGTTGTAATTAAAGAGCAGTGCGAGGAACTTCCCCAATGTGTATCAGTGAATTAAAAAAAAAAAAAAAGGAAAAAGGAAAAAAAAAAAAAAATCCCTGTTTGGTGGTATGGGATATCCTGCTAGTAGCTGGTCCCAGGCATTGCTTATGGGGGGGGGGGGGGGGGGCGGCGGGAAGGATGTATGCTTGAAAATTAAAAGGAAGAAAAAAGAATTTTTTCCCCTACTCTAATTCTTAACCCAAATTAAGTTATAGACACATCCTTGGTATGACCGCTGTGGCCCCTTATTGGCTAGCCTGCTAAAGGCAGAAACTCCTATTGTTTACACGAGATGTGTCCGGAGCTCAAAGGCTAGCCGCTTCTCAATCCGCCATCTTCCGTGAAACCCCGCCCTCCAGATTTTTTTAAAGGATTTCTCAAAAATGAAAACTAGCTCCAAGTCCTTTGATCCAATGAGAGCTATACTCAAGAAGTCTTTGGATCCACCCTCAGGGTCGCGGTGGACCCTGGCGACTCCCAAGAGGCAGCCCCCTAGCTAAAGTGCTCTCTCCGGGTCCTCTGCCCGCCGCGCTCTGCAACCAGCGGAGGAGCCGCCTTCCCGGGCGGGCGTAGGACAATGCCCGGCGCACTCGCCTTGCCTGGCGCCGCCTGGGAATTCTGGCACCCCGCTAGTCCGTGTCACCCTTGCTCTAATTGTTAACCCAAATTAAACTGTAATCACTTCTTTGGTGCCCCCCCCCCTTATTGACTGGCCTGCTAAAGGCAGAAAATCCTACCGTTGCCGACGATGCTATCAGAGCACTCGCTGTTAGCGATTTCTCAGGCCGCCATCTTCCCACAATCCCCCGAATTATCTCATTCTTTAACATTGTGACCCTCCTATGGAATACAGCGGGGAAGCCTAATTAGGGACACCTAATGGTTGAAAGGAGACAGTAAAGAGAAGTTCAAAAACATTTTAGGTGTATATGTTTGTCTCTGAGTTGTGCTTTGAGGATGGAGTCTGTGAGATTTCAGTACATTTTTTTTCCCAGTAAAATGTATTGGACTACAACTTTCAAAACATTAAGAAAGCAACTGAGCAGTTGGGGGAGATAGTTCCACAGGTAGTGCTGGCTTGGATACCTGAGTTCCGGGATTCACATCACAGGACAGTATTTGTTGGAGTGGAATTTCTCTTTCTCTTTTAAAATAAAGCATAGCTTTTAAAAGTTAATAAGAGGGAGTTGGGCGGTAGCACAATGGGTTAAACACATGTGGCACAAAGCTCAAGGACTGGCATAAGGATCCCGGTTTGAGCCCCCAGCTCCTCACCTGCAGGGGAGTCGCTTCACAGGCCATGAAGCAGGTCTGCAGGTGTCTTTCTCTCCCCTGTCTTCCCCTTTTCTCTCCATTTCTTTCTGTCCTATCCAGCAATAACGATGACAGCAATAACAACAATAACTACAATAATAAAATAACAAGGGCAACAAAAGGGAAAATAAATAAATATTTTAAAAGTTAATAAAATAATTTAAAAATCCAGAAGTTTACTTAATAATCATTAGTTTTTCTTTTTAGTGGCAAACTCTTGTGGATTACTGTGTCATGAAGCCTTTATAATTATAAATTATTATTCTTTAGTTGGACTGAATTTATCTTCTGGTCATTTTCCAAAGTCACATAAATAGTGACTTATAATTCTATAAATAAGAATTATAAGTGTGTAGTTTTGACCACATCTATATGAGTAAATTTCAGACTCTCAATTTCAAAAGCTAATGTTTGTAATCAAACTCTAAATCTTAATCTAAGATAGTTTCTTGTCTTATGTACTGTGTCAGTTCTAGCTGTAGAAATGTTAAACTCATCATGACATAATTTAGATGAAAAAAGAGTTTCGAATGGTAATCTATATGCTTCCATACTTCCAAATATTACATATGTCAAAAGCATAGAGTAATGCAATTTTGATGGTTCATTTGTTATTACAGGCACATACAATTTTATCTTGACACAAGCTGAGCAATATGTGGTGTGCTAATGAAAATTATACACATTTAAATAATATCTGTATTATTAATATGTTTGTAATATTGATGTAAAGCATTAATCCCCCAGTAAAGAAATATAAATAATAATATTTTGACAAAGAATTGTTAAATGCAAGTTGCAGAAGGACCCCTGCCTACCTGTTCTTTTAACTCTGTGGCATGATTTGAAGATATATCGCAACTTGTCATGCTCTGAATTCCCATACATGCCTGTCCTTGAGTGTCAGTTTCTAAATGATGATAAAAGAAACAAAAGCACACCCTTACAAAAAAATGCATTAAAGGCACTTTTGCTTATGTTACTACAGTTCAAAATGGGTAGATTCAGGACAATGAATGTTACTTGGCAGGAGAGGCATTATTGAACTCAATATATCAAAAGTTAACATATTTCTTTTCAATCAATGCCTGCCTTTCAGTATGTAATTACTATTGAATACATCATTCGTAGATCTATTTTAGGGGATTTATGAAATTTGTCACAGCTTGTTATTGTTAGGAATATTATTTTTATTAAAAAAGTGATCATGTTTATATAATAACCTATAGCAATCAAATGTCCTTCTAAGGTCACACTGATATATGAACTTTTGAACACTAAATTACGTTTTATAAGTATGAAAACATTACATAGAGAATTACAGGATTATAAATACTCTTCCATATCACAAATTGCTTGTGACCAGTATGGTACTTAACATATTTTATCAAGCAACTAACTATCTGTCCTATAAATATTCTAATGAAATTATCTTTTATAAGGCGATGATTTAATTTTGTAGTATTTCAAGGTTTGATAGTTTTTCAGATCATTTATTTAGTTGAGGTAATAAAGGTTTACAGACGAGTTGTCAACACATGGGTACAATTTCTTCTTTCCCCATGATAGGTGTTTGCAAACCACTCCAACCATCAATTGAAGCACCACGTCATGCGAGGAGTCCTCAATACCCTCTCTAACCCTCCTATGGCCCCTTTTTTGGAATCTTTTACTTTGTTGCAACATACTACCAAGGTTTGATTTTTTTTTTTACTTGAATAAGAATCTGTGCAATTTTTGCATTTTAATAATTTTTTTCCACATTTAATGCTAAAGATACGTGGAGGAGGCCAGGTGGTAGCACAGTGGGTTAAGCGCACATGGCGCGAAACGCAAGGACCCCAGCTTGAGCCCCAGGCGCCCCACCTGCAGGGAGGGTCACTTCACAAGTGGTGAAGCAGGTCTACAGGTCTCTCTCTCTCTCTCCCCCTCTTCGCTTGATTTCTCTCTGTCCTATCCAACAATGACAGCAATAACAACAACAACAATAATAACAACAGTGATAAACAAGCCAACAAAAGGGGAAAAAAATAGCCTCCAGGAGTGGTGGATGTGTAGTGCCCGAGCCGGAGCCACAGGTGCAACAATAACCCTGGAGGCAAAAAAGGAAAAAGAAAAACAAAGGTACTTGGAGCTTACTCCATATTCTAATAAGTGATCTTTTTCAAAAATTAATGTCTTAGTTTCTCCAACTCCCAATATTATTTTTGACTGTGAATAAATTACTTTTAAATTTCTTGGCATTTTATTACTTTCTTTTGGATATATCCACAAGCTATCACATACTATATATGTATATATAATTATTTATGATATATATATGAATGGTCATCAATGTTTAGCTATTTATTTATTTATTTTTATTGCCACCAGGATTATCACTGGAGCTCAGTGACTGCAGGATGAAACCACTGCTTCCAGCAGCCTCCCCACCCCCCCCACGTTTTTTCATATATTTTCCTTTTTGATAGAAACAGCAATAAATTGAGGGGGGAAAGAATATATAGAGAAGGAGAAAGAGAAATATCAGAAGCACTGCTTGACCACTCCTGAAACTTGTCCCTGAGCCCAGGTCTTTGCACATGGTAACATGTGCCCTCCACTGTGTGCAGTGCCAGTGGGACCCATATATGTTAAATGATCCATATTCCCAGGCATTTCCCCCCTTCTTAGGAATATAAAATAATTTAGAATATATTTTCTGCTTCCTTTTTGTAATACTACTTATCTGTTTTTTTCACAAAATTATTCTTGTTGGGGCTGGGTGGTGGCGCAGCTGGTTGAGCATACATATTAGAATTTATAAGGACCCAGGTTTGAGTCCCCAGTTCCCATCTGCAAGGGGAAAGCTTCATAAGTGGTGAAGCAGTGCTGCAGGTGTCTCTCTGTCTTTCTTCCTTTGTATCCACCCCTTCCCTCTTGCTTTCTGGCTGTTTCTATTCAATAAATAAATAAAGATAATAAAAACATTTAAAATTATTCTTGTCATATTATCAGTACACTAATCCTTTTTTAAGTAAACAGACTGAATATCTAAAATGCAAAGTATCTCACCCACATCATCTACATGATGATTCAGATTCACACTTGTTTATAACCCAATTCTATTTCCCCATATTCATATCTATGACACCTGTAACCTTGCAGGAAACTGAATTACTCTTAACTCTCCCAAACATCCATATATTTCACAGTTCTGTAAATGCATGCACCACTTCCACTTCAATTTCTTTAATGAATTTCTACTTGCCATTCTTCTTAAAGACAGATTAATTATTTCAATGTTATAGAATTCCCTTTATTACATTTCATATATGGTTTATCTCAATGTTTTTATACTTCTTTGCATAAAAT
This sequence comes from Erinaceus europaeus, assembly GCF_950295315.1. Lineage (NCBI taxonomy): Eukaryota > Metazoa > Chordata > Mammalia > Eulipotyphla > Erinaceidae > Erinaceus > Erinaceus europaeus. The sequence continues at coordinate 83,070,843 of NC_080175.1, read as the reverse complement.
AGCAATGTTATACATTATTGTATGATTTTATAATATATTATTATATTTATTTTGTTAGTTACTCTCACAGTAGAATTAGGGATTTTTAGTGACTAAAATCATTGTTGTTCTTCACATCCATAGAATCCATTACAGCACTAGACTCACTAGATTCTGAATGAAAAGCTAAGTGGTGTAGAAAACAAATAAGGTAATAAAATCCCAAAAGTTATAGACAAAAAATTGAATATTCCCTGAAGATTAGTGTAAAACATGTCATTATTAAAAATAACACTATATAAACTTGAGGAATAAGAGTTCTTAATAATTAAAACATACTTCTATGTCCACATTTTTATTTAATTGTGTATACACTTTCAATTAAAACTCAACTAAGTATAGTTTAATAGAAGATCCTATTGTAAAAGAGTGAAATATAGTGACTGTGACAAAGACACAGAATATAGCCAAGGGCAGAACACTTAGACTAGAGAGAGTTGTAACATTGCTCTGCCATTCCTTATAAACTAGAGAGACTGTGGTAGGTTATAGTATACAGGAGCAAGTGGAAAGTTTAAGTAATAGAATTATACAATTGTAATAAAATTAAATCATTTTCCAGTTTCATAGACAAGACTGTATCCTCCTTACACTTTTTTTCTTTCTTTTCTTTTTTTTTGGACTTCTCTAATCTTACTGTAGACTAACTATGGTACTACTAGGTAGAATATTGAAGAACAGAGGAGATGTTGTAAAAAGAAATCCCAAAGAGACTAAGACATAGAAACTTTTTTTAACTATTATAATGAAGATTTATTAGCACTTTCTTCACTAGGACATTTAAGAATTTCTTTAAAAGCATAATAGTATATCTTGGTGAATTCCCTAGTCTGTAAAAAGGTTACTTTGTTTTTGTGAATTAAGCAGTCTTCACAAATTGTGCCCCCCTTTTTTTTTCTTCTATTTTTTACACTCTGATTTTGTTTTGTTTTGAAGTCTAGGTTACCACAACCAAAACTAGTAAATTGTTGTATGTTTCATATTGCTTTGGTCTCCTTCCCCCCACCTCTGGGAGAATTGGTTTGGCCCTTGCTAGTTTCGCGCCTCTTTTTCTCCCTGCCCCCTATGCTACGTAGTTCGGGAGTTCTTGGTGCAGCCTCGAGAGGAAAATGATGCAGGACAGATCTGTGTGGTGATTGGTTTAGGTTAGTTTATGAATCGTTGTTCTTGAATAAAGAAATACAGAGGCAAAAGAAGCCCCCAGAGGCAGGAAATGTTTTTTTTTTTTTGTTTTGCCCACAGATGCAAAAATGCCCCCCTTAGGCCTTCCCTTGGCAGCACATTGTTTCTTGTTGCTCGCTTACATGTTCCTCCATGTTTGTGCCAGTTTCTTTTTTTTTTTTTTAAAAAAAAAATGCCTGTACGATATAGGTTTCTGTTCACCCCACACCCCTGATACTATGGACATTTAGTTAAAAAGAAAAGGAGGAATTGTTGTATGCTTCACATTGGTTTGGTCTTGCTCTCCCCCCCGCCAGGAGAATTGGTTTGGCTCTTGCTAGTTTGGCACCTCTCTTTCCCCCTGTCCCCTATGCCAAGTAGTTCCAGAGTTCTGGCTGCAGCCACCAGAGGAAAAGGATGAGGGACAGATCTGTGTGGTGATTAGTTTGGGTTAGTTTATGAATTGTTGTTCGTGAATAAAGAAATACAGCTTCCCTGCACAGCCGTGTGTCCGCGAGTCTCTGTCTACTGCTGTGAAGCTAGCCCGGCCTGCTGGAGCCCCGAACTCTAATGACAGTGAATTACAACTATTATTAAATTATAATAGACAAAAAAACAGAAAAAAAATAATGGTAATAACTGAAAGATTTTTTTCCCTTCACCAATCAAAAATCCAATTTATATTTTCTATAGAAACAGAACATTCCTTAAACAGGGTTTTAAAGATTTTTTTTTATTTCTTGTGATTGTGAAAGAGACCAGAACACCCACTCTGACTCTACTACTGAGCTAACTCCTCAGGTCATCAAATGGACTTTGTTAAGTCCAGTGCTTTCCTGGTTCTAGGAGTATGGTGGTAGTGAGCTTGATGACCTTTGCTAAGATTCTTTGCAGTTTTGAAGGTCAATTGATAGGAACATATTCTATTCTGATGCCCCAGAGTCTTTTGACACAGACAAAATTAATATATTGTGAAATTAGAGAAACAAGCTTATGTAAACTCAAATGAATGACCCTGATATTTGTGTAGAAGTGACCAAGGCCATGTTTTTAATGGTTAAAGTAGCTGTACTGATTAGAATCAGGAACCTGCTTTATTTATTATGAGAAATATGACATCTAATATTAAAGTTCTTTGGAAAATTTCAGATACTTTCCTATAGGCAATTTAACAAAGCATATTAATTGGAAGATTTCTTGGTGAGTATGTCATTGCCAATATAGTACATATAACTTAAATAGTTAGCAGTATTGGATTCTGGGGAATGCAACATTAACCACCTGATTCCAATTGACTGAGAGGACCATCTCTAGTCTAGACTAAGCTTAGAGGAACCTAAACAAATTATATCTCCTTTTCTGCTGATATTGATGGTTGTGCTGTGCTTATGAACGTGTAATAGGTCTTCCAATAAGATCCTTTCACTTTTTCAGCAGTATTTCACTATTATGTTAAAGTAGATGGAGATATATATCCATTCCAGGCCCAGATCACTAGGTGGACTTTGCACACTATCGCTGTATGTCCACGGGTTTTCTATAGACACTCTCACTTTGCAAAAATGTACTTGTTGGTTTCATTGATGTGTCTGTGTTGTCCCAGTCTGAGTGAGCATTGGTGTGTATTTTTATACCCTTGAGTTGAAAAGGCATCCTGCGAAGAATTGGTTCTCACTAGGTTCACTGAGCTACTAGGACAGTTCATCAGTTACCCTGAGTAGAGTCAGAAAAGGAAACTGAATGAATGCAAATAATTTTTTAACATAGCAGTTTGGGGAGTGGTGGCTAGGGTAGATAGCATAATTATTATGCAAAGAGACTCTCCTGTCTAAGACTCTGAAGTCCCAGATTCAGTCCCATCAGTGAGAACTGAGCAGTGCTCTGGTCAAAACAAAATAAAAAAACAAAACAAAACAAAATGTTGGGAAATTGTACAGATGTGGTTGAACATTGGCAGGGCCCACAAACCACTGTATTTCCATGCAAGTATTATTTACAGATTCCCACCACATTATCCCCTCAGAGTATTGCTAATTCAGTTAAAACCATTGCAACAGTTGCTAAGGACACTTCCACCTTCCCAGCATGCCTTTTGCCTTTCTCCACCCCCTTTTCTAGCCAGTTCCATCCCAACTTGCCACTTCCGGAATTCTCCTATAAAAGTCACTCCTGTTTCCGCTTTCGCTCTCTCTCTTTCTCTCTTTCTCTTCCGTGTCCTGACCTGGAGAAGGCCTGGAAAGGGCTGGTGAGCATAGCAGGAGGCGGCCATTTTGCTAGCTCCATGTGGCCTACACCCGCTGTGCTCGTACCCAACTTTGGGGCTCCCACATCAATAAAGAATTATATTACCAATGCCACCACGAGTTCCTGGTCTCTTCTCTCTCCCACCACTCAACCCGACAACAAAACAAAACAAGACAAAACAAAAAAACAGTTTTGGGGGCGTCTTTAACAGTTTGGTGCATTTTGGTATCAGAACCATGTTGTAAGGATATATCTACTATTTTATGGTGAAATTGCTTTTTTATATGTCAAAGTCATAGTTTATAAAAATCTATTGACAATGTTACATGAGGCTACACAGTATACCAGAGTACTAGGTCTTAATAATTTTAGTCTTTGAACCCCATTAACTTGATGTGAACTCTAAAGAGATTTAGTTTTATATGGTTATGTACCTATTGCACTTAACAGTGAAATGGGAATGTTTCACACATCTATAAATGAATTTAAAATGAATGCCAGTAAACTCACTGAATTTTAATATAACTAATTTTATTTATTGAAAATAGCTATTTTATGACAGTTAATGTTTTACAGTTTTCCAAATCCTTACTACTTGGCTGAAAAGGAAACAAAAATTCTCATGCATGGTTTACATTCAATCTGTTGCAACATGTTGTTCTTGTTGAAGTGTGTGGAGAAAATCTGGCCTCACACAAATGTGTAATTACAAAAAGAAAAACATATTTAAAGGTACCTTTAGATAATTGAGGATATTTAACATTACACAAAGAACAGACAATTGATAATTTCTTAAAGGTAACTTACAAAATGCAGTATGAGTCCATGTCAACAAGTTTGTTGCATTCTATTTTATCAAAATCTGGCATTTCTTATATTAAAGATGGTCTTTTACCCATGCAAGATTATTTTTTAAATTATTTAACTGGGGAGATAGAACACAGTTATACACTAGATTATGTGCCTGAGATCTCAGAGGTTAAGTGTTTAATACCTATCATTATCATGTGACAGAGATGAGCAGTATTCTGATCTCTCTCTCTCCTCTATCTTATGAAAATAAGTAAATATAATATAAAATATATAAAATAGTCTTTTAAATGAATATTTTAAATTATTGAAAATTTGAAATCATTTATTGGTAATTTGAAAAATACTGGTTCAGTATTTTGTGCTTTCTTTCATATTACTGATTGTCTACTAAACATAGATTCTCTATCTTATAGTACATCTTTTACACAACTGTGAATTTAAGATGTAAGTGATAGGGAGTCAGGCGGTAGCACAGCAGGTTAAGTGCAGGTGGCACAAAGGGCAAGGACTGGTGTAAAGATCCCAGTTCAAGCCCCTGGCTTGTCACCTGGAGGGGAGTCGCTTCACAAGTGGTGAATCAGGTCTGCAGGTGTCTATCTTTCTTTCCTCTTCTCTGTCTTCCCCTCCTTTCTCGATTTCTCTCTGTCCTATCGAACAATGATAACATCAATAACAACAATAATAATAACTACAACAACAAGGGCAACAAAAGGGAATGAATAAATAAATAAAAAGTTAAAAAATGTAAGTAATAAATGCAAAATTGATAGTTTGCAATTTTCAAATGGTTGAGTACTAATAGAATCTACAAAATAAAATTCCCTGTTTGAAGTATTATGGCTTTAAAATATTTTCTTCTATTGTGTATACCCATTTTGCTATATGAGGATTCCAACTCACACAGTGAAGTTTCACCTAAAAAATTTTTTTTACATTAATTATTTATTTTCCCTTTTGTTGCCATTGTTGTGATTATTGATGTCGTTGTTGTTGGATAGGACAGAGAGAAATGGAGAGAGGAGGGGAAGACAGAGAGGGGGGAAAGACAGACACCTGCAGACCTGCTTTACCTCTTATGAAGCGACTCCTCCCTGCAAGTGGGGAGGCAGGGGCTGGAAGGGAATCCTCAGGCTGGTCCTTGTGCTTTGCGCCATGTGCTTTGCGCCATGTGCGCTTAACCTGCTGGCCACCACCCGACTCCCAGAGTTTTACTCTTATATCCTAGACATTGTGACCTATAAAGCAATGATGCCAGTAGGCATCTGAATATATATTAAAGCCAGTATTTAATACTGAGTGTTATGAGTTTAACAGTATCATCTCAAAATTTCTGTGTTTCTATGATGACCCTCTACTGGTAATCAAGTGAAGTTTTAGAGTAGATTTTAATACAAAATGAACTTCATCCTTATAAAAGAGAAAATTTTAGGGACAGATACACAAAGGAAAAGAATGTCATGTGAAGATGATGACTGGAGTGATATATATCAAGGACAGTTAGAAAATCCACCAGAAACTAGATGAGATACATATTTCTTACACCCACCCGGAGTCAACTCTTAATACTACAGCATTTGAGTTTCAGATTTACTTTATCCTAAATGGTGAGGAAAAATTCCCGTTGTGCCAAGTTAAGCAGTTAGTGGTATTTTGATAGAACAAGCGTAGAAAACATTTATACCCAGCAATCCCATCCTTTTATTTTGTTGTTTTAAATTAAGTTACTCCATTTGATTTCTAGTGTATATATTCCCATGAGCAGATGAGAAATCCATCTTGGTCTAAAAACATGTCTTTTTTATTGAAAAATTGGGTTAAAAATTTTTACATGAGCATTGATATTATGAAATTAAAGTCTGGAATAGAGAATGGGATTTTGTCAGTCTCTGAAAATTTTGTTGAGGTTTATAGAAATGATGGTACAGAATAGATATTACAATCTGATGGGAGGGAGTAGACAATGAGAAGCTATGAAGTGGGGTGGATCAGTGGCTAGAACACAGAATTTGTATGAAGGCAGGCCATGGTACAAATAAAGTATATTGGAGCTAGTGCAATGGTCTCAGGGTTTCCTCTCTCAATAAATAAGTACTTTTTAAAAAATTCAATAAATGTGGCAGCTCAGGAAATTTCATGGTGGCTAATGTATTGGACTTGGGAGTATAAAGTTCCAAATTCAATTCTTTTTTTTTTTTTTTTTTGCTTTAGTGCTCACTCCTCTCTTTCTCTCCCTGCTTCTCTCTCTCTCATGTTAATGAATAAATCTTTTCTTAAATATGGACTTGAGACATAAAGATTAGCATGGTTTTTTTTTTCAGGTAAATGTAATCTGATTCCACGAGTATTTATTATTGGTGGTTCTTTTGAAGTTAATATCAGAATCTCAGAGAATTTTAACTAAGAAGACTTAACGATGATGTAACAATGCTTGCTGCTTGCTTTGAACTTGAAAGGAGGAGTCATGAATCATGACATTTGTTCCAGTAATAATAGAAATCTGATACAATTAACACATTGTCAGCAAGTCTTTGTTGATTATCTAAATTGTAAAGTGTTTTAAAATTAAACAGTAGTCTTTTCAACAATTTATTGTGAACATGAGATGTGAAACTCTTAATAAATCTGACTTATTTTATTTATTTATTTATTTTTTTATCTTTTTTTTTTTTTTTCCTCCAGGGTTATTGCTGGGCTCGATGCCTGCACCATGAATCCACTGCTCCTGGAGGCCATTTTTCCCCCTTTTGTTGCCCTAGTTGTTGCAGCCTCGTTGCGGTTATTATTGCCATTGTTGACGTTACTTTGTTGTTAGATAGGACAGAGAGAAATGGAGAGAGGAGGGGAAGACAGAGAGAGAGGGGAGAGAAAGACAGACACCTGCAGACCTGCTTCACCGCCCGTGAAGCGACTCCCCTGCAGGTGGGGAGCCGGGGGCTCGAACCGGGATCCTTACGCAGGTCCCTGAGCCTTGCGCCACGTGTGCTTAACCCACTGCGCCACCGCCCGACCCCCTGACTTATTTTTATACTCATAACAACCTTGTAATTAAGATTTAAAGTTTTCCTAGGACCACACACTTATTATTATTTTATCCTTATTTGAATTTATTCCTTGGTTTTTTTCAGTCTTTCATTCTGTTGTCTCCTCAAAGTGTGCACATTTCATACATAAGGCTTCACCTTTATGCAATCACTCTCCAAACTCTCCCTCACCAATTACATTTCCACAAATAAGTTTAAGGTGAGGTGAGGTGGAGCAAAAATAGTCTGTGTATGTCACTGAATCTCCCTCTTTCAATTCACTTTGTCATTCTCCTTGCTCCTATGATTTCATCTTGTTTCTCCCTCTTTGTAAAAATGACTAAACGTTACCCCAATATTTTAAACAGAACTGTTTGATTTTCTCTGAAATATTTTATTAATTTTTTTATTTATCCCATCTTTTTTTTTATTTATTTAAGAAAAGATTAATTAACAAAACTATAGGGTAGGAGGGGTACAACTCCACACAATTCCCAACACCCAATCTCCATATCCCATCCCCTCCCCTGATAGTTTTCCCATTCTCTATCCCTCTGGGAGCATGGACCCAGGGTCCTTCTGGGTTGCAGAAGGTAGAAGGTCTGGCTTCTGTAATTGCTTCCCCGCTGAACATGGACGTTGACTGGTCGGTCCATACTCCCAGTCTGCCTCTCTCTTTCCCTAGTAGGGTGGGTCTCTGGGGAAGCGGAGCTCCAGGACACATTGGTGGGGTCTTCAGTCCAGGGAAGCCTGGCTGGCATTCTGATGGCATCTGGAACCTGGTGATTGAAAAGAGAGTTAACATACACAGCCAAACAAATTGTGGAGCAATCATGGACCCAAAGCTTGGAATAGTGGAGAGGAAGTGTTAGGGGAGTACTCACTGAAAAGTCTAGTGTACTTCTGCTTTCAGGTATATATTTTGCAGTAGTTTATGGATACTTGTGAACATATGCTCTCTCTCACAGAAACTGGTGTATATCTAGGTTTTGGGACTTTGTTAGAAAGTGAACCACCTGAGATGGAATTAGAGTATACTATGAAAGGAAAGGTCTCACCCGAGTAATGAAGCTGAAGGGTTGTCATTCTACACCTGAAGTCTCCGACACAGTCTGAAGTGAAGCATGCTGAGGTGGCAATCGTTGTGTTGGTTAGGTTGTGATCGGCAGATGCAATATTATTTGATATGGATTGGGAGAGGCATATGGGAAAGTGGGCCCTATCCTAAGGTTCCAGGACTGGGGGAAATATAGGCTCTATAGTGGAGATGTGAGGTTCCTGCTGTCTTAGGGTTCAAAAAGACAATCGATAGTTAATGTTATCATCACATTATTTGGTAATTGGGTTAACTTTGAAAAGTCCTTTTGTTAGGGTTTGCTGTACAGTACCCAGTACCTTGTATATAGCTGTGCTATTGGTTGCTTCTGACCTACTTGGTCTAGGCTTTTGAGAGAGTCTGCATATCAATTACACAGCCTATATATTAAAAAGATTCAGTTTGTGTTTTGAAAAACTTAACAGTTAATTTTCCCCCTCTCATATTAATTAACTAGTGATTTATATGACTACATTTTACTAGGAGTGTACATAAACACCATCCCCACCACCAAAAGACTGTGACCCATCCCTCCCACCCACTCCCCCCCTCCCCCACTGGCCCAGGAAGCTACATGTCTACCCCTCACCACAGGGTTTTTACTTTGATACCCTACTTACAATTTGGTCAGATCCTGCTTTTAGTTTCCCTTTCAGATCTTCTTACTCAACTTCTGTTGATGAGTGGGATCATCCCATACTCATCTTTATCTTTCTGACTTAGCTGACTTAACATAATTCCTTCTAGCACTGTCCAAGATGGGTCAGAGAAGGTGGGTTCATTGTTCTTGATAGCTGCATAGTATAACATTGTGTATATATACCACAGCTTTCTCAGCCACTCATCTGTTGTTGGGCACCTGGGTTGCTTCCAGGTTTTAGCTATTATGAATTGTGCTGCTATGAACATAGGAGTACACACCCCAAGGACTCCGTAACACCAAACCAAAAAGAGGTGTGTACTCCTATGTTCTCTGAAATATTTTTAAGACACTGACCATTCTTGGATTTCAATAGTTTCTCTGTGACTTAATTTTAAAATTGTTTTCATTAGTGCTGTGTAATTGTTGTTATTAGTGCTTTAATAGTGATTTAGAAGATTATAAGAGCACAGTTTATAGTTCCACACCGCATTTATCCCTGAGTTTCAGTGTCCTACCTTCCCAACAATAAACACCAGAATTATAACCAGAGAATTAAAGGATTTTTTCCAAATCCACAAAATTCATGTAAAATGTATCTCTGTACAACCTACTAAATCAAAACATTACACCCTACTTCTTTTCTGGAGTTTAGAATTTGCGCACTCTGAAGACTTGGATAAAATATGAAACATAAACTCAGCACATTTTCTTTTTGTTACAATTTATTATTCCATGTGGCTTTAGTAGAAAAGAGACTTAATGATTACTCTGCCTAGTCATTTTTATACAAGGTGCTACATTTATTTTAGAATAATATGAGGCAATATGTAATTCTTTAGCTATGAAGAATAACTAAAAAAATATCAACCTCCAGAATACATGGCAACTACTTTAGTTCAAGTCATAATTTAAATAACATTTTATAAAATACCCAAACTAAGACAAGAAGACTTTTAGTGGTTTGAATAATAAATCTGATGCACAAAGGACACACTTGAAAAAATTATTTCTACGAACAATAAAAAAAAATTGGTCAGGATTTCCACATTTTATACATTTAACTCCTGAAAAACCAGCTTTTTCTTGAGCACTGTAATGTTTTCACAAAAGCCAGTGTTAAAACTCAGTACTTTTCTAACTTTATGTGTTTGGTTTCTTTTTCTTGTGAACCACAGACAATGCTTTTATCCACATTGACGTTATCTGAGAGGGCTGTTGACTCATCTCATGGAAAATCTGGGCAAAGATTTTGCTTTAGGCACTGAGGACTTCAAATTAGAAGCTAGACAAAATTAAATCCATTTTACATTGTTAGGAAGATGGAAGGATGTGTAAATAGAATTTCAAAACTAATGAAGGTGCAGCTTTTTAAAATAATGCAGACTGAATAACAAGGATTAAAATGTTAAATTAGAGGAAAGAAACAAAATTTCTATAAAAGACTTCTCTCTCTTTTCCCCTTAGGCTTGTGGTTTTATTCTTTTGTGATGAAACTGTATACTGTTTTTTCGAACTCTCATATGGTCTCCTAAAGAAAAGAACACTCACTGTTAATTGTTTGTAGTCTTAAAGATGTATATATAACAGTCAGAATCACTTTAATACTAACATAGCAAGCTAATCAAACTTCACATGTATTTCTGGGGAAACCTAGAAATACAGACAACCCCACTTCAATGTTGAAAATCTGATAAGTTTGAACTATACTTGATGATGTGGTTACCGTCTGAAAAACTCATAAACTCTGAATTTACTAGCTAAATGAGGTTTTTCTTATTCATCAGAAAAATAGCATTTTCAGTTGTTTCATAATTCTGAAATTGGTTTAGTTTTCTTTGATATCAAAACTGGTTAATCCTTTTAAGATAAATTTAAATTTCTTAAAACTGGTAGGGAAAATATTTACACTTCAGGAAGAATAAATGTGACACCTAATCATTCAGACTACTTGCCACCTGGTACAGATACTGAAGAATAAATCCTACTTGTCTCTCGTGTGATTCGGCAATAAAGAAGTCTCAACTATTTTCTAAAAGGTTAAGTATATTATTAATTAAAAACTAATTATACCATTTGCAAACTGTGTATAGTTAATTTGCACTCAATAATTCTTGATACTAGATTTATTAGGAATAGTTTCTCATACTGTAAATTTTATAGAAGGTTTTTGTATCTATAGAAAGTAAAATGTATATTAAAATCCTAAGCCCAGAAGTTTTTCAGGTTCATATTATGTACTAACTAAAGAGTTCCTTGACACTTGCTAATAAATTAAACACATTTGCAGTTAATTGAATTTCAATTTAGTACATGATATCCTCTCTCCACTAATATCTAATATCTCCTTTCACATTGCTCAAGACTGTAATGCTAACACTTACATGCAAGATCATTTTTACTTATTTTTCCAGATACTTTTTATTTCTTGATATAAATTTATTTTTTCATTCATTGTACATTAGCATGAGTTTAAAGGAACATGTTTATTTTGGTTTAGGGAGAGAAAGAATATTCATCTATCTGCATTACAGAGAACATATAACATTCCTCTTATTTCTCTATTTGATTACCTATGGCTAAGCCTGTCCAGAAAACCAGATTCATGTAATTCACTTTAAACTATTATTCGTCTGAATTCTTTTCCAAATTAGGACAGAGTTTTAGATAGTCCTGACTGTGATATCACATATTATACCTAATACCTAAACTACACAACCTCTTAAAATATGATGTCAGGTAGGACTTGACAATACATTGAGTTCTTGAACACATTTTTGCATGAAAGAACCAGAAAAAAACATTATGACTTTCCTGAAAACACAATAGACTTTCTCATAGGATATAAAACCTTAGATTACTCCATACCCAACAGTTCTCAAAAAGTTTTTTTTTTTAATCTTTATTTATTAGCTGGATACAGTCAGAAATCGAGGGGGGAAAGGGAGGTAAAGAGTGAGAGAGCCAGAGAGACACCTGAAGCACTGCTTCACCACTCATGAAGCTTTCTCCCTGCAGGTGGGGATGGGGGCTCCAACCTGGATCCATGTGAGCTTAACCAAGTGTGTCACAGCTTCTTTTTTTTTTAAAGCAAATGTTAACTCGTTTATTTCTTAAAATACTATTATGAAATAAATGATAAATTCTGAATTATGTAATTTATATAGCATGAATTATTTGAAGAAATATGTTACACTTACACTTAGGTTAGAATTTAGAGTCTTAATTTTAATTCTCACTATTTCAAAATTTCTTAAAATTTTGAGGTTTTAACTTCCCTTTTTTAAAAAATAAATCATCCTTATTTATTTGATAGAGACAGCTAGAAATTGAAAGGAAGGGGGAGATCGAGAGGGTGAGATGTAAGGAAATTGTGAGGATGTGGTTGAGCTTGACAGGGCTTGAGGCTGAAATGTGAATTCTCCCACCTTGTAACACCTGTGCTTAACCAGGTGCACCACCACAGGTTTCAACTTCCGTATCATGATAGTGAGAATAAATACCAACCAATGACAAAATATCAACTGATTTGCTTTTTAGAAAATATAATCAGTGCTCCCATTCATCATGAATTTGTTAGGTCTGAGTCACAGTGCTTTTCTTCTCTCTTATACCCTCATTCATTAGATTGCTGTATATTGCCATGCGAAGCAAATTATAAAATAGTCCACACTATTGTTATATTGCCATAGTTTAGGTATGATTTGATGTATTTCTTTATGTAATCACCGAGTGATTACAAAATACTGCAGAAGAATCATATTTTTGTTAGCATTCACATTTCACAAATGAATCAATAGTAGTACTAGTAATCTTGAAGAAACTACCCAGAACACGTGACTACTCAGTGAGGGAGTCAAGGTTTCAAGCACAGGAAGTCTGACTTAAGACCCCTATTCTGCTCCATAGTTTACAACTTTAATAAATAAATCTTCCAGCAGAGCATAATAGCTAATTGTCAATCAATTAATTAATTGTTAATTGTTTCTCTCTCTCTCTCTTTATCTCTCTCCTTTTCTATTTACAATAAAAAAGGCAGAAAGAAGAGATTAAGTAACTTACTATGATCATACTAGGAATAAGTGGTATTGGACTCAAACCAGTGTTATATTCAAGTTTGTTTTTTCCCCCTTGCTTCTGTACATCACAGTTGCTTTGTACTAATTCATGCAGGACTGAAATAAACACTCACTCTTTGGCAGACAAATGCCTTAATTATGTACATAGTAGTTTTTGTGTGTGTGTGAGGATATTTTTCAAAACATTTTAAAAACAAATTTCTTTTCTAACATGTTCTAGACAGAAATTCCACAAAAATATTGAAGCAGCAGTCCTGGAAACTCAAAGTTAAATGCACATCTGCTTTAGAGGTTATAGACTGTTTTGTTGTTGCTGCTCTTTATTTTATTTTATTTTATTTTATGTTTTTCATTTTATTTTATTTATTTTATTTTACTTTACTTTATTTTATTTTATTATTTTATTTACTCACTTACTTACTTAACTTTACCACTTACCACTAACTCACTTACTTAACTTTACTCACCTGTAGCTTCTGTGGCTCCAAGGATTGAGTCTGGGACAGTTTGCATAACAATTATGCTATCTCCTCAGCCCCAGGCTCCTTTTTAAGTATTTAGGAATGTGTAGGTCAAGCTATTGAAGCCATAAAAGGCTGAGGAATTTACAAAGCAATGACTTGAAATAGTACTCTTTAAGTATTGAAGCCATGGTAGTAACAAGATTGAGGCTACATGGGAATGTGTTCTCTAGTGTTATTTGCTACCTGTAGGTCATGAGGATGGAGAAGAGTCCTTTTGGAGGACAATTTGATCCCTCCCCCCATCCCTTTAGAACAACTGGATTTTTTAATTTTACCCTTAGACTTGTGCTATGGTAAACTTGTAGCGTTCTGCCTTTCCAAAGCCCAGGAGGCATTTGTATTGTTCCTTGTTTGCTTTCTCCTCTGCTGAGAACAAGAGCAAGAAACCTCAGCAGCAGTCTGTGCTTTTTTTTTTTTTGTCTCCAGGATTATTGCTGGGGCTCTGAGCACCATGAACCCATTGCTCCTGGAGGCTATTTTTCCCCTTTTGTTGCCCTTGTTGTTTTATCATTGATGTGGTTATTAGTATTGTTATTGATATCCTTGTTGTTGAATTGGACAGAGAGAAATGGAGAGAGGCGGGGAAGACAGAGAGGGAGAGAGAAAAATAGACACCTGCAGACCTGGTTCACTGCTTGTGAACCTATCATTTTATCTCCAATTTTTGTGTGCTTGATTGTAGACTAAGTATTTCTAGTTCTGATACCTTTCTAGGTTTGATAATCCATAACTTAATGATATTTTAATATGTACTTGGGTGTGTCTGATAAACCACTCAAATTCAGTATCTATATTTCAACTCATCTTTTAACTGAAATTATCTAGACATTAACAGCACTAAAATGTATGTAATTGCTCATACTAGAAATAAAATATTATTCTATTCTTTCCCTGTCTTACCATGCAACATCTAATATTTTCAATGTATCGTGGAGTTTTACCTTCCCTTTATGTCTCCTAGAATTTTAATTTGGGTCTTGGTTAGGTTTGTGTGACCGTAAAGTGTCAGACTTATGAGGTGTAAAATAAGTCAACAGGAGTTGGGAAGGCAGATAAAGAAAAGCTTTAATCAGGAGAAAATAAGAATGGTAAACTCTCCATGGCTGGTGCGTGCACCTAGAGTGGAGAGCCATGCCCAGGACAGGCTGGGGGCATTTGAATTTTGTGGAGGCTTGTTTAATTTCAGCCTAGAGGTCCCTGGAAGTTAATTTTGTCCCAAATTTTAGGACCCAATTCTAGTTGAAAATGTCCTGTATAATCCTTTCAGCTTGGAGATCAGTATTGTTTCAATTCCGGTTGGAGATGTCTGATATAGACTGGGTGAATTCCTGTGTTGGCGAATGATTTACTTTTGCGTTTTCAGCAAGATAAGCTCTTCCTGTAAGATTAGGAAGGTCAGGTCTCAGCATATTTCCTTCAGTCTTAATTTTTTACTCTGCTTAGTGTAATATGCAGATTTGTATTCCAGAACCATTTATTTCATATCCTTCTAGTCAATTTCATAAATGATAGAATAAACTTTTTGAAATGAGAATCTGACTTAGCTATAACCATGCTTGATGCAACAAGTCTCAAGTAATTTGCCCCAAAATAACTCAATCAACTGCCAAAAACAACTTGTATAATCACATTTTACTGAAACTAAACTTTAAACATGTTGTAGATATTATACCGCTTGATGTATTAGAAGGTATGATTTAAAGTATGATTTAAACATATTTTTCTCTCTGAAAGCATTATCTGAGTTCATCATTTTTTACTTGCTAGTTTGTACATAATTACAGGGTTTTTTGGAAAGAAATATAAATATTCCAAAATAGTAAAAATTGTAGACAGCTTAAGTGCTTAATAATAGAGAGTTGCATGATGATAGACCTAATCTGGGAGAGAGCGTGTTTTGCAGACACCTACTTTGGTGCGATGAGAGATTGTACTCGTATGCCAACAAATGTACAGTAAACATTAACTTCACAATAAAGAAAAAAGATCATGCTGGTCCGGGAGGTGGAACAGTGATAAAGCTTTAGACTCTCAAGCATGAAGTATTGAGACGATCCCTAACAGCATATGCGCCAGAGTGATGTCTGGTTCTTTCTCTCTCCTCCTGTTTTTCTCATTAATAAATAAATAAAACCTCTGAAAAAAATTATGAAAAAAATGCAATAAAGTAAAAAACTTTAAAAAGCGCATGCTATCCTTTAATTTGCATCAAATATATGCAGGGCATTTTAAAAGCAAAATAATTAGAAAAATTAGTGTCATTTGTTTTCTAGCTTTTTTTCATATTTTCATTGGATTGTTTTATTTTATCTTCTAAAAACTGGCCATTAAAGCATGTGTAGTTAAAAAGAGAACCTAGATTTTAGTTATTTATTTCTGACTCGTGTTGTAATGTTTACTCAACATTTTAAATATTCAAAATAACAAGTCCTAATTAATAATTTAACTGTGTTTTGTACTACAGTGAGCACTTTGCAAACAGACACAATATTTTAACTTGTCAGTCCATTAAATATTACTGTATGTCTCTATAAAAACTTTGTAGACTAGGGATAGGAAATAAACAAAAGAAAATATATAACGGAATACTAAGATTAAAAACAAAGCAAGGATGGACTCTTTCACTACTCATTTTCAAGCATCATACCAGCATAATTCAGTAAAGCACCAGCTACTTCAACAAAGTATGAAAAGAAAAATATTCAGAGTGAAAAGTAAGAAGTAAAACTGTTCACAGGTGAGTAATTATCTGTGTAGATGATATGTACAAAACTTGCATGAATTATTCCCCTGTGGTCTGAGAAGATGCTTGGGATAATTTCAGTGATTTTTGAATTTATTGACAGTGTCTTTGTGGCCTAACATATATATATAGTTTATCCTTGAGAAATATTCTATTTGAACTCAAAAACAATGTGCATTATAGGTTGTTGGGGTGAAGGACTTGAAAAATGTCTGGAAGGTCTAGTTTCTCTCTCTCTCTCTCTCCTTTTTTTTTTTTTTAACATTTTAAAATGTTTGTATTTATTTACTACTGGATAGAGACAGAGAGGAGTTGAAAGGGGAGGGGGAAACAGATAGGGACAGAGACATCTGTAGCCCTTCTCTGCGCATGAAGCTTTCCTCATGCAGGTGGGGATCAGGGGCTTGAGCCTGCAACCTTGCACACTGCAATGTGTGTGCTTAACTAGATTCCACCTGGTCCCTGGAATCTAGTTTCTTTATTGTCTTTGTTGACTTTCTGTGTAATGATGTGTCAATTTGAAAGAGCGGGTGCTGAAGTCTCCTACTTTTTACTGTATTACTATTGGTGCATTTTTGTATCTCTTTCAGAGGATGTTTGACATATTAAGATGACCCCTCAGTGGGTGCGTAAATGTTAGTAATTATTAAATCCTCCTGGTTGAGTGATCCTTTGAGCATTAAATAATGCCCATTCTATCTTTTATTACTTTATTTATCTGAAAACTTATTGTGTCAGCTCTGTGTTAGCTCTCTAATTACTTTGAGATAGTTCATGTTTTCTTTGATAGCCTCATCTGTTGTTTTCCCATGTTTGATAATATTTCCATCAAAGGCTTTCCGTACTCCTGTGATTATCTCATTGATTGATGTTTGGATGTTTTTACCATTCTTATTTTTTTTTGATGGCTTGGGATTTTTTTTCTGGGGGGGGAGGAGTCTTCTGTCTTGGGTCATTGCTGTAGTAGTTGGTGGTGGATTTCCTGGCTAAATGTACATGTCACAGTGCTGGATCCGGGTTTGATCCTCCAGTCCCCACCTGCAGGGGGAATGTTTTGCAATTAGCTTTGCAGATCTCTCTCTCTCTCTCTGTCTCTGTCTCTCTCAGTCTCTCTATCTCTGTCTCTCTCCCTTCACTATTGATTCTGGATCCCTCTATCCAATAAATAAAGATAATACCAAAAAATAATTTTTTTAAATTTATTTTTTATTAAAGAAAGGATAAATTAACAAAACCATAGGGTAGGAGGGGTACAACTCCACACAATTCCCAACACCCAATCTCCATATCCCATCCCCTCCCCTGATAGTTTTCCCATTCTCTATCCCTCTGGGAGCATGGACCCAGGGTCCTTCTGGGTTGCAGAAGGTAGAAGGTCTGGCTTCTGTAATTGCTTCCCCGCTGAACATGGACGTTGACTGGTCAGTCCATACTCCCAGTCTGCCTCTCTCTTTCCCTAGTAGGGTGGGTCTCTGGGGAAGCAGAGCTCCAGGACACATTGGTGAGGTCTTCAGTCCAGGGAAGCCTGGCCGGCATCCTGATGACATCTGGAACCTGGTGGCTGAAAAGAGAGTTACCATACAAAGCCAAACAAATTGTTGAGCAATCATGGACCCAAAGCTTGGAATAGTGGAGAGGAAGTGTTAGGGAGGTACTCACTGAAAATTATAGTGTACTTCTGGTTTCAGGTATATATTTTGCACTAGTATATGGATACGTGTGAACATATGCTCTCTCTCACAGAACCTGGTCTATAGCTAGGTTTTGTTAGAAAGTGAACCACCTGGGATGGAATTAGAGAATACTATGAAAGGAAAGGTCTCACCCGAGTAATGAAGCTGAAGGGTTGTCATTCCATACCTAAAGTCTCTGGACACAGTCTGAGCTGAAGCATGTTGAGGTGGCAATCGTTGGGTTGATTAGGTTGCAATCAGCAGATGCAATATTATTTGATATGGATTGGGAGAGGCATGCGGGAAAGTGGGCCCTATCCTAAGGTTCCATTACTGGGGGAAATATAGGCTCTATAGTGGAGATGTGAGGTTCCTGCTATCTTAGGGTTCAAAAAGACAATCGATAGTTAATGCTATCATCACATTATTTGGTAATTGGGTTAACTTAGAAAAGTCCTTTTGTTAGGGTTTGCTGTATAGTACCCAGTATCTTGTATGTAGCTGTGCCTTTGGTTGCTTCTGATCTACTTGGTCTAGGCTTTTGAGAGTCCGCATATCAAATACACAGCCTTTATATTAAAAAGACTCAGTCTGTGTTTTAAAAACTTCGAAACGTACAATTAATTTTCCCCCTCTCATATTAATTAACTAGTGATTTATATGACTACACTTTACTAGGAGTAAAGTGTAGTTATATAAATATACATAAACACCATTCCCACCACCAAAAGACTGTGTCCCATCGCACTCACCCACCCACCCCCACCCCCCACAGGCCCAGGAAGCTGCATGTCTACCCTGATAAATAAATAAATAAAGATAATACCAAAAAATAATAAAAAAAAAAACAGATATTTATGTTCTGGGAGTTTAACTATATAGATTTTCACAAATGTTCCCTTCAATTTATTTATCTTTGGGTGGGGTGTATGGACCCTGTTTTCTCTGCAGCTAAAAATGGGTCCTGTAAAGGAGTCCTGTAGGGACCCCACAGAGACAGGGCTCTTACTTCCTTGAGATGAAAGCAGGGCACTCCAGGGTCTCTCTACAGAGGTAGGTCTGTCTGAACTAGCAGCCCCCAAGTAATAGAACAATATACCCCCATGCACATGTTTCTCTGATTACAGTGTGTCAGTCAGTCAGGTGGATGTATGCCACTGAAGCCTGGGTCAGGTTTTAGATTCTGTGTCTAGAAGCAGAAGTTGTAGTCTAACTTCAATAGTTGATGTGGTTCTCCTGTAACTGAACTATTATTGCCAGCCATCCTGTGTTATTATTATTTTTTGTCTCTCTCTCTCCTCAACATTCATATCAGAAGCAGAAACTAATATGAATGAACAGCTTGTAATCTCCCCAAATAAAGCTATAATTGTCAGAAAGGATGTACAATGTCACAGAAAAAGAGTCTGAAACCCACCCACCCACACACACACATTTACCATCATTTTGGTTTGTTTCATTAGGAAAAAAAAAAGAAAGTAAGAAGCTTTATTTATCTATATTTCTTTCACGATGTTTGAGTTGCTGGGAAAATTTTGCCTTCTTTCTTTTATTTCAAATAACCAAAAAGACCTTAAACCTTTATCTAGGAAATTAAAGGGACACTCCAATGTTATTCCTGTAATGGCTGATAGATGAGGTGGCAGCTGTCCCTAACAAATCTCTCTAATGTTTTAGTGTAGTGTCTATACAGTAGCTGAATACGCAACACAGCTTGAAGCTCATAATGGCTGCCAAAACCTTCATTACCTTAATGTTGCCTTTGTCTTTGAAAGACAATTTTCCCCAGGTTTAGGCAGCAATGGAAACACAGTTTTGTATTTTCCGTTAGAATAAGAATTGCCTCCTTTGAAGCGGACATATTACCTGCCCAGAGAGAGGTGCATTTCAAAAAGACATCGTCATCAAAAGAGAATTGGGTTTTCATCAAATGTATTTTCAAGGTCAAACATGTTATGGTTACAAGAGATAAAAAATGAAATAAGGCAAATACTGGATGACAAAAATTATCTTGGTAAAATTGCTCTGTTTCTGAGAATGCTAGAATTTGAGGGTTCTACCTTTGTAAATCACACTGAGCATTTCATTCCTGTTACAGATATGTGTTGACATTTTTGCTTCTCAGACAAGATTTCATAGTTGACTATTTTTTAATAGTGAAGATTTCTGTCCGTGTTCTTTGTTGGTAAATGAATTCAGAGAGGATTATGACATTGACTTTTCTTGCCCCCCCCATTGTTTTCTAACATAATTTCCAGCATTATAGAAGGCTCTTGAAATATTAATAAGTGAATATTATACTCTGTAATTTTTTTACTCAGTCATCTGTTGTTGGTTAGCTAGATTGTTTCCATATTTTGACTATTGTTAATGGTGTTCCTGTGAACACAGGGGGTACATATATCCTTTTGAATTAGTGAACTAGTATTTTTATGTCTTTTAGATTAAAAACGAGATTTCTATTACTATTTAAGTATTTCAATTTTTATTTGTTTAAAGACTCTCTAACCCTTTTTCCACAGAGGCTACACCAGATTATATTACCATCAAATATCTATCAGAGCTCCTTCCTCCCCCAGTTTTGTTGATACTTGTCACTGCCTTGAATATTACTGCACAGTCAAAAAGATGAAATTCAAATTTCTTTACCTAGTTTAGTGTTTTCATAGAGGAATGACATTGGTTTTCATATGTTGATTTTTTGAACCTGGGTCTTAGCACATGATGATGTATGAGCTTTATCTGGTATAGCACTTTTTGGTCCCAAGATAAATGTCTTTTTAAAGGCATCTAGGTAAGACAGCTTGATATATCTACATGGGGATCACTGCAATGATGGTTACCAAACATGATGAACTATTGGCATAACATCTCTTTTCTCAAAAGTTTCTAGAAGAGCCTACGATAGTCTTACTTCTGTGGTACTCTCCTACACTCTTTCTTTGATTTATATCACCTTCTGGCCAGCATATGATTTCCTTTAATACATATAAACTATTATTTGAGGTATAGAGAATCCATAAACAGATAAAACTGGAATTACCTTAAAATACAGCAGTGCAGCTTTTGGCATATATCTATCAGGCATGAAAGGTGTCAATTCAAATAAATATATGGGACACACAGAGACTCAGTGGAAGACTAAACTGCATTTAAAAATGATAACATGTCCTTCAGGAGAAGATGGAACTGGAGGCAGTTATGCACAGTAAAATAAGTAAGGAGTTAAAAGACAGTTACCAGATGATTTTGTTCAGATGTGGATTATAGAGAATGGAAATACATCAACTTGACAATAAATCAGTCAGTAGATAAAGGAGTCAAGCTCATTCTCATACTTTGAGAGGGCTATCTTGGTTACAGGGTGGGGCACAGAACTTTGATAGTAGCTAAAAAGTGGAATTATACTCTTATTTTATTATAAACTGATGGAAATGACAACCATTGTCCTGGAGCCCCACCTCCCCAGAGTCCTGCCCCACTAGGGAAAGAGAGACAGGCTGGGAGTATGGATCGACCTGGCAAAGGTCATGTCCAGTGGAGAAGCAGTTACAGAAGCCAGACCTTCTACTTTCTGCACCCCATAAAGATCTTTGGTCCATACTCCCAGAGGAAGAAAGAATAGGGAACCTTCCAATGGAGGGGATGTGACACAGAGCTCTGGTGGTGCAAATTATATGGAATTGTACACCTATTTATTTATTTATTTATTTATTTATTTATTTATACTTATTTATAATATGGAAACACTGATAAGACCATAGGATAAGAGGAGTACAATTCCCACCACCAGAACCCCGTATCCCATCTCTTCCACTGATAGCTTTCCTATTCTTTAACTCCATGGGAGTATGGACTCAGGGTCATTATGGGGTGCAGAAGGTAGAAGGTCTGGCTTCTGTAATTGCTTCCCCGCTGAACATGGGCGTTGGCAGATTGATCCATACTCCCAGCCTGTTTCTCTCTTTCCCTAGTGGGGCAGTGCTCTGAGGGAGTGGAGGTCCAGGACACAATGGTGGTGTTGCCTATCCAGGGAAGTCTGGTTGGTATCATGGTAGCATCTGGAACCTGGTGGCTGAAAAAGAGTTAACATATAAAGCCAAACAAGTTGTTGACTAATTGTGGACCTAAAGGCTGGATTATTGCAGATAAAGATTTGGGGTCTCCGTTTTGGAAATAGCTAGTCGGTCTATTCTAGATACATTCCAAAAGGTCTACAACTCTATCAGTTTTTGCCTGAGCTTGACATCTGATATGCAGGTGGACCCAAGTTACTGTCTGAGGAGATGATGTCATGGCTGGAAAAAAAGGCTAGAAAGCTAGATCACGGAAGAGATTACCTCCCAAATACTGGAAAAGTGAATAAATATTGTTGACTGTAACACAAAGCCATTCTTTTAAAAAATTTTATTTATAAAAAGGGAACACTAACAAAAAACATAGGTAAGAGGGGTACAACTCCACACAATTCCTACCACCAGAACTCCATATCCCATCCCTACCCTGATAACTTCCCTATACTTTAACTACATTATGGACCCAGGGTCATTATGGGGTACAGAAGGTGGAAGGTCTGGCTTCTGTAATTGCTTCCCTGCTGAATATGGGCATTGACAGGTCCATCCATACTCCCAGCCTGCCTCTCTCTTTTCCCTAGTGGGGAAGTGGGGCTCCAGGACATTTTGGTGGAGTTGTCTGCCCAGGGAAATCCAGATGGCATCATGCTAGCATCTGGACCCTGGTAGCTGAAAAAAGAGTTAACATATAAAGCCAAACAAATTGTTGACTAATCATGAACCTAAAGGCTGGAATAGTTCAGATGAAGAGTTGGGAGGTCTTAGTTTTTGAGATAGTTGATAGGCCTATTTTTGTTACATTCCAAAGGGCCCATGACTATACTAGATTTTTTTTTGTCTGTTTTGTTTTTGTTTTGTTTTGATTTTTCTGAGCCTGACATCTGATATGCAGGTGGATCCAAGTTATTTTCGGGGGAGATGATGTCATGGCTGGAAAAAGGACCAGAAAGCTGGATCAGGGAAGAGAGTAGCTCCCAAATATGGGAAAAGTGTATAAATATCGTTGACTTTAAACCCCATTGATTTGATCTGATCTGGGGCCCATATTCAGCTTAGAAGCCTAAATGACCTCTACATCCCTATAGATCTGAGCTCACATTCTGTGGTCATGAGTAGGAACGTTCCAAGCTGCCCCAATTTCAGGACCATCTTCTTCAGGTGGAACATAGAGTATGTTGTCCTGCCTCCCTTCAGAGGACGGAAGATTTTCTACTGTTGTTGATCCACGTTGAGGGCAAGGTCCTATGGGGGCCCACAAAGGGGTCTATTATGTTGTTCCTGATATAGATGACCAGTAACATTGAGGAGAGGGTCTAGGCCTGTCATGTCTGTTTGAGAATCTCAGGACTCCCTAACTATGGGCCCACATAATGGGGTGGCCTGATAGTGACTAAAGAATCATCATTAAAGTATGCCAGTCTCTTTCCCTTATTCAGCTTTTGCAGTCCTTGCTTTGATAAGGTTAGCTTCTGAGTTACTGAAGGAAGTGTAATAGGAAATAGGTGAGGAGGGTATCTAAGTAGACACTATTTCATTAGGAACTTTATGGTCTCTTTTTAGGTCTTTCTACTTGATTGCTGGAAATTGTACACCTCTTATCCCGAAATATAGTCGATTATTAAATAACTAAAGAAATAATGGTATTATTACAAAATGTTATTAAATCACTACCAAAAAGTTTATATATATATATTTCTGTAATTTGGGCTGTTTGTCAACCCCAGAGTTCTGGAAAAAAATATATATATAATTCTTAGTTTAAATAACCAAAGGAAAAATATTAAATGATAGAGAAAATATTAATTAAATGTGGTATTATGCTGAAAATAATTGAAACTTATTGAATAGATATAAGATTCCCTAAGATTCAAAATAATAGTATAAATTAAAAATACATAAATACCTAGTGGCTCAGTGTGGCGTACTTGGTTGAGTGCACACGTTGCCATGTGAAAGGACATCCATGGGGGAAGCGTCACAATAGGTGAAGCAGAACTGCAGGTGTCTCTCTGTCTTTTTTCCTTTCTTTGTTCCTGTTTCCTTCTACTTTCTCTGTATCCCCATTAATTAATTAAAATAAACTATCTAAAAGATACATATAGCTAATTTCTATTACTGAATATTTTTATTCAGTAAATATCCAAATCATCATGAATGTTATGGACAGTAAGAAATCAAAGAAGCACTTTTTGACTTCTATCTTTTCTTAATAAAGAGTATACCCTGGTAGCTTGAATTTTCTCTTTTATAATAAAACTATAAGATTCTGTTGATTAGATGTTCCATGCAACAGTATTTTTTTGTTGCTGTTTAGATGAAAAATACCAGATTTGATGTTTAGCACTCTCTATATGTGTATGAATTTATTCATGTTAATACATGTGAACTGATATATTACTTCCCTGATACCAAATTTTAAGTTTTCTGTGTCCCTGAAGATTTTATTCTCATCTCATCTCATCTTTACTGGCAGCAACTCTTATCAGACATTTCAAAGAGCATTTAATTTAAAATCTACAAAATATATCAACACGTTGCATTGATTTAGAGACTTAAAAAAGCTGCATTGATAGAAGAGTTTTAATTAAACTTCATACACTTAAGTCACAATATCCATAATACCCTTTAGATCTCTTAAACAACAAATACATAGATACCCAGAGAGATGTGAATGTTTACAGGATTATGACAAAATAGAGTTTCCTTGGTAAAAAATACAAGTGATTTAACTGACTGAAAAGTGTTCTAGCAGATGTAAAGTGTATAGACTGATGCTAAAGATTTGTAAATGTATGTTCATGAAATCTATCTCCTTTTGTTCATTGAAAACTGTTTCAAAAGCTAGAAATTACAGTAAGTTAGCCGGACATTATAGCAATACTCAACTAATATCTCTGGAAACACTGTGTCTGAGATGTTCCAAGTTATTTCAAATTAAAGCAAGAGTTTTGTTCTTCCTACATGTTTCAATTTATTATTGATGGCTGACTTTCCAAAAAAAGTGATTTTAGTCTTGATCAAAACCATCTGATAGGTTGATTCAGCTGTGGAAAGTTGTAAAAATGAGTTCCTGACTCCTGATGGTGGGATCTGGGTGGCATACTAAATAATTTGCCAATATATTGTTACTAAATATTCTCTTAAAACTTGATTAAGCTCACCGATGATATACTTTATTGTTGTTATTTTCTGTGTCCTGTCTTTTGCCTTTATAAGCTCTGTGCACACAGTTAACCCATATAAAACTTTCAATAGTTTTATTTTTCAAATTTTCATCTCTGACTATACTTACTAGGAAATTGCCTCCAAAAGAAATTTGTCAGAGAAAAGAGAAAAACTGAGATATGAGGGAAGAGAAAGGGGAGGGGAACCAGGTGAGTTCTACAAAGGGTAGTTTCCCTAGATTCACATGGTGTTATTGGTGGTGGGGTATTTGTGACTTATGTGGAAATTACAGTTCAGATGATGGGATTGTAGTCTCAAGGTTCCATAATCTTCAATCTACAGATATTGAATCATAAATTCCTAGATTTTTAGATGTCTGCTGGGACAACCATACCCAGCACACTAAAATGTAAAAGATGTGGGCCAGAGAGGCAAGGGCATGTGAACAAAGGAGAGGTACACACTGGAAGGGTTAAAAGATGGGAAGATTCCTGGAACACATCCCAGGTGCCTGTATAGGAGAAGTGAAAATGTCTACTACAAACACTCCTTTGTAACAGTAAACAATCACTTTTAAAATCTTGACTTGTTTACATTTTAATATTGGAAATGGAAGCACATTCACTTATCCCTACTTTTTCCCACTTTTGCTTAGGAAGTTTTACTTCTACTTTTTTTTTTTTCCAGACTGATGCCGAAAATTAATGCTGTTTTGGTATTGATCTGATTTATTGGTTTTTCAAATTGGAGAACATCCTAGAGATAGTTTAGATTTCAAATGACAAGTAAAAGCCCTGAGCTATTTAGAAACCGCCTCAGTTTTTATGTGGACTAAATAAGATGCCAGGAAATTATAAAAGAAGATGAGACCTTTGGGAAGCATAACTTCCACGTGACAGGGAATGTCACATTCATAGACTCATTCCTTCCATACCACTTGCTAATATCTCTTCTGCTAGACTTAGGGTATTTGTTATTATGCTACTAGCAGAATAATAGAAATTGAATAATACCCTACACCCACATGTGTAGGGTGTCTGTATGCCTCAGCATATATGTACTCCTTGTGTTATTTATATTTCTTTTCTCCCAAAGGAGAGTTTATATATAAATATATATTAATTTATTTTTTTATTTAAGAAAGGATAAATTAACAAAACCATAGGATAGAAGGGGTACAACTCCACACAATTCCCACCACCCAATCTCCATATCCCATCCCCTCCCCTGATAGCTTTCCCATTCTCTATCCTTCTGGGAGCATGGACCCAGGGTCATTGTGGGTTGCAGAAGGTAGAAGGTCTGGCTTATGTAATTGCTTCCCCGCTGAACATGGACTTTGACTGGTCGGTCCATACTCCCAGTCTGCCTCTCTCTTTCCCTAGTAGGATGGGTCTCTGGGGAAGTGGAGCTCCAGGACACATTGGTGGGGTCTTCAGTCCAGGGAAGCCTGGCCGGCATCCTGATGGCATCTGAAACCTGGTGGCTGAAAAGAGAGTTAACATACAAAGCCAAACAAATTGTTGAAGAATCATGGACCCAAAGGTTGGAATAGTGGAGAGGAAGTGTTGGGGGTTACTCATTGAAAACTCAAGTGTACTTCTGCTTTCAGGTACATATTTTGCACTAGTTTATGGATACGTGTGAATGTATGCTCTCTCTCACAGAACCTGGTGTATATCTAAGTTTTGGGACTTTGTTAGAAAATGAACCACCTGGGATGGAATTAGAGAATACTATGAAAGGAAAGGTCTCACCCGAGTAATGAAGCTGAAGGGTTGTCATTCCACACATGAAGTCTTTGGACACAGTCCGAGCTGAAGCATGGTGAGGTGGCAATCATTGCCCAGAGTATTAAATGGAAGAAGGAGGCTCTCTTCAATAAATGGTGCTGGGAAAACTGGGTTGAAACATGCAGAAGAATGAAACTGAACTACTTTATCTCACCAGAAACAAAAATCAACTCCAAATGCATCAAAGACCTGGATGTTAGACCAGAAACAATCAAATACTTAGAGGAAAATATTGGTAAAACACTTTCCCACCTACACCTCAAGGACATCTTTGATGAATCAAACCCAATTGCAAGGAAGACTAAAGCAGAAACAAACCAATGGGACTACATCAAATTGAAAAGCTTCTGCACATCCAAAGAAACTATTAAACAAACAGAGAGACCCCTCACAGAATGGGAGAAGATCTTCAGATGCCATACATCAGACAAGAAACTCATCACCAAAATATATAAAGAGCTCAGCAAACTTAGCACCAAAAAAGCAAATGACCCCATCAAAAAATGGGCAGAGGATATGAACAAAACATTCACCTCTGAGGAGATCCAAAAGTCTGACAAACATGAAAAACTGCTCTAGGTCACTGATTGTCAGAGAAATGCAAATTAAGACAACACTGAGATACCACCTCACTCCTGTAAGAATGGCATACATCAAAAAGGACAGCAGCAGCAAATGGTGGAGAGGCTGTGGGGACAGAGGAACCCTTTTGCATTGCTGGTGGGAATGTAAATTGGTACAGCCTCTGTGGTGAGCAGTCTGGAAAACTCTCAGAAGGCTAGACATGGACCTTCCATATGATCCAGTAATTCCTCTCCTGGTGTTATACCCCAAGGACTCCATAACACCCAACCAAAAAGAGGTGTGTACTCCTATGTTCATAGCAGCATAATTCATAATAGTTTTTTTTCCCAAATAATTTTATTGGGAAAATGATGACTTACAAGGCAGTAGTCGACACATAGGTACAACTTATCTCTTTGTAGTAGGTGTCTGCACACCACTGCCACTACCTTACCCCACAAGTCTATCTCCAGAATTGTCCAGATGCCATCCTCCCATTGTTGCAATATACCATACCCAGCTCAGGGTTTGCCATGTGTTTCCCCTCTCTTTTTTTTTCTTAGTTTCCACCTATGAGTGAGACCTGCTGTTATTAGTTCTTTACTTCTAACTTGTCTCACTTAACATGATTACTTCAGGTTCCATGCAGAATGAGGTAAAGATTTCCTCGGGGCCAAGTGGTGGCACACCTGGTTGAGCACATGTTACAGTGTACAAGGACCTGGGTTTGACCCCCCCAGCCCCCACCTTCAGGGGACAAGCTTCACAAGTGGTGAAGCAGTGCTGCAGGTGTCTCTCTGTCTTTCAACCTCTTTATCTCCCCCTTCCCTTTCGATTTCTGTCTCTGCCCAATAAATAAAGATAATTGAAAAAAATTAAAAGAAAATAAAAAGATTTCCTCTTATTTGGTTCACATAAAAACTGAGCTGTTTATAAATAGCTCAGGGATTTTACTTGTCATTTTGAAATCTAAAATATCTCTAGGATGTTCTCCAATTTGAAAAATCAATGAATCAGCTCCAGGACACATTGGTGGGGTTGTCTATCTAGGGAGGTCTGGTCAGCATCCTGCTAGTATCTGGAACCTGGTGGTTGAAAAGAGAGTAAACATATAAAGCCAAACAAATTGCTGACCAGTCATGGGCCTAAAGGCTGGAATAGTGCAGATGAAGAGTTTGGAGGAGGGGGGGCTCTGTTTAGATAGCTAATAGGCATATTTTAGTTATATTCCAAAGGGCTTGTGGCTATACTAGTTTTTTTTTTTTCTTTTTCTTTTTTCCTCTGAGCCTGAAATCTGATATGCCAGTGGATCCCAGTGTTTCTATTAAGTAGTAAACATCATATAATAAATCAAATTCTCTATAATTTACACAGTAACATATTGTTTGTGTTTTATTATTATTCAAAAGGTCCATAGAACCTCTAAGATGCAATGGAGTCCATAGGCCAACTTGGAATCATATTTATGATTAGTTTTCAGAGTTATTGCTAGTGCTGGGGAAACAGCATAATGGTTATGCAAAAACACTTTCATGCCTGAGGCAATAAAAGGTCCCAGATTCAATCCCCACTACCACCATAAAGCAGAGCTGAGTAGTGCTCTAGGTATATATCAACAATAATAAATAAGAAATAAAGAATTATTGCTGACTTTAGGTCCATATCATGCAATCTCCACTTAGAAGGTTAGTTGATATATCACATTAAACAACACATTCAGAAGGGGGGGGGATACAGACACAGGCATTTGATATGTGTGTTAGCTGATGAAAAGCATATTTTAACAATTTTCCTGACGTTAATACCTTTAATAGTTTTTTGTTGCCATTAGAAAAATATAGAACCTTCTCCATGACAAGCAGTTCTTTGTCATCTAGAGCTTTCTTATTTCTCCAGCTTCTTTGTGTCCTTTTTCCTTGTGGATGATGTTCAAGAAAATTTACATAGTATTCTAGATTAGTCACCCTTCTTAATACATGTTTATGAGATATATATATATATATATGAAAAAATACATTTGTTACATATATAAAATTTGTAACATTGAGAATTTAGAACATTCATGATTTATTTTTGTTTTTCTATGAAAAATGTGTCATATCTTTTTAAAAAAGATTTATTAATTTTTAATTTACTCTTATTTTATTTTATTTTATTTTATTTTTCAGACAGATGCAGAGAGAGCGAAACAGAGAGAAATACCAGAGCACTGCTCAACTCTGGCTTATGGTGGTGCAGGGGATTAAACCAGGGACTTTGGAGCCTCAGGCACTAGAGTCTCTGCTTAACTACTATGCTATCTACCCCCACCCCAACTTATTATCTTTTAATCTTTATTTATTTATTGGATAGAGACAGACAGAAGTCAAGAGGAAGGAGGAGACACAGAGAGAGGGAGACAAAGAGATGTCTTCAGCCCAGCTTCACCACTTGTGAAGTTAACTTCTTGCAGATGGAGACGAGGGCCTTGAACCCTGGTCCTTGCATACTGTAATATCAGGAAAGAAGGGAGGGAGGGGTGGAAGGAGAGAGTGTAAGAAAGTAGAAAAGACAAACTTGTTTCCCAAGTTGTTCGATGTTGTTTCTTTTATCACAATTCCTTTCTTACTAAATCTTGTTAAACTATTTGTTTTGAACTCTATTATACATTCTTAAAGTTAAACCGAGTGTCTTTTAAATTAGATTTTACCTAACTTAATCCTTATCATTATTAATTTAATATAATTTATTTTATTATTATTATTGTATTTTTTATTTAAGAAAGGATTAATTAACAAAACCATAGGGTAGGAGGGGTACAATTCCACACAATTCCCACCACCCAATCTCCATAACCCAACCCCTCCCCTGATAGCTTTCCCATTCTCTATCCCTCTGGGAGCATGGACCCAGGGTCATTGTGGGTTGCAGAAGGTAGAAGGTCTGGCTTCTGTAATTGCTTCCCCGCTGAACACGGGAGTTGACTGGTCTGTCCATACTCCCAGTCTGCCTCTCTCTTTCCCTAGTAGGGTGGGTCTCTGGGGAAGCTGAGCTCCAGGACACATTGGTGAGGTCTTCAGTCTAGGGAAGCCTGGCCGGCATCCTGATGACATCTGGAACCTGGTAACTGAAAAGAGAGTTAATATAAGAAGCCAAACAAATTGATGAGCAATCAGGACCCAAAGCTTGGAATAGTGGAAAGGAAGCGTTAGGCAGGGGGGGTACTCACTGCAAACTCTAGTGTACTTCTGCTTTCAGGTATATATTTTGCATAGTTTATGGATACGTGTGAACATATGTTCTCTCTCACAGAACCAGGTCTATATCTAGGTTTTGGGACTTTGTTAGAAAGTGAACCACCTGAGATGGAATTAGAGTATACTATGAAAGGAAAGGTCTCACCCGAGTAATGAAGCTGAAGGGTTGTCATTCCACACGTGAAGTCTCTGGACACAGTCTGAAGTGAAGCATGTTGAGGTGGCAATCGTTGTGTTGATTAGGTTGCGAACGGCAGATGCAATATTATTTGATATGGATTGGGAGAGGCATACAGGAAAGTGTCCCTATCCAATGGTTCCAGGACTGGGGGAAGTAGAGGCTCTATAGTGGAGATGTGAGGTTCCTGCTATCTTAGGGTTCCAAAAGACAATCGATAGTTAATGTTATCATCACATTATTTGGTAATTGGGTTAACTTTGAAAAGTCCTTTTGTTATGGTTTGCTGTACAGTACCCAGTATCTTGTATATAGCTGTGCTATAGGTTGCTTCTGATCTACTTGGTCTAGGCTTTTGAGAGAGCCCGCATATCAAATACACAGTCTATATATTAAAAAGACTCAGTCTGTGTTTTAAAAACTTCGGGACATACAATTAATTTTCCCCCTCTCATATTAATTAACTAGTGATTTATATGACTACATTTTACTATGAGTGTACATAAACACCATCCCTACCACCAAAAGACTGTGACCCATCCCTCCTACCCACTCCCACCCCCCCACTGTCCCAGGAAGCTGCCTGTCTGCCCCTCACCACAGGGTTTTTCCTTTGGTGCCCTACTTATAATTTGGTCAGGTCCTGTTTTTAGTTTCCCTTTCAGGTCTTCTTACTCAACTTCTGTTGATGAGTGGGATCATCCCATACTCATCTTTATCTTTCTGACTTAGCTCACATAACATAATTCCTTCTAGCTCTGTCCAAGTTGGGACAGAGTGTGGGTTCATTGTTCTTGATAGCTGCATAGTATAACATTGTGTATATAAACCACAGCTTTCTCAGCCACTCATTTGTTGTTGGGCACCTGGGTTGCTTCCAGGTTTTAGCTATTATGAATTGTGCTGCTATGAACATAGGAGTACACACCTCTTTTTGGTTGGGTGTTATGGAGTCCTTGGGGTATAACCCCAGGAGAGGAATTACTGGATCATATGGAAGGTCCATGTCTAGCCTTCTGAGAGTTTTCCAGACTGCTCTCCACAAGGCTGTACCAATTTACATTCCCACCAGCAATGTAAAAGGGTTCCTCTGTCCCCACAACCTCTCTAGCATTTGTTACTGCTGTCCTTTTTGATGTATGCCATTCTTACAGGAGTGAGGTGGTATCTTAGTGTTGTATTAATTTCCATTCCTCTGACAATCAGTGACCTAGAGCAATTTTTCATATGTTTGTTAGCCTTTTGGATCTCCTTTGTAGTGAATGTTTTGTTCATATCCTCTGCCCATTTTTTGATGGGGTCATTTGCTTTTTTGGTGCTAAGTTTGCTGAACTCTTTATATATTTTGGTGACTAGTTTCTTGTCTGATGTATGGCATGTGAAGATCTTTTCCCATTCTGTGAAGGGTCTCTCTGTTTGTTTAATAGTTTCTTTGGATGTGCAGAAGCTTTTCAATTTGATGTAGTTCCATTGGTTTGCTTCTGCTTTAGTCTTCCTTGCAACTGGGTTTGATTAATCAATGATGTCCTTGAGGTGTAGGTGGGAAAGTGTTTTACCAATGTTTTCCTCTAAGTATTTGATTGTTTCTGGTCTGACATCTAGGTCTTTGATGCATTTGGAGTTGAGTTTTGTTTCTGGTGAGATAAAGTGGTTCAATTTCATTCTTATGCATGTTTGAACCCAGTTTTCCCAGCACCATTTATTGAGGAGAGCCTCCTTTCTCCATTTAATGCTTTGGGCCCCCTTATCAAAGATTAGATGTCCATAGGTGTGGGGATTTATTTCTGGTCTGTCTGCCTATTTTTGTTCCAGTACCATGCTGTTTTGATGATGATGGCTTTATAATATTGTTTAAGGTCTGGGAGTGTGATGTCTCCATTTCTGTTTCTTTTCCTCAAGATGGTTTGGAAATTCTAGGTGTTTTCAGGTTCCAGATAAATGATTGTAGTGTTTGTTCTATTCTCTTAAAGAAGCTTGGTGGAACTTGGATGGGTATTGCATTATATTTGTATATGACTCTGGGGAGAATATTCATTTTGATGATATTTATTCTTCCAATCCATGAGCATGGGATATCTTTCCATTTCTTGGTATCAGTTTATATTTCCTTGAGTAGCGACTCATAGTTTTCAGTAAAGAAGTCTTTCACTTCTTTGGTCAACTTTATTCCTAGGTATTTGATTGATTTTGCTGAAACAGTAAAGGGGAGTAATTTCTGGATGTCTTCTTCTTCAGATTTAGTGTTTGCATAAAGAAATGCCACTGATTTTTGTACATTGATTTTGTAGCCTGATACCTTGCTATATTGCCTAATAACTTCCAGTAGTTTTCTGCTGGATTCTTTAGGTTTTTCTATGTATTCTGTCATATCATCTGCAAATAGTGAGAGCTTGACTTCTTCCCTTCCAATCTGTATTCCTTTGATTTCTTTCTCTTGCCTGATTGCTATGGCAAGAACTTCCAATATTATGTTGAAGAGTAACGGTGACAGTGGACAGCCCTGTCTAGTCCCCAATCTGAGGGGGAATGCTTTCAGCTTCTGTCCATTGAGTATGATGTTGGCTGTAGGTTTGCTATATATGGATTCCACTATCTTGAGGAATTTCCCATCTATTCCCATTTTTGTAGAGTTTTGAGCATGAATGGGTTTTTGATTTTGTCAAAGGCTTTCTCTGCATCTATTGAGATAATCATGTGGTTTTTGGCTTTGCTTTTATTGATGTGGTGAATGACATTGATTGACTTGTGAATGTTGAACCAGCCTTGCATTCCTGGGATGAATCCCAGTTGGTCATGATGAACAATCTTTTTGATGTGTTGCTGTATCCGGTTGGCCGAGAACTTGTTTAATATTTTGGCATCTATGTTTATCAGAGATATTGGTCTGTAGTTTTCCTTTTTTGTTCTGTCCCTATCAGCTTTTGGTAACAGGGTGATTATGGCTTCATAGAAGGTGGAAGGGAGTATTCCTGTTTCTTCAATCTTATGAAAAAGCTTCAGAAGTATGGGTACTAACTGTTTCCTGAAAGTTTTGTAGAATTCATTTGTGAAGCCATCTGGTCCAGGACTTTTGTTGTTGGGGAGGTTCTTAATAACGGTTTCAATTTCTTTGTCTATGATTGGTGCATTTAGATTTTGTAGATCTTCTTGGTTCAGTTTTTGAACGGCATATGCTTCTAGGAATTGTTCCATTTCTTCCAGATTCTCTAGCTTGGTGGCATATAGTTCTTTATAGAAGTTTCACAGGATTCTCTGGATTTCTGTGGTGTCAGTTGTGATATCTCCTGCATCGTTTACAATTCTATTAATTTGAGTCTTCTCTCTTTTTTGTTTGGTGAGTCTGGCTAGGGGTTTGTCAATTTTGTTTAATCTTTCAAAGAACCAACATTTGGCTTCATTGATCTTTTGTATGGTTCTTTTATTTTCGATGTTGTTTATTTCTACTTTAACTTTAGTGATTTCTGCCCTTCTGGTTGCTTTATGGTTCCTTTGTTCCTCTTCCTCTAGGTCCTTGAGGTGTGCAGTAAGGTTGTTCATTTGAGCTTCTTTTTGGTGTTTAATATGTGATTGTATGGCTATAAGTTTCCCTCTCAGTACTGCTTTAGCTGTGTCCCAAATATTTTGATAGGTTGTGTCTTCATTTTCATTAGTTTCCAGGAACATTTGAATTTCCTGTTTGAGTGAATCTCTGACCCAGTGGTTCTTGAGGAGTATGTTGTTTAGTTTCCAAATTCTGTGAGTTTTAATAAATTTCTGTTTGTTGTTAAATGTTAGTTTTACTCCACTGTGGTCTGAGAAGATACTTTTGATGATTTCCATGCTCTTGAATTTATTGATGCTGTCTTTGTGGCCTAACATGTGGTCTATCCTTGAGTATGTGTTATGTGGATTTGAAAAGAAGGTATATTCCAGTTTTTGGGGGTGAAGGACTCTTAAAATATCTAAGAGGTGTAGTCTGTCAATCTCTTCATTCAATTCTCTTGTATCTTTGCTTGTTCTCTCCTTTGTTGTTCTGTCTAAGTGTGAGAGTGGGGTGTAAAAGTCTCCCACTATTGTTTTACTATTGATGTATTTTTAAAATTCTTTCAGTAAGTGCTTGACATATTTAGATGGTCCCTCATTGGATGCATAGATGTTAATAATTGTTAAGTCTTCTTGGCTGATTGATCCTCTAATCATTATGTAATGTCCTTGCCTATCTTTTATTACTTTATTTAATTTAAAATCTATCATGTCAGAGATGAGAATGGCTGTTCGTGCCCTTTTTTTGTGGCCCATTAGCCTGTATGATAGTTTTCCAGCCTTTCATTTTAAGTCTGTGTTTATCTTGATGTGACAGATGGGATTCTTGCAAGCAGCATATGGTTGGGTTATGTTTTCTGATCCATCCCTTCACTCTGTGCCTTTTGATGGGTGAGTTTAAGCCATTGACATTTATTGATATTATGGATTTAATGTATTGTAGTGCCATGGTTCAATAATTTTTATTTGCTCTTATATATTGCAAGTATTATAGTGATGTTCTTGTTTATATAGGTCTTTTAGAACCTCTTCCAGGGCTGGTTTGATGATGGTTGCCTCCTTTAACTGTTTTTTATCTAAGAAGGTTTTGATCCCTCCATCTAGTTTGAATGAAATTCTAGCAGGATATATTATCCTTGGTTGAAACCCTTTTTCATTCAGGGCTCAATAGATATCTTGCCATTCTCTTCTGGCTTTTAGAGTTTGAGTGGAGAAGTCTGCAGATAATCTTATGGGTTTTCCCCTGTATGTGACTTTTTGT
Organism: Erinaceus europaeus; assembly: GCF_950295315.1. Lineage (NCBI taxonomy): Eukaryota > Metazoa > Chordata > Mammalia > Eulipotyphla > Erinaceidae > Erinaceus > Erinaceus europaeus. The sequence goes on along the minus strand of NC_080175.1, from coordinate 83,035,016 downwards.
TTCTCTCTTGCAGCCTTTAGGATCTTTTCTTTATCCTTACTCCTTCTCATTTTGACTATGATGTGTCTTGGTGTCTTCAGGTATGGGTTGATTCTGTTTGGTACTCTCTGGGCCTCTTGAATCTTGATGTCCTTTCTGTTATTCAGGTCTGGGAAGTTTTCTTCTATTATTTCCTCTAGAATGTTTCCTTCCCCTTCCTCTCTTTCTTCCTCTGGCAGGCCAATTAATTGAATGTTACTTCTCTTGAGATCATCCCATATGTCTCTGTTGTTGTTTTCAGTGTCTCTCAATCTCCTTTTAAGCTCTTTCACCTCTTTCTTCATTTTCTCTAGCTCATCCTCTGACTAATTCTGTTTTCTGCTTCTGTTAGTCTGCTTTCCCTTGCCTCAGCTTCTTTCTTCATTACAGCTATTTCAGCTTTCAGTTCTCTAATTGCCTCAAGATAATCAGTATTTTCCTTGGGGGTCTCAACTGTTGTTTCCCTAATACTGCCATTCCTTTCCTCCAGTGTTGTTTTCATTTCTGTGATAATAAGTTTATTATTGCTTGCATACTTTTCTTATCTATGGTTACTCTGGCTGATTTGTACTTTCTTCTTGTCTCTTGTTTTCATTCATTGCAGTAGCAGTTTTATTTGTTTTTGATCTACCCATTTTTTTGATTTATGTGTTTCTTTTTTTATGCTCTGTTGTTCCTCAGTTGTTGTGTCTTGAGCACAAGCAACACTGTACTAAATACCTTTATGACAATTGCACTCACCAACCTCAGGAATTACAGTAGCAACTGAAGTATATATTGATGTAGTTTAATCATTACCAGTTAGCCAAACAATTTCTCCAGTCCGTGAAAAAATAGTAACCAAATCCCAGTGAAGAAGAAGAAGGGATAGCAAGAATAGGCAGTTATGTGAATCTACTATCTACTGTATATTCTTGGGGTAACAAGAGGGGAGAGGGAAGTAGAGCAGAGATACACACATAGAGAGTCCACTCTAAGTCAGATTTCTTCCCCAAAATAATTAACAAATTCAGAAAACCAAAGAAGAAGGAAGGAAGAAGTGTTTGACAAGATAAACAAAAAAGAAAAAAGAGACAAGAGAGAGAAAAGAGAAAAGATAAGAAAAAGAGCTGTAATTAAAAAGCAGTGAAAGGAAAGTTTTTTTTTTGATTACTTTATTTTTATTTTAATTTAATTTTTTTAATTAGCTAGGAGGAGGAGGTAGGGGAGAGTCTGTAGAGGAGGTAGGAGTAATGAGACAAGTTCCTCCCACAATAGATAAGATGCCCACTACCCTAGCAATGAAAGATACCCTAATAGTTAATTCTGATCAACCTAAAGGGGGAGTAAGATATATGCCTTTATATAATATTAATAATAGAATAGAGCATGGTAAAAAATGAAAAAAAAAACCCTGTCCCAGATTACCTCAAATCTCATGATCAGAGGCAGCTGATTGTTAAGATAGAGGAAACAAAAAACCTCAGGACTAGACAAGGATAGCTGAAATAGACAGTTATTTAGATCTACTATCCACTGTATATTCTAGGTGTAGCTAAAGGAGGAAGGATTTTGAGCAGAGATACTCGCAGTGTGAGTCCAACTCTACATCAGAATTCTTCCCCCAAATAATTCCCAAATGTGTATCAGTGAATTCAAAAAAGCACATTGTTTGGTGATGTGGTGGATGGGGCCTGTGGCTTTGGATTAAGGAAGAAAGGATGGAAAGAATGAGAAAAAGAAAAAAGAAGAGAGAGAAAAAAGAAAAAGATAAGAAAAAGAACAGTCATAAAAGAGCGGTGAAAGGAAAGAGTTTTTATTTATTTATTTTTAACTATTTAATTAGCTATGTGGGGTGAAGTGGGGGTGGTTGGCTACTTAGAAAGAAAAAATGGCCAGAGGTTTCAGAAGGGTATAGACTTAGAATGAATGATACTCCCTGGTGGGACAGGAATTTTGGTAAAGAATCACGCTGAGCAGGGGAGCCTGCTAGGAGCTGGTCCCCAGGGACTGGTTATGGCGGGGGGAAGGGGAGGAGGTGTGCTTAATAATTTAAAAGAAAGAAAAAATATTACTTCCCTTTTTTCCTACTCTATATTTTAACCCAAATTAAGTTATAGTCACCTCCTTGGTGTTACCGCTAGGACCCCTTATTGACTGGCTTACGAAAGGCAGAAAATCCTACCCTTTCCAGAAGATGTGGTCAGAGCTCAAGCCACTAGCAGCTTCTCAGTCCGCCATCTCTATAATTTATTTTCTGTCTTTTCATATATACAGATGAATTTCATGAAATAAGTTTTATTCATTTCTGTGTCATAAATGCATTGAATTCATTTGTATTATTTACATTTCTTTCAATATTTGTACTCATGAGGAAAATATTTCAGTTATATGTAAAAAACTGAAGAAACTCCTGGTTCTAATGTTGAATATTATTAGGATAAGAGAAAAATGCTTAATATCAAAACAAACAATAATAGGATTAGTAATGCATGCTACACAAGTATAGACACAAAACTTTTCTACAAAAATATGAAAGCTCTCTAAGTGCCACAATTTTAAGTGAGAAACAGAGAGATAGAGTGTAAGAGAGAGAGCAAATAAGAGTCAAAGCTTTCCTCTGCAGGTGGAGACTGGGGTGTGGGTGTCTTGGATCTGGGACCTTGTATGTTTGTACTTTACTGGGTAAGCTAACAGCAGCACAAAGTGTTTGGAACATAAACCACCAACATGAGAAGTTCTGAGCTTCTTGAACTGACCATCAGTCCTTGGCATTTCTTGGTGGGAGGCCTTTATCATCATATGACATCCTCTATGGCCATTTCTTCTTTCTTATTGGATACTGTTTAAATTCCATTAAGATCCCAGTCAACAATCAATATAACCTATTTTTACCTCAAGTAACTAAAATATCTGCAATGATTCCGTTTCTGAATAATTTCACAGTCTAAAGGACTGGAAGTTAGTATTACAATATAGCATATTGGAGGATACCATTGAGGCCATAACAGTAATATAACATGAATTAAATATGCACAGAAATGTTTCATGAAATCAGTTTAAAGTGACATTTTACGTGTAGTAAGTAAAGTTCAGTTGATTGACTGATGTAAAGAGATTATAATGGCATCTCAGGAAGAGTTTAAATTAAGCAAATAATAGATATACACAATAAAGGAAGGGATTATTTCCAGAAAACTAGGCAGTGTGTCACAGTTCTAGCCAGGAAGCAGTACTATGCTAGGTTCTCATTTGAACTCATGTAAAATAATTGGGCACTTATTATTGGTGTACTTTTTTTCAGGACAATACTCACGGTATATTTATGTATAAATATACATAAATATTCAAAATTTATGTATATACAAAATATACATAAATATTCAGTTTTCTGAATCACTGTAATGGATGCCACCTGTAACATTCACACAATAAATTGGGCATTCATTAGAGCATACTGTTTGCTGCTGCCCAAGGCTCAGATAATGACCATATAATGATTCATTGGCATCCTGTTAGTAATTTCAGATCAACATATGGTCCATGACTATTTTAATATATACCACAAGAATGCATTAATTAACCTCCAAAACAATTCTTTTTTTCCCATTAGCTCTCAGACAGGCACCACTCAACTTACGGTATAAGATTAACTGTTGGAAGTTGTTAAGAATTACACTATTACACTTTTTAATGGTGCGAGTTTTTTTCCCAAAATTTAAGCATAGAATTAATTTTTAAAGTATTTAGTCTCTAAACAAGAATTAAAATGTAACAATCCTTATTCATAAACTTTATTTCAAACTTTTATTTTAAATTTTAACTGTTACTTATCCAATGTAAAACTCTTATAGATCCGGGAGGTAGTACAGTAGATAAAGCATTGAACTCTCAAGCAGGAGAGGAGGTCCTTAGTTTGATCCCCAGCAGCACATGTACCAGAGTGATGTCTGGTTCTTTCTCTCTTTCCTCCTATCTTTCTCATTAATAAATAAAATATTACAAAATAAAAATAAAGCTCTTCAAAAAGTGGCATTTTGTGAATTTAAAATATTTTTATTTGAGTATAAAGAAAAAAATTGCCGTCTCATCTATATATAAATACACAGCTTAGCAGTGTTAAGAATATTCACATTTGTCTTCATAGAAGCATATTGTTTTATACAAATTATGTAATTTGGGTCCAAGCAGAGTGCAACTCGTTAAATGCACACATTATAGTGTGCAAGGACCCAGGTTCAAGCCCCTGGTCCCCCACCTGCTGGTTGAAAGCTTCACAAGTGGTGAAGAGGGCTGCAGGTGTCTCTCTGTCTCTCTCTCTTTCTCTATCTCCCCCTTCCCTCTTAATGCCTCTCTTTTTCTATCCAATAATAAATAAATAAAACATAAAAATTGAAATTTTGTAATTTTATATGCTAATGTATATGTGAAGAAATCATGTTTTCTTAGATTTTAAAAACTATTTTGTTAGATTCTAGAAATAATTTTATTTGTGTACTTTAGTGAGAGAGAGACAGATCAGAGCTCTACTCAGTTCTGGCTTACAATGATACAGGAGATTGAACCTGGGACATCATAGCCTCAGGCATGAAAATCCCTTGCATAACCATTATGCTATCTCCCCTGTTCTGATTCTTTGTGGGGTCTAAATTACTGTGCAATAGGGTATTGTGTGTATGTTTACTTAAAGTATAATTTCATGTGTAAAATAATTTTTAAATTCAATTATTTCAGTTATGCTCAGAGTAAAAATGTGCACTATTTCCATTTTTTTTGCTAGTATAAATTAAGGTAGTATAACTAATTGTTTTATAAAACTACAAAATTAATTCAGTTGTAGGATTATTTATTTACTTAAGGAATCATATGATCATAGTTTTTGCTTTAACACAAGAAGTGTCTGTTTTTAGTGACAAAAACAGAATTCAAAATGTTAGCTCAGTCTCAGTCTACTGGTTGACTTTCATGACAGATTCACTCTTTTTTCAATGCCCATGGCACCAAGAATTTTGCTTTGTTTATTCTTAGAAGTGTTTTATTGGTGATTTGATAGTGATTTATAAAATTATAAGATAAGCTAACTGAGGTATAGTTCCAAATCACTCCCACTTCCAAAGTAAGGGGGTATGACCCCCTTACCTCCACCCATCCCCCTGTTCCACCAAATGTGATAATCACAGTTCTCTCAAGGTCTTAGAAATGGGTTTGGCTATTTATTTATTTACTTATTTATTTCTTTATAAATTTATTTATAAATTTATTTTTGCAAGCTCATGTCTATAGACTTTCTAAATTTTATATAAGGGAAACCATACAGTAGTTGTCTTTCATCTCTTATTTATATAAGCATAATCACTTACAGTTTCATCCATTTTCATCTTTTTTGCTTGAGGAAAAATATTCTATGGAACACAAATCCTGTTACTGTATATCCTGTTACTTCTTTATCTCTTCATCGGTTGTTGGGCACTTAGGCTACTATGAAAATGGAGGTGCTACTATGAAAATGGGGGTGCATATATGTTACTTTAAATTATTTTTTTTCATCCTTTGGAGAAATGCCTAAGAATGGTGTTGCCAGTTTTCAAGATATTTCTTTTTCTGTTTCCTTCCTTCCTTCCTTCCTTCCTTCCTTCCTTCCTTCCTTCCTTCCTTCCTTCCTTCTTTCCTTCCCTCCTTCCTTCTTCTCTCTCTCTCTCTCTCTCTCTCTCTCTCTCTGTGTCTCTTTCTGGTTCTTTAGACTGTTTTCCATAATGGCTACACCAATCTTCATTCCCACCAGCAGTATAATACATTTCCTCTTTCTTCATATCCTTGCCAACACTTATCATTTCCCATTTTATTGATGCAGGCCATTCTCACTGGTGTAAGATGAAATCTCAATGTGACTTCAATTTACATTTCTCTAATGATCAGCCACCTCTCCAGATTCAAAGGAGGTCTCGAAACTTTACATCAAGCTTAACCTGACGCTGTTAACTGGCTACAGAAGAAGGGCAAACGCTAGAAGAAGAAGAAGTGAAATGGATTATTTCATGATCTGTCTGTGGGACATGTGTATGTTTTCTTTTTCTTGTTTCTTTCTTTCTTTCTTTCTTTCTTTCTTTCTTTCTTTCTTTCTTTCTTTCTTTCTTTCTTTCTTTTTTTTTTTTTACCAGAGCACTGTTCAGCTCTGGCTTATGGTGGTGTGGGGGATTGAACCTAGGACTTTGGAGCCTCTGGCATGAGAGTCTGTTTGCATCACCATTATGTTATCTACCCTTTGCTATATGTATATCTTTGTAAGAAAGCTGTCTATTCCTATCCTTGATCCACTTTTTATTGAGTTATTCCTTTTCTTTTTGTTGAGCTGTGTGAGTCCTTTGCAAACATAATTTTCCCTAACTTATCAGATGTATGATGTACAAATATCTTCTCCCACTTGCTGAGATGCCTATTTATCCTTGTAGATTTGTTTATTTTAATAACAGTGACAATTTCTTATATTCAGATAAAAATATGTCTTCATTTTCTATGCTCTGAGCTTGAAATTTTAACATTATTTTAGTGTGATAACTTTTCCTATGTATGAAGATGGATATCTTGGATTCCCCTAAAAAATTCAGATTCAATACTCATTGTTTCTTCAGTTGTTTCCCCTGAATGTAGCAGACCATCAAATTCATTTTTTACTTTACTATGGATACAAATTTTCCCTTTTTTCTATTCAACATGTGTAGCCAAAAAATAATAATAGTACTTTTATCTATAGACAAGGCAGTAAGTAGTATAAACACACCAACAGTTCAAGATATTACACATCATTCTTCTGACAGTGTACCACCTCCCCAGTCGCTATTTTGAATCCTGTTTTTACTAAATTTTAGAACTGCAAAGTCTAAGGTACACACACACACACACACACACACACACACATATACACACATGTGTATATATATGTGTGTGTACATATTTATAGATGCATAGATATTTCTTTCTGGCACATACATGAATTGGTATGCTGACCATTCTTCCAGTAACACTGAATCCTGCCAATACAGCATCTTTGTTCATTGATTTAATTCAATAATCACCTGTTAAGACAGATATATGAAGCCATTAATCTGTAAATCTCAAAAATATGCTTTTATTTGCATTAGCTCTTATGTCTTGTAGTCGTGGAAAAATGAAACTAAAACAGTTATAAAGCTGATGATTCATGGTCTAAAAATTCTGTCCACAGGTGATTTTATTTTTTTGTTTTTCATGATTTATTTAAAAAGTGATTTAATGTTTTTCTACACAAAGATTAGCCATAAATCATCAGTAGGTAAAAAAAAACAGACTTGAATTTTGTATTCCACATGGAAACAACTGCTTGTAACGGAGAGTGATTTTTCTTTTCCCAACAGCCAGTTTTCTAGACTACATTACTTAGCCTGATGCACCCAGTTCTAATACTTTCTTATCTAGGGGAATGTCTCAGTCTTATACTTCATTAAAAACAATTTACTGGGAGTCAGGTGATATTGCAGTGGGTTAAGCACACGTGGCGCGAAGCACAAGGACCTGTGTGTAAGAATCCCAGTTCGAGCCCCCGACTCCTCACCTGCAGGGGTTTTTCTTCACAAGCAGTGAAGCACATCTGCAAGTGTCTGTCTTTCCCTCCCCCTCTCTATCTTCCCCTCCTCTCTCCATTTCTCTCTGTCCTATACAATAACAGCAACATCAGCCACAACAATAATAACTACAACAATAAAATGAGGGCAACAAAAGGGAATAAATAAATATTTAAAAAAACAATTTACTTATCCTTCAGAACTACTATGAATGCTGCTTATCAACTTTAAGATCATTTAATTAATGATATGATTGTTAAGTTTTCATCATTTAATTATTGGTTTGATTGTCAAATTGCAAAAGACAGAAATTTTCTTAGTGCAGAATTTTCCTTTTTAAATTTAATTTTTAATTATCTTTATTTATTTATTGGATGGGAATAGTCAGAAATAAAGGGCAGGGATAGAGAAGGATAGAAACAGAGAGACACCTGTAGCACTGCTTCACCACTTGCAAAGCCTTCCCCCTGCAGGTGGGGACTGAGGGCTTGAACCTGGGTCCTTGTGCATTGTAATATATGCATTCAACCAGTTGCACCACCTCCCAGCCCCCTTAATTTAATTTTATTAGTGATTTAATAATTATCAACAAGATTGTGTGATAAGAGGGGCACAATTCCATATGATTCCTACCACCAGAGTCCTGTAGCCTACCCCCTCCACTGGAAGTTTCCCTATTTGTTATCCCTCTGGAAAATGGACCAAAGGCCTTTATGGGGTGCAGAAGATGGGAGGTGTGCATCTGTAATTGCTTCTCTGCAAGACATGGGCATCAACAGGTCGATCCATACCCCGGTCCTGTTCCCATGTTTCCCTAATGAGGTAGGCCTCTGGGTAGGTGGGGGTTCTAGGACACAGTGGTGAGGTTATCTGCCAAGGGAAGTCAGATTGGCATCATGATAGCATTTGCAACTTGATGGATGAAAAGCATTAAGATATAAAGCAGAACAAATTATTTACTAATCCTCAATCTAAAGGAAAGAGTAGAGAAGGTGGAGCTAAGGGTTTTCGTATGGGAAGAAGCTAGAAAGCCTATTTTGGGTATATTCTGATGGGCCCTAGACTTTGCTAATTTTTGTCTGGGCCCAACAGCTAACATGCAGGTGGGCTAAAAGTATTGTCTGGTGAAGATTGGATGAGAGTTGGGAATAGGACTAGATAGCTGGATTGGAACAGAGAGTAACTCCTAAATATGGGAAGATATATAAACACTGTTAATTATAAACCCCATTGATCTGACCTAGGGCCCATGTGTGTTCATGCTCAGCACAGGAGCCTGTGCAACCTCTGCATCCCTGTCAGTCTGAGCTCTCATTCCATGGTCACAGCTGGGAACATATTTGGCTGCACTCATTTCAGGACCAATCTTCCTCAAATGGCAGAATATGTCGACCCAGCTTCTCTTTGGAGAGAGGGGAGTTGTTCTCCCTTTTATGGTGCCTTTTTTTTTAGGTCTTTCTACTTGCTTGCTGCTCTTATTGAGTCACTGCAGACCATTGTACACTTTTACTTTAAGGTATATATTTTCCCCGAATTTATGAATACATGTGCACATGTGCCTTATCTCATGGACCCTGGTCTACATCTGGGTTCTATAGCTTTTTTGGGAAGCATGCCATCCGAAATGGAACTAAGGAGTCCTAAGAGCTAGGAAGGTCTCACCAGATTAATGGAGATTGAGGGTTGGTATCTTAGGCCTGGCATCTTTGGGCACAGTCTGAAGTGAAACATATCAAGATGGCTCTAGTTGCATTGACTTGTTTGAGATCAGCAGATGCCATATCAAATGTTATGAATCAAGAGAAGCATGAAGGAAAATGAGCAACCCCCAGAGTTTCTAGGACTGGAGGAAATACGGGTTTATAGAGAATGAGGAAAATTCCTTGTTGTCTTAGAGTTTAAGAAGGCAACAGGCTCCTAAGATAATTATGGGCCCCAGATCATATCAAATCGATGGGGTTTACAGTAATATTTATACCCCTTTTCCCATATTAGGGAGCCACTCTCTTCCCTTATCCAGCTTTCTGGACCTTTTCCCAGCCATGATATATTCTCCCCAGACAATAATTAGTATCCACCTGCACATCAGATTGCAGGCTCAGGCAAAAAGAAAAAAAAAACACTAGTATAGCTACAGGGCCTTTGAAATATAACTAAAATATGCCTACTCACTATCTACAAAATGGAAGAGTCCCCCAACACTTCATCTGCACTATTCCATCATTTAGGTCCATGATTGGCCAACCATTTGTTTGGCTTTGTATGTTAGCTCTCTTTTCAGCCACCAGGTTCCAGGTGCCACCAATGTGCCGTGGAGCTCTGCTTCCCCAGAGCCCTTCCCCACTAGGGAAAGAGAGAGACAGGCTGAGAGTATGGATCGACCTGTCAATGCCCATGTTCAGAGGGGAAGCAATTACAGAAACCAGACCTTCAACCTTCTGCATCCCACAATGATCCTGAGTCCATACTCCCAAAGGGTTAAATAATAGGAAAGCTATCAGTGGAGGGGATGCTATACAGAGATCTGGTAGTGGGAATTGTGTAAAGCTGTACCCCTTATCCTATCGTTTAGTCAATGTTTCCTTTTTATAAATAAAAAAAAGAAGGCAATAGATAAGTATCATTATAACCAAGTTATTTGGGAACTTGGTTTACTTTGAAAATACTATGATTAGGATTTACTGTACCATACAAGGCCTCAAAGTAGTAAACTGATTGAAATTTAACACTGGGATTAAATTTTTAATGCATTTCTAAGAATAACTGTTTTGAAATATTAAATATTAAAATTAAATATAAGTTATATCAACTATTTAATATTTAATTTTAAATATTAATACTTAAGTTGTCATACTTATATGCACATATATAGTACATAATATACCGTATCATATATATACATATATATACATATATATATGTATATATATCTCTAACATGAGAATGTAAAAGAATAGACCTCCATCCTTCTAAATTATATTAATTTAGTAAAAAATATGGTAATAAGAGAAAGGATGGGGCCAGGTGGTGGTTAAGCGCACACATTATCTGGTTAAGCGCACACATTACAGTGTGCAAGGACCCAGGCTCAAGCCCCTGGTCCCCACCTGCAGGCGGAAAGCTTCACAAATGGTGAGGCAGGACTGCAGGTGTCTCTCTGTCTCTTCCTCTCTCTATCTCTTCCTCCTCTCTCAGTTTCTCTCTGTCTCTACCCAATAATAAATAAATAAAATATTTTAAAAAAGAGAAAGGAGAGAAGGAGACAAATGAAAAAACTAAACTTCTTTTCCCACCAAAACATGTAGAATATTCTTCAGATCACCAGTAGGAAGCGATAGCTTAAGTTGAAACTAGAAACCAGGCTAAGTATGTCAAGAAATGTCTTACAAGTATAATATTCACTTATTTCTCAGAAGTTTGTAAAGAAAACAAATGTGACATCAACTAAATCATGACTTCCCTTCTTAATTAAATAACATAGAAATCCACAGGCCTTTTCAGTATATGGGTGATTTTTCATTCCATATAGGTGATAGAGTAAACGTGAGAGCTGATACACCAAGAATTCATAATTTCATATCCACTTTGAAGATAAGATTATAAATATGACAGTGGTGAATCCATTTCCTTCACATTCACACTATGAAGATTACTGACTCTGAGAGCTTATACAACACTGAAGGTATGAGCACACTATTTCTAGGTATAGCTCATTGCACTGGCACACAGAAAGATAAAGGAAAGAGAAATTAAATTAAATGTCAGTTTTCTTTCCTTTCTGTGATCATAATAACAGACTTTTAAATAAAAAAGTTTCCTGAATGTAAGATCTATTCTATAGTTTTGTACAGGCAAAGGCATTCCCATTTTCAGCTGCTGTTCTTGATAGTATGTAGTGCTTACCCATGGGAATTGGGGAAACCTCTCGTTTTCAGTTCTGTTAATTTTCCCATTGCTTTCCTCTGCTTCATCCTATACAGATAATACAAGTGTACAGGAGTTACAGAGGCTTTATTTCTGCTGCTTATGTAGTTAGACTAATAGATATTCTTTTGCCAGATTGTGTTGTTCATGGGGTTTGGGTTTCTTTTCTGTCTACTCCTTGTTTTCATTTTGTTTTTCTTATGTTTGTAACATATTTTGAGACATTAACAAAAAATTGCCATTACTATATTTTCTATTGATTTTTTTTTCCTGTGGGGAAGAAAATAGTACTTGAAATGATTAGGTAAATCCAATAAATACTAAAGAAAGCTATAGGTAATTATAGTAAGAAAATTAGTAATTTCTCAATATTGAGAAAAATACAATCAAGATGTAATAATTTTAATTAATTTGGAGGTTTGTAATGATGTTTCTGTATATTTATAATGAATAACTCATCATTTTCCATTATAATACCAATTTGTGTGCTCATTTTTTGATCAGTCTTAATCAAACTAGAATAAATATACTCTATAATTTGTTATTATGTTTTTTTATTAATTTTTTATTTGTAAAAAGGAAACGTTGACTAAACCATAGAATAAGAGAGGTACAACTCCACACAGTTGCCACCACCAGAACTCTGTATCCCATCCCCTCCCCTGATAGTTTTCCTATTCTTTAACCCTCTGGGAGTATGGACCTAGGGTCATTGTGGGATGCAGAGGGTGGAAGGTCTGGCTTCTGTAATTACTTCCCCACTGAATATAGGTGTTGACAGGTTGATCCATACTCCCAGCCTGTCTCTCTCTTTCCCTAGAGAAGGGCTCTGGGGAAGCGGAGCTCCAGGACACATTGCTGGTGTTGTCTGTCCAGGGAAGTCTGGTCAACATCCTGCTAATACCTGGAACCTGGTGGTTGAAAAGAGAGTTACATACAAAGCCAAACAAATTGCTCAACAATCATGGCCCGAAAGGCTGGAATGCAGATGAAGAGTTGGGGGTCCTCTATTTTGTAGATAGCTACTAAGCATATTTTAGTTATGTTCCAAAGGGCCTGTGGCTATACTAGGTTTTTTTTCTTTTTCTTTTTCCCCCTGAGCCTGAAATCTGATATGCCAGTGGATCCAAGTGATTGTCTGGGGAGATGATGTCATGGTAGGAAAAAGGACCAGATGGGCCTAGACTTCAAATAAATGCCTCTCTCTCTATTGTTACCGGTCATTTCTATCAGGAACAACACAATAGACCTCTTTGTGGGCCCCTATAGGACCTTACCCTCAACTTGGATCAACAATGGTAGAGAATGTTGCATCCTCTGAAGGGAGGGTGGACAACATACTCTATGCTACACCTGAAGATGATAGGTCGATATTGGGGCAGCCTGGAATGTTCCTATCCATGACCACAGAACGTGAACTCAGATCTAGAGGGATGCAGAGGTGACCTAGGCTTCGAAGCTGTTCATGGGCCCCAGATCATATCAAATTGATGGGTTTTTATAGTCAACAATATTTATACCCCTTTCCCATATTATGGAGCTACTCTTGTCCCTTATCCAGCTTTCTGTTATTATGTTTTTAAAGTTTTGTTTTTATGAGTTAGAGTTTAGCATAAATAATTTCAGATAATTTCTTTTTATTTTAATTATATTAAACATTTTTATATTGTACCAACATTAAAACATTTTACTTTCAGTGTAGCTAAATTTAAACTAGATTTTTTAGATTTCACTAAATTATTTTATGATTTTCTATGTTTCCATAATTTTCAACATTGCTTCTCCAATTTCACATGAGTAGAATAAAATTTCTATGAAAGACAGAACACTTCCCTAGATCATATTTGAGATGTAAGAATGGTGTTATATATCGTGAGAACCTTGACTAGACTGTAATTGATAAAAAGTATATCATTCCCAAACTGTGGTATCTTAAATATTGTTGGTAACAAATTGCTTGTAGTACATCCCTGTGACTGATCACAACACACCAATTTGTCTCTGCACTATAGCTGACAACCACTGGATTACAGCAAGATGACCTTTTCAATGGCTTTTCTAAAGGGTTTGTGCAAATCTTACATTTTAAAGGAAGCTCCTTTTCTCGGTTATAAAATGTCATCATAATTTGTCTTCACTATAGTAGGTACTTTTATTTACTCAAGGGAATTACCTTGACTCAGGAAGAAGAATTTTTGTTCCTGCTATTCTTTAACTTCACTAGAGTTTGTTTGTGTGTTTTTTTTCCAGAATGACTTTCTAATAACCACTCTATTGTGAACTTCATAAACATATTAAGTCTAGTTTTTCTTTAGTATCAGATCAGTCATTTGTGAGGAGAACATGATAGCCATCATACTATAGAAATAGAAGAACAGTCTTTTTTATTGGTGGTGTTCTATAGATTTGTTGTTTTAGTAGTAATGATATTATAAATAGGTGAGTTTTACCTATAGTAGTATTGTCTGCCTTCTCAAAACTTTGAAAATTGCATTGATACATGTTTAGAACTTTGTTCATTTTTTTTTTTTTTACAAATTTATAATGGATTTATTTTCAATCTGTCCAAAAGAAGGAAATCTCTCTCCATCCCAAGAATGAAAACAAGCAAAGATATTCTCACAATTTCAATGAAAGATTAATTTCTTTATGCTAAGAAAGGTGGACTTTTTTTTTCTCTTTGCTAGAATATTCTGTTAGGGACATGAGTAACACAAATTACTGAACCACTGGTTTGACTTTAAATTATAACTACCTTCTGGTTCAATATTGTTAGGAAAAGAAGCTCATTACCTGGGCTATAGAGACCGTACACACATCAAAAGTACACATATATACAAGGTTAAAAAATTAATCCCTATAAGAATTTTCAGTGGACACTTTTCATTAAAACCCACCTATATGCATCAATTTTACTTATTAATAATAGATGTGAAGATCATGTCAAATTTGAGATAAAAATCATACATTTACGTATATTGTTCACAAATATTTAAATATCAAACAAGGGCTTCCTCCCCTGAGTTCTAAAAGAAAATAGTGTTCCTTCTTGTGGTGAAATCCTCAGTCTCTTTTATTTTGTCATAACATGGGACTTCACTGCTCCAGGTGACTTTTTCAGATGGAGATGAGAGCAAATGACATCATAACACCAAAGCTTCCTCCAGTGCTGTAGTGCTCCCATGTGGTTGGTATACAAGAAGCTTAAACCTGGTCACACACATGGAAAAGCAGGCATCCTCCCAGTTAAGCTCTCTCGTTGGCCACATCTCAGAATCTCTGTGAATGAAATACTCACAATAAATATTGGTTATCTGTTATTACCAAAAAACAAACAAACAAAAAACCCAGTTTTAAAATATTAGACAAACTTTCAAGAAGGCATTACCAATCAATTTTGTTATCTTACACAAAAACACCAAGTTCACTGGTAAAATTATCACCGATTATATTTGTTTTTGTATTTGTATATTTTAAAAATGTATAAGGTTATAAAATAATAGGTATATAATTCCATACCACTCCCATCATCAAAGTTCTGTGCCCCCCCCCAACTGTAATCACCAAAGTTTTTTTCAAGGTCATAGTTATGACTTAACTATATATATATTTCAAGTTCATGTGTTTCAGTTCTCTATATTCCACTTATAAGTGAAATCACCTCATAGTTGTCCTTTCTTTTTCCTCTCCCTTTTCAGATAAGAGAAACAGTGCCTTACTTCCTCAGCAGCTGTTCTCCAGAATCTTTTCCCTTTCAGTCATGGTGCAAAAACAAAGGTCCCAGGTCACAAAAAATCTTGGTCCCAATGAAAATGGGTTTCAGAGCCCTCTGATCATCCTACCCTAACACCCCCCCCCCACCTCTGGGAGTTCTGGCTTCTTTAATTGCTTCTCTACTGGACATGGACATTGGACAGTTGATTCATACCCTTAATCTGTATCTTTCCCTAGTTGGATAGGGCTCTGAAGAGGTGAGGCTCTGTCCCACATTGGCAATGTCATCTGCCTAGTGAGCTCAGGTAGCGTTGTAGTAGCATCTGGAGCTTTGTGGATAAAAGGCAGTAAGATATAAAGCAGGACACAATGTTTAACAAGAACCAGCGTAGTACTAGAGCCCATGAGGGAAAAGAACCTAGGAAGAAAAGAGATTAGGACATCTATTTTGGGTATGTTATTAGGATATTAGTAATGTTAGCTTACACTTGATACCCAACATGAAGATGGACTAGAAATATTGTCTGAGAAGATGATGTCAGAGTGGAGTACAAAACTTGAAAGCTGAGTTAAGGTAGAGAGTAGTTCCCAGATTTAAAAAGATACATAAATGCAATTAATTGCTCCATACATATTGGTACATATATATATTCGTATTTAGTACAGGAACCTGTATGACTTCTGGGTCCTTGTCCGTTTGATCTCACAGTCCATGGTCCTAGCTGGTAACATTCTAGGTTTTACATTTAATAGAATCAGTCCTCAAGTTACAGAGTAGGATGATCCAGCTTTCTTTTGGAGAGTGGGGCAGTTTTACAATTATTGTTTGTAGTGAGGGTAAGATCCTGAAGAGGCTCCTAAAAGAGCTAATGAGAACATTCTAGATGGAAATTGCCGCGCTAGCATGGGGTGCCTCTTCCTGGGTGCGTGCTCTCTGGGTTGGAGAGAACGTGACCTGAGCCAGCCTGGGCTGCTACTCACTCAGCGAAGCCAGGGAGATGGCTCATGAACAGAGCTCGTGGTGGCGAGGCGAATCAATTCCTGTTCATTTTTTTTTAAGACAAATGAGATAAATAAAGTCTAATGTCTTAGGTAGTACAAAGTTTGGCTAGTCAGGTGATTAAAAAGAGAATCTATTTGTCTGATTTTCTCAGCTATTACAATGAGCTCATTGCCAATATATCTGTTTTGTTTTGTTACTGGTAAAACTTTTCTCCTATGCTGATGATCGTGTTTATCTTCTTTAAAAAAGCTTCTGTTCAGGGCCAGGTGGTGGTATACCTAATTAAGCACGTACACTACAGTGCTCAAGGATGCTGGCTCAAAACCCTGGTCCCCACCTACCTTGTTTACCCTGCAATTCACCAGAGGTTAAACAATTTTTCTCTTTCTCCCTCTCTATTTTTCTGCCCCCTTTCAATTCCTCTGTCTCTATCCAAAGTAAGTAAATAAATAAAATATTGAAAAAAGCTTTTCTTCAATCATAGTCAAGTGTCAGGTAGATTCTGTTACATACTGGCAAATATATATTTATGGTTAATGGAAAAGTTAACTTGTGTTTTTACTATGAATGTTGTTATAATCAGTTTTTATTAAAATATCCATCTGATATACCCACTCTGGTAGCACATTACTGATATTAGGATGATATAACTTAGCATGCCCTTGTGCAAGGATCATACCTTCTTTAAATGTTTCATACTGCTTTTTCCAGACTCTTTATCAGGGACTTAATGGATTACATTCATTGGCACATGCATACAATCTCTCATCACCCTGTGATAGGAGTCTGCAAAACACTCTCATGCCCAACTAAAAACTTAACACCATCTGTTCCTTTGTAAGTTAAGAAAATAAGTATGAGGGGGTTGGGCGGTGGTGCTCTAGGGTAAGCGCACAGCAGCACGTGGCAGACCTTTGGATCTGTCTAGAATGATCTGCGTCACGTGGTCACAAACAAGCTTCAAAGATGTTAATATAATAGTTACTATTTATTATCCTAACATCTTTGAAGCTTGTTTGTGACCACATGATGCAGATTTTATTAACCCAGGAATAGTAGCTTGCTCAGTTTTACTAGTATTTGCAAAGTACAAACCAATACAACACACAAAAAATAAATGAGCAAGTAATATACTTCATTATGTTGAAGAATTTTGTTTTGGTGTATATGTATGTGTAGTTATAAATGAAAACACAGTTTTTAGAGCCTGAATACGGTACCTTAAACTATCTTTCAGCCTTTTTTTCCTGATAGAAAGTTCTTCCCCGGTATTAGCTCTCTATTCATGAAATAATGACTTTGATTGTGACATATTAATCGTCAATCAACATGTCTTTAACAATTGTGAATAAAATGTATTAACCTTTTCAAGTTTCTAGCCTTAATCTTTTCAAGTTTCTATCTTGAGCTAGGCCTGATGGCTCAAGTGATTTAGTAACTTAGTCGATTTTCTTTTCCTAGAGTTGAGAAACATAAATTTCTTTCATTCTGCCTTTTATATCCTCTATGTTGTTTCTTATACTGAGATTTCTGACAAAATGTCAAATATCTTAGCAAGAAGGTTTCTTACATAAGGCTGCCTTTATACCCTGCCACCTGGAGGTGGTTCTGGTTCTGGTTCAAATCCAGTCTTTTGCTAGGATTTGGACAAGATCCTATTTGGCCTTGAGTCACACTCAAGCTGTGTATACTCAAAGTCTCTGAAAAGTTTTGAAAATATAGTTGGGTGTTCCATCAGTATAAAGGCCTTCCATATGGTACAGGTTTCCTGGGATAACCCACTGTTGTTATCATAATCTATTAGCAACATTTCACTTTTAAGGATACCAACACAGATGTGTTTGTTTATTCATAAAATGCATAGAGAAAAGGCTCTTGAAAACACCGTTCAAATAATCAAAATGAGAAAGAACACAAATATACATATATAATACAATAGATGAATAAACTATTATTCATAAAACATTATAGAGGTAGAAAAATGATCACTTAAAAGCACTGGTAAGAAGGCACTCTTGCTAAAGCAGCAATATAAAGATATAACACAAAAATGTCTTTGAGTGAAAGAGACAAGATAAAAATGACTATACTAGAAGAGTATGATTTTTAAATTAGTTAATTCAGCAGCTAATTAATTAATTTGGCTACCAGCTCTATGGGTGCCTGTAAGATTCAACCATTCCCAGTGGTCTTTTTTTTCTTGCTATTAGGGGAGAGTTAGAGAGGGAGAAAGATAGGAAGAGAGATGCCTATAGCACTGCTTAACCATTTAATGGAGCTAATCCCTTGCAGGTAGAGGACAGGGACTTGAATCCAGGTGCTCACCCTTGATGTTACTTGCCTTCCACTGGGTCTTCTCCCATCCCTGAAGGAGTACAATTTTTGAAAATATTCAAGTATGCTAATAGGAATAATATTGTTTAACTCTGAACCAGCAATACAGACTGAGATGTAGTACAGAGAGATTTAGTTATCAAGGAGATATTTCTTGATGTGAGAACTTTTTGCTTGTATTTTTTTCTTTACTTACTTATTTTTTTAAATAGAGACAGAGAAGTAAAAAGGAAGAGAGAGACCACAGCACCAAAGCTTTCTTTTAATGTGGCGGGGGCCGGGCTTGAAACGGGGTCAGCACTCTTTGACTTGAGTGTTTCCCTAGCCTATTTTGAGGGCCCCCTTATTTTGGGTGCTTTCATGGGGGTATTTATTTTATGTAAAATTATTGAGTCTGACACATAACCTTGTACCTCTCTGGATGAATGTCGTATATCAGTAAAAGTTTCATATAAAATTATTTAAGAGACATCATTCACATTGATGAATTTGAATACTGATTTTACTTCCAAATTAGCATTGCTCTCTAGATCAAAAGAACTTAATCTTGATTCTGACTGACCTTGGCATCGTCTCCGTGCTCTGCTTGTGAGCAATCCACTCAGCTCCATTACTAAATAGTTTCCTAGGAATGAATTGTAAACAAATCATCTCTGTGTGGAATCATTGTGAAGTGAAATAATGCAAAAATCAATTTTATCTGGATCTTTTATAAAAGTGAAGGACATGCTGTCTAAGAAATATTCAGTGGTATAATAACACAGATAATGACCCTCTGCTACATTTACATTTAATTCAGATTGTCTATACTTAACCATACAATACTTAACATCCTACTAGTCTATGCAAACACTATTTACTTATTTATCATCTTATTGGGGAGGCTAATGGTTTACAGTAAGGTTGTTGACATATTAGATGAGATTTCTCACATCCCCCTTATATGTCTGCAGAACACTCTCACCTCC
The DNA here is from genome assembly GCF_950295315.1 of Erinaceus europaeus. NCBI lineage: Eukaryota > Metazoa > Chordata > Mammalia > Eulipotyphla > Erinaceidae > Erinaceus > Erinaceus europaeus. The sequence goes on along the minus strand of NC_080175.1, from coordinate 83,015,478 downwards.
AACTTAGAATATGGATAAATACTACATTTCTTTTCTGTTGTTTGTTTATTTATTTATTTTTTATTTAAGAAAGGATTAATTAACAAAACCATAGGATAGGAGGGGTACAACTCCATGCAATTCCCGATAACCAATCTCCATATTCCATGCCCTCCCCTGATAGCTTTCCCATTATCTATCCCTCTGGGAGTATGGATCCAGGGTCATTGTGGGTTGCAGAAGGTAGAAGGTCTGGCTTCTGTAATTGCTTCCCCGCTGAACATGGACGTTGACTGGACGGTCCATACTCCCAGTCTGCCTCTCTCTTTCCCTAGTGGGGTGTGTCTCTGGGGAAGCTGAGCTCCAGGACACATTGGTGGGGTCTTCAGTCCAGGGAAGCCTGGCCGGCATCCTGGTGGCATCTGGAACCTGGTGACTGAAAAGAGAGTTAACATACAAAGCCAAACAAAATGTGAACCCAAAGGTTGGAATAGTGGAGAAGAAGTGTTGGGAGGTACTCACTGCAAACTCCAGTGTACTGCTTTCAGGTATATATTTTCCACTAGTTTATGGATACGTGTGAACGTATGCTCTCTCTCACAGAACCTAGTCTATATCTAGGTTTTGGGACTTTGTTAGAAAGTGAACCACCTGGGATGGATATGAGAATACTATGAAAGGAAAGGTCTCACCCGAGTAATGAAGCTGAAGGGTTGTCATTCCACACCTGAAGTCTCTGGACACAGTCTGAAGTGAAGCATGTTGAGGTGACAATCGTTGCGTAGATTAGGTTGCAATTGGCAGATGCAATATTATTTGATATGGATTGGGAGAGGCATGTGGGAAAGTGGGCCCTATCCTAAGGTTCTAGGATTGGGAGAAATACAGGCTCTATAGTGGAGATGTGAGGTTCCTGCTGTCTTAGGGTTTAAAAAAGACGATGGATAGTTAATGTTATCATCACATTATTTGGTAATTGGGTTAACTTTGAAAAGTCCTTTTGTTATGGTTTGCTGTACAGTACCCAGTATCTTGTATATAGCTGTGCTATTGGTTGCTTCTGACCTACTTGGTCTAGGCTTTTGAGAGAGTCCGCATATCAAATACACAGCCTATATATTAAAAAGACTCAGTCTGTGTTTTAAAAACTTCGAGACATACAATTAATTTTTCCCGTCTCATATTAATTAACTAGTGATTTATATGACTACATTTTACTATGAGTGTACATAAACACCATTCCCACCACTAAAAGACTGTGTCCCATCCCACCCACCCACCATCCCGCTCCGGCCCAGGAAGCCGCATGTCTACCCCTCACCACAGGGTTTTTACTTTGGTACCTTACATACAATTTGGTCAGGTCCTGCTTTTAGTTTCCCTTTCAGATCTTCTTTCTCAACTTCTGTTGATGAGTGGGATCATTCCATACTCATCTTTATCTTTCTGACTTAGCTCACTTAACATAATTCCTTCTAGCTCTGTCCAAGACGGGTCAGAGAAGGTGGGTTCATTGTTCTTGATAGCTGTATAGTATTCTATTGTGTATATATACCACAGCTTTCTCAGCCACTCATCTGTTGTTGGGCACCTGGGTTGCTTCCAGGTTTTAGCTATTATGAATTGTGCTGCTATGAACATAGGAGTACACACCTCTTTTTGGTTGGGTCTTATGGAGTCCTTGGGGTATAATCCCAGGAGATGAATTACTGGATCATATGGAAGGTCCATGTCTAGCCTTCTGAGAGTTTTCCAGACTGCTCTCCACAGAGGCTGTACCAATTTACATTCCCACCAGCAATGTAAAAGGGTTCCTCTGTCCCCACAGCCTCTCCAGCATTTGTTGCTGCTGTCCTTTTTGATGTATGCCATTCTTACAGGAGTGAGGTGGTATCTCAATGTTGTCTTAATTTGCATTTCTTTGACAATCAGTGACCTAGAGCAGTTTTTCATATGTTTGTTAGCCTGTTGGATCTCCTCTGAGGTGAATGTTTTCTTCACATCCTTTGCCCATTTTTGGATGGGGTCATTTGCTTTTTTGGTGCTAAGTTTGCTGAGCTCTTTATATATTTTGGTGATTAGTTTCTTATCTGATGTATGGCATGTGAAGATCTTCTCCCATTCTGTGAGGGGTCTCTTTGTTTGCTTAATAGTTTCTTTGGATGTGCAGAAGCTTTTCAATTTGATGTAGTTCCACTGGTTTGTTTTTGCTTTAGTCTTGCTTGCAATTAGGTTTGATTCATCAAAGATGTCCTTGAGGTGTAGGTGGGAAAGTGTTTTACCAATGTTTTCCTCTAAGTATTTGATTGTTTCTGGTCTAACATCCAGGTCATTGATCCATTTGGAGTTGATTTTTGTTTCTGGTGAGATAAAGTGGTTCATTTTCATTCTTCTGCATGTTTCAACCCAGTTTTCCCAGCACCATTTATTGAAGAGAGCCTCCTTCTTTCATTTAATCCTTTGGGCCTCCTTATCAAAGATTAGATGTCCATAGGTGTGGGGGTTTAGTTATGGACTTTCAAATCTGTTCCACTGGTCTCTGTGCTTATTTTTGTTCCAGTACCATACTGTTTTGATGATGATGGCTTTATAATATAGTTTGAGATCTGGGAGTGTGATGCTTCCATTTCTGTTTCTTTTCCTCAAGATGGTTTTGGCAATTCTAGGTCTTTTCAGGTTCCAGATAAATGATTGTAGTGTTTGTTCTATTCTCTTAAAGAAGCTTGGTGGAACTTTGATGGGTATTGCATTAAATTGTATATGGCTCTGGGGAGAATATTCATTTTGATGATATTTATTCTTCCAATCCATGAGCATGGGATGTCTTTCTATTACTTGGTGTCAGTTTCTATTTCCTTGAGTAGCGACTCATAGTTTTCAGTATACAGGTCTTTCACTTCTTTGGTCAACTTTATTCCTAGGTATTTTATTGATTTTGCTGCAACAGTGAATGGGAGTGATTTCTGGATGTCTTCTTCTTCAGATTTAGTGTTTGCATACAGAAATGCCACTGATTTTTGTGCATTGATTTTGTAGCCTGACACCTTGCTATATTGCCTAATGACTTCCAGTAGTTTTCTGCTGGATTCTTTAGGTTTTTCTATGTATTCTATCATATCATCTGCAAATAGTGAGAGCTTGACTTCTTTCCTTCCAATATGTATTCCTTTGATTTCTTTCTCTTGCCTGATTGCTATGGCAAGAACTTCCAATACTATGTTGAAGAGTAATAGTGACAGTGGATAGCCCTGTCTAGTCCTTGATCTGAGGGGGAATGCTTTCAGTTTCTGTCCATTGAGTATGATGTTGGCTGTAGGTTTGCTATATATGGATTCCACTATCTTGAGGAATTTCCCATCTATTCCCATTCTTTGTAGAGTTTTGAGCATGAATGGGTGTTGAATTTTGTCAAAGGCTTTCTCTGAATCTATTGAGATAATCATGTGGTTTTTGGTTTGCTTTTATTGATGTGGTGAATGACATTGATTGACTTATGGCCTTGCATTCCTGGGTGAATCCCACTTGGTCGTGATGAACAATTTTTTTGATGTGCTGCACTGTATCCGGTTGGCCAAGATCTTGTTTAATATTTTGACATCTATGTTCATCAGAGATATTGGTCTGTAGTTTTCTTTTTTTGTTGTTTAACCCTGTGAGACTATAGACCCAGGGTCATTATGGGGTGCAGAAGCTAGAAGGTCTGGCTACTGTAACTGCTTCTCTGCTGAACATGGGCATTGGCAGGTCGATCCACACTCCCAGCCTGTCTCTCTCTTTCCCTAGTGGGGCAGGGATCTTGGGATATGGAGTTCTAAGACACATTGGCATGGTTGTCTGCCCAGGAAAGTCAGGTTGGCGTCATAGTAACATCTGGAACCTGGTGGCTGAAAAAGAGTTAACATAAAGCCAAACAAATTGTTGACTAATCATGAACCTAAAGGCTGGAATATTGCAGATGAACATTTGGGGTCTCCATTTTGAGGATAGCTAAGAGGCCTATTTTAGTTATATTCCAGTGGGCCATGACTATACTAGTTTTTCCCTGAGCCTGATTTCTAATATGCAGGTGAATCTAAGTTGTGACCAGTTATTTTTTAACTAGACACTTTAGGTAGCAAGAGATATGCTGCTGCTGAACTATGTGTTGGGCAACCTGTTATCCAAATGCCTCAGGATGCTTTGGGGACTCTTTGCTGGAGCCCCTGTGCATTTTCCTCAAGAGCAGTCTCTGAGTTGACCTCCAGTGAACATCCCCATGGAGACTGCATTTGCTGAGAGGACTACTGGACAGGCGCACCTGCTGGGTGTGTGCAGAGATGGCATGCACATGTGCGCTGCAGCCTCAGGACACATGCCATTTTACAGTGTCTTCACCCCCAAGGCTTGTTTACATTTTTTTCTCTCTTTTTTCTTTTATTGGGGAATTAATGTTTTACATTCAACAGTAAATACAATAGTTTGTACATGCATAACATTCCCCAGTTTCCCATATAACAACACAACCCCCACCAGGTCCTCTGAATCCTTCTTGGACCTGTATTCTCCCCACCCACCCATCCCAGAGTCTTTTACTTTGGTGAGATACGCCAATTCCTTTTCAGGTTCTACTTGTGTTTTCTTTTCTGATCTTGTTTTTCAACTTCGGCCTGAGAGTGAGATCATCCCATATTCATCCTTCTGTTTCTGACTTATTTCACTCAACATGATTTTTTCAAGGTCCATCCAAGATCGGCTGAAAATGGTGAAGTCACCATTTTTTACAGCTGAGTAGTATTCCATTGTGTATATATACCACAACTTGCTCAGCCACTCATCTGTTGTTGGACACCTGGGTTACTTCCAGGTTTTGGCTATTACAAATTGTGCTGCCAAGAACATATGTGTACACAGATCATTTTGGATGGATATATTGGGTTCCTTAGGATATATCCCCAGGAGAGGAATTGCAGGATCATAGGGTAGGTCCATTTCTAGCCTTCTGAGAGTTCTCCAGACTGTTCTTCACAGAGGTTGGACCAATTGACATTCCCACCATCAGTGTAGGAGGGTTCCTTTGACCCCACACCCTCCCCAGCATTTGCTGCTGTTACCTTTTCTGATGTATGACATTCTCACAGGAGTGAAGTGGTATCTCATTGTTGTCTTTATTTGCATTTCTCTGACAATCAGAGACTGAGAGCAATTTTTCATGTGTTTCTTGGCCTTTTGGATCTCTGCTGTGGTGAATATTCCGTCCATGTCCTCCCACCATTTTTGGATGGGGTTATTTGTTGTCTTGTTGAGTTTGTCAAGCTCTTTATATATGTTGGTTATTAAACTCTTATCTGATGTATGGCATGTAAAGATCTTCTCCCATTCTGTGAGGGGTCTCTTGGTTTGGGTAGTGGTTTCTTTTGCTGTGAAGAAGCTTTTTATTTGATGTAGTCCCATAGATTTATACTTGCCTTAGTCTTCTTTGTTGGATTCGTTTCATTGAAGATGTCTTTAAAATTTATGCGGAAAAGAGTTTTGCCAATATTTTCTTCTAAGTATCTGATACTTTGTGGTCTAACATCCAAGTCCTTGATCCACTTGGAATTTACTTTTGTATTTGGTGAAATATAGTGGTTCAGTTTCATTCTTCTGCATGTCTCAACCTGTTTTTTCCAACACCATTTGTTGAAGAGACTCTGCTTTCCCCATTGAATAGTCTGAGCCCCTTTGTCAAAGATTAGGTGTCCATAGGTGTGGGGGCTCACTTCTGGGCTCTCAATTCTATTCCACTGGTCAGTGTGTCTATTCATGTTCCAGTACCAAGCAGTTTTGATGACAATGGCCCTCTAATACAATTTGAGATCTGGGAGTGTGATGCTTCCGGTTCTGTTCTTTATTCTCAAGATTGTTTTGGCAATTCTAGGTCTTTTCTGGTTCCAGATAAACATTTGTAGCATTTGTTCTATTCTCCTAAAAAATGTGCTTGGGATTTTGATGGGGAGAGCATTAAATTTGTAGATGGCTCTGGGTAGTATATTCATTTTGATGATGTTAATTCTACCAACCCATGAACATGGAATATCTTTCCACTTCTTTGTGTCTTTTTCAATTTCCTTGAGTAGTGACTCATAATTTTTCAGTATACAGGTCTTTCACTTCTTTGGTCAGGTTCACTCCTAGATATTTTATTGTTTTGTTGCTATAGTAAAATGAATTGCTTTCTGGATTTCAATTTCTTCTAGCTTAGTGTTTGCATAGAGGAATGCCACTGACTTTTGAATGTTAATTTTGTAGCCTGACTCCTTACTGTATTGCCTGATGATTTCCAAAAGCTTCTTGCTGGATTCCTTAGGTTTTTCTGTGTATACTATCATGTCATCTGCAAATAGGGAGAGTTTGACTTCTTCTCTTCCAATCTGTATCCCTTTAATTCCTTGGCCCTGTTTTTAGGTTCAGCTTCATCCTTTGACAATTTGAAATTCAAATGATCCAGGAAATGCAAAACATTTCTTACAAGTGAGGTAAAAACACCCAAGCAGCTGGAGCTGAAGCTGACCCTGGTCTGTGGCTTAACTAAAACATCCACTCTGCAGATATTTCTACATAAAGAAATTGCAACATAAAGAAAATAAATGTTTAATTAAAACCCCAAACTGTCGAGAGCTGCTCAGTTTTACAAACTTTAAACGGTACTTTGATTCCAGGATGCAGCCTGTAAACAGCATTTTGTCTGGCAGGGCTTGAATAGAAATGTCAAGGGCTCAAACTTTGTGAATCTTACCACCACTTTCTTAGTCTCTCTTGGAAAATTCCATTGGAAAAGAGTGTTTCAAAGGCTGCTAAATTTCAGGGTTTGGTGGGAAGGACTGGGTTGGGAGGCAGGGCCTTGGCTGAGGATAGAGGCTTCACTGCCTGCAGGGTGAAGGTTGACTTTCTTGTTCACCCTCCAGCTTCTTCTCCATCCACCTTCCCTTCCTCCCTGTCTGGGGCAAAGGGCTTGGAGGGAAGGGAGCTAGCTGATGAGGTGGTTCCCTGGTTCACCCACACTCTACGTGTTTATAGACAGTGATTGTGGTTGACTTTGTCATCAAGTTGGGTTTGACAGGAAATGTTAACAACTTCAATAGCAGTTAGAGCAAAACCTGGGGTGTTGTTATCTTGGACTAATGATAATATTTGTACAGAGTGCTCTTGTTCATGTGTGTTTAAGGCCAAAACATATACATCCTTTGCTGTATAAGTGATGAGGCTTAGTGGCAGATGAGAAAATTTGAATGAGTTGTGTGACTTTCAGATATTAACTTTTAAAAGTTGAAGGGTCAGGTCAAAATTTTGGTTTCTACCAAATGTGTGTTTTTTAAAACCTGATGCCGCTCATTTGAGTTTGAAAGAATGAGCCTCTATTTTTATTTTCCTTACTGGAAATTTAGTGTTTTTAAAGCATAGAAAATCATGTAGAATAGTTCACTAACAGTATTAAATATATCTAATAGCAAATTCACTTATTTGTATGTCCATTAATATACCCATTTAGTGTTTAATTTTCATTATTTCCCAAATAATAGACTTTATTCATTTATTTTTGAGCTGTTTAGAGTCCGTAAACATACTGTCTAAAATGAAAGACTATCTGGAAATTCTTTTTCAGAGCAAAATGGCAGTCAGTGTGGGTGAGTATGATAAGGCTAGAGGGTAATACAAATGACATGAGAGAGAGAGAGAGAGAGAGAGAGAGAGAGAGAGAGAGAGAGACCTAGCTCATTTGGATGATGTGCGGTTTTGCCATGTGTGTGACCCAGGTTGTGTCTAACTTACCCCACTGTATTGAAAGAAGCTTTGGTGCTGTGGTGGTCTCCCTGTGTCTCTCCCTCTGCCTTTTTGCCTATTTCTTTAGAAAAGAAAGAGAGGGAGGAAGATAGAGCAGTAGATAGAGATAGAGATCTAAAAGGTAAGGAGAGGATGATGACTGGGTGAAATGCATATTGAGTAGATCATTAAGATATTTGGTAAGGCTTTTTTTTTTTTTAATAAGATGGGGAACCTCTGGAGAGTTTATATAATAATAATAATAATAATGATAATAACCTAATCTGATTTCTTTTTTTGAGATCATTCTAATTACCAATAGCTTGATAATGCATTGTAGGAAGAAAAAAAGATAGGGAAACTGATTAAAAAGTGTTTGCAATAATCCAGGAAATAAGTAACGATGATTTGGTCAAGGGTGAAGGTTTCATTAGAACTTGACAATATGACATCTGATTACTGGATACATTTTTGACATAGCACTAACCAGATTTCCAGAGACATTTGTTATGAACGATGAGGAAAATTAGTATTAAAAATTATTACTCCAAATGCTGGGTAGGATAAAAATAAAGTTGCCATCAACTTGATTGATTCAAATTGTATGATTATTTCGGTTATTTTGAATGAACAAGATTTCTTGAGGAAGGTTAACAGGCCTACAAATGTACTTTTGAGATTCCTATGAAACAAAATCATATGGTACTGGGAAGACACAATATTTCCTATGTAAAAAGACTTTTGTGCTTCCACCATCCCAGTTCTAATCGCCAGAACTACCATATACCAAAGCTCAGTAACATCTTTAAATTTCATCTTATATAATTAGACTGTGTCCAGAAATAACTGTCACTTGTATGATTTACCATGTCATGTTTCCAAATTATACCAAAATGTTTTATTAAATAATCATATAATTAAAAAAAACTAAAATGTGAATTTTCTGAATACTTTCTGTGATTATAAGCATTCAAAAATAAAGGAGATATAAAGAGGTTAGCTGAAATATTTTTATCTATGTAAATACCAGATATATACCAAGATTGTATGAATCTTAGAAGATAACCGTAGAGATTTGTAGTCTATTTCCACAAATAACTCCTGTCAGTCATTATTTCACAGAGTCCTTTAAATCCCTACTAATGTTGCTGAACGAATGTCACATGGAACTGTTGTGCTTAAATCTGTTTTGTCATCTATTTTCTGGATTTCTAAACTCAGAATCTGAATTTGACTTTCCAATCCTGAGAAGACATGATAAACAAAATACAGGCATGTATTGTTAATTTAAATAAAGCATTTCTGCTCTAAAGATGCATGTTTATCTCCACTAGTGACTTACTGGGTTAAATAAAAAAAATGAAAAAAACATGAATATGGGTATATATTTAAAAAGTACATAAGGAAATAGATTAAAATTTTATAAAGAAAGGATTCAGGTAAGTCAACCCATTCAAACCAAATTGGGTAAGTCAACCCATTCAAACCAATTGGTTTCGCTTTTTGTCATGACAAAAGTAAATTGCAATGATATACTGATATTTGATATTAAATATTAGCATCTGGATCATGGTCAATGGCTAGAGAGCTCGCTGCTAATTTTAGAAAAGAAAAATGCATATCTCCATTACTTTACTTCCAAAGCAGGATAAAGTTCTAGCTGACTAATTTCAAGCAATGGATTCCTAAAGCTTCAGTCAATACCATATCCCAAGAAGTAATATGGCTGTGAAGCATGGGTTAGATACCTATGTGTATATTACTATTCATCTTCTGACAGACAGGAGACAAAACCATGAAGAGACTGACTGGGGAAATGGCTTAACTGTCCTCGGAGTGCCAGCTGTATATACCTCAAGTCCCTGCTTCTCTGAATTTCATGTGTCAGAGCAGTTCTTTGACTTCACTCTCTCCCTCTCTGTTTCATGTGAAACACATTCTCTCTTTGAAAATATAAATACTTAGTGTTACTATGGAAAATAAACATAAAGACAAAAAGCTCAGAGTGTTTTGCAGACACCTATCACAGATGTATGAGAGACTGGATCCATGTGGCAACAACTGTACTGAATCCATTAACCTCTCCTACAAAGAAAGAAAAAATAAGTGAACCCTCCTGAAGGTCAGATCTGCTAAGACCTCTTTTTGCTTCATGAATAGTCCTCAGGGAATTGTGACTTTTTTTTTTTAATTCCGCTGTGGCCTCAAGGATTTAGCGCTTGAATCATTACCAAAAGATTTATATTAGACCAATTTCTGGACCTGTTTGTTTCATCACACATTTCTATTCTTGTTCAAGTTTTGGCATGATTTCCATAGTGCAGCTCAAGTTCTGTTTGAAGTTACCGAACTTAAATCAAGCTGGCTTTCTGACCTCAGTCTATTTCTGATATAGTCTTATTTCTGTCTATGAAAGCTATCATAGTTTCTTAAGGAAACAGACCCTCTGGCATAACCTTTACTACTGTAAGTATGTCCAGTATTATATTTTTATTTATCTACTATTGAATAGAGTCAGAGAGAAATTGAGAGGGGTTGGGGAAACAGAGAGGTAAAGAGACAAAGAGACTCCTGCAGCCCTGTTTCACCACTAGTAAAACTTTCCCTCTGCAGGTGGGAACCAGGGACTTGAACCTGTGTGCTTATGCACTATAATGTGCATGCTTAAACAAGTATGCCACCACCCGGCCCCCAGAATATTGCTTATCTTGAAACCAATACATTTTTAAGTGAACTATTTTATATAGTGGTTATCTGATAAAAATTGACATTCTCAGTATTCTTATGAAACTTTGTAAGGTTAATTGAACTTTAAAGCATTTTAAAGACTTTATTAATTTTTATGAGTAGGATATGCTAGAGACTGAACTTCACATATGCAAGTACTGTGTTCTATCACTAAGATATTTCTCTATTTGCACAGTTATTTAAACATGGGCAATAAATTGACAGTGAGCCTTAGAAATATACTTAATGTATGTTAATGCAGTGCCAGAATTCTTGGCAAAATTTATCTTTGAAGATTATCTATGCTCCTATTAATTCAACATTTCTGTAGCAATGACTATGGAAAGAATGTTAGTATACATTGGAAGTGACTCTTGTTATAGCTGGGGCTTCACTGTACTGAGAGAAAGAGAGAGAGAAACATATATATAGAGAGAGAGACAGAGAGAGAGAGAGGGAAAGAACACCACAGCACCAGAGCTTCTTTCAAAAAAGTAGCTCATTTGTTAATAGTTGCTGATCTCATTGTTTCTTCAGGTAAGACAAAAGAAAATCGAAGTGTGAAGCAAATATTGATAGAAAAAAAGAGAAAAAAATGAGGATGTAGAAAAAAAATCAGATGTGTCGCTACTACATGGTATAATAAACCAAAAATAGGTTAAGATCGATGAAGATCTTGATGAAACTGATTAACAAAGATTCTCTTGATTTCAAGCTTTAATTTTTTTTTTTTTGCATTTTCTTCTAGTGATGAAAACTTCCTCAGGCTCCTTGACTTACTTCCTCAGGAAGTCATCTGTGAATTTTTCTACAGCTCCTAGACAGGTATGTTACTCAATTCACACTTCAGAAACCTCTATGTGTGTCTTATTAATTACCCACTACTAAATGTTAAGCATAATGTTGTTGGGAAATGTGTGTGGGGAACTGAATTTAGGCCTTGAAGTTCTAGACAAAGAAGGCTATTTCTAGTCCCATTTAGAGATCACTGAGCATTATAACAGCTAGAATTTCTGGTTTTTTTTCAACTAAATATAAAGACGACGGCACAAATGACTCACTGAGGTTACTGTTTTTGGTGAGGGAAAACATTCTATGTGTGAAGTGAAAAATATATTTGATGAAGGTACATACTAGAATATGGCAGAGCAAATGAATGTATTTCCTCTCCTTGCTACATATATTATTGAAGGGTACTGCTTAGTTCCTTTTCTGGTAGGTTGCCACAATATACCCGAGTTTCTGTTAATGGAATGCACATAGAAGTGAGGTGTGTTACTTCAGCCTCAACACATAAGATTATTTCAGACATTTTCCAGTGTTTATTTTTCCATTTGGAAACAAAATTGAGGGTCCAGAATTACAGCTGAAAATAGTAGCATGGTAGTGCTAGATAAGGTATGAGCTAGGGATTTTGAGTAACTGTACATTACTATTACTTAAGACTCAAAACCCAACCTGGACTCAGGTGTGACATAGGAAACACAAAGTTTTATTAAGATACTGCTAGCAGGAGCAACTTACTAAGATGGTCATAAGAGTTCTGTTCAGTACAACACACACACATACACACACACACACACACACACACACACACACACACACACACACACACACATTACTGGAGCTGCCAGGCCTGTAAGATAATTTACTTGGTAATATTTTGGCTTTGTCATGCATACTTCCTAGGTTTCAGTCTGACTCACATTACACTGAGGAAATCTTCGTTGCTGTGTTGTTTTTAGCATATCCTGACATAGGCACATTGGTGCTTTATTTTTGTTACTGTTAGGGTACAAGTGTTTAAAAGCAAAACTAGAATGATTGCTTTTAGATCAGACTCTGATATAATTTATAAAAAATATGATTATATTATTGTAGCAGTGATCTGACTCAAGCTATTCTAACTTGATCTTTGCTTTTCAACCAAGGTGTTTAGAAAAAACACTAAATCAGGTAGCTTATTTCAGAGTTGCATTTAGAAATTATTACTGTCCTGCAACTGCCTGTCTAAATAATTTCTTACACTGAGTTTTGAAATAATTTTTCTAACCTTTCCCCATATTTGTTTTTTAAAGGTTCCCTAAGTATTTTATTTTATTTTATTTTATTTTATTTTATTTTATTTTATTTTATTTTATTTTACCTAAGCGCTGCTTAGCTCTGGTTTATGGTGATGCAGGGATTGAGCCTGAGACATTTGGAGCCTGAGGCATGACCTTTATGCTATCTACTTCCACCCTCTACCTGAGTCTTTATAGTCTTCCTCTTCCTTAATTCCCCCTTCTGTTAGTTCTCATCCTATCTTAAAAATAAGACACGATGACAAAAAGTAACTCTATCTACAAAGACTGAATGTCTGAACATTTGATGAGTCAAGGCATTGTGGATGTAGTGATACATCTGTCATTGCTGTTCTTGTTATTAATGAGAATCTAATTAGACTAATCAGTTTTAATTAATATTCTGTCATGTAGAAATCTAATAAAGTACTATGTCTAGGAAAATTGATCTGGCCTTGATGCTAATTACTTTCGTAGACGCTAAGCTTTATAAAATAGCAATTGATTGCTTCCAGGCAGCCCACTTTCTGTTTCTCTTCGTCTACTGTTGCTTTCTTACACATTGTGTTTTCTACTTAAATTGTCTCCTTAATTCATTTTTTGTTTCCGCTTTTAATTGATTCTAACTCATCTTGATCTTTGTCACAACCTGAAGAGAGTAGGCTGTGGCACATGGCAGAGGGAACATTCCTCAATTAAGTTTATTTCTCTGAGGAATGTTCCAGATAATTGTCCTATAATCCTAAAGGCTGGCTAGACAGTAAGGCTGACAGGCTTAGACTGAGGTCAAACTCCACATAAATCAAAAGTGAGAGAAAGCTGGAGCTGTGATTGAAATCATATATAGAATAGCAGTAGTATTTACATTATAAAATATGTCAAAAATTTTACATGGTATTTGTTTATCATAGTTTTCTCAGAACAGTATGATATTTCTAAAGTTAAGTAAATAGATATTTTCAAGAATCAGGTGTCTGATGTTTTCTCTGATGCTATTTAAATCTCTTTGAAATAAGAATAATTTCAGATAACTTATGTTCTCTTTTAGTCATAATTAGACTAAGAATCCAGAAGACTGACAGATTTTTAAGTTGTTTTGCTCATTAGCTGTGCATCTAAGCTTTTTATTAAATTGTTCTTGGAAACAAAATTTAAACATACTTCCTTTTTTTAAAATGAATGACAAATTTTAAAGTTTATTTTAGTTGTTTTAAATTCAAGAACATTTGGAAATTAAATGAAAGCATGGGATCCATGACCTTGGTAAATTTTTTCTTATTGTATTTTCTTAACCACTGGTTTAGACATTGATAATCTACACTGAGTATCTGATTTTTTTTAAACATAAGCTCCAGGAAATGAGCAACTCTAAAGGTTTCTGAGATCCCTACCAAGTGCTACAAAATTATATTGGGAGCATACCAATGGTTTTATCCATGTCTGTCTCTATAAATCTACTATTTTCACATATATTTGAGTCTAAAGTGAAATTAAGTAGAACTGATACTGAATTAGTGATTATCTATTCTTTAGCCTAGTGCTTCTCATAGTGTAATCTGGCACACCAATAATCTATGAACTATTTTTTTTGTCTTTACACAGATAAGAGCTTCTGCTATAGTGAATATCACCCTAAGTCATTGCAACTGCTGTTTAGGTTAGCCAATATTCATTTTTCATAGTAAGTCTTATCAATGAAGAAAGCAGCAAGCTAAAGTACATTCTGGAACAGACTTTTCATTTCATTATATGTTATCACTTTGAGTAGCTCCAAAGTGTTCAGTGTAGCCATGTTGAAAATACTAAAGTCGTTTTCCTTGATGACAAATATTTACACAGGTTATAGAATAAAGGTGAGGGAAGTGAACTCTATCCAATAATGGCTGAGTGGTTTCACTCTATGTAAAGTATATCAGAGAAGTATACAGTTGATATGATTATAATCAGTGAAAAATAATCTGGTTGATATTTGTAAGTGATGAAAAGTTTGAAACATATTTACATTAAAAAAATGATAAGGAATTATCAAGAATTTCTGATTGTTGGCTAGGTATGTATTTCAGAAAAATAAAGAGAGAATATATTTAAAAAAAACACAGAGAAAAGATATGCCACATTCTATAGAAAGTCTACAGTGTACTGAGAGATGAAGGAAACTCGAGCTCAAGGATTCTACTCTAAATTCTAAGGATGTGCCCCAGATCGTTTTGTCTTCTTTGTGCTTATTATTTTTTAAATTTTTTATTTAAGAAAGGATTAATGAACAAAACCATAAGGTAGGAGGAGTACAACTCCACACAATTCCCACCACCCAATCTCCATAACCCACCCCCTCCCCTGATAGCTTTCCCATTCTCTATCCCTCTGGGAGCATGGACCCGGGGTCATTGAGGGTTGCAGAAGGTAGAAGGTCTGGCTTCTGTAATTGCTTCCCCGCTGAACATGGACGTTGATTGGTCGGTCCATACTCCCAGTCTGCCTCTCTCTTTCCCTAGTAGGATGGGTCTCTGGGGAAGCAGAGCTCCAGGACACATTGGTGGGGTCTTATTTTTATTACCTTTGCAGAATAGTTGGAATTTAAAAGAGACCAGTTAGGAAGGCTGACCTATAATTCTTAAAGTTTTTGGTCACTCAGAAACTTTTGTGAAATCAACACCTGGAAGTTTTGAGTTGTACTCAATTAGTTTTGACCAAGAGGTCTGATTAGAAGAATGAAAACCTCCCCACCTGCAGGGGAGTCGCTTTACAAGTGGTGAAGCAGAGAGTTCCAGGAAGATGGCGGACTGAGAAGCTTCTAGCAGTGTGAGCTCTGATCACATCTTATAGAAACGGTAGGATTTTCTGCCTTTAGAGGCCAGTCAATAAGGGTTCCTAGCTGTGACACCAAGGAGGTGACTATAATTTAATTTGGGTTAAGAATTAGAGTAAAGGTGGCACGGACTAGCAGTTGGGCTGCTCCAGACTTCCCAGGCGGCGGCGGGCAAGGCGGGTGCGCCGGGCATTGTCCTCCGCCCGGGAAGGCAGCTCCTCCGCCGGTTGCAGAGCGCTGCTGGGCGGCCGGCAGAGGACCCGGAGGGAGCACTATAGCTCGGGGGTTTTCTCTTGGGAGTCTCCAGGTACCACTGCGACCCTGAGGGTGGATCCAAAGACTTCTTAAATATAGCTCTCATTGGATCAAAGGACTTGGAGCTAGTTTTCATTTTCGAGAAATCCTTTAAAAAAGTCTGAAGGGAGGGTTTCCCGGAAGATGGCAGACTGAGAAGCTGCTAGCAGCGTGAGCTCTGATCACATCTTCTGGAAACGGTAGGATTTTCTGCCTTTAGCAGGCCAGCGAATAAGGGGTCCTAGCCGTGACACCAAGGAGGTGACTATAACTTAATTTGGGTTAGGAATTAGAGTAGGAAAAAAAGGGGAAAATTCTTTTTTCTTCCTTTTAATTTTCAAGCATACCTTCTCCCCCCCCCCATAAGCAGTCCCTGGGGACCAGCTCCTAGCAGGATACCCAACACCACCAAACAGGGTGCTTTTTTGAATTCACTGATACACATTTGGGAATTTCCTTGCACTACTCCTTAATTACAACTCTTTTTCTTATCTTCTCCATTTTCTCTCTCTTGTCTCTCTCTCTCTCTTTTTTTAATCTTGTCATACACTTCTTCCTTCTTCTTTGCCTTTCTGAATTTGTGAATTATTTGGGGGAAGAAATCTGACTCAGAGTGGACTCTCTATGTGTGTATCTCTGCTCTACTTCCCTTTCCCCTCTTGTTACCCTTAGAATATACAGTGGATAGTAGATTTGCATAACTGTCTATTCTTGCTATCCTCTCTTTCTTTTCTCTTTCTTCTTCACTGGGATTTGGTTACTATTTTTTCACGGACTGGAGAAAATCTTTGGCTAACTGGTAATGATTAAACTACTTCAATACTTCAGTTGCTACTGTAATTCCTGAGGTTGGTGAGTGCAATTGTCGTAAAGGTATTTAGTACAGGGTTACTTGTACTCAAGACACAACAACTGAGGAACAACAGAGCATAAAAAAAGAAGAAAAAAACACATAAATAAAAAAATGGGGGAAAAAAAAGGGTAGATCAAAAACAAATAAAACTGATACTCCAATGAATGAAGACAAGAGCCCAGAAGAAACTACAAATCAGCCAGAAGTAACCATAGATAAGAAAAGTATGCAAGCAATAATAAACTTATTAATCACAGAAATGAAAACAACATTGGAGGAAAGGAATGGCAGTATTAGGGAAACAACAGTTGAGACCCCCAAGGTAATACTGATTATCTTGAGGCAACTAGAGAACTGAAAGCTAAAATAGCTGTAATGAAGAAAGAAGCTGAGGCAAGGGAAAGCAGACTAACAGAAGCAGAAAACAGAATTAGTCAGACAGAGGATGAGTTAGAGAAAACTAAGAAAGAGGTGAAAGAGCTTAAAAAGAGATTGAGAGACACTGAAAACAACAACAGAGACATATGGGATGATCTCAAAAGAAGTAACATTCGTATAATTGGCCTGCCAGAGGAAGAAAGAGAGGAAGGGGAAGGAAACATTCTAGAGGAAATAATAGAAGAAAACTTCCGAGACCTGAATAACAGAAAGAACATCAAGATTCAAGATGCCAACAGAGTACCAAACAGAATCAACCCAGACCTGAAGACACCAACACATCATAGTCACAATGAGAAGAAGTAAGTATAAAGAAAGGATCCTAAAGGCTGCAAGAGAGAAACAAAAAGTCACATACAAGGGAAAACCCATAAGATTATCTGCAGACTTCTCCACTCAAACTCTAAAAGCCAGAAGGTAATGGCAAGATATCTATCGAGCCCTGAATGAAAAAGGGTTTCAACCAAGGATAATATATCCTGCTAGACTTTCATTCAAACTAGATGGAGGGATCAAAACTTTCTTAGATAAACAACAGTTAAAGGAGGCAACCATCACCAAGCTGGCCCTGAAAGAGGTTCTAAAAGATCTCTTATAAACAAGAACATCACTATAATACTGACATTATATCAGAGCAAACAAATTTTTTTTTTGAACAATGGCACTACAATACATTAAACCCATAATATCAATAAACGTCAATGGCTTAAACTCACCCATCAAAAGGCACAGGGTGGGGGGATGGATCAGAAAACATTATCCAACCATGTGCTGCTTGCAAGAATCGCATTTGTCACAACAAGATAAACACAGACTTAAAGTGAAAGGATGGAAAACTATCATACAGGCTAACGGACCATAAAAAAGGGCAGGAACAGCCATTCTCATCTCAGACACAATAGATTTTAAATTAAATAAAGTAATAAAAGATAGGCAAGGACATTACATAATGATTAGAGGATCAATCAGCCGAGAAGACTTAACAATGATTAACATCTATGCACCCAACGAGGGACCATCTAAATACATTAAGCATCTACTGAAAGAATTTCAAAAATACATCAATAGTAATACAATAATAGTGGGAGACTTCAATACCCCACTCTCACACTTAGATCAACAAAGCAGAGAACCAACAAAGATACAAGAGAATTGAATGAAGAGATCGACAAACTAGACCTCTTGGACATTTTCAGACTACTCCACCCCAAAAAACAGGAATACACCTTCTTTTCAAATCCACATAACACATACTCAAGGATAGACTACATGTTAGACCACAAAGACAGCATCAATAAATTCAAGAGCATTGAAATCATCCGAAGTATCTTCTCTGACCACAGTAGAATAAAACTAACATTTAACAACAAACGGAAAATTATTAAAAGACACAGAATTTGGAAACTAAACAACATGCTCCTTAAGAACCACTGGGTCAGAGACTCACTCAAACAGGAAATGGAAATGTTCCTGGACACAAATGAAAATGAAGACACAACCTATCAAAATATTTGGGACACAGCTAAAGCAGTACTGAGAGGGAAACTTATAGCCATACAATCACATATTAAACACCAAGAAGAAGCTCAAATGAACGACCTTACTGCACACCTCAAGTACTTAGAGGAAGAGGAACAAAGGAACCCTAAAGCAACCAAAAGGACAGAAATCACGAAAGTTAGAGCAGAAATAAACAACATTGAAAATAAAAGAACCATACAATAGATCAATAAAGCCAAATGTTGGTTCTTTGAAAGATTAAACAAAATTGACAAACCCCTAGCCAGACTCACCACACAAAAAAGACAGAAGACTCAAATTAATAGAATTGTAAACGATGCAGGAGATATCACAACTGACACCACAGAAATCCAGAGAATCCTGCAAAACTTCTATGAAGAACTTTATGCCACCAAGCTAGAGAATCTGGAAGAAATGGAACAATTCCTAGAAACCTATGCACTTCCAAAACTGAACCAAGAATAACTATAAAATCTCAATGCACCAATCACAGACAAAGAAATTGAAACCGTTATTAAGAATCTCCCCAACAACAAAAGCCGTGGACCAGATGGCTTCACAAATAAATTCTACAAAACTTTCAGGAAACAGTAAATATCCATACTTCTGAAACTTTTTTATAAGATTGAAGAAACAGGAATACTCCCTTCCACCTTTTATGAAGCCAACATCACCCTGATACCAAAAGCTGATAGGGACATAATAAAAAAGGAAAACTACAGACCAATATCTCTGATGAACATAGATGCCAAAATATTAAACAAGATCTTGGCCAACCAGATACAGCAACACATCAAAAAGATTGTTCATCATGACCAAGTGGGATTCATCCCAGGGATGCAAGGCTGGTTCAAAATCTGAAAGTCAATCAATATCATTCACCACATCAATAAAAGCAAAGCCAAAAACCACATGATTATCTCAATAGATGCAGAGAAAGCCTTTGACAAAATCCAACACCCATTCATGCTCACACTCTACAAAAATGGGAATAGATGGGAAATTCCTTAAGATAGTGGAGTCTATATATAGCAAACCTACAGCTCACATCATACTCAATCGACAGAAGCTGAAGGCATTCCCCCTCTGATCGGGGACTAGACAGGGCTGTCCACTGTCACCGTTACTCTTCAACATAGTATTGGAAGTTCTTGCCATAGCAATCAGGAAAGAGAAAGAAATCAAAGGGATACAGATTGGAAGGGAAGAAGTCAAGCTCTCACTATATGCAGATGATATGATAGTATACATAGAAAGACCTAAAGAATCCAGTAGAAAATTACTGGAAGTTGTTAGGCAATATAGCAAGGTATCAGGCTACAAAATCAATGTACAAAAATCAGTGGCATTTCTTTATGCAAACACTAAATCTGAAGAAGAAGACATCCAGAAATCACTCCCATTTACTGTTTCAGCAAAATCAATCAAATACCTAGGAATAAAGTTGACCAAAGAAGTGAAAGACTTGTATGTTGAAAACTATGAGTTGCTACTCAAGGAAATAGAAAGTGATACCAAGAAATGGAAAGATATCCCATGCTCATTAATTGGAAGAATAAATATCATCAAAATGAATATTCTCCCCAGAGCCATATACAAATT
The DNA here is from genome assembly GCF_950295315.1 of Erinaceus europaeus. Lineage (NCBI taxonomy): Eukaryota > Metazoa > Chordata > Mammalia > Eulipotyphla > Erinaceidae > Erinaceus > Erinaceus europaeus. The sequence goes on along the minus strand of NC_080175.1, from coordinate 82,995,413 downwards.
TAATGCAATACCCATCAAAGTTCCACCAAGCTTCTTTAAGAGAATAGAACAAACACTACAATCATTTATTTGGAACCTGAAAACACCTAGAATTTCCAAACCATCTTGAGGAAAAAAACAGAAATGGAGGCATCACACTCCCAGACCATAAACTATATTATAAAGCCATCATCATCAAAACAGCATGGTACTGGAACAAAAATAGGCACACAGACCAGTGGAACAGAATTGAAAGCCCAGAAGTAAATCCCAACATCTATGGGCATCTAGTCTTTGATAAGGGGGCCCAAAGGATTAAATGGAAAAAGGAGGCTCTCTTCAATAAATGGTGCTGGGAAAACTGGGTTGAAACATGCAGAAGAATGAAAATGAACCACTTTATCTCACCAGAAACAAAAATCAACTCCAAATGGATCAAAGACCTAGATGTCAGACCAGAAACAATCAAATACTTATGGGAAAACATTGGTAAAACACTTTCCCACATACACCTCAAAGACATCTTTGATGAATCAAACCCAATTGCAAGGAAGAATAAAGCAGAAACAAACCAATGGGACTACATCAAGTTGAAAAGCTTCTGCACATCCAAAGAAACTATTAAACAAACAGAGAGACCCTGCACAGAATGGGAGAAGATCTTCACATGCCAGACATCAGACAAGATACTAATCACCAAAATATATAAAGAACTCAGCAAACTTAGGACCAAAAAAGCAAATGACCCCATCCAAAAATGGGCAGAGGATATGAACAAAACTTTCACCTCACAGGAGATCCAAAAGGCCAACAAACATATGAAAAACTGCTCTAGGTCACTGATTGTCAGAGAAATGCAAATTAAGACAACACTAAGATACCACCTCACTCCTGTAAGAATGGCATACATCAAAAAGGACAGCAGTAACAAATGCTGGAGAGGATGTGGGGACAGAGGAACCCTTTTACATTGCTGGTGGGAATGTAAATTGGTACAGCCTCTGTGAAGAGCAGTCTGGAAAACTCTCAGAAGGCTAGACATGGACTTTCCATATGATCCAGTAATTACTCTCCTGGGGTTATACCCCAAGGACTCCATAGCACCCAACCAAAAAGAGGTGTGTACTCCTATGTTCATAGCAGCACAATTCATAATAGCTAAAACCTAGAAGCAACCCAGGTGCCCAACAACAGATGAGTGGCTGAGAATGCTGTAGTATATATACACAATGGAATACTATGCAGATATCAAGAACAATGAACCCACTTTCTCTGACCCATCTTGGACAGAGCTAGAAGGAATTATGATAAGTGAAGTAAGTCAGAAAGATAAAGATGAATATGGGATGATCCCACTCATCAACAGAAGTTGACTAAGAAGATCTGAAAGGGAAACTAAGAGCAGGACTTGACCAAATTGTAAGTAGGGCACCAAAGTAAAAGCCCTGTGGTGAGGGGTAGACATGCAGCTTCCCAGTGGGGGGTGGGAGTGGGTGGGAGGGATGGGTCACAGTCCTTTGGTCGTGGGAATGGTGTTTATGTACACTCCTAGCAAAATGTAGACATATAAATCAGCAGTTAATTAATATGAGAGGGGGAATATCAATTGTATGTCTCAAAGATTTTCAAAACACAAACTGAATCTTTTTAATATATAGGCTGTGTATTTGATATGCGGACTCTCTCAAAAGGCTAGACCAAGTAGATTAGAAGCATCCAATAGCACAGCTATATACAAGATACTGGATACTGTACAGCAAACCATAACATAAGGACTTTTCAAAGTTAACCCAATTACCAAATAATGTGATGATAACATTAACTATAGATTGTCTTTTGGAACCCTAAGACAGTAGGAACCTCACATCTTCACTATAGAGCCCCTTCTTCCCCCAGTCCTGGAACCCTTGGATAGGGCCCACTTTCCCGTATGCATCTCCCAATCCAAACCAAATAATATTGCATCCGCCGATCACAACCTAACTAATGCAACGACTGCCACCTCAACATGCTTCACCTCAGACTGTGTCCAGAGACTTCACGTGTGGAATGACAACCCTTCAGCTTCATTATTCGGGTGAGACCTTTCCTTTTATAGTACACTCTAATTTCATCTCAGGTAGTTCACTTTCTAACAAAGTCCCATAACCTAGATATACACCAGTTTCTGAGAGAGAGAGCTTATGTTCACACATAGTCATAACCTACTGCAAAATATATACCTGAAAGCAGAAGTACACTAGAGTTTGCAGTGAGTACCTCCCTAACACTTCCTCTCCACTATTCCAAGCTTGGGATCCATGATTGCTCAACAATTTGTTTGGCTTCGTATGTTAACTCTCTTTTCAATCACCAGGTTCCAGATGCCACCACGATGCTGGCCAGGCTTCCCTGGATTGAAGACCCCACCAATGTGTCCTGGAGCTCAGCTTCCCCAGAGACACACCTTACTAGGGAAAGAGAGGCAGAATGGGAGTATGGACCGACCAGTCAATGCCCATGTTCAGCGGGGAAGCAATTACAGAAGCCAGACCTTCTACCTTCTGCAACCTTCAACGACCCTGGGTCCATGCTCCCAGAGGGCTAGAGAGTGGGAAAGCTATCAGGGGAGGGGGTGGGATATGGAGATTGTGTGGTGGGAATTGTGTTGCCTTGTACCCCTCCTACCTTATGTTTTTGTTCGTTAATCCTTTCTTAAATAAAAAATTAAAAAAAAACTCCTCAAAGACATTATCTAACTTAAAAAAAAAAAAAGAAAAACAAGTGGTGAAGCAGGTTTGCAGGTATCTATCTTTCTCTCCCCATCTCTGTCTTCCCCTCCTCTCTTCATTTCTCTCTGTCCTATCCAACAATGACTACAACAATAATAACTACAACAATAAAACAACAAGGACAACAAAAGGGAAAGTAAATAAATATATAAAAAAGAATAAAATTCCTTACTTTCTAGTATACAACATTAATCCCCCAATAAAAAAAAGTAAAAAAAAAAATAATGAAATCCCAAGAGATAGAGTCATATGCTTAGAGTACTGAAAAGCATTTCTGAGGAAGGCATAGTGCAATATTAGTCAAGAGTGTAGTCTCAACTAGGGGTTTGAAGGCGACAGATTTTCTAGTGACATAAGCAGTTCACTGCAGAGTTGAAGGCAATCCATGCTCATTGTCCTTGGGAGTCCTGAGAGAATCCAATATAAACAATATCTTAGCCATAGACACTTTGGCATCAAGTAAATTTGACTCATTCTTATACTCAGATTTGTTCTCCCCATACTTTTCTCCAACTCAGAGTCATTCCAGTAATGATCTGATGACAGGAGGAAGCAGAAATTAAAGATATCTATTCATAATCTTTCACATTCCTTTTTCTGTCTGAGTTGTTCAAGTCTGAAGCCTACGGAAACAAAGGGATCAGAGACTGTTAAATTTTTGTGAGTTTTGAATTATTACATGTGATTGGGCATATTATTTTACTAAAACCATTTATACTGCATGGTTTGAAGTAATGGAAGATCTTTGCACTATCTAACAGTAACTGTGTAGTAATATAAAATGTGTGTCAGTTCTCATTTAGAAATAGAGAAGTAACTAGTCCCATAAAATGCATTTGAATGGGCAATAAGGAAAATAAATAAGCTTATGTTCAATTTTGCATCCTGTGAATCCTGCCTATTCAATTCACTGTACAGCTGTTCAGGAAGTTTACTTTCATTTCCAGAGAACTCATGCCAAGCTAATATAAATTTTGTTCCTATAAAAACCAAGTTAGTTTACCTGGGAGCATGCCTGCTTCGTCCTAGTCATGACTCATGTTCAAGCCGAGGCCTCATTGCACTAAGGGCGACTTAGGTGCTGTGGTAAATTTAACTCCCTATTTCTGTTTGAAAAAGTCAGCCTGGAGCAGTGAAGCCCTGAAGACATAAACAGCAGTCCTGTGAATTAATGTTGGTGAATATATTTTGTGACTTTTGTTTATAGATGTCTAAATCAAGAAAAACTACCCAGGACACCATTATGGTGACTAACATGAACATTATCAAGTCCTTGACTTTGAGATTACTGCTGAAATTCAATAAAACTTGGGGATTAAAAGGATATATTGTGTAAATCATTACAACTATTTTCCAATATTATGATTAATCTTTCAGACACTGCCTTACCTATCAGAAAGCAGCAATAGTTGAGTAATTGCTCTTGTCTTTGGCTGATGAATACTGAAAAAAATTGCATATGTAATATTTAGAAGAAAATATTTAAATACTATTATTTTTAAATTTGTTTACCCTCCCCACATCAATCAGATAAATTCATATTTATATAAACATATGGCTATGAGACATGTTATAGAAGAGCACAGCTTGGGAGAATTTCTCCATTGTTATTTGTCTTTTTTTAAGCAAAAAGTAACATTTTATTATATTAACAAAATGTTCTTTTGAGGTTTTTTTTTTTTATTGCATCATGACGTAGAAAAAAAACTGACTGATATTATATGCATAAATTTTGGGTCTTGTTTTTCGGCTCCTATTGATTCCTCATCTCTCAGGGAAGTTGTGACAAAGATTTCAGCTCTTCTAGAAGTCAAAGTTTGGGAGTCAGGCAGTGCGTTAAGCGCACGTGACACAAAATGCAAGGACCAGCGTAAGGACCAGTGTAAGGAGCCCCTGGCTCCCAACCTGCAGGGGAGTCACTTCATAGGCGGTGAAGCAGGTCTGCAGGTGTCTCTGTTTCTCTCCCCCTCTCTGTCTTCCTCTCCTCTCTCCATTTCTCTCTGTCCTATCCGATAACAATGACATCAGTAATAACTATAACAAGGAAAACAAAAGGGAATAATTAAATAAATATAATAAAATTTTAAAAAGAAGTCAAGGTTAGCCTATGAGTTTGTACTCCAATTAGTCTAGTAACTTTGTGTTAACACTTTATGAAATTCTGTTGTTTTAAAAATACCTGAAAAATTGCATTATAAGCTCTTGTGGGTAGAGTAGTAATTCAACGATTCACTATTTACAACGGTGGCTGATGCATTTCTGGGTGGTAGGGAGTATATTAAACTGTTATACTTAGGACTTTCTAAAACTCTAATAAATGCAAAAACCTTGGTTCAAGTCCCTGCTCCTCACCTGCAGGGGGAACCTTCATAAGCAGTGAAGCAGGTCTGTAGATATATTTCTCTCTCCTTCTCTATCCCCATCCTCTTTCAAGTTCTCTCTGTCCTATCAAGAATAACAGAGAGAAGAAAAAAACTCTAATGAAATAGTATGAGCTCTCATAAAAAAGAATTATGAACCCTATGTCTTCTAGAAGCAGTGACAAAACAGGCAGCAAAAAGGATTGACTATAGGCACTTCATAGGAATTATTGTTTTATTTGGTAGATGAACTAACTTCATAAACTTATTAAACTGAAAGAATGCTTCTTCTGTGACTAAAACACTAATTTTGGTTAAGTGCCCATAGTATGAAGTGCAGGACTTGCCCAAGTATCCCGGTTTGAGCCCCCAAGTCCCCACCTGCAGGGAGATCGCTTTGACAAGTGGTGAAGTAGGTCTGCAGGTGTCTCTCTGCCTCTCTTCCTCTCTATCTCCAACTTCCCCCTCTCAATTTCTCTCTGTCCTAACCAATAAAATGGAAAAAAATGGTATCCAGGTGCAGTGGATTTGTAGTGCCTGCACTGAGCCCCAACAATAACCCTGGAGGCAATAAAAGAAAAAAAAATACTAATTTTGAGAAAACCTAATTTTTATGATCCTCAAAAAATAAATAATTTCAAACTAGTTTTTGCTAAAGCAAACAACACTAAAAACTAAGAAGTCGTTCATATATTGGGGAAAAGGAATATGTGGATGATATTTGTACAGGATGCCACTCAGCCAGTTTGAGAGCAAAGCCTACAAATTGTGTAGTTTTCCCTCAGGTATTGTAAATTGACCACATAGCATAAAAATTTGCTTTTAAGAAAAGTGAGATAATGTATGTAGGTTACTTTCTGAGAAGAGAAATTCTAAAACAAGGTAGAATGTGTTATTTGATAGTTTTGTTATGTAACTTGACAGTTGCTTCATTTCAAAGTCCCAAATTAGCTTTTAAATGGTTTATATTGAAAATCAGACTCATGCCTGTTCAAATCTGCTAGTGATTTAAATTATTTTGAGTGTCCAATAATCTATTCTCCCTGTCTTTTTACAATTATGCATTAGTCAGGGTTTTCCAGAAAAAAGAAAAAAAGAATCAAAAGACTAGATAGAGATGTAAAGTGAGTGGAATTTAATTTAAATAATTAACTAAAGTCATTGTGAATTCTGGCAAATCCACAATCTGGAAAGTAGGTTAGCAGACAGGAGATGCAAGAAAGGGTAGCACTACAGAATTCCCTCATCCTAAGATTACCACACCCACTTTTGTTTTAAGAATTCTAATTAGGGGACAAACACAGTCCTTTAGACCACCGACTTGCATGAGACCTCAGGTTTAATCTCTGGAATGACCTTATGCCCAAGCTAAGAAGTGCTCTCACCTTTTCTGTCGTGCATACTCCTTTCTTATTTTGTCATAATAAATACATACATCTTAGAAATACTTTTGGGACTGAGTACTGGCACACCCAATGGAGTGCACATTGTAGTATTATATAGGATTAAGGTGTGCATCACTGAATATCAACAAGCATGTCTCCTTTATCCTGAGTTATGCATCTAATCTAAATATGTCTAATTTAGCCCTTCCTTTATGGTAGCCACTAATTAGTAGGACCACTTCTTTAGAAGAAAAATGAAACTCTGATTTTGCACACCATAAACGCTCTACTTATTTAAAAGAGCACAGTCAGATATGTTTAAAATTCAGTTGATTGTACATGTGTCAGCTGCCTTTCAGTCTCCAAGGTAGTGATCTATAAAATCCTATTTAATTTCTATTTGTGTAAGGATGAAACATTTAATGAGAAATGAACCTTAGAGGTCCACCGACATCTCAAATTAGGATGAGAGAAACAAATGATTATTTTATAGGAATAAAAAATGATTTAATTTTATTTTTAATTTTTTCCTGAAAAATTTACCATTCTCCTTCTCTTGTCATGGATCTATAAATGGTAGCAAATATGACCTATATAAACTATCATAATAAAAATCGAAATAGATTTGAGTCATTATGGAATACTATGCCACTCGTAGGAATATACAAATCTACGGTATGTTCTCACCTTTCATTCAATTATCATTCATATAGTTTTATTTCATGAGAGAATGTAGATGTAAATAGAATGAAAGAAATAACACATGAACCATATGAAACATAAATATTCATTGCTAAGTTCAGCTTTTTAAAATTTTATTGGGGGATTAATGGTTTAAAGTTGACAGTAAATTATAATAGTTTGTAGATACATAGTATTTCCCAGTTTTCCACATCACAATTCATTAGGTCCTCCTCTGTCATCATGTTCCAGGACATGAACCCTCTCCCCCAACACCAGAGCCTTTTCCTTTGCTGCAATACACCAGCTCCAGTCCAAGCTCTGCTCAGTGTTTTCTCTTCTGATCTGTCTTTCGACTTCTGTGTATGAGTGAGATCGCCCCATATTCATCCTTCAGTTTCTGACTTATCTCTTTTAACACGATTTCTTCATACTCCATCCAAGATGGGGTGAAGAAAGTGAAATCACCATTTTTAATAGCTGAGTAGTATTCCATTGTGTACATAAACCATATCTTGCTCAGGGAATCATCTGTTGTTGGACACCTGGGTTTATTCATTGTTAAGGTCAGCTTTTTTTTTTTTTTAACTCCTTATAGTAAGTATTTTGGGTTATATGGTCCTCCTATGGTTTCTTTCTATACTTAACATTTTATTTTATGTCTTCAAAATGCATAAACTACTTTTAGATCTTGAGATATACATATTTAAAAATTAGACATGATGCTAGTAAGAGCATCCAATATTCATCCTTTCCATCTCACTTAAAATGATTCTATAGGAAACATACCATAACTCTAGCTCATAAAATTTCCACTCACTCAGCCTTCCCTATAGGATAAAGTAAAATCTCCTGCATTTAATATCTCGTTCAGTCCATCATCTCGCTGGGTCCCCACACTCTGAGCAAATTTGGTTCTTCCCACAAACACCACTTTACTTTTCTGGTCTGCTAAATTCCACTTACGGCCGTTTTGTGCGTAATTCGTTTAGTGAATCATATTTCAACTGACGTCGTTTGCAAATTCCTTTGACAACCCAAGACTGAGTCCATGACTGTCTCCTTCCTACTTGCATAGTTGTTTGTTTACACAATTACTGTTGCACTTGTCATGTATGTATCTCCCCTGTAGTCTTTTATGTAATCATCTGCTTTTACCTTCAAATTTCTACCACAGTCCTGACACAAAATAGATATTTAATCAATGTTATTGAGTTGAATTAATTGTCATGGGAGTAGTAATGCCTGGATGTGTTTAGCCAGAATAAATCATATATCTTGAATTAAAAACTATGTGTTAGGCTTATGAACAAAGAGAAAATGTTATTACTAAAATATTCTCTGCTAATGAGGTAAAGCAGAAAGTATATATTTAGAGTTTAGTCAGATCAGGCTGGACATTTTTTTTCTTCATTAAAATACAAATGATCTTAAGAATCTTGTGAGCTGTTGAGATATCATTAAAATTTTAGTCTCGGGGGGCAGGTGGTGGCACAGTGGGTTAAGTGTACATAGATTGAAGCACAATGACCTGAGCAAGGATCCCAGTTCAAATCCCCAGCTCCCCACCACAGGAGGGTCGCTTCACAATCAGTGAAGTAGGTCTGCAGGTGTCAGTCTTTCTCTCTCCCTCTCTATCTTCCCCTCCTCTCTCAATTTCTCTCTGTCCTATCCAATAAAATAAAATAATAAAATAAAAATTTAGTCTCAGAAGTAAACCATAGATCTAGGAGCAGATTGAAGGTGAAAGATTAGGAGGAAAAAAGTGAAAACTAAGGGGGAAAAAAGAAGCATCCTAGCCTTCTTTATAATTGATACAGTTATTCTTAAGTATTAAACTGAGCTAGCCTATGGTATTCAGATAATCAAATACCATACGTTATGTGTCTGTGAGGCTAAATTTTAGGAAACTTACATTTAGACTGAGGATTTGAGAGAAATGATTTACCTTTCATAGTGTGCCTCAGTCAACAGTTGATAATCTTTCTCTCCCCCACCCACCAGTTTTAACACATGGATTTAGTGCCTTTGCAATGACTCTACTGCTATCAGCAGCCTTGTTCTTTTCTTTTTTCTTTCTTTTCTTTTCAAAAAATTTTTTATTGTCTGTGTTTATTGGGTAATGATAGCCAGAAATCCAGAGGGAGGAAGGAGATAGAGAAAGAGAGACACCTGCAACATTGCTTCACCACTTGCAAAGACACCTACATCATTGCTTCACCACTTGCAAAGCTTTCCCTTTGTAGGTGGGGACCAGGGGCTCAAACCCAGGTCCTTGCACACTGTAACATGTGCACCCGGTTGGTGTGCCACCAGTCAGCCCCCTTTTTCTTTCTTTTCTAACAGAAACAAAGGCAGCTCTGTATGTCTCTTTCTTTTCTGATAGAGAGATAGAGCTGAAGAGAGACGGAGAGAGAAATAGAGACCCCTGAAGCACTGTTCCACCACTACTGAGGGCCTGGGGCTTGGAGCTGGGTCTTCTTGCTTGGTAATATGTGCACTCCATTGGGTGTGCCAGTACTCAGTCCCAAAAGTATTTCTAAGATGTATGTATTTATTATGACAAAATAAGAAAGGAGTATGCACGACAGAAAAGGTGAGAGCACTTCTTAGCTTGGGCATAAGGTCATTCCAGAGATTAAACCTGAGGTCTCATGCAAGTCGGTGGTCTAAAGGACTGTGTTTGTCCCCTAATTAGAATTCTTAAAACAAAAGTGGGTGTGGTAATCTTAGGATGAGGGAATTCTGTAGTGCTACCCTTTCTTGCATCTCCTGTCTGCTAACCTACTTTCCAGATTGTGGATTTGCCAGAATCTTTATAGGACTTCTTCCTTTCCCCAATATATGAAAGACTTCTTAGTTTTTAGTGTTTGCTTTAGCAGAAACTAGTTTTAAATTACTTAATTTTTGAGGAAAGATCATAAAAATTATGTTTTCTCAAAATTATTATTTTTTTTCTTTTATTGCCTCCAGGGTTATTGTTGGGGCTCAATGCCGGCACTACGAAAGAAAGGAGTCCTATAAAAATGTGTAGTAAGCTGGATCCCAGTGCCCACTGTCCTAAAGGAAGCTTGTCTCTTGTGGTATTTTTCCCCTTCTCTCTGTGTCTCTCTTTCTATCTCAAAATGTCTATCTAAATTAGTGAAACTCATAACTGAACTCTAAAAGAGTGCTGATCCTTTGGCCATTATCAGTTTTTCTTACTTGTGATAGAGAGGAAGAGAGAGAGAGAGAGAGAGAGAGAGAGAGTGAGAGAGAGAGAGAGAGACACCTGCAGCCCTGTTTCACCATTCGTGAAGCTTTCTCCCTGCAGGTCCACACTAGAGGCTTGAACCCAGGTCTTAGTGCACTGTATTGTGTTCTCATTTATTTATTTTTTAATTTTTCCTTTATTGGTGGATTAATATTTTACATTTGACAGTAAATACAATAGTTTGTACATGCATAACATTTCTCAGTTTTCCATACAACAATACAACCCCCACTAGGTCCTCTGTCATCCTTTTCCAGGACCTGTACTCTCCCCACTCCACCCACCCCAGAGTCTTTGACTTGGGCGCAATACACCAACTCCAGTCCAGGTTCTGCTTAGTGTTTTCCCTTCTGGTTTTGTTTTTCAACTTCTGCCTGTGAGTGAGATCATCCCATATTGTGTGCTCTACCAGGTGCATCACCGCCTGGTCCCATAAAATGTATTTCAAAACACTTGAGTAAAGAAGAGATACTTTGGGACTATGGAAATAGTATAATGGTTATGAAAAATTCTTTCACACTTGAGGTTCTGAGGTCCGAGGTTCAATCCTCAGCAGCACCATTAACCAAGGCTAAGTAGTGCTCTAGTCTCTCTCTCTTTGTTAGAAAATAAATTAATTTTAAAAAGTAGACATAAATTAATTAAAAAATATGCTGGGCTGTGGCCATGGCACACCTGGTTATGCACACACACTAGTGTGCAAGGACCCAGGTTCAAGCCCCTGGTCCCTACCTGAACAGAGAAAGCTTCACACTGGTGAAGCAGGGCTGCAGGTGTCTCTGTCACTTTCCCTCTCTTCCTCCCCCTTTCCTCTCAATTTCCCTCAGTCTTTATCCAATAGTAAATAAATAAAAATATTTTAAAAAGAAAAATACTTTGTCACTGGATGATGTTTGATTTTAATGAAATAAAGGACAAAAATTTCTGTCATATATATATATATATATATATATATATATATATATATATATATATATATATATATATATATATATATATATATTTTAAAAAAGCCAGACTGGTGTCCAAAGTGTGATTTAATTTACTGCGTTAGTAAAGGCAACATATGTGACTCTAATTTTTGAATAAAATTTCTTGATTTGAATATGCAAATGTGAAGAACCTATGCTTGGGAAATTCTAACTCATACAGGCTAGTTACATGTTTAAGTTGATATTTGCTCAAGGGGAGATTTTTATAGAGAATACATGCTGCATACAGCTTATTTCTGAAATAAATTTTCAGATGAATTAAAATGTTAATGTTTGAACTTTTATAACTGTCATTTACCCATGAAATGACAAATACCATTGAAGGCATTGTAATAAAACGTCTAACAAAATTACAAAAGGCTTAATTTCTTTGAACATGTGCTCTTTCTGAGTATAATAAATTATGCTATCACCATAACTATGAGTGGACAAAAGAGACTACATTTTTGTTTTATATGAAGCATCAGAACTTGACCTGAATATATTTTAAATCAGCTTTGTATTATTGTCTGATATTCAACACTATGGACGCTCCTATTAGAATATATTTTTATTTTAATCATTTGGCAATTATAAATTCCTGCTCAAAATGCGGCACAGAATTGAGCTGAAGATTAGAATATATTTATTCTCTTTGTTGTGTTTTAAATGCATGCCTTTCCCAATTTGTAGCTATCAATCATGAACATAGTTTTCCTCTTCTGTGCTAGATGATAACTATTGATACAAAATTATAAAATTATGCCTTTTTCAACTAGCAAGTTGAAAACTAACAGCTTGACTATTCAGTCATAAATTTCTTTCGATATTTGTTATCCTCTGTTAACAATATGGTAGTATATCATGAGACTGACTAGAACAATATACTCTCTCATCTTTCTATGTCTGTATCTCTCTAATGATATATCATCTGTCTACCACATATATACATGTATATATTTTTATAATTAGACATGCAATTTAACAGTGAATACATATATAATTTATATATGGAAATATTGACTTAGTCTCCATAACTAGGTAATTGTATGTCAAAATTGCCATTCCTATATCATAGTTTCTCAGTAAGCTAGTTGAAAGATGTTAGATATTCGAACAATCCTCTGAGATATTTTTAATGAATTACAAAGATGGATGGATAGGAGAGCCGGGTGGTGGCCCACCAGGTTGATTGCACATGTTACAACAAGCAAGGGCCCAGGTTAGTGACCCTGGTCCGCGCCTGTAAGGGCAAAGCTTAGCAAGTGGTGAGGCAGGGCTACAGATGTCTGTCTCTCTCCCCCTCTATATCTCCCCCTACCTTCTTGATTTCTAGCTGTTTATATCCAATAAATAAAGATAATAAAATAATTTTAAAAATTAAAAAAAATGGAAGGATGGATATTGACTATTTGAGCATGCTATGTGCTCTGTGAAGCCAACAAAAAGGTTAATTTAAGCATGTGACTAATTCATGGGTGACAACTTCCTATAGTTTTATAATCATATAGTTTAAAGAGAGAGACTCAGTGGTATTCATCACTGTCCATGATGACTATTATTTAAAAGTGTTTTTACATTTATTTTATTCATTTTAATAAAAGGTCTATCTCCCCCTCATTCTCCCTTTCTCCCTCTGCTTCTACCTCAACCCCTTCATCTGTTTTACCAAATAATTTGATTACAGGTGATAACTGTTTGAAGTACAATTATTGACACAAGGGCACACTTCCTCATCCCCCAGTTTGATAGACATCTACACACTACTGCCACCCACCAGTTTAGGTCTTTCTCTGCTATCATGCACGAAGTCCTCCTTGTAACTCTACATCCTCTCCCTCCCATCTTTCACTAGATTACTTTGTTTTTGTGCATCCTATCTTTTGAAATGCAGAACTGTAGAACTTGTCCAGTTATAATCACTGTTTAGACAATTCATACATGTACTGACTTAAAATTGGCTTTCAGTTATGCCCACATCAAGCATTCATAGTATTCTCTGAGGTAGCCATGCTTCTGATAGTCAATATTTATAGAGCTCCTTGTACATGTCCCTTATTATAGAATGTTTGTCCTGGTGATTTATGGTTAAACACTTTATCTCTACCAATTCCCTAAAGAATGTCAGTGTTAGAACATGGATGTAATAGATATTATTTAAAAACATATGTTAGCCTGTATTAGGTATGTATGATCTTAATCCCCCCAAATGGGGCGAGTTTTTGACCTTGTCCCACTGATGCTTGCAATGAAAACCACATTGCATCTTTTTGAACCACTGAAATCTACAACACAATACTGTGTGCTTTACTTACCATATGAGCTGAGTGAGAGAGAAATATCTTTTCTGCTGCATGGACATAATGCCAAAATTATTATTGTTCTATGTCTCATTTAAACTGCCAATATTCCTTATCACCCTTGATTGAGCCTAAATAATCATATAAAAAGAACCTAAGAGTTCTTCCTAACATTGTATTTTCTTTTTTGGTAATATGGTATGTAGTATACAATAGTTTATCTTTGTTTTGAAGAAACATTGGCATACTCTTGACCTGAGCATCTCTACATTTTTCTTACTGACATATCAGTTCTCATAAAGGTTCATATATCAATTCTAATAAGTATGTAAGTGTCAGTTCTCACAAACATCATTAGGTTTTTTTTTTAGCAGTTCTCATAAATGTTATTTCTTCATAATGGTTACCTTCAGTCTTTACAGCACGTGTGATTTAGCATTATTGCCTAGCCATCTCTAAACTTTCATCCTTAATCAGAATACTATCATTATAATGAATCAACATGGTAGTGAAATGTTCTGATAGTTTATATTTTTAGATATATGATAACAAAGGATAGAGTGCCTATCCTTGGTGAAAAACTAAATAGATATCGTGGTGTATTTTCTGTGAATTTAAAGTGTTTCTGATTTTATTTTCCTGACTGAGATAGACTAGAAATTACTGTATATTATAATGTACTTGAGGTTATATTACTTTTTCCTAGTAATATCTATGCCAGTTTTGATTAAGTCTACTGTTTACCTGATTTGTGGTAGCATAAATAGTTTCTCCCAGTCTACTAAATTTTGATAGCAGATGAATTAAAAAAATACAAATAAACGACCTTGCATTATTGAGATATTTTCTTATTTGATCATTTATTTTTGCTACCAGGGTTATCACTGGGGCTTGGTGACTGCATGATTCTATCACCATTCTCAGAAGTCATTTTGTATTCCTTCTGTTTGTTTGTTCGTTTGTTTTTTCCTTCCTTATTGATAGAAGTTGAGAGGCAGAGAGAGATTGGGTGAGAAAGTGGAGAGACTTCTACAGCACTGCACCACCACTTGTGAAACCCCCTGCAAGTAGGAATCCGGGGCTGAAACTAGGTTCTCACTCATGGCAACATGTACACACTACTGGATATGATATCACCCAGCCCTCATTCTTGAGATCTTAAGGAGTAAGTGGCATTTACTTCTCCTCTTACCCCCAAGAGTATATCAATTCTATCTTAAGTATATGGACAGTTTCAAAACCTTTTACTTGGCTTTTCTCCTTATGTAGCTCTTATCTCATTTAGGGTCATACAACCATTTCTCTTGCTTTCAGCAAGCCAAGTTCTGTGACAATCACTCTACCGTCAGTGCTGACCTACAGAGGAGAACCAGAACTGAAGTTCATCGCAATGCCCGTTACTGAGCATTTTTCTCATGAGTCCATTCTGACAGCTTTAGGGTATGGTATCTTCAAGGTCATAGAACAAAATTCTCTAATTTTTCTCATACTCTCTTCATCTCACCTACTATATCCATTCTAATCATGCTTAGTTTCTTTGGCCTGTTATCCCTTTATTATCTGAGCTGGCTTTCAAGAATGATCATTTATTTACTTTTAGATAGAAACAGAAAAGCAGAAAGGCAGGAGAGAGAGACAGAGACAGAGAAAGAGAGAGCCAGTGAAACCATGGCATCAAAGCTTTCTTCAGTGCAGTGGGGTTCGGGCTTGAACCTGAGTTTCACACATGGCAAAGCAACACATTTGAGTAAGTTATTTCATCAGTCACATTGTAAGTATTTTAAACTCACTCCTTTTGGATCATTGTGTTTCTCACATTTTTATCATATACCCTAACAGAAAATTTACAGTTTCATGTTCTCCAGAACCTCTTGCATCCTAAATAGTCAGTAAACATCTCTTTGTTCCTGTTCATTTGATCAAGCACCTTTAAATCTTGCCAAAGTGCACCTGGAATAAATGCAGTTACTTTAAGGTATAATATTTTTGCTCTTAAATTTTTCTCAGCATAGCATGCCTAGGCTGTATATTCTTTAATCTGATTGCTAGCTCACAGGTCTTAGAGATGGGCACTTTTCCAGGAAGAGCTACTATGGATTTGGGAGGCAGTCATATTTTAACAGTGGTAATGGGCCACTTCTTTGTGCTTTAAAAACCTTTTAGTCAAAAATGACCAGAGGCATTCATACAGATATATGCAAACAGTATGTCAAATCTCAGGTTTTCCCATCTCAGGTGTTGATTTTAGCATAACTGATACATCTCAGTTACATATTCAATGATCTTGGAATCTGAATGGTTTTGTTTGCTAAGTACTATTTGACCTTATATTTTATTGTTTACCTGAATCATCACATGAAGCTTCTTTGTTTATAAACACTGGTTCTCATTCTACATTTTCAGTTCTTAGTTTATTGTTTTCAGCTATCATTACCCACTTTCAAGAAATCAATGCATTTTAGTAACAATATTGAATTCCTTGGCTCTTGTAGTTATTATTATTACTATTGTATCTAATAGTTACCTGGTATGTTTCAAATGTATGAATCACAGTGTCATTCAGATTATTTATTTCTTCCATTACCCTAACTCAGCATAAAACTATAAATATTTGAGCTTCAAACTTGGTCAACTACTTTGTGTTAGAAAAATGTCCAGAACTATCTGTTTTAAGAAGCAATTCTCAATGAGACTTCTGAATTTCTACTTTTTTTTTTTTTTTGTGGAGAGACATTCATAGAATTATTACCAGGTTATCTATTCAAGGATGTTGGTATAACAGCCTTGGAAGGTAGACATAGAATCTTTTGATAGAGCAATGACAAATTTGTTTCCAGTTAAGAAAATAAAAGTAACATTAAGTTGAGACTGGACAAGTTTTATAAAAATCACTCAGAGGACAGATAATCTCAGAGTTCCTCACTTTGACACAAAGCTTGCATGCCCATAGTTCGTATTGTCACCACTGTGGATTGTATCTATGGGTCTTGGGGTCAAAAAACAAACAATGTAAGCACGAAGTTCATGATATTTGCTATGACTTGCACAATACACTCTCTGTCTTTGACTCAAGATTTTCATATCTTCTGCCCAAATCTATGACAAAGTGACAGAAAAAAGTATTAGTCTTCAAGAAGGGGAAATAGTTCCTTCATAATTCTTGAAAATAGTAGAAGAAATATTAGAATTTAGATCATCTGACTCTAATGCTTTAACTGAACACACACACAAATGAACCCTGGACAATGTCCACTTTAAGAACTGTTGAGAAAAATAGACTAAATAAGGAGTCAGGCAGTAGCTCAGTGGGTTAAGCATAAGGATTCCAGTTTGAGCCACCAGCTCCCCACCTGCAGGGGAGTGGCTTCACAAGCAGTGAAGCAGGTCTGCAGGTGTCTATCTTTCTCTCCTTCTCTCTGTCTTCCCCTTCTCTCTCCATTTTTCTCTGTCCTATCCAACAACGATGATATCAATAACAACAACAATAGAACAATAAGGACAACAAAAGGGAATAAAAAGTTTAAAAAAATAGACTAAATAAATAAATAGCTGATGATATATAGATTAAAAATGACTTTTTTTAGTAAGATAAAATTTTGTTCTTTTAGGTTAGCAACAAGAAAAAAGTTATTTCATAGGCCACATTGTTATAATATTTGCTTTCTGAAATATCATTGTCAGAACTCTGCTCTAAAAGAATGCCTGTCATAAACACTTGCCAAGCAAATTGTTCGGGAAAAGCAACCCTGCTACAACTTTAGACTTCTTAAAAATTCCCAATATGTTAGCATTTAAACTCTATGAGACACTCCTCACGTACACACACACACACACACACACAATTATTTAACTTCTTTTACCCCAAATATCCCAGACTAACTAGTAACAAAAGTTGAACCAGTGTCTTACATACCTAGGGTCCCATTGTACACAATTTGAAAATAATTGATTGTGATTAATATGATTAATCACAATCTAAGGGTCTGTTCTCATACTGTTAATGCAAATTATTGACTAACTTTTAGTTTAAGTGCTTTTGCCTGCACTAATAGAAACAAGAAAGATTTGTAAGTACACACTTGGGCTGAAGCAGTTATTCTCAACTTTGCATACATGAGAAAATCATTGAAGAAATGCTAAAACGTTGATATTTTTAAGACTCCCTTGACTACTCCAGTGTGCAGGCGAGTTGTCTCTGACGGTGATAGGGCAATAAAACAAGAGCTCACTGCTGAGGATATTAGAAGGAGCAGGAGTCTAGAGTTTATAAATTATTCTGTCAGTATGGCAGTTTCTAGCCACATGTCACTGTGTAAAGTTTTAGTTTAAATTACTGTAATTAAACATAGTTTAAAATTCTATTTCTCAGGAATACTGGCCACATCCCACAAAATGAAAATCCATATACAGTTAGTTGCTTCAGTTCACTACACAGCACACACAAGCACACACACACACATGCATACACGCATACACACATACACGCATACACACATACACACACATACACACATACACACATACATACACACACATACACACACACATACACACACATACCCCTTTTCTTAGTGGAAAATTCTACAGAGCAGTGCTGTTGTGTATAGTTCAAATTGTTCTCCCTCCATAGTTATAGATAAACTTAGAGGTCTAGGGTAAGGTTTCATTAACATATCCAGGGATTTTTCCTGAGAGGGGATGAAGATAGTGATGGAAAACTCTCCCCCTAAAAGAATTTTTGTTCCATACTCCCAAAGGGATAAACAATAGGGAAGTTTCCAATGGAGGGGATGAGACACAGAATTCTGGTGGTGGGAACTGTATGTAATCACACCCCTATTGCAGTTATACCTCTTAAAATCTTATAAATCAAAATTAAATCATTAATAAATCAAACTCAAAATCATTTGGAGTGAGAATATCTTATTGTTCAATTATTTAAAATCATTTTAAGTTTTTGTGGCATTTTAATATTTGATTAATTATATGACATGTGTAGACAAAGTAGTACTTTCTGTACCATCATATGGTCATCAGCGTATTTCATCAAATGAATCACATGCAGTCTGTGAGGAAAAAAGTGATTTAGTTTTGTTTATTCATTTTACTAGGAAAAAATATCTCTTGCTATAAGGATAAGTGGTCTGCTCTTTCCAGTCTACGAGGGACCTATGTAAAGGAGAATCCAATATAATAATGCTCTGATAGTAAATTTTTAATAATTCACATTTATAAACCTTAAAATTTTATCTATTAGAAAAAAATCAATACCAGGACCGGATGATGGTGTACCTAGTTGAGCACACATGTTATAATGCTGCACAAGGACCCAGATTTGAGCCCCTTGTCCCCACCTGTAGGGAGAAAGCTTTGCAAGTGGTGAAGTAGTGTTGCAGGTGCCTCTCTTTCTGTCTCCCTATCACCGTCTTCCTTCTTCCCTCTTGACTGTCTCTATCCAATAAATCAAGATAATAAAATTATTAAAAATATAAAATACATCTTGGTTGATTATTTAAAATGATCCATTTTATATTATTTTTTAAAATTGAATTAGTGACTTAATATTGCTTTAGTAAATTGTGGGGTAACAGGGTTATAATTCTACACATTTCCCACCACCAAGAGTTTTATGACCCCACTCCCTCCATTGAAAACTGCTTTAGTTCTCCCAACATCACAGATATGTGTTGATTATTATTTCTATCACTATCTATCCGGATTTACATATATTTGCCTATTCATTTTTATCATTCTGCCTTTCTTCCTTTCTAAGTCACACTTCCTAACTTCTGAGTGTTTATCCCTATTTTCTCCGTCTCTTCTCTCTCTGGGTCCTGAAGATATTAGAGTTCAGAGCCCCCTGGATATTTTCCCCTAACACTCTCCCCCATTTCTGGGAATATGGAACAAAATTCTTTATGAGGTTCAGAAGATGAAATGTCTTGCTTCTGGAATGGCTTTTCTGTTAGACCTGGGCATTGACAGGTAGACCCACACCCTAGCCTGTTTCTGTCTTTCCCTAGTGGGGTATAACACTGGAGCAGTGGGGTTCCAGGACATATTGGTGATATCATCGGCCCAGGGACGTCAGGATGGAATCTTAGTAGCAGCCACAACTTGGTGGCTGAAATGGAGCAAAATGTAAAACATGACAAAATGTGTAATGAACAGGAACCATAAAGTAGGAATAGATCAGATATGAATAAGGATTTTAGGGTGGATAGAAGCTAAAAAGTCTATTTTAGGTATGTTTCAGGGGCCTATAACTGTGTTAATTTTTTCTGGAACTTGATAGATAACCTGCAGGTGAACTAAAAATATTGTCTGGGTAGATGGTATCAGAATTAAGAATGAGACTAGAAATCTACAGCAGGGCAAAGGATAGCTCCCAAACTTGAAGAAAATATGTAAATACAATTAACTATGTACCACATTGATTTGACCTGGGGTCCATACCTATTCACATTAGCACTGAGGCCTGTATAACCTCAAGTACCAGTCTGTATTCACAGTCCAAGGGCACATTATAAGCTGCAGTCATTTCAGGACTGGTTTTCCTCAAGTGGTAGAGTAGGGTGACCCAGCCTCCCTCAGACAGTGGGACAGTCTTTACCATTGGTAATTCATAGTGAGCTTATGGTCTTGAAGAAGCACACAGAGGCCTAATGATGATGTTCCTGATGATGAAGATGTTCCTGGTGATGGTGGAGAGAGGCATCTATTAGAGGCTTTGGTTCATATTGTCTATGGGGGCATCCAGGTGATGGGGTGGCCTGGCTGTGATTAAGAAGGCCAACATCAAATGTGCCAGTCTCTTGCTCTTATCCAGCTTCTATAGTCAGTCCCTTCTTTACATGAAAAGCTTAGGCTTTCTCTCAGTTATTTCAAAATAGGTTCATTGCAAACTTGTCTTTGGGTATGCATAGAAAATCTACACTGCTGTATATGGAAAAGCAATAAATGCCAGGTACACAGCACCAAGCTGAAGAAAACCACGTTAAGCAGAGATAACGATGGAGCAGAGTTTTGACATTAGCAGTGAGATCAGTTCTGATTGCTATTTGGAATATCAAGTATATTAATGAGTGTGGAGCATCATAGGATTTGCAAGTAAAGGAATGTTGACATCAGTCACTTTTAATAGATGCATTATGGGCAATGAGTTAGGTAAGATGAAAGTGGGGAAAAGGCATAAGGATCCTGGTTCAACGCCCCCCCCCCCCCCCGCCGCTCCCCATCTACAGGGGAGTCACAAGCGGTGAAGCAGGTCTGCAGGTGTCTGTCTTTCTCTCCTCCCTCTCTGTCTTTCCCTCCTCTGTCCATTTATCTCTGTCCTATCCAACAACAGCAATGACAACAACAGTAATAACTACAACAATAAAAAAACAAGGACAACAAAAGGGAATGAATAAATAAATATAAAAAAAAAAACAGGGGCCAGGTGGTGGCACACCTAGTTAAGCATACATATTACAGTGTGCAAGGTCCCAGGTTCAAGCCCCTGGTCCCCACCTGGAGGTGGGAAACTTCACAAGTGGTGAAGTGCAGGTGTCTCTCTATCTAACTCTCTAGATTTCTGGCTGTCTCTATCCAATAAATAAATAAATATAGTAAAAAAAAAAAAGTATGGTTTCAGGGCCAGGTGGTAGCACACCCAGTTGAATGCACACATCAGTATGTGCAAGGACCTGGGTTCAATTCCTGTGGGGAGGATGCTTCATGAGTGACGAAACAGGTCTGTAGTTGTCTGTTTTTTCATCCCCCTTCCTCTCTAAATTCCCCTCCCCTCCCAACCTTTCTCTGTCCTAGCAAACAAAATTAAAAAAAAAAAGGAAGGAAGGAAGGAAGGAACAAAGGAAGAAGAGAAAGAAAGAAAAAAAATTAAAAGGTTGTCCCCAGGATCAGTGGATTCATAGTGCAGACACCAAGTCCAAGTGACTACTGTGATGGGAAAAAAAAAGAAGTATGCTTTCAAATACCATTGTTCTATTTTTCATTACTGTGTTCTTACTTCACATTCACTTTTATCTTTAATAGCGAAGGGTCTTTGAAAGGGGCAAAGGACCTTTGAAAACAGAGTAAGAAGTAATTTTTTCCCATAGTAACTGATAATTAAGAAATAGTTCTCTGACACTCAATGGCATTGAGCATTTTTTTCATTTTTCCATTGGCCCTTATGGTTTCTTCCCGGGTGAAGAGTCTGTTCATATCCTCACTACATTTTTTGAAGGGGTTGTTTTTTTTTTGTTGCTGAGTTTGGTGAGTTCTTTAGATAGCTGATTATTAGCCTTTTGTCTGATGTATAGCATGTAAAGATTTCCTTTTTCTTTCCTTTCTGTTTTTACCACAGTACTGCTTAGCTCAGGTTTATCGTGGTGCAGGGGATTGAACCTGGGACTTTGGAGTCTCAGGTATTAGAGAGTCTCTTTGCATAACCATTATGTTATCTAGGCCCCCCTCCTTCACATACACTTAAAGATTTTCTTACATTCTGTATGGAATCTCTCTGTTTTGGTGGTGGATCATTTTGACATGCAGAAGTTTTCAGTTTGATGTAGTTTGGTTTATTTTCATTTTCATTTATTTGTTTTACAATTAGACTTGAGTCATCAAAGATGCCTTTAAGACTTAGATTGAAAAGAGTTCTTTCAGTGTTTTCCTCTAAACACTTGATGGTTTCTAATCTAATGTGAAAATTCTTGATTCACTGGAGCTTACTTCTGTGAAAGGTGAAATGTAGTGATCCAGTTAAAATGTTAATAAAGACATGAATGAAATACCAGTTAGTACCTATGATAATGTCATACATGAAGAAGAAGAAGAAGAAGAAGAAGAAGAAGAAGAAGAAGAAGAAGAAGAAGAAGGAGAAGGAGAGGAGGAGGAGGAGGAGGAGGAGGAAATGACAGTAATAAGTAATGTTCAAGAGAGTGTGAGGGGATGAAAGAAATATTTATACACTGCTAGTGGAAATGGAAATTGGTTCAGTCCCTGTGGAACATTTTTCTGGGTTCCTAATTGTCAAAATGTGACATTCCTGGCAAATGCTTTAACTCTGATTGTGAGAAAAAATATACCAAGGCTATTATTAATCACAATACTATGGCTTTTTGAAAGTTATCTTTAAATTCTACATACCCTCTTTCCTTTGCAGGTCTAGATTACAATTTCTTTAATGCTTATTGCATCATTACTCAAGACATTGCATTATCTATCATGCTGTACAAGATTAACAGCTATCAATGATTTTCTTAGAGATTCTTAGTGTTTCATTGGCAGAAATATCAAATACAAGTGGTATCCAGAGAACACAGAGTCAAGTGGAGAATCATTTCCTGATAACCCTAATGTTACAATTTAGAAAGCATAATATCATATCTTCCAAGCACATCTTCTCTTTAACTTACTTTGAACAAATTGCAGTTCTCCTGGAGTGTGACCACTTTCATTTTGATTATGTCACTACCATCCACACACCACCACCAATGGGAAGGAGAGATAAGGTGTCTGAAACAAGAATATTCACATCTGACTATAAAAAAACGTTAGACCTTCCCTGTGAAGGTTTTGTGTGAAGATAAGTCTTCAGTTGATTTGAGTAAATAAATATCGGAGAGATTGAGGTTTGTTTTTGTCAGTCGTTTCTTTCAGGACTCTTATATTTTATAACATAGCCAGATCACTTTGTATTCCCACTATTGAGGAATGCTGATTCCGGCTACTGCTCCTTCTTCCTACTAGCATTTAGTGTCCAGTCTCTCTAGCAGGTGAATAGTGAAGTTTATTTTAATATGCAGTTCCTCAATGATATATGCTCAAATCCATATGATTAACATATGTGTATGTATGTATTATTTGCCAGACACTTATTGTCTTTGTTTAGTTGCTTACTCAAATTTTTCTTTTCCTTTTATTTTTTTTTCTTTTTCTTCCTTTTGCCACTGTGGGTTATTACTGTAGCTCAATGCCTACTTGGTGTCTCTGCTCTACTGCTCCTCCTTGCCATTTATTTTTCTCTTGTTTCTAATTATGCCAGAAAAAAAGAGGATGAGAAGATAAAAAAACAAAAGTACTACTGTTCCACCACTCATGCTGGTTCCACCATGCAAGTGGGGACCTGGGGCTTGAACCCTGGTCCTTCTGCTTGGTAATGTGTTTATTCCATCATGTGTGCCACTGCCTGTCCCTCTTTTGTACCTTTTTAAATTGAACTGTTTACTTTCTAATTGTTGGGTTTTAAGAGTTCTGTATAATTTAAGACTGGCTTTGATGAGTGTAGTGCCACTAAATGTACTGGAGGCAAGGGGACCTTTTGACATTGTGGAAAATAAAAGAGTCTCAAAATCAATTATTTTGCTTTTTTTTTTTTAGCCACTGGGGCTTGGGCACTATAAATCCATCACTTCTGGAGGCCTTCCCCCACTTTCCCTTTTCACTCAATAGGGCAGAGAGAAATTGAGCGGGGAGCGGGAGATAAAGATAGAGGGGGAAAAAAGAGATAGAGATAGATTGAGAGAAAGATAGACACCTGCAGACCTGCTTCACCACTTGTGAAGACTCCCTGCTGAGGTGGGTAGCCAAGGGCTGGAACCGAGTCCTTGCACTTATCCTTGCGCTTAGTACTACGTGCACCCAACCTGGTGCACTACCACCTGGCCCCCTCAAAATTCTTGAAAGTAACAGGTACAGCCATACCTCAGGGGAGCCTTGACGTGTGGAAAAACCAGCAGACTGTATCACAGAATAAAAGACACCTTCTGCCTATAAAATAAGTTGACGAGCATTACTTGTTCATAGAACTAAACATCTAGCTCACACTGGTGCCTGAGCACAGAGTCCCAGAATGCTTTTATATACTCTGTCTTGGAGCCCCTTCTAATATCGAATTGACTCCCCCCACCCCACCACACCCCATACATGAGTTAGAGGATCCCAGAGTAACCCAAAGTGAGAAAGAGAAATGAAGGCTCTCCCTTGGATTATACACCTAACCATACTGCGAGGCTTCTGGAGAACTTAGAAAATGTCAATGAAGGCACATAAAACATGACACCAATGAAGTGCAAGGGCGATACTAATTGTGTCCAATCTATTGGTTGTACTTGTTTTAGTAAAATGAATATAACCAGGAATGAAGAACACCACTTCTAGTAGGGACTATAAAAACAGACAATGTTTTTGTGCTGTTTTATTTTCTTTCAATTTGTTTGGCTTCATATGTTAACTCTCTTTTCAATCACCAGGTTCCAGATGCCATCAGGATGCTGGCCAGGCTTCCTGGATTGAAGACCCCACCAATGTGTCCTGGAGCTCAGCTTCCCCAGAGACACACCCTACTAGGGAAAGAGAGAGGCAGACTGGGAGTATGGACCAACCAGTCAACACCCATGTTCAGCGGGGAAGCAATTACCTTCCACCTTCTGCAACCCTCAATGACCCTGGGTCCATGCTCCCAGAGGCATAGAGAATGGGAAAGTTATCAGGGGAGGGGGTGGGTTATGGAGATTGGGTGGTGGGAATTGTGTGGAGTTGTACCCCTCCTACCTTATGGTTTTGTTAATTAATCCTTTCTTAAATAAAAAAAAAGAGAAAAAAATTATAGAATGCATTGGCCCCACAATGAGGAATCCGAACATATTTTAAAGAATTTATATTGAATAATTATTGTAGACTACCAGTATATATTATGGTTCATTTAAATTAAGGAGTGGGGGCAACAATGAGTGTTGGCAGAGCTAGGCAGAACAGGTTCTAGAGCTGCCTACATGACACAGCTGAAATAACTGCAAGGACTTACCATAGCCACTTTTAAGTACTTTTTTTTTTTTTAATTCAGATAAAAGGTAAACATCATTGAGACCTACAGAAATGTTAGGAAGCACAGAAAATTATCTAATTCTGATTCACAAAGACTAGTTGTAGTGTGACTTTATATAAAAACAAAGGCACAATAAATAGTGAGAAATAGAAGTAGTGGGCAATCCAGGCTATCCTCTAATAAGGCTGGGTCAACCTTGATCTCACTTTGTGTTTCCTTGATTCTGTCCTCTGCTTGGCCTGTACATGTTAATCAGCCTTCTGGGGTGAATGATAGTCATTACAACAATTGAATTTAGAGAGGTCTGCTTTATCTCATTCCTAATCAATCAAGTCTAAAGTACATTAAGGTTTAAAACATCAGTAACAATCAAGGGGTGAGAATGCTTAAACTTTACCAAGTTTGGACATGTTATTGATAAGAAAACTACTCTATTTTTGCTCCTCATAATTCCACATATATAAGCATGTTAAAGTTAAAAGGGTAGAGGTAGCCTTTAGTTCGATCACAGTATGGGGTTAACGAGTTTAATGTCTGTCCAGATGCCTGAGTTTAAATTTCAACTTTGCTACCTCTTAGATGTGCCCAATCTGGGGGCATAATTTTAAATTTCTTGTCCAGGATTCCTGATATTTAAAATTGAGACAGATGTAGTACATCCTATATGAAATACAAATTATTTCATATTTCTTGGCTGAAAACACTTGCAATGTAAAAGTTTTGTAACATAAAATGATTGTCTAAAATCATTATTTAAATCCATTAACTTTTATATATAGGGTGTGAGTGATTGTTAAGGTCACTTTTAACTATTACATTATGGTTAACTAAATTTTACATGTGAGAACCAAAGAAGTTGCTATACAGTGTTATTGACCAATCCTCATTACATGATTGATCTCACAGAACACCATCAGACAAGACAATACTGTGACACTGTTAAAAACGAAACAAAAGAAGTAAGTTATTATTTTTCTTTATATTATTTGGTAGAATAGAGAGGCAGGTGGAGCTAGAGAGGGAGAGAGAGGCAGAGAGACACCTGCACCCCTGCCTCACCACTTAAGAAACTTTCCCCCTGCAGGTAGGGACTGGGGGTCTGAACCCAGATGCTTGTGCATAGTAATACATGCACTTAACCAGGTGTGTCACCACCTGGCCCCCTTAGGACTTTTCCTAAGAAACTCCTTCTCCTTACACACACATACACACAAAACCTTCTATTACCCATTTGTATGAGTAACCACTGCTTATTTACAGAGTACAACTTCAGTTTCATACCAGTTTTCTGTCTCTCTAAGGCTCATTAAGACATTATGTAAATGTTCCTACTTCATGACATCCTTCAGTCTAATGTTTTTTAAATATCGATCTATTTATTTTGAATAGAGACAGAGAGAAATTGAGAGAGCAGGAGATAGAGTAGGAGAGATACAGAGAGACACCTGCAGCTCTGCTTCACCACTTGTGAAGCTTTCCTCCTGCAGGTTGGGACTAGGGGCTTGAACCTGGATCCTTGTGCATTGTAACAGATTCACTCAACCAGCTACACCACTGCCTGACTCACTAGAGTGAGATTTTGTGAGAAATCTCTCCCAAATCATTCAATCAAAGCACACATCCTGCAATAAATCCTCTCTCAAGCCATCTTGCTGAGAGAGCCATCTCATGGTTCCTCATAGTCTGTGATCTGCCTGATTGAAACTTGTTCAGTTATAGTTACATAGTCTTGGTTGTTTGGAGTAGAAGGCATTGTCATACAAGTGTAATACAAAAAGGTATGCAAATACCTTTTATTCATATAAACATCCACATTTTAATATACACAATTCAGTCTAGACTATGTGGAGGCTTTGAAAATAACTATAGTCAATGCAAGTTTTACAACTGTTTCAAATACAGTAAAATATATGAACAAAAATATCCTCTGCAGTTGGACTTCACTCTCTAAGCTAACACCAGGTTTTTATGCATTTTTATAAAATGTTTTTACTATTATCCACATACATTTCTGTCCCATGTAAGAAAAAGATTGTTTTTTCTTTGATTTGATGAGGGATGTGTTTTCTTAGGTTTTCGTTCTCCTTTTATTTCCTCAGATTTATGAGCCTGGCAAGCTTTTCTATCTGTTGCTGAAAAGACTGGTGTGCCTATGTATACACAGTCTAAGCAAATAATTTATTTTAGACTTCTTAGAACATTTTTCTTTCACCCTCAAAACAGAGATTTTCATTTTAGACATCTGTTCCAATATGTCGTAATTTTATAATGTCAGTATTCATTTTCAATAAAAAAAGGAAAAAAAGTCATAGTTGAGGGGATTTTGGCATAGATGAATGGTACAGTGTGGAAACTGGTCCTGCATTTCATGTTCTTGTGACAAAATTTTGGTCATGTGTAAACATTTATTTTTATTTATTTATTCCCTTTTGTTGCCCTTGTGGTTTTTATTGCTGTAGCTATTATTGATGTTGTCATTGCTGGATAGGACAGAGAGAAATGGAGAGAGGAGGGGAAGACAGAGAGGGGGAGAGAAAGCCAGACACACCTGCAGACCTGATTCACTGCCTGTGAAGTGACTCCCCTGCAGGTGGGGAGCCAGGGTCTCGAACCAGCATCCTTATGCAGGTCCTTGAGCTTTGCGCCACATGTGCTTAACCCTCTAGGCTACCGCCCGGCTCCCTAAGCTCTTAATTTTTAAGAATTTAATCTTTCTCTTGCTTTCTGTTTCATTCACCCTTATCTTACATATTCCAATTTTAGAAAAATTGCATTGGAATGACTGGTGGTATTCCTACTAATTAAAGGGACACAACTTTTAAAAATCATAATAATTCAATTGACTTATCTGGGTAGTTATCTATGTGACCTAGAGGTGTGCCGTTATTTACAGAATATTATTAATATTATTTCCTTAGATGACTTTAAAACTTGAGGTAAAAAGTTTATCATTCCATTGCTTAGTCTATGCATTCTACCTATTTTACAAACTCAGCTTATTCCTCTTATTTATAGTAACATTCTTGCAAAGACTAGGAAGTTATAGTTCATTCTCTTAAGTACAGAAAAAATTTTGATGTGACCACACTTAAAATAGTGTTTTCTTAAAATTCCCCAAAGAAGATGATTCTTGACCTCTCATTTAGATTTTGAGGAAATGACCGGAGAGACCTTGACCAAAATAAGTAGTAACTTGACAAAAGTACACATTTATCATTTGCGTTTGAATGTATCACACTAAACCTTGTGATACTCACATTTCATAAAGTCACTGGAGATTGTTTCCTTTCTCCATGTTCTGAGTGTTACTTTGTCTTCTTTCACATTGACTTTACTGGGATTAAATACCTTGAATGATAAACAGGAAAAGGTGAATCTCATCTTAATTTACACTGTTGGCAACAGTACTCTTTTCACACTATTTCTTTTGTAACCTTCATGGAAGTCAGTCAGATGTCTTATATCAGGAAAACAATTAGCATGAATTCAGAATATTTGATTTCATATTTTCATCAGATAAGAAGTGACAGTTCTTTCTAAAAAAAATCGATAGTTTGGCCAACATTTAAAAATATATAATACTGTTTGTCAAAGATTCTTTGTTAGTAACTATGGAAATATCAGTCTCTTTTGGTTATTTTTTCCATCTCAGAGTTGACAATATTTGCCTTTGTTAAACTCACAGAAAGTCTGTGTTGACATACACATAAATACTATCATTCTATGAAGTTTTTAGAGAAGTATTTAATATCCTAGAAAAAAACTGAAAGAACTATCAACTTGTGCTAAACTAAAAATTATCTAATTCTTTAACATTTCTGAAAAAATAAAAGTAACACTTCATAAATCATACAAAAGTAAAATATACTGTGTCACTGACAGATAAATTGCAATGTGTTTATTATCTAGAACTCATTTTTACATCTGGCATTTACCTACACAGTTTTCCTCCTACCCCTTTTCTCTTAATTTCTCCGCATTTTACTTTGGCATTAGGCAGCAACACAAATTCTCAGACACTTTTGATTACAACTAAACCGTACTTATTTTGTAGACTTAGCCTCTTTGAACATAGCTGTTTGTTTTTTTTTCAATGTTGCTATAGTGACAAAATTTACATTTAGATATGTGTTCTAAATGTTAGGGTAACACAGTTAGAATTCTCAAAATAAAGTTGCTCATTAAAATACCAGGTTTATAATTACATTAAATGAGAACAGTTAAAAAATAACCTTAGTTATGAAGTGATGTTGATGTGTGACATATGTTTTATCCTAATGTGGGTTGTTACAAAATTAAATGTAAGTATATCCAAATTCATTTAGGGACTGATTTTTTTTTTTATAATTGATAGGCTTATTGGAGATCATGGATTGATCTCTTTATTTCATTTAAGAGGAAAGTAAGACTCTAACAGGTGGACAAGGATTAGATATTTTCTGATTCCACCCTTTGTCTTTTATTAAGCCCTTTTCTTTGTCTTCCAGAGTCTAGTAACTTCCAATAAGAGATATCATTTCAAGTAGATGGCAAGCGCACTATGTGATCATGGTTCACTTCTACAACTTTCAGGAACTGGAAAATCTAAGGGAGGCTATGAGATTTATTCCACCAGCAGTATACCCAGTTCCTCCATCCTGGCCATCATGCTTTCAAAGTTCAGGCAAAGAGACATAAACAACTTCTAATTCTGAGATTTCTGTAGCTACCACTTTAACATCTTTTCAACTTTGGATAAAGTCACCTACCATAAAATAAATCTGATTTATAATTGAAAACCAAGGAATGAGAAAGCCCACTTGGAGAGGCTGCATCAAAGAAGGAAAAACCTTTTGCCATCAGATTTTATATCTACTCAGCCCAGGTACTAAATAAATGAGAAGAGGTTCAAGCTCCAGAAATGATAAGGCCAAATAGGGAATCTAAATAACAGTAGGAACTAATACACAAAATGTAGAATAATATGTTTAAGGGATCCTCTAGATGTTATTTCTGTAATAGGGATGTATATAAGATTTGCTTTACTTTTCCAAACCAGTCTTACAAAACTGTTGCCCTGCTCTCATATGCACTCCAGTCTCCTGCAGAAATAAGAAGTATGGGGGTGGGGTTGGGGAGGGGCTTGGGGTGGAGTTGCAGAAAAATCCATTCCCTAATCAGTATGGATTCAAAGTAAAGCTTTTGTCTCCAGTTTGTGTTTTGTCAAACCAGGGATGGCTTTCTGCTTCTAGAAATGACTTGACAGTAAACATTTTAAAATAAAACATTCACTTAGTGTTTTACAAGGATATTAGAAAATACCATATGCTTTCATGAATAAGTGTTTTTGTTTATTAAGAGTAGTATATTTTTCTAATGCTTAAAAGTAAAAAAACTGCTCCAATGGGACTGGAAACTGGAGCCAAATTAAGAGTTCCTGCTCTTCCATGCTTCTGCCTTTCCTCCTGGCCACATCCCAGCAGGAATTGTGAGATCAAATAAAGTTCTTTTCTCCATGTAGTAGTTATGTTAGTCAGCAGATATCTATGACATAGTATAATATTCCAGTCACCTCTAGCTATTAAAACTATTCCATCTAAGTCCCACCAATCACTCAGTGATGAAAGGGTGTCTCTACTATGCACTATGCAGACTCCTGTACCACCACAAACAAATAAACACATACACACACACACACACACACACACACACACACACACAGAGCTGTTTGTGTATAGCACTAAGTATTTGGATGGCTTATTATTCATTAATAGGTTGCCAGAAATGAATTTCTAAAATCAATTTCTATATTAACAGTAACCCAAAACAAGTAGCATTGACTTTGGGATCAAGTAGAGGATATATGCTAATCATGAAAGTGGGAGGTAATTGACAATACACCACAAGAACTACTCACTGGAGGTAGATGGGGAGTCATCATAATGGTTATGCAAAAAGTCATACCTGAGGTCCCAAGTTAAGCCCTCCACACCATTATAAGCTAGAGTTGCACAGTGCCCTCGTCTCTCTATATCTTTCTCTCTGTATCTCTCTTTCTCAATAAAATTAAACAAATAAAATATCTTTTAAAATGAGTTACCCAAGGTTTTCTACATAAACTTTAAGAGCATAATTTTTAAACTATATTTTATTTACTAGTTATTGAATAGAAAGAAATTGAGAGGCAATGGAGAGAGAGAGAGAGAGAGAGAGAGAGAGAATCCTGTAGCCCTGTAGCACTATTTCACTGCTCATAAATATTTCCCTCTGCAAGGGTCTTGAACCCTATTCCTTGCACATTGCACTCAACCAGGCACACCATTGCCAAGCCACAGAGCACATTTCTTAAAAAATTTCTTTATTGGGGAATTAATGTTTTACATTCGACAGTAAATACAATGGTTTTTACATGCATAACATTTCCCAGTTTTTCATATAACAATACAACCCCCACTAGGTCCTCTGTCATCCTTTTTGGACCTGTATTACCTCCCACCCCCCACCCATCCCAGAGTCTTTTACTTTGGTGCAATATGCTAATTCCAGTTCAGGTTCTATTTGTGTTTTCTCTTTTGATCTTGTTTTTCAACTTCTGCCAGAGAATGAGATCATCCCATATTCATCTTTCTGTTTCTGACTTATTTTACTTAACATACACAATTTTTTCAAGGTCCATCCAAGATGGGCTGAAAATGCTGAAGTCACCATTTTTAATAGCGGAGTAGTAGTCCATTGTGTATATATAGCACAACTTGCTTAGCCACTCGTCTGTTGTTGGACACCTGGGTTGCTTCCAGGAAAAGGACAATTTTTACGTATTTAAATTTCATGCAAATTTCTCTATGGCCCACATAACACAAATATACTAATGAAAATTAATTCTGAGAAAATATGTGTCTATATAGTAAATGTGTCATCACAATCTCTTGTACATGACTCTTGAAAAAAAAAAAGATGACCATAGTCATAAGTTTTTCAGATTGTGTCAAATTCTTATTTTTTTAATTGTTAAAAATTTATTTTTGGATAGAGACAGAGAGAAACTGAGAAAGGAGAGAAAGATAAAGAGGGAACGAGACAGAGAGACACCTGCAGCCCTACTTGCCACTTGTGATGACGAAGTTCCATTGTCTAGTTGACACATTTTCACTTGACATCTCCACTTGAGGTGAAATGTGGAATTACCAGCACAGCTTCCAAAATAAGGCATGATTTCTTCTAAAGAAAAATTGTATGAATTTGCATTAAATACTCTAAACATTTAAAATCCACAATCTTCAGTACATGCAAGTGTATCCACAATTTGGTTTGTCCACCTTATGTATGAATGATACAAAGTCCTGGTGAATCTGTCTGTTTTTGAGATGTACCTTGTGTTTTTTGAAAAAAATATTTACCTTCATATTTTCATGTTATCTCTTTGGAAAATTTCTGCTAAATAAAGCAGTTTCATTTTGTTAGTTTTCCCTAGCCAATATAGTTTTTGCATTATCTCCAATTAATGAAAGTCACTCCTTCTATAAAAGTCTTGATGAACTTATTTCTTGATAGTAATTGCTTGCAATATACTTTTGAACCCTCTGTGTCTAATACCCAGAAGGTTCTGAACTTTTAAAGACCTGAGCGTTTTACTTTATCTATTTATATATCATTCCCATTTACAAAAGTTTTAAGAAACTTTTCTACAAAAACTTTTTTACAAAAGTTTTAACAGAAACTATATTTGCTTAAAATAAAGTTTAAATTTCAAGATATTAATAATGCAGCAAAAGAAACCAGAGTTTTTGTTTGTTTGTTTGTTTTTGTAGGGTCACTATATGTTTAAAAAGCACATTGAAGGTACCAACAGTACTGGGCACCAATTATCTGCAAAATATTATTCTGGAAGCTTAAAAATTAAAATCTTAGGGAGATTATAATCTCTGACTTAGAGAAATATAGCTTCATCATTAACATTATTGATGTCATCGTTGTAAGATAGGACAGAGAGAAATGGAGAGAGGAGGGGAAGACAGAGAGGGGGAAAGAAAAACAGACACCTGCAGACCTGCTTTACCGCCAGTGAAGCAAATCCCCTGCAGGTGGAGAGCCGGGGACTCGAATTGGGATTCTTACGCAGGTCCTTGTGCTTCATGCCACCTGAACTTAACCCACTGCACTACCACCGGACTCCCAACTAATTCTTGACTAATCATGAACCTAAAGGCTGGATGGAATATTGCAGATGAATATTTGGGGGTCTCTATTTTGGAAATAGCTAGTAGGTCTATTCCAGGCATATTCCAAAGGGCTCATGACTTTATTTGTTTTTGCCTGAGCCTGACATCTGATATGCAGGTGGATCTAAGCTATTGTCTGGGGAGATGTCTTGGCTGGAAAAAGGGCTAGAAAGCTGGATCAGCAAAGAGAGTAGCTCCCAAATATGGGGAAAGTATATAAATATTATTGACTGTAAACCCCATCGATTTGATCTGGGGCCCATATTCAGCATAGGGGTCTATGTAACCTCTGCATCCCTGTAGGTCCAAGCTGGCATTCTATAGTCATGAGTAGGAACATTCCAAGTTGCACTAATTTCAGAACCCATCTTCCTCAGGTAGTAGATAGAGTATGTTATTCAACGCCCTTAGGAGGATGAAACATTCTTTACCATTGTTGATCCACATCAAGGACAAGGTCCTATGGGAGCCCCCAAAGGGGTCCATTATGTTGTTCCTGATGGAGATGACCAATGACAATGGAGAGAGGGATCTATTCGAGGTCTAGGCTTATCATGTCTGTGTGGGAAGGGACACTTCTACACTACTGGTGGGAATTTCACATGGTCAAAACCTTGGTGAAAACAGTCTGGAGAGTTCTCAGAACTCTTGAAACAACCTACCCAATTGCTCTCCTAGGGATTTACCCAATGGGAACCAAAACACCTACCAGAAGAGATCTATGTTCATCTCCTTTGCTTCATCTTGAATGGAATTTGTAGATAAACTGAAAGGTTATGGAGACATAGTGGATTAGGGAAAATGCCAGGCAAAATGACTGGGTAGTGGATATTGCAGCAAAGCAAAAGATTCTAGCGTAGGAGGGGAATGTTGGAGGTGGAGAGGGCCTTGAGGTCCTGTTGCATGATGATGAGAAAGGATCTGTATTGAGGTTGAGTGTTCTGCAGAAGGCTTTCAAGTGGAAATGAGAAACTGTACCCATATTTGACAACTGTACTGTAAAGCATACTCCCCAATAAAAATTACTTAAATAAAAAAATTTATGGGAAAATAAAAAATGCATGATAAACTTCAAAAAAGATTTCCTTTAAATTACTAGTTATATATTGCATTTCTCAGCAGCAGTAATTAATACCCTTTAATTTCTTTTAAGTATTTCAGTACTATCCAGAAATTATATTAACAGTTTATCTTAAGTATCACTTATGAGATTGTCTACCTGCTATTGCTACCAATATTCGGCAGTTTATAGATTCATTTTAGTTTTTACTTTTTTCCTATTTTATTAAAACAGAAACACGACTTATTTGCATGTTTAAATCCTATAATATCTTGAAATGTATTGGGTGACTCTAATGATTTATGTATTTATATATAAGTGAACTGTGTACCAAAGAAAGAAAGAGTAGCAATTCACCTTAGATCTTGTATGGTAGATATAAAAATCAAATGACTAGCATGTATGGTTTCAGTTATTAATTAGATATCATTAGCATTTTGAACAAACTTATGCTGATATGACAGGTCCTGAACTATAATTTTTAATTATTCACATATAATTCAAGTAATTATGCTGCTGTAATGGAAAACTAAGTTTATTTTACTAAAGCAGTGTTTTGTGAATAGAGCAATAATTTCTAATGAAAGACATTTTAACTTAGCTAAAAGTGTTGTCATTTTAGTTGATAAAGGTTTAGGGATTTTTCTTCCTTTCTTAAATGCAATCTGAATCTAGGCAACCTCAGTTAATAAATACCTTAGTTTCCAGAAAACCCCTAGCTATTTGTAGAATGAGATGATTGAGTAGTCATAGCCAGATTATAGGAAAACATTCAATGACAGTGATGTAACCTCTTATTCCACTTACTTTATATTGAGGTAGCAATGACTTTTTAAAAAATTGTTATCTGTATCTATTTATTGTATACAGACAGAAATTAAGAGGGAATGGGATGATAGAGAGGGAGAGAGACAGAGAGACACCTGTAACATTGCTTCACCACTTGAAAGCTTCCCCCTGCAGGTGGGGACTGGGGGCTCCAACGTGAGTCTTTGTGCATTGTTAACATGTACACTCAACCAGTTGCACCACCACCCAGCCCCTGACTTTCTTTAGTATGATTTGTTCCTGTTTTAGTCCTACCACCACCATGTCTGATAAGCCTAATCTTTAACAGCATGGCTTTAAAGTAAAATCAGGAAAGCCACTCTGAACACTAAAAAGTGTTGTGTAGGCAGGGAGATTTAATTTGTTAGATATATTTGAAAATATATTGAGAACTTATCCTGTGTCATGTGTTGTGCTAGGCACTTGACATAAAATCTTAAACTGTACTCTCAAGGTCAGTGCTCATCTAGTAGAGGAGGCAGATCATTAAAAAGTAAGCAAATGATAACATTATTTTAAACGGTCACTTATCTTATTTCTCTGTATATACATACTCAGCTTCCACTGACTTCTGTTTTCAATTTGTATTAAAAATTAATGAATATTTCACGTGTAATCTTAACTAGTAATTTCTTTAAGAAATTTTCTCTGCGTGTATTTTATTAAAAACAAATAGTCGGAAGGGGGCCAGGCTGTGGTACACTAGGTTAAGCACACATAGTATGAAGTACAAGGATCTGTGCAAAGATCCCTGTTCGAGCCCTGCACGGGGGTTGCTTCACAAGCAGGGAAGCAGGTCTGCAAGTGTCTTTCTCTTTCCTTCCCTCTCTATCTCCTGCTCCTCTTTCAATTTCTCTCTGTCCTACTCAATAAAATGGGAAAAAATGGCCACCAGGAGCAGTGGATTCGTAGTGTTAGCACTGAACCCCAGTGATAACTCTGGATGCCAAAACAAACAAACAAACAAACAAACAAACAAACAAAAAACCCACAATATATTTGGAGATTGGAGAAACTGAATTTTGTATGTTTAAATCAAATGTCATTTGGGAGTTGGGCAGTAGCGCAGTGGGTTAAGCACAGGTGGCGCCAAGCGCAAAGATTGGCTTTAGGATCCCTGTTGGGAGTTCCTGGCTCCCCACCTGCAGGGGAGTCGCTTCGCAATAGGTGAAGCAGGTCTACAGGTGTCTATCTTTCTCTCCCTCTCTCTGTCTTCCCCTTCTCTCCATTTCTCTCTGTCTTATCCAACAAAGACAACATCATTATCAACAGCAATAATTACTACAATAATAAAAGTAAATCAATCAAATGCCAGTTATAAAGATTTTAGTTTAACATTTGTTGATTAGAAAATGGTTCATGATTGCTCACATTCATTATGACATACAAAGAGGTCATAATTTTTATTCTGTCCCAGATACAGCCTAAATCACATGACTTTTGTGGTAGATGCATTGTACTATTGGTACTATTTCATTCACATTTCTTTTAGTTATTATTTAATCATCATGTAAATTTTGGATGTTCTATTCATTTTTAATTTGATTATTATCTTTATTTATTGGATAGAGACAGTCAGAAATCGAGAGGGAAGGGGGAGATAGGGACAGAGAGAGACACCTGCAGCCCTGCTTCACCATTCGCAAAGCTTCCCCATTCAGGTGGGGACCAGGAGCTCCAACCAGGGTCCTTGCGCATTCTAACATGTGTGCTCAACCAGGTGCACCACCACCTGGCCCCTGGATGTTTTATTTTTAAATATAAAATTCACTTACTTGGTGGTCCGGGAGGTGGCGCAGTGGATAAGGCATTGGACTCTCAAGCATGACGTCCTAAATTCAATCTCCGGCAGCACATGTACCAGAGTGATGTCTGGTTCTTTCTCTCTCTCCTCCTATATTTCTCGTTAATAAATAAAATCTTAAAAAAATTCACTTACTTGAAGTTATGTTTTCATAGAAATAACTGTTTTAGAAACTGCTTCTAGATATTAATCATGTTGCACAAAGGCCTTCCTACTTACATTTATTCTTTTCTTTTTATTTTTTTATTTATAAAAAGGAAACACTGACTAAACCATAGGATAAGAGGGGTACAAAGAATAGGAAAGCTATCAGGGGAGGGGAGGGGATACATATTTCTGGTGGTGGGAATTGTGTGAAGTTGTTCTTACCTTTTTCTAAGTAAGATGTCCTCTATTTGAAACTGTGAAAAGTCACTGACCTATTCATAAGGAAAATATTATGGAAGGAAAAATATTTTAAGTGCTCCAGAGATAAGAATTCAGACCTATATCATAAAATTTCAAAGACTTTATAGTATACTTTAAATTCTTGTGTCTTAATCCTAATTAGAAAGACCATGCTAGCTACACTGAACCAAGTTCAGTACTGTGCTTGCTGGCTACAATGACATTTATGAATACAAATACAGACAGTGAGCTCAATAAAATCACCAATGTACAGACCAAAGGAACTCCTAAGTTAACATAATATCCATAACAATAGTGAGAATGATATCAGTAAAACATATACCAGGGGTGTTACAAAACAAAATTAAAGGAGAAAAGACAGATTTGGGCTTGGTGAGACTGCCCACCTAGAAGGGCATTTACTTTGCTGTGCACTCAACCCATGTTTGAGCTCCGGGTATATGAGAGTAATATGACACAGGAGGAAGATTCTGTGCTGTGGTGTCTATCTTTCTATCTCTCTCTCATTCTCCTGTCCTTACCTCTCCTCACTTCTCCTTTTCTCACCTCTCCCTTTCGTGTCTCTCTTCATATCTAAAAAAGTCTGTTTGAAATTGTGAAGCCCCTGCAAAAACAAGAAAAAAAAAAAGAAAGACTCATACAAAGCAACAGAGTTTTATATAACTGCCAAGAGACAGAAGTCCTTTTCATTCATACCATCTGAAATGTATTGTAAAACGTGTGTCAGCTGAAAGCTATCCACACTTACCAGAAATGCAGTTAAGGGAGAAGTGCCATCTCTTTTACATAAATGGTACAGTGCCCAGAACAAGTCATCTGTGGGATAATGGCACCACTTTTCATCTCCCTGAAAATGGTATCAGAGAGGTGATAGACAGATTTATTTTTACTTGTAAATGTATACTTGTCTATCACCCACTTCACACACTGATCTTTGTTTAAAGGGTTATAACTCATTCTCTCCTTAAGTAGAGCATATTACTTAATACCATCTGCAGAAAGCAGACAAAACTAAAATGACCACTATTTCACAAAATCTTGAACAGTTGTCCATTTAGATCTTTGAGGGCAATATCTCCTTTATGCTACATTGAAAGCATTTGTTATTTCAAAATCCACCCAATGTCCCTTGACTGCCTAAATTTATTCTTTCATACATATATATATATATATATATATATATATATATATATATATATATATAGTGTTTTCTAAGTGATTCATCATTTTGGCAGAGGAAGAAAGGATACTGTCTGGGCACTTTCAGCTATTCTTAAATTTTTTTTTTCACTAGTTTTAAAAGCAAGAGACCATTGTACAAACTTTATTGTTTTTCGTAGAAACTATAGATATAGATGACTGGTTCCTAAGGGCACTATCTTTCTAGACAAGAAGTGAACCAGCAAACTGGTGACATGTATTTTTGAGTCCTGATCTCTGCAGTGAGTCAACTAAGGTAACTTAACCCCCTAAAGACTCAGTGCTGCTATGAATACATAAGGGAGGGAGTGGCAGAGCATGAAGGAGTCCAGGGAATAGTTTCTTCTTAATACTGTCAACACTGAATGTCCTTTTCCCCCCCTATTTATTTATTTATTTATTTATTTATTTATTTATTTATTACCTCCAAGGTTATTGCTGGAGCCCATGTGGGCACTATGCATGTTCCTGGCTGCCATTTTTTCCACTTAATTGGATAGGATAGATAGAAATTGAGAGGTGAGGGGAAGATCAAGAAGAAGAGAGATGAGTGACACCTAAAGACCTGCTTCATTATTTGTGATGTGACCGTCCTGAAGGTGGGGAACCAATCAGGGACACGGACCCAGATCCTTGTGTGGGTACTTGAGCTTTGAGCTATGTGCACTCAAACTGATGCACCACTGCCTAAACTTCTGATTTAAAATTTCTTTACAAAATGTTAAGGATTCAGGGGTAGTGTGGTTTCACACCTCCATGTGTGTTGTAACTCACTGCAGCAGATACCAAAGTCCTGTGACCGCTTCACATTCCCTCCAGTAAACACCACTGTTTTTACTAGTCTAAGGACTGTTAGCTATTATTTTATTTTATTTTTCCCAGTTAATAAGCTTTAGTTATCTCTCTGATACTCATCACTCAGTAGACTTGGCCTTCCTTCAGTTATAACTTTGCTTACTGCAGAAGAAAGCCAGGCAGGGGCAGGGGGAGTGAGTGGAGTGGGCTGGAGGAATGCTTACAGAGGTTGGTAGAGTAAATGCCTTTACTCTTCCCTCTAGCTATGTGTGTAGCATAAACCAAGATGGGAGAAGGATGATGTGGTTGAAACAAAGGGAATACTGATAGTCCTCTACAAATGAACCCTCTGTCTAAAGCATCTGGCTATAATGTAGTGAGCATGGAAATATAAATTATTGCTTCTATGTTTATAGAGATTTTCTTCTGAAAGGGACCAGGAGACCAATGTACACTGAGAACAATATAACACTTAACACAGTTAAACTGTTAATTATGTCCTAAGGATTTTATGATTAAATTAATGAAAGTCTCCTGACCTTGTAGTCACTGTATTAACTTTTGATTTTCTAAAAAAAAAAAATGTTCTTGTAGCATTTATTTTAGGAAAAAAAATCATCCTGTGAAATAATTTGGGGTATACATTGCTTTTCAAACACAGACCTTAAGATAGTTCATATAGGGGAGTTGGGCGGTAGTGCAGCAGGTTAAGTGCAAGCGGTATGAAGCCCAAGGACCTGCATAAGAATCCTGGTTTGAGCTCCTGGCTCTCCACTTGCAGGGGTGTCGCTTCACAATCAGTGAAGCAGGTCTGCAGGTGTCTGTCTTTCTCTCCCCCTCTCTGTCTTCCCCTCTTCTCTCCATTTCTCTCTGTCCTATCCAACATCAATAACAACAACAATAAAACTACAAGGGCAACAAAAAGGAATAAATAAATATTTAATAACTACAACAATAAAACAACAAGGGCAACAAAAAGGAATACATATTTAATAATAATAATAATAGTTTATATAGGTATTATGCTGCTTTGCCATGTGCTCAACCCTGTTTGAGCCCAGTCCCCACACACTGAAGAGAGCTCTGGTGCTATGGTCTCTCTCTCTGCCTATCTCCATTAAAAAAATGGAAATAGGGTCCAGGTGGTGGCTAACCTGGTTGAACGTACATGGTACTATGCTCAAGGTCCAGGGTTCTAGCCCCTGGTCCCCACCTACAAGAGGGAGGCTTCACGAATGGTAAAGAAGGGCTGCAGGTGTCTCTCTGTCTCTCTTCCTTTCTATCCACCCTTCTCCTCTCAATTTCTGCCTGCCTGCCTGCCTGCCTGCCTGCCTGCCTGCCTGCCTGCCTTCCTTCCTTCCTTCCTTCCTTCCTTCCTTCCTTCCTTCCTTCCTTCTTTCTTTCTTTCTTCTTTTGCTCCAGGGTTATTGCTGGGCTTGGTGTCTGCACCATAAATCCACCACTCCTGGAGGCCATTTTTTTTCCCCTTTTGTTGCCCTTGTTGTAGCCTTGTTGTGGTCATTATTATTACCATTGTTGATGTTGTTCATTGTTGGATAGGACAGAGAGAAATGGAGAGAGGAGGGGAAGACAGAGAGGGGGAGAGAAAGATAGACAACTGCAGACCTGCTTCACCGCCTGTGAAGTGACTCCCCTGCAGGTGGGGAGCCGGGGGTGGAACGCGGATCCTTAGACTGGTCCTTGCGCTTTGCGCCACGTGCGCTTAACCCACTGCGCTACCGCCCGAGCCCCTGGCTGCCTCTATTCTATAAATAAATAAAGATAATACATTTTTTAAAAAAGAAATAAGCCTAATTATTTTGTAAAAAAAAAGTGGTTTATTTGCTATAGAAGAGGCACATGTTTCCCAAATGTATCTTATAGTAGGGTACAGAGACATTGAAACAAAGATCACCAGGAGTCAGTATCAGCTCACTTGAAAGACATCAGTGTTGCCTAAGATTTTTTGAAATTCTGGGAGTTGGGAGGTTGTGCAGCGGGTTAAGTGCATGTGCCCCCAAGCGGAAGGACTAGTTTAAGGATCCTGGTTTTTGAGCCCCTGCTTCCCACCTGCAGGGGTGTCGCTTCACAGGCGGTGAAGCAGGTCT
Organism: Erinaceus europaeus; assembly: GCF_950295315.1. Lineage (NCBI taxonomy): Eukaryota > Metazoa > Chordata > Mammalia > Eulipotyphla > Erinaceidae > Erinaceus > Erinaceus europaeus. Next base: position 82,953,497 of record NC_080175.1, on the reverse strand, counting down.
GCAGGTGTATGTCTTTCTCTCCCCCACTCTGTCTTCCTCTCCTCTCTCCATTTCTCTCTGTCCTATCCAACAATGATGACATCAATAATAATAACTACATTAACAATAAAAAACAACAAGGGCAACAAAAGGGAAAATAAATAAATAAATATCAAAAACATTAAAAAAAGATTTTCAAAATTCTTTCTCTGTATTGTTATTGTGGTAGATACAAGAACTTATCAAGCATTAAAATTCATTAATGCTGTATTTATCTAGATGCCATCAAATTATTTATTAAATTCTCATGGGATATGTTGAACACAAAAAAGAGGTGCAAAATGATTTAGATATTGTGAACTGGCTACTGATGGAGCAAATTCAGTGTAGGGATCTGCTGGTTATATTTATATTTGTGCAAATCATTTTGAGCATTAACCAAATGCCAAATGCACTGTTACCACACACTGGGAATACACTGAGGAAATTCAGACATTTATTTTGATTGTCAGACAATTCTCAATCTTAGAAAACCCAATATAATACCAAGTGTGTCCTATATTTGCAAAGGTATTTAACTAGATCACAGTAATGAATATGCCAAGTTATAGTAGATCTTAGACATAAAATATATTTGTCTGAAATGGCGATTCACAATGCATGCCAAGATAAGTACCAAAAGTAAGTAAAGCTAAGTAAGTATTCTAGGAGAGGGTTTTCTAGGTAGAGAAAACAATGAATTCAGTTTTTCTGATACCATGATCACAAAGTTTAAAAAAAAAATTAGAAAATAAATGTAGATAGAACTTAAATAGGGAAGAGTGGTATGAAAGGAGATGGAAGATACAGGCAAGCATTAGATGAAACCGTATATATATATATTTTGCTGTATATATTGCTATATTGAATTTTACTCAAAGTACAACAGATAGATAATAGATACAGGCGTAGGCACATATGGAAAGAGGAATATAGGTGGATATAGATGTTTAATGTAGTAAGAACATATCAGGAAATATTTGGTCATTGTGGTTTTTTCCAATACTTCCTTTTCACCCCTTTCTTCATAATTCAGGAACATTTAAATTGCATGGAGAATTCAATTCAGTACTAAACTTACAAAGACAAAGAAAAATATTTTATTTATTTTCAAGACCAAAATGTGCTCTATAGTGTTTTACTAGAACAATTCTGAAATCCTTTTATTTATACTAACCAAGAATTTTATGTGATTTCAATGTTCATTTTTTAAAATATTTATTTATTCCCTTTTGTTGCCCTTGTAGTTTTATTGTTGTTGTTGATGTCATTGTTGTTCATTAGGACAGAGAGAAATCGAGAGAGGAGGGGAATACAGGGGAAGAGAAAGATAGACACCTGCAGACCTGCTTCACTGCTTGAGAAGCAACTACCCTGCAGGTGGGGAGCTGGGGCCTCTAACCGGGATCCTAACGCCAGTTCTTGTGCTTGTTGCCATCTGCGTTTAACTCGCTGCGCTACCGCTCAATGTTCATTATTTTTGAGTGATAATAAGAATGGCCTGAAAGGAGCAAAATGCAGTGGTCTTATCCTAAGATCAAGTTTATTTTCAAAGAACATTTGCTTTATATCTTTTGCTTTTTTTCCTTGATTAGATGGCTTTTTTTTTCTCTAGTAAAGCCTTGTAAATTGGGGAGTTATACTAAGTGAAATAAGTCATAAAGGGAAAGATAGATAGTGAATGATTGCAGTTACATGTGGAATTTAAAGAAACAAAACAAATGCACAAACAAAATGGGCACAAACCCTTGGATGCTAAGAGCAGAACATAACAGTTTAGGGAATGTGAACATTCCTATGGACTATGGAAGATTATTACTACTTTTTGTAGAGGGAATGGTGTATGGTAATAAATGTTTTAACAGGTGTGAACCCCTGCTCCTAAAATCATATACAGTAGAGGGAGGAAAAGAGACCTTTGTTGCATTTCTTCACCAATGGTGAACTTTCTTCCCTGTAGTGGTGAACTAGGACTTGAACCTGGGTCCCTGTGCATGACAATGTGTGCTCTACTAGATGGACCCCCTCCCCCCAACCAAATATCTATGTATTTTTTAATGATCAGTTTTGCTCTTTGCCAAAAATTTTGATGATTTGAATTCATGTTTTTATTCAGTTCAAAATGTTTCTTCATTTTACTTTAGATTGTATCTGTGTGCTTTGGGTTATTCAGAAATGTATTTTGGCCAGAAGATAGTCCAGTCTATTAGAGCACCAGCTTGCATGCCTGAAACCCCAGAGGCCACCAGTACCACACTATACTAGAGCTGAACAATGTTCAGGTTCTCTCTCTCTCTCTCTCTCTCTCCATATATATATATATATATATATATATATACATATATACACACACATATATATATATTTCACAATATATATATATATATACATTTCACACACACTAAATAAATGAGTCATTTAAAATGAATTACATTTATTTAGGCTTTTAGTATCTGGAATGTGTTTCATATATTCAATTGATACTTTGATACTGCTTTTAGTTAATATTTACTGTAGTCAGAGAACATACTTTACTTTGTACCAATTCTTGGAATTTATTGCCAATATTTTATGGTAAAGCATTTAGCAGTAATAGCTATTTTATGTGCAATTGAAAGAGATGTTTATTTCATACTTGCTAATTCATATAGCCATGTATAAATTAAACCAAGCTGAATGATATTAACATTCAGTATTTAATGTTTTCTGGTTTGCTTTTCCATATATTCAGTATTGACAGAGTGGAAAGATATATTTTTAAAATTTTTATTTATAATGTGTATAGATAATTAATTCTATGTATAGCTTTGTCTGTCTTTTTGTTTAGTTCTATAAATGATTCAAGTATTTTGAAGTTTTTCTCATTAAGTTTATAGATATTCAGAATTATCATGTATTTTTATCTATCATTCTCATTGTAATATCTCTCTTTATTTAAGATTTTACTCATTGTTTTGAAGTCTACATTGATAATTAATTTGTCCATAGCTTTCTTTTTAATTGTGTATTCACAGTACATTTTATACTTTTTGACTTTCATCTACTTTGTTAATTTAGAAACTATATGTCATATATTCCATGAAGTATGTTTATATTAAATTAATTTTTCATTATTTTAAAAGTATAAGTATAGCCAATACTTGATTTGGATATTTTACCCAGTTTCACAAACACAGTTTTATACTTGGAGTATTTGTATATGTAATTTGAATTATTTGTATGAGTTTTGAAATTTATCATCTTATTTTCTTTGTATTTGTCCCATTTTTTATGTTCCTTTTCTATTACATCCGTCTTTCATTGTTTTAGACTCAATGATTCATTTTTATGATTCTTTGTCTCCAATCATTATTGCATAGTTATCTTCATATATTTATTTAGTTCATCACCCAGATTTTATTGCTCTAGGATCACTTTTTAAGATAGAGAATATATTAAAAGACTTAGAATTTGGAAACTAAACAACATGCTCCTTAAGAACCACTGGGTCAGAGACTCACTCAAGCAGGAAATTCAAATGTTCCTGGAAACTAATGAAAATGAAGACACAACCTATTAAAATATTTGGGACAAAGCTAAAGCAGTACTGAGAGGGAAACTTACAGCCATACAATCACATATTAAACACCAAGAAGAAGCTCAAATGAACGACCTTACTGCACACCTCAAGGACTTAGAGGAAGAGGAACAAAGGAACCCTAAAGCAACCAGAAGGACAGAAATCACTAAAATTAGAGCAGAAATAAACAACATCGAAAAAAAAAAGAACCATACAAAAGATCAATGAAGCCAAATGTTGGTTCTTTGAAAGATTACACAAAACTGACAAACCCCTAGCCAGACTCACCAAACAAAAAAGAGAGAAGACTCAAATTAATAGAATTGTAAACGATGGAGGAGATATCACAACTGACACCACAGAAATCCAGAGAATCCTGTGAAACTTCTATAAAGAACTATATGCCACCAAGCTAGAGAATCTGGAAGAAATGGAACAATTCCTAGAAGCATATGCACTTACAAAACTGAACCAAGAAGATCTACAAAATCTAAATGCACCAATCACAGACAAAGAAATTGAAACTGTTATTAAGAATCTCCCCAACAACAAAAGTCCTGGACCAGATAGCTTCACAAACGAATTCTACAAAACTTTCAGAAAACAGTTAATACCCATACTTCTTAAGCTATTCCATAAGAATGAAGAAACAGGAATACTCCCTTCCACCTTCTATGAAGCCAACATCACCCTGATACCAAAAGGTGATAGGGACAGAACAAAAAAAGGAAAACTACAGACCAATATCTCTGTAGAACATAGATGCCAAAATATTAAACAAGATCTTGGCCAACCGGATACAGCAACACATCAAAAAGATTGTTCATCATGACCAAGTGGGATTCATCCCAGGAATGCAAGGCTGGTTCAACATCCATAAGTCAATCAATGTCGTTCACCACATCAATAAAAGCAAAGCCAAAGACCACATGATTATCTCAATAGATGCAGAGAAAGCCTTTGACAAAATCCAACACCCATTCATGATCAAAACTCTACAAAAAATGGGAATAGATGGGAAATTCCTCAAGATAGTGGAGTCTATATATAGCAAACCTACAGCCAACATCATACTCAATGGACAGAAGCTAAAAGCATTCCCCCTCAGATTGGAGACTAGACAGGGCTATCCACTGTCACCGATACTCTTCAGCATAGTATTGGAAGTTTTTGCCATAGCAATCAGGCAAGAGAAAGAAATCAAAGGAATACAGATTGGAAGGGAAAAATTCAAGCTCTCACTATTTGCAGATGGTATGATAGTATACATAGAGAAACCTAAAGAATCAAGCAGAAAACTACTGGAAGTTATTAGGCAATATAGCAAGGTATCAGGCTACAAAATCAATGTACAAAAATCAGTGGCATTTCTTTATGCAAACACTAAATCTGAAGAAGAAGACATCCAGAAATCACTCCCATTTACTGTTTCAGCAAAATCAATCAAATACCTAGGAATAAAGTTGACTAAAGAAGTGAAAAACTTGTATGCTGAAAACTATGAGTCGCTACTCAAGTAAATAGAAACTGATACCAAGAAATGGAAAGATATCCCATGCTCATGGATTGGAAGAATAAATATCATCAAAATGAATATTCTCCCCAGAGCCATATACAAATTTAATGCAATACCCATCAAAGTTCCACCAAGCTTCTTTAAGAGAATAGAACAAACACTACAATCATTTATCTGGAACCTGAAAACACCTAGAATTGCCAAAACCATCTTGAGGAAAAGAAACAGAAATGGAGGCATCACACTCCCAGACCTTAAACTACATTATAAAGCCATCATCATCAAAACAGCATGGTACTGGAACAAACATAGGCACACAGACCAGTGGGACAGAATTGAAAGCCCAGAAATAAATCCCAACACCTATGGGCATCTAATCTTTGATAAGGGGGCCCAAAGGATTAAATGGAAAAAGGAGGCTCTCTTCAATAAATGGTGCTGGGAAAACTGGGTTGTAACATGCAGAAGAATGAAACTGAACCACTTTATCTCACCAGAAACAAAACTCAACTCCAAATGGATCAAAGACATAGATGTCAGACCAGAAACAATCAAATACTTAGAGGAAAACATTGGTAAAACACTTTCCCACATACACCTCAAGTACATCTTTGATGAATCAAACCCAATTGCAAGGAAGACTAAAGCAGAAACAAACCAATGGGACTACATCAAGTTGAAAAGCTTCTGCACATCCAAAGAAACTATTAAACAAACAGAGAGACCCCTCACAGAATGGGAGAAGATCTTCACATGCCAGACATCAGACAATAAACTCATCACCAAAATATATAAAGAGCTCAGCAAACTTAGCACCAAAAAAACAAATGACTCCATCCAAAAATGGGCAGAGGATATGAACAAAACATTCACCTCAGAGGAGATCCAAAAGGCTAACAAACATATGAAAAACTGCTCTAGGTCACTGATTGTCAGGGAAATGCAAATTAAGACAACACTAAGAAACCACCTCATTCCTGTAAGAATGGCATACATCAAAAAGGACAGCAGCAACAAATGCTGGAGAGGATGTGGGGACAGAGGAACCCTTTTACATTGCTGGTGGGAATGTAAATTGGTACAGCCTCTGTGGAGAGCAGTCTGGAAAACTCTTAGAAGGCTAGACATGGACCTTCCATATGATCCTGTATTTCCTCTCCTGGGGTTATACCCCAAGGACTCCATAACACCCAACCAAAAAGAGGTGTGTACTCCTATGTTCATAGCAGCACAATTCATAATAGCTAAAACCTGGAAGCAACCCAGGTTCCCAACAACAGATGAGTGGCTGAGAAAGCTGTGTTATATATTCATAATGGAATACTATGCAGCTATCAAGAACAATGAACCCACCTTCTCTGACCCATCTTGGACAGAGCTAGAAGGAATTATGTTAAGTGAACTAAGTCAGAAAGATAAAGATGAGTATGGGATGATCCCACTCATCAGCAGAAGTTGAGTAAGAAAATCTGAAAGGGAAACCAGAAGCAGGAACTGATCAAATTGTAAGTAGGGCATCAAAGTAAAAACCCTGTGGTGAGGGGTAGACATGCACCTTCCTGGGACAGTGGGGGGTGGGAGTGGGTGGGAGGGATGGGTCACAGTCTTTTGCTGGTGAGAATAGTGTTTATGTCCACTCCTAGCAAAAATGTAGACATATATATCAGTAGTTATTATGAGAGGGGGAAAATCAGTTGTATGTCTCAAAGTTTCTCAAAGCACAAACTGAATCTTTTCATATATAGGCTGTGTATTTGATATGCGGACTCTCTCAAAAGCCTAGACCAAGTAGAGTAGAAGCATCCAATAGCACAGCTATATACAAGATACTGGATACTGTACAGCAAACCATAACAAAAGTACTTTTCAAAGTTAACCCAATTAGCAAATAATGTGATGATAACATTAACTATCGATTGTCTTTTTGAACCCTAAGACAGCAGGAACCTCACATCTCCACTATAGAGCCCCTACTTCCCCCAGTCCTGGAACCCTTGGATAGGGCCCACTTTCCCGTATGCATCTCCCAATCCATACCAAATAATATAGCATCCACCGATCACAACCTAACCAACGCAACGATTGCCACCTCAACATGCTTCACCTCAGACTGTGTCCAGAGACTTCACGTGTGGAATGACAACCCTTCAGCTTCATTACTGGGGTGAGACCATTCCTTTTATAGTACACTCTAATTTCATCTCAGGTGGTTCACTTTCTAACAAAGTCCCATAACCTAGATATACACCAGTTTCTGTGAGAGAGAGCTTATGTTCACACGTATCCATAAACTACTGCAAAATATATACCTGAAAGTAGAAGTACACTAGAGTTTGCAGTGAGTACCTCCCTAACACTTCCTCTCCACTATTCCAAGCTTGGCATCCATAATTGCTCAACAAATTGTTTGGCTTCGTATGTTAACTCTCTTTTCAATCACCAGGTTCCAGATGCCACCGGGATGCTGGCCAGGCTTCCCTGAACTGAAGACCCCACCAATGTGTCTGGGAGCTCAGCTTCCCCAGAGAGACACCATACTAGGGAAAGAGAGAGGCAGACTGGGAGTATGGACCGACCAGTCAACGCCCATGTTCAGCGGGGAAGCAATGACAGAAGCCAGACCTTCTACCTTCTGCAACCCACAACGACCCTGGGTCCATGCTCCCAGAGGGATGGAGAATGAGAAAGCTATCATGGGAGGGGGTGGGATATGGAGATTGGGTGGTGGGAATTGTGTGGAGTTGTACCCCTCCTACCTTATGGTTTTGTTCATTAATCCTTTCTTAAATAAAAAATTAAAAAAAAAATTTAAAAAAAGATAGAGAATAAGACACACACACACACAAACACACACACACACACACACACACACACAGACACCACACCACACACATGGAGAGGAGAGTGAGAGAGAGAGAGAGAGAGAGAGAGAGAGAGAGAGAGAAGGAAACATGAAAGACCATAGCACCAAAACTTCTCAGTGCAGTGGCAGGGTGTTGGCCTGCATTTGTGTTGCACATAAGGCAAAGCAGCACATATTCTATGGAGCTAGTTTGCTGTCCCCATTGTTTTATGTTTAATGATTGTGCTAGTTTTTTTGGTGTTTTTTTTGAGCTTGAACTCGCATTAAGGTGGACCAGATGAAAGTGTTGCAATGAGAGAACGCAGGACTTTCAGGCATGAGGTCTTAAATTTGATCCCTGGAACCACATATGTCAGAGTGATATGTTGGCTTTCTCTTTTCTAATAACAAGCAAATCATAAAAATAAATATAAACCTATAACCCAGGATATGATACAGTAGATAAAGCACTGATCTCTCAAGCATGAGGTCCTGGCATTGTATGTGGAAGAGTGATAATCTGATTTTCTCTCTCTCCACTTCTCTATCTCTCATCAATAAGTAGAAAATATTTTTAAATCAAATACTGCATATCAAACACACCTATGTTCCTAGCAGCACAATTTGAAATAGCCAAAAGTTGAAAACAATCTAGGTGTCCAACAATAAGTAAGTAGCTAAGAAAGTTGTGGTATGTCTATACGTATAAGAATTCTATTCAGCTGTTAAGAATGGTTAACTTACCTTCTTCATATCACTTGATGTCATTTGAAGGAATCATGTTAAATGAGATAAACCAGACAGAGAAGTATGTATATAGTATAATCCCACTTCTGGGCAGAGGTTTAGAAACAAGAACAGAAAGGGAAACACAAAATAGACTTAGACTGGACTTGTTGTATTGCACCAAAGAACTCTGAGGAGAGTGGTGGGGGTGCTGATAATTTCAGGTTCTGGTGAATAATGATGGAGGAGGACATAGGCAGTGAGTAAGGGTGTTTTGCAGACATCTATCATGGTGTGATGAAAAACGTTATCCATATGTCAACAGCTGCAGTTAATGTAAAACATTAATTGTTGCAATAAAAAGAAAATAAATAAAAATAGAAAATAAACACAAACCTTTACACTGTATCAGAACCTTTAGAATGTTTTGAAAAAGAAATTAATGAATACCACTCTTAGTTTCTTACTAGTGTGAATTTGTGAATATGTATATAAGTGTATTTATGTACATATAATTTTATGTATACACATTCAGAGTTTTGAAATACATATACATAAACTCTAAGTCAAAGAGATGTCACGCTTTTAAAAATTATGTTTTGTTGTTTATTTATATAACTATTTTTCATTACCTTCAAAATTTATCAGTGGAGACTAATCTGTTGGTCGCCTATTAGTTAATATGATTCAATTATAGCTTTAATTTAAATGAGATTAATAATGAAGCTAAATTTAGTTTACAATTAGACTAATAACATACTGGGAATGAAATCATCTCCTCACCAGAGTTCACTTCAAAATAAACTCCACAATGTCAGGAATACAATGTACTTTTTTTTTTAAGTTTTAAAAAATATTTATTTATTTTACCTTTTGTTGCACTTTCTGTTTTATTGTTGTAGTTATTATAGTTGTTAATGATGTCATTGTAGTTGGATAGGACAGAGAGAAATGGAGAGAGGAGGGGAAGACAGAGAGGGGGAGAGAAAGATAGACACCGCTTGTGAAGCAACTCCCCTGCAGGTGGGGAGCTGGGGGCTCGAACAGGGATCCTTATTCCGGTCCTTGTGCGGATTCTTGTGCTTTGCACCATGTGCGCTTAACCTACTATGCTACCACCAACTCCCTATAATGTACTTTTTACTAGTATATTTCAAGGCTTTATGACAGAATTTGGAATATAATCAGTGTATAATAAATGTTTATGCAAATGACCTAGTGAGACCATATGAACAAAAATATTATTGGCATTAAAATAAATGCTTCCAATTGAGAAGGTAGCTTTAATTCAGCTAGAAGACCTTTAGACAATAAAAATAAAAAAGAGTGACATGGCCAGATGGAAGTGCACCTGACTGAGCACACATGCTCAAGGACTCAAGTTCAAGCCCCCAGTTTCCACCTGCAGGGGGAAAGTTTCACTAGAAGTGAAATAGCTCTGCGATGTCTTTCTTTATCTTTCCCTCTATATTCTCCCTTTCCCTTTGATTTCTCTTTATCTATCCAATAAATAAATAAATAGAACACTGGCTAAAATTTTTAATAGCAAAGTAATAACTACACAAATTAGTTCTATATAGTTATAATTTTATAAATGCTTTGATTTCTTTACCATGAAACCCGATATACTTGCTACAAATGCAAACTCACATATATGGGGAATATAAGGTACCTTTAATTTCTATAGCATTTATAAAGTACATATTATTATCATTGAACCAATCAAAAATAAGAAGTATTTTCATGTTCTCTGTTGTTTAAATTGAGTCGAATAGAAATCTGCCTAAATCTTTTTGGCAATGCTCACATGCTTCAGATACACTATTGAAGAAGTTGTTTATTTTTGGTAGCTTCATCAGACAAGCATTTTGGACACTGTGAAAAAATTTAAAAGTTATTGTGAATTTAATTTACATTAACTTAATCTAGTGAAAATGCATTTTTTCAAACAATATATTTTGTCTAAGGAAAAATCAGACTGCTAGAATATATTACAGATGCATACTTCTTCAATCCTTTAATGTTAGTAAGACGTAATTTGAGTTCCTTGAAATATACTAAACAACAGTGAGTGTGTTAACCATATGATAATTTTATGTGTAATTTTATATTATATTTAGTAAGTGTCTCGTTGTTTATTTTATATTTTAATTAAAATCAACCTATAATATTCCTTAAGGGAATAATAGATTATTCCGTCGTGTGAGTACTTGCTAAGCTATCAGAATAGAATAAAATGCATTTATATTGACAGAAATACCATTATTGGTATAGGATTTGATAACTAAGTGACATTTAAGAAGAAAACAGTACAGCAAATTAGAATGATTTCAGTAATGATATTTAAAAGGCAATAAAAGATCTCTTCAGATTTAAGGTGACAGAACCATAACTATTTTTTATACAGATATTGAGGTAGATACAGATCAATCTGTGAACTAGTTATAAACTCTCCCAGGAAATTTCCTTTCTCATATTTTGGTGTTTTAACTCCTAGGTGATCTCTCTTTACCATCAGTTTTTTAAGACCTTATTATGTATTTATTTATTTACTTCTTTTGTTGTTGCTGGATAAATACAAAAATCAAGAGGGAAGGGGAAATAGAGAAGGAGACAGAGAAACCTGCAGAATCTTTTACCACTTGTGAAGCTTCCACGTTTCAGGTGAGGAGCAAGGCTCTCAAGCCACGTCCTGCCACATCATGATATTTATACTCAACCAGTCTCCATCTTCAGCTCTGTTACTTACATTTTTCTCTGCTTCAGCTAATAAGTTAAGGAGAAAATGGTGAGTGATGAGCATTCAATACATCCTCTCCTTTTACAAGAGTAGATGATCCCAAAAGAGAAAAAAATAAAAAATAAAGATACTACAAGCTCCCATGTAAACCTTCTAATTCTTTGAAAAGTGACAGGATATATGTATTGCTTTTTTTAACCAGAGCACAGCTCAGCTCTGGCTTAAGGTGGTACAGGGGATTGAATCTGGGACTTTGGAGCCTCAGGCATGAGAGTCTCTTTGCTATCTACCCACGTGGATATATATATATTCACTAGCTAAGGGGGTTGGGCAGTGCTGCAGCAGGTTAAGCACACCTGGTGCAAAGCACAAAGACTGGAGAAAAGATCCTGGTTTGAGCTCCCGGCTCCCCACCTGCAGGGGAGTCACTTCACAGGCGGTGAAGCAGGTCTGCAGGTGTCTATCTTTCTCTCCCTTTCTCTGTCTTCCCCTCCTCTCTCCATTTCTCTCTGTCCTATCCAACAACAACGACAACAACAATAACTACAACAACAATAAAAAACAAGGGCAACAAAAAGGGAAAAATAAATATAAAAAATTAAACAAAAGAATCACTAACTAAATTCTTATTACCAAGAGGTATCTAATCTAAGACGTTTTTTTTTTTTCTTTATTATAAATGTGTGGTTCCTGCTATGCGCAGTATTAATGCTGAGTATCCCTCCTAGCCCAGATTTTTTCATCTTCTAATTTTTTAGAAAGTAAGGAAGAACAGACCTGAAGCGTCACTCCGTCACCCATGGAGATCCCACCAGCGCCTCCAGTGGTTCTCCATATGGTGCTAGGATTCAAACCCAGTACCTCACATGTGAGGGGCCTGTGCTCTATTGAGTGAACTACTTCTGACCTTAATGTCTGCTTATTTAAAAAAAAAAAAAACCTTGAGATGTCTGATTTTATGGGACATGATTTTCTTGAAATTGTCACATAAATTATGGAATTGTCTGAGTATAAAGTTGAGGTATAGCATGATGAGATGGCTCCATTCTGCGTAAATAATAGTTACATATATTACTTATAGCTTTCTTATTTTAATAAGACATGGAGTGTGTTGCAGTGAAGTAGAAAGGACCAAACTGTACCAATGATCCCAAATCTCTCCCTGAAGACTTTTTTGTTTTGTTTTAGTGTCTTATGTACATCTTACTTATAGCTTCATGGCTCATACTGGATAAGGTCTACACTTCTCGTGGTTTGATTTGGCAGTCTGTGTTACCTCAGTATTTTAAATAGAGTATTGTTCCAAAATCCTTGTCACCTCCTTAGTTACCATCCAAAATTTAGAATAAATTGTAATCTAATTGATCACATACTAAAATAATAAATAAAATATCTACTAATATATTACTATAGCACATTATGACTTCAAAAAAAGGACTGTAATTTAAAGACTTGACTCCAGGTCAGAAAAGCTAAGAACTCACAACACAAGGATGAAAGCAGCTCTCTACACTTCACACCACACATATTAGTATAATCTTCTCTGCATATTTCCTTGAAGTGAATTGAGCCATGATTCAAAGAAATACATTTTAAATAATTTTTTGCCATGTTAAAAAACTAATTATCAACAGAATATAAAAACAAAGGAAGATATGTCTGCTTAGGAAAAACCTTTCCAATACCTACTAAAATTTCTTATCTTTATTTTTAAGTAAACTATTTGATATTAAATTTCAGGAAAAGCTTAATAGAAATCTCATAAAAGAGCACACATAAATAGAAGTCTTGCCTATTTGTTGATGCAAGGTTGAACAAATGTAAGAAAAGATGAAAACACTCTTTTATGCTGAATTTAGGGTTTTTGTTCACTTGGAAACAGAAAAGGTTGTATTGACAAAAATGAAGGCAGATGTGCATTTAATTATGAGGAGCTTTTTCACACTTTAGATTCAAAATAAAAATGAGGTCTGTGAAATAGGCTATGTTTCATTCAGGCATTTCTTTTGAATTAAAACATTTCAGAGAAAATCCCATAGGGACAAATATGTTTTTTATCTTCCACAGGTGTGGAAAATCTTCCAAGGAGCACAACTTCTTAAGAAATAAAAGTATTTCCATCCCCAACCAGCCATGAAAATTAAGCAATTAAGAACTTTTCTATGACTCTAAGGCCCTTCTTCAGGACTCATTATGTCAAAGGCAGCTTAATGTATATCATTTCCCATTTACTTTCTAAGAACTAGAGATGCCTAATTTTAATGATGATGGCTGCCAATTTTTATTCTTACATGATGGACAAGTTAGTAACAGGGATGTATATTTAGTGTTTAAAATTATGCTTAGCACACATAAGTACGTACTCATAATAGAAAACTGCACCAATATTAATTACTATAATTAAAAAAATGTGTTTATGTAAATACACAATACATAAATGTAAATAAACAATGAGATACCACTTCACTCTTGTGGAATGTCATACATTAGAAATGATAGTAACAATAAATGCTGGAGAGGTTGTGGGAGCAAACAAATTTTCCTGCACTGCAGGTGGGAATGTCAATTGATTCAAACCCTGTGGAGAGCAGTCTGGAGAACTCTCAGGAGGCTAGAAATTGGCCTACTCTATGACCCTGCAATTCCTCTCCTGGGGTGGTTATATCCTAAGGAACCAAATACACCCATCCACAAATATTAGTGTATATGTATGTTCATGGGAGCACAATTTGTAATAGCCAAAACCTGGAAGCAATCTAGGTATCCAATAACAGATGAGTAGCTGAGCAAGTTGTGGTCTATATACTCAATAGACTACTACTCAGTTATTAAAAATAGTGAATTCACTTTATTCACCCCAACTTGTATGAAGCTTAAAGGAATCCTGTTAAGTGAGATAAGCCAGAAGGATGAATATGGAATGATAGCTCTCTCATAGACAGAAGTTGAAAAATAAGATCAGAAGGGAAGACACAAAGCAGAACTTGATCCGGATTTGATTTATTGAATCAAAGTAAAGGACTGTGGAGGGGAGAGTGTTCATGCTTTGAAACATGATGGTGGAGGAGGAACCAGATGGGAGCTTAGAGTGTTATGTAGAAAGCTGAGTAATTTCACCCATGTATCAACTACTGTATTTTACTGTTGACTGTAAACTGTTAATCTCTCCAATTAAAAATAATAAGTTGACTGTTTTAAGAGAGTGAAGCGGTGGCACCCCTGGTTGAGCACATGTGTTACTATGTTCAAGAAACTCCAGTTCAAGTCTCCTGTCCCCAACTTCAGCAGGGGAATTTCATGATTAGTGAAGCAGTACTACAAGTGTCTCTCATTCTCTTTCGCTTTCTATCATCTCACTTCCTTTCAAATAAGTAGAAAAAAAGCAAATAAGAAAGAAAAAAAGAAATGAAAAAGGGAACAAAAAAGAATAAAAAGTCACCAGGAGCCATGGATTCATAGTAGAGTCACAGAGTGCTCACAATAATCCAGGTGGCAATTTAAAAAAAAAGTTGATAGGTTTAAAATTTCTGTGAAATAAATTAAGTTCTGCTTGTAATGTCCCTAAAATTATGTATCCTATTAAGCAAAACAAAACTAGACTCATGGGTGCCATTATAAGCATTGTAAATTGATATTGTTAGCAAATATTTGATTTTCTCTTTGTTTCAATAAAGATTATGCATACAAATATTTCTTTTAAAATGTATTTAAAGGGAAATATACTAAGGAGTATTGCTGTCAATTTCTGATGAGACTAAGAATAAGAAAAAAGGAAAATTTAAAAATGAACTAGCATTTTATTTGCTATTTCCCAACCATTTTTTTATACCTGTATCAAATCTCATCAGACTATTTCTTCAGCTAGTTGAAATATACATTCAAAAAACTTGATTTAATCAGTCTTTTCCCAGTTTGGGGAGACACTTCAATTTTAAAGCACTGGTTTTGATGCTGTTGAGCCCGGAGACACTACGTTCAATACAAACTCCACCATGTGCAAGATCGTAGCAGTTCTTTGGTTTCTGTCTCTCTCCATTCTCTATGACTAGTAAAAATAAATCTTTAAAAAAATGTAATTTACTTTTGTGTCTGATAAGGTGAAGTTAAGATTTTTAAAACACTGAAACTCGGAGTGGGGCAGGGTGGGGCGGTGACATACCTAGTTAAGCACACATAGTACTAGGGCAAGGATATGATCAAGGACCTGGTTCGAGTCCTCACTGCCCTACTGTGGGGGTCCGCAAAACCCATGGTGATGTAAGTCTGCAGGTTTCTGTCTTTCTTTCCCTCTCTCAGTCTTCCCCACTTCTGTTAATTTTGCTTTGTCCTATAGAATTAAAAGGAAGGAAGGAAGAGAGAGAGAGAGAGAGAAGAGAAGGAACAAGAGAGACTAGAGGCAAAATAAACACCGAGACTCTGAAATATCTTTGCATGTAATAAACCTCTGCCTTAAGGACAGCTACTAATTTCTTATCTCATTTCTAAGAGGGAAGGCAGAACTTAAATGTGTATACATTTGCTATCTATGCTCTTTCAAGAGAACCTGCCTAAATGGACTTTCAGTTCTCCTCAATGACGTCTTTACTAAGCATTTTAAAGATGGTCTCTGAGATCACTGGATAAGTGACTCAGTTTTACTCCATATACATAGTGGTAAACATGTTGTTTTTAATATGTTTGTTCTTTATTTTCATTTTATCATTTGATCTGAAACTTATTGGATCATTTGCCCATATTATGAGGAAACCACCAAAGTACAGATGATTTTCTTTGTGCCCTAACAAGAAGAATTGTCCAAATTTATCATTATCTCCAGAAATATCAATTTTTGTCCCTCTCTATGTGATGAGGTAAACATTTAGTTGTGGAGTTAACTGGTTTTCATGCAAGTTACCCCTCTTTCACACTGAATCATCAGGCCTCTTGCTTATTTCTTACCTTAAAATAAGAACTCTCATTTTAAAATTTAAATCTGTGGATTTTTCAAGTTGTGTAATGAAATTTGTTCTTTTTTTCCTACTTGTGGAGAAGAGCAAGAAGGGGAAAGATGTTGACAAATGGAATAACAATAAGTATGAATAGATTATAGGATATCAGGTATCATTCTTATGCTAGTTAGTCTTTTATGATTTTCTGATAATCAGCACATTTTTTAATATTTATTTATTTTCTCTTTTGTTGCCCTTGTTGTTTTATTGTTGTAGTTATGATTGTTGCTGTTATTGATGTCGTCATTGTTAGATAGGACATAGAGAAATGGAGAGAAGAAGGGAAGACAGAGAGGGGGAGAGAAAGACACCTGCAGACCTACCTCACCTTCTGTGAAGCGACTCCCCCGCAGGTGGGGAGCCAGGGCTCAAACCGGGATCCTTACGCAGGTCCTTGCACTTCGCGCCACCTGTGCTTAACCCACTGTGCTACTGCCGACTCCCAATTAACATATATTTTGATTCAAATAATCTTCAGCTACTATAACAGTGTCTTGAGAAGGTTTGTTAACATTTATCTTTGTTGATGAAGATACTAATACATTTAAAAATTAAGTAAACAACATAAGAAAACATTACTTATCAGCAGAAATGCAAGTTTTGAATTAAAAGAACATAGCATTAGGAACTGAAATTTAACTCCTACATTAGAGATTGTAGGATATTCTGGAGAATAAGAGACTGTTAAAACAGTTCTAAAAATTTGATTGAATGAGCTTATATGACACAAAAGATGCATTATTCTATTTGCATATTGGCACCTCAAAAATGCTATGTTGGATCATTTAAAAAAAGAAAGTTCATAATGCATATTATAGGTCTAGATATAATCTTAATTGGAGTTGTGGGATTCATTTTAGATGACTTCAGTCTATTAATACAGTCTATCTAAGCTATTAAAATGATATATATTATCACATCTGCTCCTACTATTTATTCATCATGGCAATCTTTCATCCAATACCTATTATTTAATTATCAAATAGTTTTATGCACCAGGTACTGTACTAAGAACTGGATGATAAAAGTGAATGCCATAGTCTCCATCCTTAACAATTAAGACTCCAGTCTAGGATGATAAATTAACTATTGATTTTTCTGGAGAGTATTCATTCATGGGCACCAAGGACAACTAAATGTAAGATATACAGATGCTAATTTTAATGGTGCATGCTTTACTTTTCTATAATGGTGTGATGCAATACCACTTAAGTAACAGAGAAAAAAATGTTAAGTGCCACTTTGTTTCCATGGAGGTGACTCAGGTATAGTGCAAAATTTTCTTGTCTGATGTCCTGGGTTCTATGTCCAGCTTGCATATGCCAGGGTGGTACCCTGCCACCACAGAGACCACCATAAATAGTACTAGGGGAGCTCCATGGGTTATGGAGTGATGCTGTGGTATCTCTCCAGTTCTTCACTTTCTGCCCCACTTTTCCAGTCACCCCCCCACATTCTCACTATACATAATAAATAAATAAATAAATAAATAAATAAATAAATAAATCTGCCCTTGAGGGACACTCAACAGTGTCATCTCGCATGCATGAGAATCTGGGTTCATTCTCTAGTGCTGCAAATCAATAATAATAATAATAATAATAATAATAGTGCATTTCAGCTAAAGAAGTACAGTTACTGGCATTGAGTTAGTCAATTTTACCATTACATAGATAGTAATGTCCTATGCCAAAACTTAATAAAAGGAAAAGAGAAAATTTCCCTCAAGATTTAAAAACAGATTACAGTATCTTTTAACGTTGTTCTGTATCTCATCACCATTGAAGCACTCATACAATATATAGTGTGTGGCTGACAAAATAGCTCATTTAGGTAGTGCTCTACTCTGCCTTGCATGCAGTCCAGGCTCTCACTTGAATGCATTGCACTAAAGGAAGTTTAAAGTGCTGTGTTCCCTCTCACTTGAATGCATTGCACTAAAGGAAGTTTAAAGTGCTGTGTTCCCTTTCCCTCTCCCTCTCCCTCTCCCTCTCCCTCTCCCTCTCCCTCTCCCTCTCCCTCTCCCTCTCCCTCTCCCTCTCCCTCTCCCTCTCCCTCTCCCTCTCCCTCTCCCTCTCCCTCTCCCTCTCCCTCTCCCTCTCCCTCTCCATTTTTCTATCTCCCTCTCTCTCTCCCTCTGCCTTCCCCCTCTCTGCCTCTGTCTCAGTATTTTTTTTTTACCTAAATATATGTAAGATATGTAAAATGAGATATTTTTATACTATCTTATATAGCATAACTTCCAGGTTTATTAAATTTTTAAAATATTATTAGCATAGTCAATATGATATTGTAGGTACTCTAAGTTATAGACATGTTTCACAAGATGGAGTAGGTTATAATTGGAAGGGTGAGGAATATAGTGTTCTACTATTTTAACTTTATTTGGTATTGCTGAAATGTGTGCTTCTTCAAATTCTACTTTAGGTGACTACTTACTTTGTAGTTTCCTGATTTCCTCTGCTTCACATGGCAAATGTTTCTTTTGAAGAAACTGTGCTTATGAAACATCTATCATATAGCTTCAAAGTCTCTATACATTTTGTACTTTTACTCTCATTTGACCCATTTCTAGTTTATGTTTTCTAAAGGGCAATATCTAGAATTAATTTTTCTTTAAAAGTGGTCTGAATGATATCCAGAATACCACCTCACTTCTGAGTATTAAATAATGTTGAAAAAATAAATACAAACTATTTAAATAGGGGCAGCGGGGTAACTCACCAGGCAGAGCATACCTGCTACCATGTATGAAGGCTTGGGTTCAAGCTCAGGTCGGGGGAGCTTCACAAAACTGGATCAGTGTAGGGGCCAGGTGGTGGCACACCTGGTTGAGTGTACACATTATAAAACTAGATCAGTGTTCTTCTCTTTCTCCCCCTTCTATTTTTTAACTATTATTTTTTCCTCTAGTGAAAAATTGAAAAATTAAGAGTCATGTTGAAAAAAAAAAAACCAATGATAATAACCCTCATGACTATATTATATGTATGTAGGGTATATAATATATAGAATATGTATATGTAGGACATATACATAGATATAATATATATGCAATATATATATATATACATACACACAATATAGGGTACATATATATACAATATGTAGGGTAAATATATATGTGTATATATATATATATTACTCATATATATTGTAGATAGTAAATTGAAGTCTCAAAGTAAAGAACAGCTTCACATCTGCTGTTTTCAACAGTTTTATATAATCTCCTTTGTACAATTTGCTACAAACAAATAGAATTTGGCAAAGTTGAAGACTGAAACTACCATGATTAAATTACAAGAAATGTCATTTTCACTTTGCACGTACTTTTGCCTCTCCCTCTCCCATTTAATTTGATGAAAAACACCACCATTTGGAAGGTTCTACACAACAAGAAATCAGATCAGCTTCTGGCCAACAGCCAGTATAAAAAGCAGTCCACAGTCTAAGAACTATCAAGGACTGAACCTAGTCAGCAAGCATGTAAGTAATATTGACAAACCATCCTCTAGTCCTGGACGTTGCCTTGACTGCAACCTAATGAGAAACTATGAAGCAGAGGACCAAGCTTAGGTTGGCCCATATTTTTGACACAGAAACTGTGAGATAATAAATGACTTTAAAGGGAAATTTAAAGAAAAATTATTATGCTGCAATAGATAATGAAGCAACTTTAATTTTTGGCTGTGTGACAATTAATAACACTTGACATGAACCATTTTTGTATTTATTTTATCTACCTTACACATCTGTGAATAATTAAAAGTGCATTATCTGTGATTCATTTTTATCTAGATCAATGCTTTTATTGTTCTATTAATATTTGATGGATATTTGATGAATGCATGAATAGCTGTGGTAACACTGTTTTATGCTACCTTCTCTTGAAGTATCAAAACTACTCCTAGGTATAACACACAGTTCAATTTCCAGTGCATTTTCCATTAGCATGATACTTCATAAGACATCTGTTATGGAGTCATGCCATGAAAAATGTTTTCTATTTACATTGGTTGAATGCACATTGAACAAGCTGCAGTGATCCAGATGGCTGTGACTTAACTTGAATCAATATACAACTTCTTGCTATAGTGTGTCCTAAATATTTTTGTTCAATAGTAATTAAGTCCAGCTACTATTGCACAAAATCTCCCATACACATTGGTTTTTGTTACAATGAAATTCAATTGCTATAGCAGTATTGAAGGAAGAAAATCACCAACTTGGCAATTCTAAATTTGCTTGATAAATAATGCATAATCTAACAATCCTATTTATAATTTAAAGTTTCACTCAATGATTTGACATTTCCTAAGATATGAAGATAAAGATCAGAGCAATTCTCTGGGATAAGCAATGTTGGGATTGAACCTTTGAGACCCTCTGCATGCCTGCATGACCTGGCCTCATCTGCTGAGCCACATTTCTGGTCTAAAATTTTGACATAATAGACTTTTCTAGTTCAATGTCTAGATGGAAAATTATTTTCAATAATAGTTATAGTAGATCCCATATTGGTATCATTTAGTAATATTATATTAACTCCTGCCAAATTGACTTATTTTCTTCTTATGTTTCCAAAATGCCTTTTTAAAAATAAATTCTATTATTACCCTCATTTATTTATTGGACAGAGAGAGCCAGTAATTGAGAAGGAAGGGGTGATAGAGAGAGAGAGAGACAGAGAGACACTTGTAGCCCTGCTTCACTACTCCTTAAACTTTCCCCCTGTAGGTGGGGACTGGGGCCTTGAACCTGGATCCTTGAGCCCTAGTACTAGTGCAGTCAACCAGATGCGTCACCACCTGGCCCCCCACACCCCCTCCCCCGATCCTTTTAGTAAGAGGTTAATGTTTACAACACTGTTGACACATGGATACAATTTCTCTTCTCCCAGTGATATGTGTTCAAAAACGCTCTCATCCCCAACTTAGGTCTCTTCCAACTGACAAGTTACCAGTGCCCTAAGTCACCATCCAATGTTATTATTATTATTATTTTTTGTTCATTTGTTTTTCCTTCCCAAGGGTCCTTTGCTTTGGAGCAATACACTACATAAAATAAAAGTTTGTTTGGTTACTAGTATATTTGCTACTTTTGTTTTAGGATTATTGCTAAGGCATGCACTGCAAATCCTCTTCCAGCAGCCTTTTTTTTTTTTCCCCATTTCCATTTAGTCAGACAGAGAGATTGAGAGGAGTAGGGAAAATAGAAAGGAGAAAGGAGAGATAGCTGCAAGCCTGCTTTACCTCTCTTAGGGAGTAGAAGCTCAAACCCAGGCCCTTATACATAGCAATTTGCCATAGCCTAGCCCCCATTCAGTACAAATTTTACTCTGTAATTTTCCTTTTTGTAATTGATTAAGTTCCACTGACTGTGATCATCCAGCAATCATGTCTCTTTTTTGCTTTATCTCACAAGATGACTCACGTTTCATCCAAGATAAGACAAAAGAGCTTATCTCATCATTTTCACAGTTAACTAGTATTCCAGTGTGTGTACATACCTTATTTTCTTTCATTAATTCTTTTCTCCTGGCAGGGATTAGGTGCCAAGGGTGGAATCCACAACTTTCTACATACAAGTTAGCATGACAAGTAGTTTATATGCTTGACAATATAAACTACTTCTAATTAGTATGTTTTGTCCCAATGGCTATTAGAACTATTTTTGATTTGACAAGATTGGCAGGTATAAGATTATACAGTAGTACAGATATCAAAAAGAAATAATCATTGTCAGTGTCCTAGAGAAACTTTAATTAATTATGTATAATTTAACAAATATAGCATTCCAAAGAGGTAATGTTGTATAAAAAGAGTAGAGTCACTAACAAATATATTTGTGACTTTTGGTTGATTATAAAATTTTACTTTTTAAAAATAATTACTGATTATAAATACTTATACAACTCTTACATATATTTAGTTTTATTGGTAAATAAATGATGTCACAGCACTATTTTTTCTTTATTGGGGATTAATGTTTTACAGTTGACAGTAAATACAATAGTCAGTATATGCATAACATCTCCCAGTTTTCCACATAAGAATACAATTCCCATTAGGTCTGGTGCCATCATGTTCCAGGACCTGAACCCCCCACCCCACCCCAGAGTCTTGTTTTTTACTTTGGTGCAATGCACCAAATTCATTCCAATTTCTGCTTAGTGTTTTCTCTCCATAGTACTATTTTTTAAATTAGCGAATTAATAATTATTAACAAGATTGTAGGATAAGAGGGGTAAAATTCCATATAGTCCCCACCATCAGAGTTCCGTGTCCCATCCCCTCCACTGGAAGCTTTCCTATTTTTTATCCCTCTGGGAGTATGGATCTTTATGGAGTGCAGAAGGTGCAAGGTCTGGCTTGTGTAATTGCTTCTCCATTGAGCATGGACATTGACAGGTCAATCCATACCCCCAGCCTGTTTCTATCTTTCCCTGATGTGACATACTGGTGAGGTTTTTCTGCCAGGGAAGTCAGAATGACATCATGGTAGCTATCAAATCAAAAATAGTTCTTATATCCATTGGGATATAAGGAGGATATATTGTTTAATAATCATGAATCTAAAGGAAAGAATAGAACAGATGAAACTAAAGGTTTTCGTATGGGAAGAAGCTAGGAAGTCTATTTTAGGTATATTCCAAAAGCCCATGACTTTAGTAGCTTTTGCCTGAGCCTGATAGTTAACATACAGGTAAGCTAAAAGTATTATCTGTGAAGATGATGTCAGAGTTGAGAATAGGACTGGAGAGCTGGGTCAGGCCAGAGAAGAGTTTCAAAATATGAGGAGAGTATATAAATACTGTTAACTGTCAATCCCGCCGATCTGACCTAAGTACAAATTTTTAAAACATACAAAGAATGCCTTTCTTACTTGCAGAAGTTTTTGGATTGAGATTTTCTCCATTGTTCACTTGAAATGGTCTGAATTTAAACTGCCTTCTCACTTACTAGGCAAATAATAAATTAGGATCAAATTCTTAGAAATTTTCTCCACGTGAGCAACAGTGGCTACCAATAACGGTTAACAGCATCATGCCAGACTCTTGAGCAATTTTGTTAATATATGTCTCTCTTAGAATTTGTGTTTTCTCTTGGATTGCTAATACATGTAGTTGATCATATTTAGTAGTTAAAGGCTTAGCCTTTATTCTATCTCCCTTGTCTCTTTCCTTCCTTCCTTCCTTCCTTCCTTCCTTCCTTCCTTCCTTCCTTCCTTCCTGTCTCACAATACTTTACTTTGCACCTACTTAATTCCACCACTCCTTGATTATGTTTTCTCTTTTTTCCAGATAACGAGTGAGAGGTATACAGGGAGAAACTGAGAAGGACAAAAGACATGCCACTACATTTCTTAACCACTTTGAAATTTTTCTTGGCATAACGCCCCTGAGTGGTGACTGGGCACTGTAACCACAGTCTTCCTGTGCAATCATTTATGCTCTAGTGGATGTGACATCTCCTGGACCCCAGGCCTTCTTATTTATTTTTCTGTATTATTTTTCCATGTCATTATATATCAAAGCATTTTTTATTTGAAATGTGTGGGTTGTTTGATGACATCTGCTGTGCAACTCAGGCATCAAAGTTTGACATCCTCGAGGAAACACTCATGAAAGACATGTCTCTGATATCTGATTACTGCAAAAAATGGCGACTAATCCCTAGCACTGCAAAAACGGTATCATCTGTTTTCCATCTACACCATGCCTCGGCCTCGCGTGAGCTTAATGTGCAGCTTGACGATACGAGAATCCGGCATGAAGCCCAGCCAGTCTATCCTGGCGTTACTCTCGATCGCACCCTGTCATTTCACGAACATCTCATAAAAACTGCAGCAAAGGTGGGCGCGAGGAATCACATCATTGCAAGACTGGCCAGCTCCTCATGGGGCGCAAGCGCTTCCACACTGCGATCATCCTCTCTGGCATTATGCTATTCCACTGCAGAATACTGTGCCCCAGTCTGGTTCCGTAGCCCCCATGTCCACTTGGTCGATTCCAAATTATATTCCTCCATGAGGATCATTTCTGGAACCATCCGTTCCACCCCGGTTCCATGGCTGCCAGTCCTTAGCAACATCGCCCCGCCAGATATTTGTCGGGATGCGGCATCATCTAAGTTCATTTCCCACGTCTATGCTCGACCGGACCTGCCAATATATGCGGATATCTTCGCCCACCCTGTCCAACGCTTGACGTCTCGTCACCCAATCTGGTCCCCTATGCCTACACTGAACTTCTCTGTTCCAGACTCTTGGAAACAGAGTTGGCAGTCAGCTGAGGTCAAGAACAAACACCTCATCACAGACCCCTGCAAGCGTCAACCCGGCTTTGACCTAGCACGTTACGACTGGGCCCTCCTCAATCGCTATCGAACAGGCCATGGCCGGTGCACCGCTATGTTCCATCCCTGGGGAGCCAGAGATGACCCTAACTGCCCCTGCGGCCACAGACAGACATAGTCAACGACTGCCACCTCTCCAGATTCAAAGGAGGTCTCAAAACTTTACATCAGGCTCAACCTGACACTGTTGACTGGCTACGGAAGAAGGGCAAATGCTAGAAGAAGAAGATTATCTTTATTTATTGGATAGAGACAGCCAGAAGTCAAGAGGAAGGGGGAGACAGGGAAGGAGAGAGACAGAGAGACACCTGCAGCCCTGCTTCACCACTTGCAAAGCTTTCCCCCTGCAGGTGGGGATGGTTGTTTGGTTTTAAATGTGAAGGGCTTGGAGATGGAGATGCTTCATAGATAACAATGTGGTATGTCAGGATAGTGAACAGGACACTGATTCTTAGTATTGAAAGAAACTAAAATGTACTACTGATAAAGTGCACACTTTACTAAATGAAATAAAACTATAATTTTATAGTTTTATAGGCAGTGGCACACTGGATTAAGTGCACACATTACAGTGCACAAGGACCCAGGTTCAGTCCCCTGGTCCTCACCTGCGGGGAAAGCTTCATGAGAGGTGAAGTAGAGCTGCTGGTGTCTCTTCGTTTCCCTCCCTATTTATCACCCCTGCCCCTCTCAATTTCTCTGTCTCTATCCAATTATGAATAAATAAATATTAAAAATTATTGTTTAAAATAAATAAAATAGAAACAAAATGATAATTCAAAAACCAAACAATTTTGAATGTTGTGTCCTCCTCTCTTTTAGGAAATTTATGTCAGTTCAGTTTTTACCCATGTGTCAGTCAGGGTGAACTTGTGAAAAATATTAGCAAAAAGTATGTAATACCTGATCTAATTCCCTAGAAACAACAGAAAATATTATATATAAGATGGTATATGACTAAACTTTATTAGACTTGAACTGTATTCTGGGTAATTGCCCAATAATAACCTTTGCTAAATTATATGAAGTCTTTACTTTACTTAACAGAGAACACAGAATCCCCAACCTCTAATACTATCATCATTCAAGATAATGAGCAACACAAACCATTCTATTACCAATCTAAAAGCAATAAATGTCAAAGTAAAGAAGTATGCAATATTCTGGCTTGAAAGAACAAAGGACAAAAGTAATGATAATACCTCTTCATATTTGCAGTCTATTATATCATGCATAACAAACGCTGCTATAATTGTAGACAGTGCTATTTTAGCAGGTTATAAGGAGAAGGCAGTGTGGAAGGTAAGAGAGTGTTTTGACTATTGCTGTGAAAAATGTTTCAAGTTTTGTAATTTAAAAGAGCCAAGAAGAAGAGGGTATAATTTTAAGAGTGTGTTTGGTTTTAGTTCTTCTGAGTCATCTAAGCTGAAGATCTCAGGGCTAGACTAATCGTCCAGTTCAAAGTACTGGTTAACTTCAATGGAGTTGGAACATAGGACGTAATGCAGTACACTTATTTTAACCAAATCATCACCAGAAAGAACTGGGAATTAATATAATAGTTTCTAAATTGGCCATTTACAGCAGTCTAGTAGAAAGCACTGTTGGAATGGAAAATTTGTTAAGCAAATGAAACCCGCTTCCCTAGTAAATACTAAATACTAAAAGATGACGGCGTATGCAGCATTACAGCCCCTTACGTGTCAGACTCTTTGTGAGATAGTTGGATTTTGCGAATATAAAGGAAAGGAGATTGGAACAAGAAAAGAGATTGATTGAAGCTCTATCTTCTCCGGCTATTTCTAAAAGTAATTTTAAAATTTAGTTTTCCTATGTAAAAATAGCTTAAGATATTTTAACCCATGTAAACTGTATGCCATCTAATGACAGGAGTTCCAACTCCTTTGAAAAATGTTTTCACAAAATTTTTGCCCTTTTTACTGATAGTCTCTGTTCATTCCACAAGCAAGTGGGTGATGTGGAGACTCTTTGTAGAAATCTATTAAGGTTTTCCAGATAATTTCTTTTTATTATAATGTTGACTTTCTGTAGTGATAATGCTATTAGCTTCTACCATCTTAGATTTCTGCTTTGTCTCAGGTCTATGTACCATTGATAATAGGTACAATGTGATCCTTTAAATTCAATGTCATCTTGACACTTGAAACTTTTCTCACCTGGCGGAGGGCCTACCTTATCACCTCTGACATATTTGAGCTCAGAAACACCACACAGGAGTACTACACACAGCACCTAGGAAGTTTTGATGCTATAGTAGTGCTCCTTGGTCTGTCTCTCTATCTGAAACAAATTGCCATGGAGATGAAAATATATATAACTGTTTTTTTGTGTGTGTGTGTTATTTATTTATTTATTTATTATTTAAAAAAGGATTAATTAACAAAACCATAAGGTAGGAGGGGTACAATTCCTACCACCCAATCTCCATATCCCACCCCCTCCCCTGATAGCTTTCCCATTCTCCATCCCTCTGGGAGCATGGACCCAGGGTCATTGTGGGATGCAGAAGGTAGAAGGTCTGGCTTCTGTAATTGCTTCCCCGCTGAACATGGGCGTTGACTGGTCGGTCCATACTCCCAGTCTGCCTCTCTCTTTCGCTAGTAGGGTGTGTCTCCGGGGAAGCGGAGCTCCAGGACACATTGGTGGGGTCTTCAGTCCAGGGAAGCCTGGCCGGCATCCTGATGACATCTGGAACCTGGTGACTGAAAAGAGAGTTAACATACAAAGCCAAACAAATTGTGAAGCAATCATGGACCCAAAGCTTGGAATAGTGGAGAGGAAGTGTTAGGGGGGTACTCACTGCAAACTCTAGTGTACTTCTGCTTTCAGGTATATATTTTGCAGTAGTTTACGGATACATGTAAACATATGCTCTATCTCCTGGAACCTGGTCTATATCTAGGTTTTGGGACTTTGTTAGAAAGTGAACCACCTGAGATGAAATTAGAGTATACTATTAAAGGAAAGGTCTCACCCCAGTAATGAAGCTGAAGTGTTGTCATTCCACACCTGAAGTCTCTGGACACAGTCTGAAGTGAAGCATGTTGAGGTGGCAATCATTGTGTTGGTTAGGTTGTGATCGGCAGATGCAATATTATTTGGTATTGATTGGGAGAGGCATACGGGAAAGTGGGCCCTATCCAAGGATTCCAGGACTGGAGGAAGTAGAGGCTCTATAGTGGAGATGTGAGGTTCCTGCTGTCTTAGGGTTCAAAAAGACAATCGATAGTTAATGTTATCATCACATTTTTGGTAAGTGGGTTAACTTTGAAAAGTCCTTTTGTTAGAGTTTGCTGTACAGTACCCAGTATCTTGTCTATAGCTGTGCTATTGGTTGCTTCTAATCTACTTGGTCTAGGCTTTTGAGAGAGTTTGCATATCAATTACACAGCCTATATATTAAAAAGATTCAGTTTGTGTTTTGAAAAACTACGAGACATACAATTAATTTTCACCCTCTCATATTAATTAACTAGTGATTTATATGACTATATTTTACTAAGAGTGTACATAAACACCATTCCCAGCACCAAAAGACAGTGACCCATCCCTCCCACCCACTCCCACCCCCCACTGGCCCAGTAAGCTGCCTGTCTACCCCTCACCACAGGGTTTTTACTTTGGTGCCCTACTTACAATTTGGTCAGGTCCTGCTTTTAGTTTCCCTTTCAGATCTTCTTACTCAACTTCTGTTGATTAGTGGGATCGTCCCATACTCATCTTTATCTCTGACATAGCTCACTTAACATAATTCCTTCTAGCTCTGTCCAAGATGGGTCAGAGAATGTGGGTTCATTGTTCTTGATAGCTGCATAGTATAACATTGTGTATATATACCACAGCTTTCTCAGCCACTCATCTGATGTTGGGGACCTGGGTTGCTTCCAGTTTTTAGGTATTATGAATTGTGCTGCTATGAACATAGGAGTACACATCTCTTTTTAGTTGGGTGTTATGGGGTCCTTGGGGTATAACCCTAGGAGAGGAATTACTGGATCATATGGAAGGTCCATGTCTAGCCTTCTAAGAGTTTTCCAGACTGCTCTCCACAGAGGCTGTACCAATTTACATTTCCACCAGCAATGTAAAAGGGTTCCTCTGTCCCCAAAACCTCTCCAGCATTTGTTGCTGCTGTCCTTTTTGATGTATGCCATTCTTATAGGAGTGAGGTGGTATCTTAGTGTTGTCTTAATTTGCATTTCTCTGACAATCAGTGACCTAGAGCAGTTTTTCATATGTTTGTTAGCCTTTTGGATCTCCTCTGAGGTGAATGTTTTGTTCATATCCTCAGCCCATTGTTGGATGGGGTCATTTGCTTTTTTGGTGCTAAGTTTGCTGAGCTCTTTATATATTTTGGTGATGAGTTTCTTGTCTGATATATGGCATGTGAAGATCTTTTCCCATTCTGTGATTGGTCTCTGTGTTTGTTTAATAGTTTCTTTGGATGTGCAGAAGCTTTTCATTTTGATGTAGTCCCATTGGTTTATTTCTGCTTTAGTCTTCCTTGCAATTGGGTTTGATTCATCAAAGATGTCCTTGAGGTATAGGTGGGAAACTGTTTTACCAATGTTTTCCTCTAAGTATTTGATTGTTTCTGGCCTGATCCAGGTCTTTGATACATTTGTAGTTGATTTTTGTTTCTGGTGAGATAAAGTGGTTCAATTTCATTCTTCTGCATGTTACAACCCAGTTTTCCCAGCACCATTATTGAAGAGAGCCTCTTTCTTAAATTTAATCCTTTGGGCCCCCTTATCAATGATTAAATGTCCATAGGTATGGGGTCTTATTTCTGGGCTTTCAATTCTGTTACACTGGTCTGTGCGCCTATTTTTGTTCCAGTACCATGCTGTTTTGATGATGATGGCTTTATAATATAGTTTAAGGTCTGGGAGTGTGATGCCTCCATTTCTGTTTCTTTTCCTCAAGATGGTTTTGGCAATTCTAGGCATTTTCAGGTTCCAGATAAATGATTGTAGTGTTTGTTTTCTTCTCTTAAAGAAGCTTGGTGGAACTTTGATGGGTATTGCATTAAATTTGTATATGGCTCTGGGGAGAATATTAATTTTGATGATATTTATTCTTCCAATCCATGAGCATGGGATATCTTTCCATTTCTTGGTATCAGTTTCTATTTCCTTGAGTAGCGACTCATAGTTTTCAGTATACAAGTCTTTCACTTCTTTGGTCAACTTTATTCCTAGGTATTTGATTGATTTTGCTGAAACAGTAAATGGGAGTGATTTCTTGATGTCTTCTTCTTCAGATTTAGTGTTTGCATAAAGAAATGCCACTGATTTTTGTACATTGATTTTGTAGCCTGATACTTTGCTATATTGCCTAATAACTTCCAGTAGTTTTCTGCTGGATTCTTTAGGTTTTTCTATGTATACTATCATATCATCTACATATAGTGAGAGCTTGACATCTTCCCTTCTAATCTGTATTCCTTTGATTCCTTTCTCTTGCATGATTGCTATGGCAAGAACTTCCAATACTATGTTGAAGAGTAATGGTGACAGTGGACAGCCCTGTCTAGTCCCCGATCTGAGGGGGAATGCTTTCAGCTTCTGTCCATTGAGTATGATGTTGGCTGTAGGTTTGCTATATATAGACTCCACTATCTTGAGGAATTTCCCATCTATTCCCATTTTTGTAGAGTTTTGAGCATGAATGGGCGTTGGATTTTGTCAAAGGCCTTCTCTGCATGTATTGAGATAATCATGTGGTTTTTGGCTTTGCTTTTATTGATGTGGTGAATGACATTGATTGTCTTATGGATGTTGAACCGGCCTTGCATTCCTGGAATGAATCCCACTTGGTCATGATGAATAATCTTTTTGATAAGTTTTTGTATCCGGTTGGCCAAGATCTTGTTTAATATTTTGGCATCTATATTCATCAGAAATATTGGTCTGTAGTTTTCCTTTTTTGTTCTGTCCTTATCAGCTTTTGGTATCAGGGTGATGTTGGCTTCATAGAAGGTGGAAGGGAGTATTCCTGTTTCTTCAATCTTATGGAAAAGCTTCAGAAGTACGGGTACTAACTGTTCCTGAAAGTTTTGTAGAATTCATTTGTGAAGCCATCTGGTCCAGGACTTTTGTTGTTGGGGAGGTTCTTAAAAATGGTTTCAATGTCTTTGTCTGTGATTGGTGCATTTAGATTTTGTAGTTCTTCTTGGTTCAGTTTTGGAAGTGCATATGCTTCTAGGAAGTGTTCCATTTCTTCCAGATTCTCTAGCATGGTGGCGTATAGTTCTTCATAGAAGGTTTGCAGGATTCTCTGGATTTCTTGGTGTCAGTTGTGATATCTCCTGCATCGTTTACAATTCTATTAATTTGAGTCTTCTCTCTTTTTTGTTTGGTGAGTCTGGCTAGGGGTTTGTCAATTTTGTTTAATCTTTCAAAGAACCAACATTTGGCTTCATTGATCTTTTGTATGGTTCTTTTATTTTTGATGTTGCTTATTTCTGCTCGAACTTTAGTGACTTCTGTTCTTCTGGTTGCTCTAGGGTTCCTTTGTTCCTCTTCCTCTAAGTCCTTGAGGTGTGCAGTAAGGTCATTCATTTGAGCTTCTTCTTGGTGTTTAATATGTGATTGTATGGCTATAAGTTTCCCTCTCAGTACTGCTTTAGCTGTGTCCCAAATATTTTGATAGGTTATGTCTTCATTTTCATTAGTTTCCAGGAACATTTGAATTTCCTGCTTGAGTGAATCTCTGACCATTGGTTCTTAAGGAGTACATTTTTAGTTTCCAAATTCTGTGACTGCTAATAATTGTCTGTTTGTTGTTAAATGTTAGTTTTACTCCACTGTGGTCTGAGAAGATACTTGGGATGATTTCAATGCTCTTGAATTTATTGATGCTGTCTTTGTGGCCTAACATGTGGTCTATCCTTGAGTATGTGTTATGTGAATTTGAAAAGAAGGTGTATTCTAGTTTTGGGGGGTGAAGGACTCTTAAAATGTCCAAGAGTTCTAGTCTGTCAATCTCTTCATTCAATTGTCTTGTATCTTTATTGGTTCTCTGCTTTGTTGATCTGTCTAAGTATTAGAGTGGGGTATTAATGTCTTCCACTATTATTGCATTACTATTGATGTATTTTTGAAATTCTTTCAGTAAGTGCTTGACGTATTTAGTTGGTCCCTCATTGGGTACATAGATATTAATAATTGTTAAATCTTCTTGGCTGATTGATCCTCTAATCATTATGTAATGTCCTTGCCTATCTTTTATTACTTTATTTAATTTAAAAGCTATCGTGTCTGAGATGAGAATCGCTGTTCCTGCCCCTTTTTGTGGTCCTTTAGCTTGTATGATAGTTTTCCAACCTTTCACTTTAAGTCTGTGTTTATCTTGTTGTGACAGATGGGATTCTTGCAAGCAGCATATGGTTGGATTATGTTTTCCGATCCATCCCCCCACTATGTGCCTTTTGATGGGTGAGTTTAAGCCATTGACATTTACTGATATTATGGATTTAATGTATTGTAGTGCCATTGTTTAAAAAAAATTTTTTTTGTTTGCTCTGATATATTGCATGTATTATAGTGATGTTCTTTTTTATAAGAGGTCTTTTAGAACCTCTTTCAGGGCTGGTTTGGTGATGGTTGCCTCCTTTAACTGTTGTGTGTCTAAGAAGGTTTTGATCCCTCCATCTAGTTTGAATGAAAGTCTAGCAGGATATATTATCCTTGGTTGAAACCCTTTTTCATTCAGGGCTTGATAGATATCTTGCCATTCCTTTCTGGCTTTTAGAGTTTGAGTGGAGAAGTCTGCAGATAATCTTATGGGTTTTCCCTTGTATGTGACTTTTTGTTTCTCTCTTGCAGCCTTTAGCATCCTTTCTTTATCCTTATTTCTTCTCATTGTGTCTATGATGTGTCTTGGTGTCTTCAGGTCTGGGTTGATTCTGTTTGGTCCTCTGTGGGCCTCTTGAATCTTGATGTCCTTTCTGTTATTCAGGTCTCGGAAGTTTTCTTCTATTATTTCCTCTAGAATGTTTGCTTCCCCTTCCTCTCTTTCTTCCTCTGGCAGGCCAATTATACGAATGCTACTTCTTTTGAGATCATCCCATATGTCTCTGTTGTTTTCAGTGTCTCTCAATCTTTTTTTCAACTCTTTAACCTCTTTCTTCATTTTCTCTAACTCATCCTCTGTCTGAATAATTCTGTTTTCTGCTTCTGTTAGTCTGCTTTCCCTTGCCTCAGCTTCTTTCTTCATTACAGCTATTTCAGCTTTCAGTTCTCTAATTGCCTCAAGATAATCAGTATTTTCCTTGGGGGGGTCTCAACTGTTGTTTCCCTAATACTGCCATTCCTTTCCTCCAATGTTGTTTTCATTTCTGTGATTAATAAGTTTATTATAACTTGCCTACTTTTCTTATAGATGGTTACTTCTGGCTGATTTGTAGTTTCTTCTGGGCTCTTGTCTTCATTCATTGGAGTAGCAGTTTTATTTGTTTTTGATCTACCCATTTTTTTGACTTATGTGTTTCTTTTTTTATGCTGTTGTACCTCAGTTGTTGTGTCTTGGACACAGCAACACTATACTAAATACCTTTATGACAATTGCACTCACCAACCTCAGGAATTACAATAGCAACTGAAGCAAGTATTGAAGCAGTTTAATCACTACCAGTTAGCCAAACAATTTCTTCAGTCTGTGAAAGAATAGTAACCAAATCCCAGTGAAGAAGAAAGAGAAAAGAAAGAAGGGATAGCAAGAATAGACAGTTATGCAAATCTACTATCCTCTGTATATTCTAGGGGTAACAAGAGGGGAAAGTGAAGTAGAGCAGAGATACACACATAGAGTCCACTCTGAGTCAGATTTCTTCCCCCAAATAATTCACAAATTCAGAAAAGCCAAAGAAGAAGGAACGAAGAAGTGTATGACAAGATAAAAAAAAAAAGACAAGTGAGAGAAAAGAATAAAGATAAGAAAAAGAGCTGTAATTAAAGAGCAATGAAAGGAAAGGTTTTTTTTGATTAATTTATTTTTAATTTAATTTAATTTTTTTAATTAGCTAGGAGGAGGAGGGATGGGAGAGTCTGTAGAGGTAGGATTAATGAGACAAGTTCCTCCCACAATAGATAAGATGCCCACTACCCTAGCAATGAAAGACACCCTAAGAGTTAATTCTGATCAACCTAATGGTGGGGAGAAGATATATGCCTTTATATAATCTTAATAATAAAATATAGCAGGGTAAAAAAAAAAACCCTGTCCCAGATTACCTCAGACCTCATGATCAGAGGCAGCTGATTGTTAAGAAAGAGAAAAAAAAAAAACAAAAAAACCTCAGAACTAGACAAGGATAGTTGAAATAGACAGTTATGCAAATCTACTATCCACTGTATATTCTAGGTGTAGCTAAAGGAGGAAGGGAAGTTGAGCAGAGATACTCGCAGTGAGAGTCCAACTCTGAGTCAGAATTCTTCCCCAAAATTATTCCCAAATGTGTATCAGTGAATTCAAAAAAGCACACTGTTTGGTCGTGCAGGGGATGGGGCCTGTGGCTTTGGAAGCTGTAGGATTAAGGAAGAAAGGATGACAAGAATGAGAAAAAGAAAAAAAAGAAAGAGAGAGAGAAAAAAGAAAAATATAGGAAAAAGAACAGTCATAGAAGATCTGTGAAAGGAGTTTTTTTTATAAATTTATTTTTAATTATTTAATTAGCTATGTGGGGTGAGCTGGGGGGATGTTATCTACTTAGAAAAAAAGGCCAGAGGTTTTAGCAGGGTATAGACTTAGAATAAATGATACTCCCTGGTGGGACAGGAATCATAGTAAAGAAAGAGGCTCAGCAGGGGAGCCTGCTAGGAGTTGGTCCCCAGGGATTGGTTATGGAGGGGGAGGAAGGGGGAGGAGGTGTGCTTAATAATTTAAAAGAAAGAAAAAAATTTTCCCCCTTTTTTTCTACTCTTATTTAACCCAAATTAAGTTATAGTCACCTCCTTGGTGTTACCACTAGGACCCCTTATTGACTGGCCTACTAAAGGCAGAAAATCCTACCGTTTCCAGAAGATGTGGTCAGAGCTCAAGCCACTAGCAGCTTCTCAGTCCGCCATTTTCCGGGAACCAGAAATATATATAATTGTTAATGCTTTTTCCTTTTGGCACCAAAACATAATTACCACTGTTATGTGTATTTCAAATAAACAGGATTTACTATTTTATTAGCAATAAAACAAAACAATTTTTTTCTTTTTCAATGTATGTACATAGGACCATAACTTAATTAAGAATGATTAAGTTCTCTT
Source organism: Erinaceus europaeus (assembly GCF_950295315.1). Classification (NCBI taxonomy): domain Eukaryota; kingdom Metazoa; phylum Chordata; class Mammalia; order Eulipotyphla; family Erinaceidae; genus Erinaceus; species Erinaceus europaeus. The sequence continues at coordinate 82,918,468 of NC_080175.1, read as the reverse complement.
TAATAATTTCACTAGGGAAATTCTTAAGAGTAATGACTACTTTATAAAATTTGCATTTGTTTCACCTTGTGGGGTGGAATTCTCTGTGTATTCTTTTAGTTAGGTTGATTTATGTTTTCATGTTTCAGAACTTGGTTAAATGCTCCTTGTCATCAGTCAATCAATTCTTGCTTGCTTTGATTGTTTATTTTATTTTATTTGGGGCTTAATGGCTTACCAGACAGTTATTGATGCAGAATTTATCATCTTCTCATGATAGATGTCTGCAAAACAGTCACCCCAGTTAGGTCCACCCAACAATACTGGTCTAGGGGTCAGGTGGTGGCATCCCTGGTTAAGTGCTCACATTGTAGTGCACAAGAACCTGGGTTCAAGCCTCTGGTCGACACCTGCAGGGGGAAAGCTTCATGAGTGCTAAATCAGGACTGTCTCTCTGTCTCTCTCCCTATCTCCCCATCCCCTACAAATTTCTCTCTGTCTCTATCTAATAGTAAATAAATAAAAATATTTTTAAAATACTGGTGTACAGGTGGTCTTTTTGCAATTATCTGTAGTTCGAATCTCATACATCGCAGAAGCAACGCTTCCTTTTAATTTCCATAAGTGAACACTACATCTCCATTGTGTTAGTATACACGTGAAAAATAGTCTAAAAAATGCTATCACTCAAAAGCATCCAATAGCACAGCTATATACGAGATACTGGGTACGGTACAGCAAACCATAACATAAGGACTTTTCAAAGTTAACTCAATTACCAAATAATGTGATGATAACATTAACTATCGATTGTCTTTTTGAACCCTAAGACAGCAGGAACCTCACATCTCCACTATAGAGCCCCTACTTCCCCCAGTCCTGGAACCATTGGATAGGGCCCACTTTCCCATATGCCTCTCCCAATCCTTACCAAATAATATTGCATCTGCCGATCACAACCTAACCAACTCAATGATTGCCACCTCAACATGCTTCACCTCAGACTGTGTCGAGAGACTTCATGTGTGGAACAACAACCCTTCAGCTTCATTACTGGGGTGAGACCTTTCCTTTCATAGTATACACTAATTTCATCTCAGGTGGTTCACTTTCTAACAAAATCCCAAAACCTAAATATACACCAGTTTCTGTGAGAGAGAGAGCATATGCTCACACATATCCGTAAACTACTGCAAAATATATACCAGAAAGCAGAAGTACACTAGAGTTTGCAGTGAGTACCTCCCTAACACTTCCTCTCCACTATTGCATGCTTTGGGTCCATGATTGCTCAACAATTTGTTTGGCTTTTTATGTTAACTCTCTTTTCAGTCACCAGGTTCCAGATGCCATCAGGATGCCGGCCAGGCTTCCCTGGACTGAAGACCCCACCAATGCGTCCTGGAGCTCCGCTTCCCCAGAGACCCACCCTACTAGGGAAAGAGAAAGGCAGACTGGGAGTATGTACCGACCAGTCAATGCCCATGTTCAGCGGGGAAGCAATTACAGAAGCCAGACCTTCTACCTTCTGCAACCCACAATGACCCTGGGTCCATGCTCCCAGAGGGATGGAGAATGGGAAAGCTATCAGGGGAGGGGGTGGGATATGGAGATTGGGTTTTGGGAATTGTGTGGAGTTGTACCCCTCCTACCCTATGGTTTTGTTAATTAATCCTTTATTAAATAAAAAAAAGTGCTATCACTTCAGCCCCATTTTACTTTTTCTATGGGATGACTTTTCCTCAGTAGATTCTTTTTTTCAGAATTAATGGGATAACTTTCTTTGCACTCTTAAAATTAGCTTAATAATCATATATATTAACAACTTAAATAGTAAAATACTTTTGAATTTTTATCTTAGAAAATATTAAGTGTCACGTTTTTACAACTAACATTTCATGTATGCCTTTAATAACTATGACTATTTGCTTATTAATTTGTTGCAAAATATTATATCTATGCATTTGCCTATCTTACTACTTTTAGAAAATATGCTTTACTTTGAAAAGCAAAAGGGCATTTTTAGGTGTGCTTATCTCTAGAAAGTACAGTCCAAATTTAAGTGCAAAATATTTACCTCTGGTGCTGTCAAACTCTTGCTTAATAACCTGGGTGATCCCCTCAATTAGCCCCTTTCTCATCTTTCACTTGGAAATATCTGATAAAATTTCTGTAGATACTTATTGCAATATTATCATTAAACTAAATTTAATAAACATTTTAGTGACTAATCTGTCAAAGTGTAAAGATTCTATAACTCCACCTGACAGAAAATCATCTCTGTGATTGAATTTTATGAGATAAGATCACATAAGATCAGTCCTTATTAAATGCTCTAAAATTATACCACATATATATGACTTCTTTGGAGTATATAATTTATCTTTTACTGGACAGTGTCATTTGACTCTAACTTCATTAGCAATAGTAGTTGGTATATTTTATATATTATTGGAACTAATCAGTGTTCTGTATATATATATTTTAAATTTATTTTTTATTTAAGAAAGGATAAATTAACAAAACCATAGGATAAGAGGGATACAACTCCACACAATTCCCACCACCCAATCTCCATATCCCATCCCCTCCCCTGATAGCTTTCCCATTCTCTATCCCTCTGGGAGTGTGGATCCAGGGTCGTTGTGGGTTGCAGAAGGTGGGATGTCTGGCTTCTGTAATTGCTTCCCTGCTGAACACGGGAGTTGACTGGCCAGTCCATACTCCCAGTCTGCCTCTCTCTTTCCTTGGTAGGGTGTGTCTCTGGGGAAGCGGAGCTCCAGGACACATTGGTGGGGTCTTCAGTCCAGGGAAGCCTGGCCGGCATCCTGATGACATCTGGAACCTGGTGGCTGAAAAGAGAATTAACATACGAAGCCAAACAAATTGTTGAGCAATATGGACCCAAAGCTTGGAATAGTGGAGAGGAAGTGTTAGGGGGGTACTCACTGCAAACTCTAGTGTACTTCTGCTTTCAGGTATATATTTTGCATAGTTTATGGATACGTGTGAACATATGCTCTCTCTCTCACAGAACCTGGTGTATATCTAGGTTTTGGGACTTTGTTAGAAAGTGAACCACCTGGGATGGAATTAGAGAATACTATGAAAGGAAAGGTCTCACCCAAGTAATGAAGCTGAAGGGTTGTCATTCCACACCTGAAGTCTCTGGACACAGTCTGAGCTGAAGCATGTTGAGGTGACAATAGTTGCATTGATTAGGTTGTGACCGGCAGATGCAATATTATTTGATATGGATTGGGAGAGACATACGGGAAAGTGGGCCCTATCCTAAGGTTCTAGGACTGGGGGTAATATTGGCTCTATAGTGGAGATGTGAGGTTCCTGCTGTCTTAGGGTTCAAAAAGACAATGGATAGTTAATGTCATCATCACATTATTTGGTAATTGGGTTAACTTTGTAAAGTCCTTTTGTTAGAGTTTGCTATATAGTACCCAGTATCTTATATTGTGGTGCCACTGGTTGTTTCTGATCTACTTGGTCTAGGCTTTTAAGAGAGTCTGCATATTTTTCTACCTAGAGAAAATAAAGAATTTAGTCATTCTAGATTCATGTACTCTTCAAGCCAGACAGAGTACACCTTTTTTTCTTTATTGGGGATTAATGTTTTACATTTGACAGTAAATACAATAATTTGTACATGCATAACATTTCTCTGTTTTCCATACAACAATACACCCCTCCCAGGTCCTCTGTCACCCTTTTCCATGACCTGTGCCCTCCCACCCTCCTACCCCAGGGTCTTTTACTTTAGTGCAATACACCAACTCCAGTCTTGGTTTTGCTTAGTGTTTTCTCTTCTGATCTTGTTTTTCAACTTTTGCCTGTGAGTGATATCATTCCATATTCATCCTTCTGTTTCTGACTTATTTCTCTTAACATTATTTTCAAGCTCCATCCAAGAGAACAAATCAGAGTACACATTTTAGAGATTTTTAAAGAGATTGATTTTTATATTGTAAGCTAGATCTGACACAACTAAGGAAATGAAATATTCTAGATTTATTGGGCTATTAGACCAAACACATTTGAGCCAACACATCTTTATAATAAAAATCACTAATGTATGATATCACACCACAAAAGACAAATTATTTTGTATATTTAGATGAAATTTCCTACTGAGTTCAGAATAAGTTCTAATACATTCAGAATAATTCCTTGATGACAAAATATAGGCTAATGAGCTTAATTAAAATGATAAACACATAATGATGCTGATAATATTTGGAAAAATTAAGTTAATATTGCAGATGTAGATTTGAGTGAGTCAAAATTAGAAGGATTCATTGATAATACAACCTTAAGTGGTTAAAAAAGGTGAATTGCACAAACATAGTGGACTATTCTCAAGCTACACAAAGATGAAATCCTATGATTTATAGCAACGTGATTGAAATAGTGGACATAAGTTAAATTATGGGGTGCAGAAGGTGGAAGGTCTGGCTCCTGTAGTTGCTTCCCCACTGAACATGGGTGTTGACTGTTCCATCCATACTCCCAGCCTTTCTCTCTTTCCCTAGGTGGGGGAGGGGGGAGGTTCTAGGGAAGCAGGGCTCCAGGACACATTGGTGGGATTATCTGCCCAGGGAAGTCCAGTTGGCATCACATTAGAATTTGGAACCTGGTGGCTGAAAAAAGAGCATACAAAGCCAAACAAATTGTCAACTAATCGTGAACCTAAAGGCTGGACTAATTCAGATAAAAGATTGGGGGTCTCCATTTTATAGATAGATGCCTCTTTCTTTACTAGTTTACTTTATATGTGTTTTGACATATAATGTAATTGGATATGACTCCCATTAACATGTTTTGTTATAAGACACTCTAACTTATCAGACTGAGAATAAAGTCTATTACTGGCCTGAAAGGAGTGAATAGTCATGTTCTGAGGTACCTGTTTTGTTTTTTTTCCCCCCAGAAAACCACCTGGTAATAGGCAGCCTATAAGGTCTACATGGATTCCAGGTAAAAATATGGACCTTATTCTACATAGCACATTATGTCAAATTCTGAGGAAACTTGGAAGAATAACATAGCATAATACACTGAGGAAGGTATAAGACAGCCAAGGATCTTAGTTACAGCCATGTAAGATCTGGGGTGGGGCAGAGGAAAGATATTATATGCCTAGAGATCTGAATCACAGAAATGGAGACTTTGAAAAGTGGGAATTGTTTCATGTCACAAAGTTTGTGATAATTTGATATGCTGTCATAGCAAAGCTAATACACGTCTATCATATTCGTCTCATTCTTTTGAATGCATTCACATTATCTTTTCTCCTATCTGAAAGCAATGCATTATTCATTTGCTTTTCCTTCTTCAGTTCATACATTCAAAGACTATTGAAATTCTGAGGATTTGTTATTATTATTTTTAATCTTAAAGGTATGCCAACTTAAGTTTAGGAGAATAAGAGTTTTCATTCTTTTTTAGTTTAATAGTAAAATAGAGATAGAGAAAGATGACAGAATGCAGGTTTTCTTCAGTGCAGAACTGGACTCAAACCTATGTCTCATACACAGCAAATTATCATACAAGTGATTTAATTCACTAGCCCAAATCTGAAGAAAAACAGTAAGACACTATTTTACTTAATATCCTAGATTGGAAATAAAGTCAGTTATATATGCCAGAACAGGAATTTTAACCCTTATATTCCTCATAAAAATTGTAGAGACAGAAATATATGGATAAGACACTTATTACAACTCCAGAAAGCAGATAAAGAATTACACAGCAGTAGGTGAACAGAATATCAAAACAGCCATATTGCAATGGATAAGAGCCACTTGACTTTATGGGATCCCTCTTATTTCTTTATTTCCTCTCTCCCTTTCTTCCTTCCTTCCTTCCTTCCTTCCTTCCTTCCTTCCTTCCTTCCTTCCTTCTTTCCTTCGTATATAATTCAATTCAGCTTACATTTCCTTAAAGAGGAAAGAGAAGAACTGAACACATGTCCTAAGTTCTAACTTTCTTGAAATTTGCCTGAGGGATTGCTTTTTTTTTTTTTTGTTATACTGACTTGCAGTTTTAAAGAAACTCATCTAGACTGGGTGCCTGGAGGCAAATGAAATTAAGTAAACGGGACATATCTGAGGCATCATATTATTTGCATTGCTGAGAAAAGAAGACACTCAATTCATGCATTCTTCCTTTGAGGGAAGGAATATAAGCTATGCATTCAGCATCTTGAAATTTCAGAGAGCTGTTTGAGTGGCCCTTATCTATCTTAGCTGATTCAGCTTGCTGATAAAAAGCAAGTCTTATTGTTTGAGTTAGTCTTGTCTTAACATCTACATATATTCATCAGTAGATACTAGTTGATATACTCTTTTCTAAATCTTTCTCTTTAATATCAATCATTATTATCTGGGCCTTATCATATGTCTCTTGAATTAGACAAGCCTCCATACTGTTCTTGTTGTTTACAAAAAAAAAAAAAAAACTATTATTTTTGCTTCAGCCAGGATGCCAGCATGATTACTTAAGATAAAGCAAATTCATTGATCTCAGTCCACTATTACCTTTGAGATAAAGTCCTTTCTTTGACTTGACTTTTATATATGAGTTGATGGAGGAAGAAGAAAGGAAAAAGACACACCTGGCTAATAAGGACTGTAGTTCTCAGCAAATTCTGAGCTATAGGCCTTGCCTATGCACATTCCTTCATTCAAGTCTTCATGCTGAAAGAGAATGCTGGGGAGCCTTTGGGAGGTTTGGTCATGGGTTAGCAGCTGCCACACATCCACTCCCTTCAACTAATTAAAGAAACTAGTTAAAAATCACCTGGAACTCACCAGGTGAGTTATCTCAGCTGGGATATCTCAAGAAACCCACATAACCATAAGCGGGTGCAGGCACCCACTTGTCAGTTGATGATAAAAGGGTGAGGTATAGAGTCTCACTAGTATTTAAGGGACTAACTGCTATTGACAAAACATCATAGGACATTTCAGTTGGAAGGAATATAATGTGTAGATTGCTCTTCCCAGATGTTGCCCTCAGTTGGAATAATGCTGAACACAGGCTGCATGGATCAAAAGTTAATGCCAGGTTCCCGGAAGATGGCGGACTGAGAAGCTGCTAGTGGCTTGAGCTCTGACCACATCTTCTGGAAATGGTAGGATTTTCTGCCTTTAGTAAGCCAGTCAGTAAGGGGTCCTAGCGGTGACACCAAGGAGGTGATGATAACTTAATTTGGGTTAAAAAATAGAGTAAAAAAAAAAGGGAAATTTTTTTTCCTTTTAAATTATTAAGCACACCTCCTCCCCTTCCACCCCCCCCAACCAGTCCCTGGGGACCAGCTCCTAGCAGGCCCCCTGCTGAGCTTCTTTCTGTACCAAGATTCCTGTCCCACCAGGGAGCATCATTCATTCTAAGTCTATACCCTTCTGAAACCTCTGGCCTTTTTTCTTTCTAAGTAGCCAACCCCCCCACTTCACCCCGCATAGCTAATTAAATCATTAAAAATAAATAAATAAATAAATAAACCCTTTCCTTGCACCACTCTTTTATGACTGTTCTTTTTCTTATCTTTTTCTTTTTTCTCTCTTTCTTTTTTTTTCTTTTTCTCATTCTTGTCATCCTTTCTTCCTTAATCCTACAGCTTCCAAAGCCACAGGCCCCATCCCCCACACCACCAAACAGTGTGCTTTTTTGAATTCACTGATACACATTTGGGAATTATTTTGGGAAGAATTCTGACTCAGAGTGGACATCACTGTGAGTATCTCTGCTCAACTTCCCTTCCTCCTTAAGCTACCCCTAGAATATACAATGGATAGCAGATTTGCATAACTATCTATTTCAACTATCCTTGTCTAGTCATGTGGGTTTTTTAAAAAATTTTTTATTTAAGAAAGGATTAATGAACAAAACCATAAGGTAGGAGGAGTACAACACCACACAATTCCCACCACCCAATCTCCATAACCCACCCCTTCCATGATAGCTTTCCCATTCTCTAGCCCTCTGGGAGCATGGACCCAGGGTCATTGAGGTTTGCAGAAGGTAGAAGGTCTGGCTTCTGTAATTGCTTCCCCGCTGAACATGGGCGTTGACTGGTCGGTCCATACTCCCAGTCTGCCTCTCTCTTTCGCTAGTAGGGTGTGTCTCCGGGGAAGCTGAGCTCCAGGACACATTGGTGGGGTCTTCAATCCAGGGAAGCCTAGCCAGCATCCTGGTGGCATCTGGAACCTGGTGATTGAAAAGAGAGTTAACATACGAAGCCAAACAAATTGTTGAGCAATCATGGATCCCAAGTTGGTTTTTTTTTTAAGTTTTTTTTTCTCTTTCTTAACAATCAGCTGCCTCTGATCATGAGGTCTGAGGTAATCTGAGACAGGTTTTTTTTTTTACCCTGCTCTATTTTATTATTAATATTATATAAAGGCATATATCTTACCCACCCTTTAGGTTGATCAGAATTAACTCTTAGGGTATCTTTCATTGCTAGGGTAGTGGCATCTTATCTATTGTGGGAGGAACTTGTCTTGTTACTCCTACCTCTTCTACAGACTCTCCCCTCCCTCCTCCTCCTAGCTAATTAAAAAAATTAAATTAAATTAAGAATAAAGTAATAAAAAAAACTTTCCTTTCACAGCTCTTTAATTACAGCTCCTTTCCTTATCACTTATCTTTTCTCTTGTTTCTTTTTTTATATCTTGTCATACACTTCTTCCTCCTTCTTCTTTGCCTTTCTGAATTTGTGAATTATTTTGGGGAAGAAATCTGACTCAGAGTGGACTCTCTATGTGTGTACCTCTGCTCTACTTCCCTTTCCCCTCTTGTTAGCCCTAGAATATACAGTGGATAGTAGATTTGCATAACTGTCTATTCTTGCTATCCCTTCTTTCTTTTCTCTTTCTTCTTCAATGGGATTTGGTTACTATTTTTTCATGGACTGGAGATATTTAGTACAGTGTTGCTTGTACTCAAGACACAACAACTGAAGAACAACAGAGCATAAAAATAAGAAACACATAAAAAAATGGGTAGATCAAAAACAAATAAAACTGCTACTCCAATGAATGAAGACAAGAGCCCAGAAGAAACTACAAATCAGCCAGAAGTAACCATAGATAAGAAAAGTATGCAAGCAATAATAAACTTATTAATCACAGAAATGAAAACAACATTGGAGGAAAGGAATGGCAGTATTAGGGAAACAACAGTTGAGACCCCCCAAGGAAAATACTGATTATCTTGAGGCAATTAGAGAACTGAAAGCTGAAATAGCTGTAATGAAGAAAGAAGCTGAGGCAAGGGAAAGCAGACTAATAGAAGCAGAAAACAGAATTAATCAGACAGAGGATGAGTTAGAGAAAACGAAGAAAGAGGTGAAAGAGCTTAAAAAGAGATTGAGAGACACTGAAAACAACAACAGAGACATACGGGATGATCTCAAGAGAAGTAACATTTGTATAATTGGCCTGCCAGAGGAAGAAAGAGAGGAAGGGGAAGCAAACATTCTAGAGGAAATAATAGAAGAAAACTTCCGAGACCTGAATAACAGAATGGACATCAAGATTCAAGAGGCCCAGAGAGTACCAAACAGAATCAACCCAGACCTGAAGACACCAGGACATATCATAGTCACAATGAGAAGAAATAAGGATAAAGAAAGGATCCTAAAGGCTGCAAGAGAGAAACAAAAAGTCACATACAAGGGAAAACCCATAAGATTATCTGCAGACTTCTCCACTCAAACTCTAAAAGCCAGAAGGGAGTGGCAAGATATCTATCGAGCCCTGAATGAAAAAGGGTTTCAACCAAGGATAATATATCCTGCTAGACTTTCATTCAAACTAGATGGAGGAATCAAAACTTTCTTAGATAAACAACAGTTAAAGGAGACAACCATCACCAAACCGGCCCTGAAAGAGGTTCTAAAAGATCTCTTATAAACAAGAACATCACTATAACACTGGCAATATATCAGAGCAAACAAAAAATTTTTTTTTGAACAATGACACTACAATACATTAAATCCATAATATCAATAAACGTCAATGGCCTAAACTCACCCATCAAAAGGCACAGGGAGGGGGGATGGATCAGAAACCATATGCTGCTTGCAAGAATCCCATCTGTCACAACAAGATAAACACAGACTTAAAGTGAAAGGATGGAAAACTATCATTCAGGCTAACGGACCACAAAAAAGGGCAGGAACAGCCATTCTCATCTCAGACACGATAGATTTTTAAATTACATAAAGTAATAAAAGATAGGCAAGGACATTACATAATGATTAGAGGATCAATCAGCCAAGAAGACTTAACAATGATTAACATCTATGCACCCAACGAGGGACCATCTAAATACGTCAAGCTCTTACTGAAAGAATTTTAAAAATACATCAATAGTAATGCAATAATAGTGGGTTCAATACCCCACTCTCACACGTAGACAGATCAACAAAGCAGAGAACCAACAAAGATACAAGAAAATTGAATGAAGAGATTCACAGACTAGACCTCTTGGACATTATAAGAGTCCTTCACCCCCAAAACTGGAATACACATTCTTTTCAAATCCACATAACACATACTCAAGGATAGACCACATGTTAGGCCACAAAGACAGCATCAATAAATTCAAGAGCATTGAAATCATCCCAAGTATCTTCTCAGACCACAGTGGAGTAAAACTAACATTTAACAACAAACAGACTATTATTAGAAGTCACAGAATTTGGAAACTAAACAACGTACTCCTTAAGAACCAATGGTCAGAGATTCACTCAAGCAGGAAATTCAAATGTTCCTGGAAACAAATGAAAATGAAGACATAACCTATCAAAATATTTAGGACACAGCTAAAGCAGTACTGAGAGGGAAACTTATAGCCATACAATCACATATTAAACACCAAGAAGAAGCTCAAATGAATGACCTTACTGCACACCTCAAGGACTTAGAGGAAGAGGAACAAAGGAACCCTACAGCAACCAGAAGGACAGAAATCACTAAAGTTAGAGCAGAAATAAACAACATCGAAAATAAAAGAACCATACAAAAGATCAATGAAGCCAAATGTTGGTTCTTTGAAAGATTAAACAAAATTGACAAACCCCTAGCCAGACTCACCAAACAAAAAAGAGAGAAGACTCAAATTAATAGAATTGTAAGCGATGGAGGTGATATCACAACTGACACCACAGAAATCCAGAGAATCCTGCAAAACTTCTATGAAGAACTATACGCCACCATGCTAGAGAATCTGGAAGAAATGGAACAATTCCTAGAAGAATATGCCCTTCCAAAATTGAACCAAGAAGAACTACAAAATCTCAATGCACCAATCACAGACAAAGAAATTGAAACCGTTATTAAGAACCTCCCCAACAACAAAAGTCCTGTACCAGATGGCTTCAGAAATGAATTCTACAAAACTTTCAGGAACAGTTAGTACCCATACTTCATAAGCCTTTCCTTAAGACTGAAGAAACAGGAATACTCCCTTCCACCTTCTATGAAGCCAACATCACCCTAATACCAAAAGGTAATAGGGACAGAAAAAAAAAGGGAAACTACAGACCAATATCTCTGATGAACATAGATGCCAAAATATTTAACAAGATCTTGGCCAACCGGATACAAAAACATATCAAAAAGATTGTTCATCATGACCAAGTGGGATTCATCCCAGGAATGCAAGGCTGGTTCAACATCCGTAAGTCAATCAGTGTCATTCACCACATCAATAAAAGCAAAGCCAAAAACCACATGATTATCTCAATAGATGCAGAGAAAGCCTTTGACAAAATCCAACACCCCTTCATGCTCAAAACTCTACAAAAATGGGAATAGATGGGAAATTCCTCAAGATAGTGGAGTCTATATATAGCAAACCTACAGCCAACATCATACTCAATGGACAGAAGCTGAAAGCATTCCCCCTCAGATCGGGGACTAGACAGGGCTGTCCAGTGTCACTGTTACTCTTCAACATAGTATTGGAAGTTCTTGCCATAGCAATCATGCAAGAGAAAGAAATCAAAGGAATACAGATGGGAAGGGAAGAAGTCAAACTCTCACTATATGCAGATGATATGATAGTATACATATAAAAACCAAAAGAATCCAGCAGAAAACTACTGGAAGTTATTAGGCAATATAGCAAGGTATCAGGCTACAAAATCAATGTACAAAAATCAGTGGCATTTCTTTATGCAAACACTAAATCTGAAGAAGAAGACATCCAGAAATCACTCCCATTTACTGTTTCAGCAAAATCAATCAAATTCCTAGGAATAAATTTGTCCAAAGTAGTGAAAGATTTGTATGCTGAAAACCATGACTCGCTACTCAAGGAAATAGAAACCGATACCAAGAAATGGAAAGATATCCCATGCTCATGGATTGGAAGAATAAATATCCTCAAAATGAATATTCTCCCCAGAGGCATATACAAATTTAATGCAATACCCATCAAAGTTCCACCAAGCTTCTTTAAGAGAATAGAACAAACACTACAGTCATTTATCTGGAACCTGAAAACACCTAGAATTGCCAAAACCATCTCGAGGAAAAGAAACAGAAATGGAGGCATCACACTCCCAGACCTTAAACTACATTATAAAGCCATCATCATCAAAACAGCATGGTACTGGAACAAAAATAGGCACACAGACCAGTGGAACTGAATTGAAAGCCCAGAAATAAATCCCGACACCTATGGACATCTCAACTTTGATAAGGAGGCCCAAAGGATTAAATGGAAGAAGGAGGCTCTCTTCAATAATGCTGCTGGGAAAACTAGGTTGTAACATGCAGAAGAATGAAATTGAACCACTTTATCTCACCAGAAACAAAAATCAACTCCAAATGGATTAAAGACTTGGATGTCAGCCCAGAAACAATCAAATACTTAGAGGAAAACATTGGTAAAACACTTTCCCACCTACACCTCAAGGACATCTTTGATGAGTCAAACCCAATTGCAAGGAAGACTAAAGCAGAAACAAATCAATGGGACTACATCAAATTGAAAAGCTTCTGCACATCCAAAGAAACTATTAAACAAACAAAGAGACCCCTCACAGAATGAGAGAAGATCTTCACATGCCATATATCAGACAAGAAACTAATCACCAAAATATATAAAGAGCTCAGCAAACTTCGCAACAAAAAAGCAAATGACCCCATCCAAAAATGGGCATAGGATATGAACAAAACATTCACTACAAAGGAGATCCAAAAGGCTAACAAACACTTGAAAAACCGCTCTAGGTCACTGATTGTCAGAGAAATGCAAATTAAGAGAACACTAAGATACCACCTCACTCCTGTAAGAATGGCATACATCAAAAAGGACAGCAGCAACACATGCTGGAAAGGTTGTGGGGACAGAGGAACCCTTTTACATTGCTGGTGGTAATGCAAATTGGTACAGCCTCTGTGGAGCGCAGTCTGGAAAACTCTCAGAAGCCTATACATAGACCTTCCATATGATCCAGTAATTTCTCTCCTGGGGTTATACCCCAAGGACTCCATAAGACCCAACCAAAAAGAGGTGTGTACTCCTATGTTCATAGCAGCACAATTCATAATAGCTAAAACCTGGAAGCAACCCAGGTGCCCAACAACAGATGAGTGGCTGAGAAAGCTGTGGTATATATACACAATGGAATACTATGCAGCTATCAAGAACAATGAACCCACCCTCTCTGACCCATCTTGGACAGAGCTAGAAGGAATTATGTTAAGTGAGCTAAGTCAGAAAGACAAAGATGAGTATGAGATGATCCCACTCTTCAACAGAAGTTGAGTAAGAAGATCTGAAAGGGAAACTAAAAGCAGGACCTGACCAAATTCCAGCAGGAACCTCACATCTCCATTATTGAGCCTCTACTTCCTCCAGTCCTGGAACCCTTGGATAGGGCCCACTTTCCCTTATGCCTCTCCCAATCCATATCAAATAATATGCATCTGCCGATCACAACCTAACCAACGCAACGATTGCCACCTCAACATTCTTCATTTCAGACTGTGTCCAGAGACTTCACATGTGGAATGACAACCCTTCAGCTTCATTACTCGGTCACCAGGTTCCAGATGTCATAAGGATGCTGGCCAGGCTTCCCTGGACTGAAGACCCCACCAATGTGTCCTGGAGCTCTGCTTCCCCAGAGACCCACCCTACTAGGGAAAGAGAGAGGCAGACTGGGAGTATGGACCGACCAGTCAATGCCCGTGTTCAGTGGGGAAGCAATTACAGAAGCCAGACCTTCCACCTTCTACAACCCACAATGACCCTGTGTCCATGCTCCCAGAGGGATAGAGAATGGGAAAGCTATCAGGGGAGGGGGTGGGATATGGAGATTGGGTGGTGGGAATTGTGTGGAGTTGTACCCCTCCTATCCTATGGTTTTGTTAATTAAACCTTTCTTAAATAAAAAAGAAAAAAATTAATGTCAAATGACCTATCCCATAAACTTTGAAGTTTTTCATAAGTTGAGATAATGTATTAAAACTTTATATAGTTATCTTTAGACATATAATACTGTTCTACCCATATGTGAAAATTCAGTTCTCAATCAGTCAAATAACAGGCTTAAATAAGAGGGAAATCTATTAGTTTTAGAAACCCTCTAATAAGTTTCATTGTAAAAGAAAAAAATACTGTGAAGGAAAGATACCTACAAAAATAAAAAGTCTACTTACAATGAATTTTATTTTCTAGAATAAAACTACCTAGTTTTTATTATTATTGTTGTTTAGTAGTTCCATCATTGGTAGATCAAAAGTTCATAGGACTTGTATTACCTATATATATATCACTTTAAGTGTTAGTAAAATGAATTTTATGTAGTTAGTTCATTCACACTGCACAAGGTTGATTTCTTTTCCAAGAGAGATGGAGCCATCTCTGGAACTATGGTTTTTCAACCCTGGAGCAAGTTAAATTGTCAGTGACCAGGAAGTTTATAGAATTTCTGTCTATTATACTGACAGATCCTCTCTAACACAAACAGCATTTCTCTTTAGGGCAGCCTAAAATTTACAACCCTGTTATGAGGTACAATATGAAGGTGTTCCCATATGCCTTTGCTTCCTACGTCTAGTCATATATAACTTCATCATTATTTCTCCTCTCAGTCATGCCAAATACTGAAAACATTAGATCTAAACAAAAAGGTATAGTTAAATGATTCAAAGTTTTTTAACATATCAAAATTAATTCTATAAAAAGAAAATTCTGATGGTTTCCAAGTAATTAGGCTCTCTGCTGGTGATCTGACAAAAATACATATCCTTAAAATAAACTTCAGGATTGATATTGATTATCTAGGTAAATGTGGGTGTTTTTAGTCAAACATAGTATTATATTACATTATGAGATTAAATCATATAAAACATAAATTAATCAAACCAAATAGCATCTTCCCATCATATTATGGACATATAACAATATCTTGAAAGAAATTTTTATTCTATGCTATAAATGTCAATGTGCTATTCTCTTACAATGATCATACTATCTTTAAAAGCAGAGGACCTAGTGGGGGTTGTATTGTTGTATGGAAAAAGTGGAAATGTTATGCATGTACAAACTATTCAATTTACTGTTGACTATAAAACATTAACCCTCCCATAAGTAAATAAAAAAATAAATAAATATGAAGTGAAATAAGTTGCCTACACAAATAGCAAGTTGAAGTAAGCTCTCTGGTTTCTTAATCCTGGAAAATATTTTGTTTCTTATCAATCAGAAACATATATATATATGTATATATATATATAATTTTGTTTATACATATAGCATACATAAACTTTCATACAAAGAGTGATTAACCATAAAGTTCTATACTGGGGAACTCTTTATACTGAGAAATATACCATTACTTATAATTTCATCGTCAAATGTATGACTCACATCAGGGGTTTATTACTTTTAGCTCCAAATATCCTGTCTATAAATTAATGGGGTTAATTTTTTAACTTGCTTAGCCTATATTAAATTATTAATGGTATAAGTATGTATGTATGATGAAAATGAATAAATTACATTAAGATTAGGTATAAACACATCTACTATAATTAGAAAAATATTGTTTGAGGCTGGCATGATAATGTGCTTGTATAGTATGCCTCTTTTGTTATGTGCACATCCCAGATTAAATCCAAGTGTCAATCACATTGGAGGAAGCTTCTGTCTCTCAGTGATAGAGTCAATTCAGAACTTTGAAGCCCTGACAATTGCAAAAAAAAAAAAAAAAAAGAAAGTTAAGATTCTTTAATTAATGGTCCAGGAGGTGGCGCAGTGGTAAAGCTCTGGACTCTCAAGCATGAGGTCCCAAGTTTGATCCCTGGCAGCACATGCACCAGAGTGATGTCTGGTTCTTTCTCTCCTCCTATCTTTCTCAAAATAAATACAATCTTTTAAAAAAATCTTTAAAAAAAGATTCTTTAATTAAATATTTCTTTTAGAAACCAGACTAGTGTATAGTAAATTCTCAAGCTATTGCTCTAATCTGGTCTAAAGTACTAGTAATATATAAAGATTTATATACTCACTTGATTACTTATTTACAGAGAGATAGAGAATGAATACCAGTATCACATTCAGACACATGTGAAACCAGAGACTTAAAATCAGAATTTTTCACTTTAACATTTAACTCTATAAACATTATATCTACTCCCAAGCTGTTAAAGCACTTAAGTTTTGCCAGTGAGATAACTCCCCTGGGAGGATATTTGCTCTGCTAAGTATGTGATGCAGTTTAAGCCAATACACCATGGTAAGAATCCTGGTCAGAAATCCAGAAAACTTTAGTACTTTGGTATCTCCCTCTCATTCCATCTCTCTATCACTTTCTCTTCTTCATAGCAGTGAAGTCCAGGAGATAATAATAATGAATAAAGAAAATAAAGTATTACTTTTCCTCCCACTCAATATCAATAAGTCTTAAGCACTCTCTCTGCTTAGCTAATGATAGGCATCTTTTAAATATTTAGACATAACTTGAAGTCCCTGGTATTTACTTAGAACACACATGTTACCATGTGCAAGAGCAAAGGGTCAAGTTTCTAATACCCAGATTTTAGGTGAAAGTTTCATAAGTGGTGGAACAATGTTTCAAATGTTTCTCTTCCTTTGTCTCTCTCTTCCTCTCTGGCTCTCTCTATCTATATTAGAATAAAAGAAAGAAAATGGAAGAAAGGACACTGGGAGCAGTGAAGTTCTTGTGAAAATGACAAATCCCAGTAATAACCTTGGAGTAAATCCTACCCCCCAACTTTTTTTTTTTTTTTTGGTTTCAGTGTAGTTAATCTCGAACTATCCCTTAATGTATTTGAAGTCTTATTCACCCGTGTCTCTGTTTGTCCAATACACTTTTTGTCTTGACATACATCTCTAGTAATTGACTCATATCTAAGTTGGCATTGTCTTTTATGTAGGTACATACATTGAACTCATAACATAAAATTAACTCATTGCCCATTGTGACAAATGGCAAAAATCCAGATGGGGAGTTATAGTGTCAGGTAGTCTGGGATGACAATAATCATATAACACTAGTTTGAAGGTTTATCTGTTTTGTGGTTACTGAGCACATTAATATTAATATTTTAGTTATTTTTTATAAAGATACTTATTGTTTGGTAGCTCATACATGTTGAGGAGGTTACTAAAATGGTAAATCACTGGGCTTAAATACTGGAGTCTCCTAGCACCCCATAAATCATAGCACTGTGGTTTTGTCTTTTTCTTTGTCTTATGTGAAATTCTCTTTCATATATAATAAATAACATAAGCCTTTTTAAAAAAGTTCATACAGACTATTTTTGTATTCATGAATTGGAGGGTAGATTTATGGTTCACAGCAAGTATGAATTATGATGAACTCATTAATTTAGGTCTTTGTCAAATATAGTACATTTTAATAAATATCTCTTTGGATTTTTTTAGCCTTTTAGTAAAATCAATGTACTCAAAGTCCACTTTTTTGTTAAATCTGAATAGATACTAATGATTATTTAATATGCAATCATGCCTCTTGTTCTACAAAAGGAAACTGAAGCCTGAGAAGATTGGATTATTATCTCAAGATATCCTTGGTGCTTATATGTTCAGATGGCCCTAGTGTTAGTGTTTTCCTAATCCTTACACTAATATAAACAATACAATTAATTGTTATCACTTGATTGATATGTTCACATGGTTACATAATGCACAAAATCACCAAGGTATATACATGTAGAGAGCTGGATACTTTGTTTATCTAGTTGATTTCTTCAACTCTATATTAATAATAGTTACTTCTGTAGCTAATGGAACTGGTATAGGCCAAGAGAAGCTAGAAATCTATTTATAAAATTGCTGACTGCAGTCTCTTAACACAGTAGAATTAAACTAATATTTAACTCTAAATAGAGCTAGAGAAAGTCCCAAAATTTGAAAACTCAACAGCACACTATTTGTCAACTCCTGGGTAGAAAAAAGGTAAGTAAAGAATTTAACATGCTCCTGGAAACTAATGAAGATACAATATATCAGAAGACTTTGGACACCACTAAAGTGGCACTAAGAAAGAAACTTATAGCCATACAGGCACACATTAGGAAACAAGAAAATCTCAAATAAATAATCTCACATTTTAAGAAATTATAAAATGAATAACAAAAGAAACCCAAAGCCAGCAGGAGATAAGTAATAAAAATTAGAGCAGAAATAAACAAATTGAAAACAAAACAATACACAAGATCAATGAATCTAGGAGTTGGTTCATTGAAAGAGTAAACAAAAATCAACAAACTCTTGTCCAGAGTGACAAGAAAAAAAGATGGAAAGGAACAGGAACACTTAAATATCAATAATAAATGAAATGTTAAAAATCATAATAGACACAGCAAAAATTCCAGAATATCATGCAAGGTTTTTATGAACAACCATATGCCACCAAACTAGAGGACATGGAAGAAATAGATAAGTTTCTTGAAGCAACCTCCCAAGACTGAGCCAGGAAGAACTAGAAAACATGAATAGACCAATTAAGATAAAAGAAATTGAAGCAGTCATCAAAAGCCTTCCCAACAACAAAAGTTCTGGCCTGATGGCTTCACAAATGAATTCTACAAAATATTCAAGCAAGAGCTAATACTTTCTACTTTTTAGGCTCATCCAAAACATTGAGGGCACAATAATACTTCCTTCCTCTGTCTATGAACTCAATAGCACCATGATACCAAAAACAAGCAGACACAACAAAAAGGGAAAACTAAAAACCAATATCCTTAATGAACATAGATGTTAAGATATTGAACAAATTCTAACAACATAATTTTAGCAATGCGTTAAACATGTTGTACATCATGACTAAGTGAGATTTACTACAGGGATACAAATCTGGTTCAATGTACATCAATCAATATATGTGATTCACAGTATCAAGTACAGGAAATCAGAAAGCCACATAGTTATCTCAATAAGTGTGGAGAGTAACTATGATAATATCCAGCATCCCATTATGATAAAAACATTAAAAGCAATGTGGATATATGGAAGATTCCTCAAACTAGTTGAGTCTATAGACAATAAATTTGCAGCCAATACCATTCTCATGGTGAGAAACTGAAAACTTTCTTACTATAGTACAAGACAGGGATGCCTACTAATGCTGTTACTATTTACCATAGTCTTCAGAAGTCCTAGTCATAGCAAAAAAGCAAAATAAATAAATGGAAAAGGGTAGAGATTAGAAGAGAAGAGGTAAAAACTGTCACAGTTCACAAATGACATGGCAGCATACATAGAAAATCCAAAAGAGCCTGGTAGGAAGCTCCTGGAAATTATTAGGCAATATAGTAGGGTGATAGGCTACAAAATTAATACACAAAAATGTATGGCATTCCTCTATAAAAACACCAAGTTAAAAGAAAAGATATCCAGAAACCAATTTCATTTACGGTAGCAGCAAAACCAAATATCTAGGGATAAACCTAACAAGGAAAGCAAAGGACTTTTATACCAAAAGCTATGAGACACTTTTCATTGAAGAGGGGGAAAGATACAAAGAAATGAATAGACATCCCATGCTTATGGACTGGAGGAATTAACATCATCAACATGACTATTCTATCCAGTTATACAATTTAATGGAACGCCTAGCTAGATGCCACCAAATTCTTCAAGAGAGTAGAACAAAAGACACAAAAGTTTATGTGGAGACAGAGCATACCCAGGAGAATCAAAGCAATCCTAAGAGAAAAGAGCAAGAGTGAGAACATGTTTCCTGCCCTCAAAACACACACTCCAGAGCAACTATCATCAAATGGACTGTGAATAGGACCAAAATATACACAGAGTTCACTGGAATTGAATTGAGAGCCCAGAAATTAGACTCCACCCTAATGTTTGACAAGGGAGCCCAAAACATCAAATAAAGAGAGGTGTGTCTGTTCAATCAATGGTATTATTTTAAAACTATGTAGTAAGCTAATTGAGTAAACTCTGTAGTAAGTAAACTATAGTAAGTATAGTAAACATATATAGTATAGTAAGTATAGTAAACATAGTAAATAAACTATGTAGTAAGCTTTTCTGAGTAAGCTAATTGCTTCATAATTCCAATGATATTTAAAATAAAACAGTATCTGAGGACATGGCTTTTATTTCCGTATGACTAAAATTCCCTTTAATTATCCCAGTATATCCATTTTCAAGGTTGATGTTATTTTCTCCTCATTAGTAATGAAATTAATTGAGAGAACAAGTTCATAGGTATATTAGTAATGATCAAATAGTTCAGGCAAGGTGATTTCAGCAGAAAGGGTTTGGTTACTGACTCCTTAAGACACCACGTCAGTCCACTTAAAATGAAACATTCTGAATGGAATTATTTTCCCACATATTCTGTCTGATGAGGCTGGGCACGTTTTATAGCAATGTGGCCACAGACTGTTGATATTTGTTTGTTGGTTTGCCTGAGGATTATCTCTGGGACTCAGTGCCTGTAAAATTCCCCAACTCCTGGAGGCTTTTTTTTTTTTTCTTTTCTGTTCTTTTCTTTCCTCTTCTTTACTTTCTTTCCTTATAGAAGGTATGAAACACAATAAGAGAGGAAGGAGAAAGACAGAGTAAGGGAGACCTGAAGCACTGCTCCACTGTTCATGTATGCTCTTCTGCATTGCATTAAACTGTATATAACTGGATAGACTACTCATGTTGATGATGTTAATTCCTCCAGTCCATAAGCATGAGATGTCTTTCCATTTCTTTGTATCTTTTTCCTTCTTCAGTGAAAAGTGTCTCATAGATTTTGGTATAAAAATCCTTTACTTTCCTTGTTAGGTTTATCCTTAGATATTTGATTTTATTACTTCTTATATTTGGAAAGGCAGAAAGGTATTGAGAGGGGAGGTGTAGAGAGAGAGTGAGAGTAATCCGGTGCACTATTTCACCACTCACTAAGCTTCCTCTCAGCAAGTGGAGACTCAGGGCTTGAACATGATCCCTTGTGCATGGTAATGTTTGTTCAACCACGTGCATCACTGCTTAGCCCCTAGCTATCAGTCTTAATCACAATGATCATTCCTTCCTAATTATCCTATGACTTTCACTTACTTTAATTTGCTTGCCATACTCTTTGCTTATAAATTATTTCATATTCATTTCATAGTCCTCTTTTAATCCCATCACACTTCTTTTTCTTTTTCCTCAAATCAGAGCACTGCTCAAGTCTGGCTTATTATTTTGGTGCTGGAGATGGGAATTCTGGGCCTTAGGGTTGAAAGTCTTTTGCATAAACACTGCTGTCTCCCTAGCTTTTAAATTTCTTTTCAGCCTAAACTTTTAGTTAATTGAAGTTATTAAGGCCTACTAGAAATACACTGAGGCAAAGAGTTATTTAATTGGTAATTTCAAACTTACCAATTTTAATTGGCAATTAAAAATTATCAGATTTTCCAAAACTGCTCCATTTAGTAACATGGGAGATTTATTTTTAACTGAGTAGATTTAGCAACAAGACGAAATCAACATATTGCTCTAATAAAGTGTTGGTAACTCCTTTATGTTATGGTTTTGGTTTTATCCAGTGGGACTGTTTTACAGTTCACCTATTAGACATGAATAACTTCAAACTTTTGGCTTCCAAGGCCAACTCTGAACTTTCAGTAGAAAAGTGAGGCACTCCCTATATTTAACATGGATTTTGCTATTGGATTCAGCCTGTGTCTAATTCTGTAGTTTCACTCAGATCGGAGGCTACATAAGATAGTTTTTTTTTTAGGGTGGGAGTGATATTTTTTTCTTCACCTTTACTTGGAGTAGTCCTCTGGAAAAAAATTATTTGTAGAAGTTCAAAGCACCATTAATATGTAAGAATTTTTCCTTTATTATTTTTATTGGCAGATTAATGGTTTACAGTACTGTTGTTGGCACATGGGTGCAATTTTTCATCTCAGCAAGGTAGATGCTATCAAAACACTCTTCCTCATTAATTAGGCCCATTATCTTGTACCAAGACTTAAAAGCCTCCCTATCCCCCAACTCCCTTTTTGCCCTCTTTCCCACGAGCTCTTTGCTTTGGTGCAGTACCCTACCAGTCCAAGTTTTGCGTTGTGTTTCCCCTCCCTGTGCTATGTCTTAAGTTCTTTCTATGACTGAGATCATCCCAAATTCATCCTTCTTTTTTAAGCAGCCTTAGGTATCCAACAATAGACGAGTGGTTAAGAAAGTTATAGTATGTATACATAATGGAATACTACTCAAGCTATTAAGAATGATGAAGTCACTTTCTTTACCTCATCTTGGTTGGAGCTTGAATGAATCCTGTTCAGTGATTAAGTAAGATCTTTTCTCCAATATCATGTCTATTTTTGTATTTTTATCAGAATGGGAAGAGCTCTATATCCTATCCTCCAAGTGCTGTTCACAAAAGTGAATTGTAGCAGTAAGACACAGACACATGTAATAGAAGTTTCAGGTACTGTTAAAGCAAAAACTGTAGTGAACAAACTTAATCCAATAAGAATGGGATTATTCACGTCTACTGTATTAAGGAGATCAGATCATAATTAAGTGAATTTGGCTTTTCTGAAATGAAGAGAAGCAGAGATTTTAAGCTCTGACCGAGATACCCAAAGATTATTCATAGATGTGAAGGATGTTGATCAAAAATTCCAATATATTGAGTTACTCCTGGATTTTGAAATGAAAATTAAGTCCTTAATTCCCATAAAAACTGAGCCAAGGGCACCTTAATGTCTTCTTGGTAGAAATACTGATATAATATAGGGCATAGGGAACCATTGAGATACTTGAAGATATATATTTGTCTTTAAGATAATATCTGAAAAGACAACTCTGTCTTCAAATCAATTTTCTGTTTTAGTGACCATTATAACGGACTTTGGAGCTGTATGTAGTTTACTTGGAAGAATCCTTTTAAGTGTCCTTTAGGACATACCCCAACTTTGCAGTTTGTTATAGAGACTAAAGTCACATACTTGTCAAAATTTAGCTGCTCAGTTTTAAAAGCTAGAAAGACAACTTGTTTCAAGTTATAAGAAATGCAGCTTTTGGTCAGGTTCTGCTTTTAGTTTCCCTTTCAGATCTTCTTACTCAACTTCTGTTGATGAGAGGACCTGACCAAACTGTAAGTAGGGCACCAAAGTAAAAACCCTGTGGTGAGGGTAGACATGCAGCTTCCTGGGACAGTGGGGGGTAGGAGTGGGTGGGAGGGATGGGTCACAGTCTTTTGGTGGTGGGAATGGTGTTTATGTACACTCCTAGTAAAATGTAGTCATATAAATCACTAGTTAATTAATATGAGAGGGGGAAAATTAATTGTATGTCTTGAAGTTTTTCAAAACACAAACTGAATCTTTTTAATATATAGGCTGTGTAATTGATATGCAGACTCTCTCAAAAGCCTAGACCAAGTAGATCAGAAGCAACCAATAGCACAGCTATAGACAAGATATTGGGTACTGTACAGCAAACCCTAACAAAAGGACTTTTCAAAGTTAACCCAATTATCAAATAATGTGATGGTAACATTAACTATCGATTGTCTTTTTGAACCCTAAGACAGCAGGAACCTCACATCTCCACTATAGAGCCTCTACTTCCCCAGTCCTGGAACCATTGGATAGGGCCCACTTTCCCATATGACTCTCCCAATCCATATCAAATAATATTGCATCCACCGATCACAACCTAACCAACGCAACGATGGCCACCTCAACATGCTTCACTTCAGACTGTGTCCAGAGACTTCACATGTGGAATGACAACCCTTCAGCTTCATTATTCGGGTAAGACCTTTCTTTTCATAGTATACTCTAATTCCATCTCAGGTGGTTCACTTTCTAACAAAGTCCCAAAACCTAGATATAGACCAGTTTCTATGAGAGAGAGCATATGTTCACTCGTATCCGTAAACTACTGCAAAATATATACCAGAAAGCAGAAGTACACTAGAGTTTGCAGTGAGTACCCCCCTAACACTTCCTCTCCACTATTCCAAGCTTTGGGTCCATGATTGCTCAACAATTTATTTGGCTTCATATGTTAACTCTCTTTTCAGCCAGCAGGTTCCAGATGTCATCAGGATGCCGGCCAGGCTTCCCTGGACTGAAGACCCCACCAATGTGTCCTGGAGCTCTGCTTCCCCAGAGACCCATCCTACTAGGGAAAGAGAGAGGCAGACTGGGAGTATGGACCAACCAGTCAACGCCCATGCTCAGCGGGGAAGCAATTACAGAAGCCAGACCTTCTACCTTCTGCAACCCACAATGACCCTGGGTCCATGCTCCCAGAGGGATAGAGAATGGGAAAACTATCAGGGAGGGGGTGGGATATGGAGATTGGGTGGTGGGAATTGTGTGGAATTGTACCCCTTCTACCCTATGGTTTTGTTAATTAATCCTTTCTTAAATAAAAAAAAAAAAGAAATGCAGCTTTTAAATCAACCTAGAACCACTTAGATATTTTGTTATTGCACTGCACACATGTTCAAGTACAAAAAGCTATCTTGTATTCTATTTTAAATAAATGTGCTTTAAGCTACTTAATATATTAAAGCCATTCTAAAATTGTTGACAGATAAGGAGTTGTTAAAAGTTTCTTCTTTCTAGAAATGATAGTCAAATTGCATTCATCCTTCAAAATTTTTATACATGTTTATCTAGTTTCTATTTAAAAATAGTGAAATATGTATTTCTTTTGCTAAATTATGATCTGATTTCCCTGTTAGTTAAGCCATTGTCCTCATGTAGACATAGTTTTAAAGGTAGTTTAGAGAAAGGGTATAACTCAGTGATGTCTTTATTTGAAATCTCTTAGAGCCAAGTATAATGTAGTAATGTATTTTTAGAATTTATATTATTTTGGTGCAAAGTGATATATCCTATGAGATTAATTCAATATATACCAGGAAAAAATATTTTGTTTCAAATAAATATATGCAAATCATAGTTTCATAATAACAGTCATAATCATATTTTGCTTCATAATAGCAATTATGGTAAAGAATTTATATTATTATTACTATTATTACTGAATTCTTTGGTAAGTATTATTAAATAGCAGCTGACAGGTGGTTCACCAAGAAGAGCATACATTACCATATGTGAATACTTGGGTTAGACCCTTGGGTTACCACATGAGAATGCCTTGATGGAAGAAGCTTCATGAGTGGTGGTAAAATGGTACTATAATATTTTATCTCCCTTTCTCTTGATGTATTTCTGCTACCTCTACCTCTCTCTATCTCTCATCTTCTATCAAATGAGGAGGATGGTGGAATCTGTTAACTATGTTCAGTGAAAATGTGCAAGCCTGAAGTCCCAGCAATAATGCCTATATATATGTGTGTGTGTGTATATATATATATATATATATATATATATATATATATATATATATATATATATATATATATAATGGCTTTATATAATTATCATTCTAAAATATTAAAAACTTTCTTCTGAGGTACATTTATAATTTCTCAAATTATTATGATACAGACTAGATTATATACATAATAAACTAAAGTTTTTTAAATTAATTTAATAATGATCAACAAGACCATAGGATAAGAGGGGTACAATTCCACACAATGTTCACGACTAGAGTTCCATATCCCATCCCCCCCAGTGGAAGCTCTACTGTTCTTTATTCCTCTGGGACCATGGGTATAGGATCATTATGGGGTGTAGAAGATGGAAGGTCTGACTTCTGTAATTGCTTCTCTGCTGGACACAGGTGTTGGCAGGTTGAGTCATACTCCCAGCCCGTCCCTATTTTGCCCTAGTGGGGCAGAGGTCTTGAGAGGTGGGGTTCCAGGGTACATTGGTGAGGTCATCTGTCCAGTGAAGTTGGTTGATATCATGGTAGCATCTGCAACTTGGTGGCTGAAAAAACATTAAAATATAAAGCAGAACAAATTGCTTAATAGTCAGGAAGTTAAAGGTAAGACTATAGCAGATGAGATTTGGGGTCTCCATTTTGGAAAAGGCTCATAGGTCTATTTTAGGTATATTCTAGGAGGCCTATGACTTTACTAATTTTTGCCTGAGACTGACAGCTAACATGAAGGTGGACTGAAGGTACTGTCTGGGAAAATGGTGTCAGAGTTGGGAGTAGGACTAGAAAGTTGTATCAGGGAAGTGAGTAGCTCCCAAATATGGGGAAAGTATATAAATATCGTTAACTGTAAACCCCATCAATTTGATCTGGGGACCATATTCATCACAGAAGCCTGTGAAACCTCTGCATCCCTTTAAGTCTGAGATCAAACTGTAGTCATAGCTAGGATCATTCTAGGTTGCACTAATTGCAGGACCTGTCTTACCAGTGGCAGAGTATGTTGAGCCAACCTCCCTCTGAGAAGGGGATAGTCCCTACATGCGTTTTCACTGGGGCTCGGTGCCTGTACTAGGAATTCACTGCTCCTGTGAGTACTTTTTTTTTTTTTTTGGTTGGGGCAGAGTGAAATCAAGGGAAGAGGAGGAGGAGACAGAGAGGAGGAGAGAAAGACACCTGAAGACCTGCTTCAAGGCCTGTGAAGCAATCCCTCTGCAGGTGAGGAGCTGGGGGCTTGAACTGGGATCCTTAAGCTGGTCCTTGTGCTTCCTGCCAAGTGTGGTTTATCTGCTGCACTACCACCGGGCCCCCACTTCTTGCTTTTAATGGAACTGTAGGAGATATACAGCTATGCCAGCTTTAAATTTCTTTATGGTACCTTTTTTTTTTTTTTTCCAAGCAAACACTGTTAGGAACAAAATAGAAAGTACTCTTAATATTGTCCAAAGTGTATGTAATTTCCCTTGTCCTAGAAACATTACTAAGTCATACCATCTCCATTAATACAGATACAAATTAATATCACCAGTGGCATATTCTACAGGAAGAATATATGCATTCTAGATTATCTGGATTCATTAGATGGGTGAGAAAATGGTAAAGTGAATGGTACCTTCTGAACATTTGTAAGTCATATTCTATGTTAGTTTTCATTTTCTGTGACATTAAGATTTCAGGGGAATCTCTAGGATCTTGGATTTATAAATTAACAAATCCTGATTTCCATATCATTTGATGTTTTATTCCTCCTCCTCTTCTTACCTCAATTTAGAAAACCTGCATGTATCACATACATGCACACTTCAAACATTTCTCCTGTTATTTATTATAATTTTTAGAATATTTGGGAAAATTGGAATACTTGGTAAACAAAATAGACACAAAAACTACATATAATCTCAAAAAACACCAATAATGATGAAAAAGTTCAGTGGAATACATTACATATGAAAAACATGAGATATACTAGCTGTAATGTTATTGCCTGAAGGTTTTTATAAATATTTTTGTTCTTGGGGGCCTGGTGGTAGTGGTAGCACAGCAGGTTAAGCGTACATGATGTGAAGTGCAAAGACCAGCATACGATCCCAGTCAAAGCCACTGGCTCCTCACGTACGGTGTGTGTGTGTGTGTGTGTGTGTGTGTGTGTGTGTGTGTGTGTGTGTGTGTGTGTGTGTGTGTGACTTCACAAGTGGTGAAGCAGGTCTGCAAATGCATTATCTTTCTCTCTCCCTCTCTCTCTTCAGCTCCTCTTTTCATTTCTCTCTGTCCTATCCAACAACAACAACAACAAAATGGAAAAAAAAATGGCCTTCAGGAGCAATGAATTCGTAGAGCAGGCACTGAGCCTCAGCGATAACCCTGAAGGCAAATAAATAATTTTTTTTTTCTGTTGTCTCCTAGATGAGGAAACTGAGGTCTTGATAAGTTAAGTAACATGTCCAAGTTCAAATGACTAAGTAGAAACCAAATCAGACTTAGAATTCAATGTTCTTAATTATACTCAACCCTCATCCTGGAAATAAAAAAAAAGTAGAGTAAAAAGGGATATGGAGAGAAGTCTTGCTGCAAACCTTTGTGATTCAGTGTTATTTTACAAGAGTCAACAGAATTTCAGCAGTACTGTTCCCAGCCTGATTAACAGCCTATAAATCTGTCTGAACTTGATAAATAATACCCTTTCGAAATGATTCCTTTAATGCTATTTTCACAAGCTGCTAATGGTTGTGGTTGGTTGAAAGAGCCTACCTCACATCGTCTGATGTGTCATAATTCATACCATAGTCACTGTTTTTCTTCTAAGCTGATGGCTTCTTGTTGACTTTAAGTATAGACTGCCTGATTTTTCTAACCTTACATTTAATACATCACACAGCATGATATGATTGCACAATAGTGAAAGCCTATAGTCATAAATGCCACTTCTGTAATTGCATAACCTGCTATCCTTCATTTTCAGAAATGAGCAGAAACAGAAACAGTTGAACTTTTATATATAAGACAGACAGCACATGTTTCCTTTCCAGCATTATTTATGCGACATGACAGTTGAGATTTATAAGACTGGAGATGCAAAATAAAAAAATGGTTTGTAGAGGCTTATGAACATAAAGCTTTGAGAAAATGTTGATTTATGTCTTAATAAGGAAAATAATAGATAGCAATATTACATCTTTCTTCTCAAGGACAAACTCAACTCCAAAGTAAATCAATAAGTATATATTTCTTATTGAGCATATAGATTGTGAGTTTTTTATATTTTATAAAACATGATAACTATTCCCGCTTCTTATAGAATTTAAGGTGTAATTTCATAGGCAAAATCATATAGAAGCAAATGCAGTTTAGTAAAGTCTTACCATCCTTAAATATCATTCATTTTCTTGTTACACTCAAATAATGCCAGTTATATAATGTTAGACAAATGTATGTTATATATCTAAAGCCCAAATTTCTCCTTACTCTGTAACTTGATAATGCAGTTCCTATCAAATTTATATTTAGCTAATATGACAATCTTAATTTATGTGAAATGTTTGCATTATGAAAACTTTTATACGAGTAAAGGATTTCTGATAAGTAGGTTTCTAAGTAAAAGTGAAAAAATAAAAAAAAATCTCTAAGTATAGTGCTCTTTGATTTAGATTTGCACACTGAGTTCTAATACTGCTTGAGATAGTTTCACCTTGCAACCTGTCATTTATCATTAAAAGTTAATATTAAATTTTAAAATAAAGAAATGTTTGAATTTTCCAGTTAATACTCTAAGGTATAGAACATAGTATTTATGAATGATAATGTTCGCTATAGAAATATAACAAAGAAATAACTAGCATCCAGTCCACATTTAACATGGGGATTATTCATTTTTTATTTATAATTGTTATAAATTATATTTACTGTATATAAAAGTAATTTATATTATAGAATACAACTGAAAACCGTTAAAGGGGACTGGAGATAGCCCCACCATAGACCACATGTATGGGGAACATGGGTTGGTGTCCATGTCCACACAGAGTAGCACTATGCAAAGGAGAAGTTTCCAAAGAGGTGGAACTATGCTGTGGTGACTGTTCTCTTTTCCTCTCTGGTTTTCAACCTTTATCTGGGAGACAAATAATAGAATTCGTCACTGGGATTATGGAATAGTAACAGGTGTGAAGTCCCAGGCAAGTTCAAGTAGAGAATAACAACAACAACAAAAAATGCGAAAAACAAATCCTAAAATAAAGATCATTACAACTATGCTACAAAAAATACTTAGAATAAAGTTACTAAGAAAAATTAAAAATATGGGATGGCATGGTGGCACAACCAGTGGAGTACATGTGTTACAGTGCATAGGGACCTGGGTTCAAGACCCCAGTCCCTACCTTCGGGGGGAAGCTTTGCAAGTGGTGAAGCAGAGCTGCAGGCGTCTCTCTGTCTTTTCTGTCTCTGTAACTCTCCCTCTCTATCTCCTCCTACCCTCTCAATTTCTGGCTGTCTCTATCCAATAAATAAAGATAATAAAAATTAAAAATATATTTTAAAAATAAAAATACTGTCTAAATAAAAGATTAAGATGTTAATAACAACTGCAAGTTATAGTGAATTTGATATAAAAGCATGTGGTACCTGATCTCTCTACTGCTAGAAAAAACATGAGTTATTCATAATTCCCATGCCTATGGGGACAGTGGAATATATATATTAAAGATTAAAATCCAAGACATTGTTTTCACAGGTAACAAATACTACCAGTTTTCTTTATTATTTCCAAATTCAAGAACTGACCATCAAAGTGGGACAAATATGATAGATCTATATAAAAACCTTCATGAGAACTACTAATGCTATGTGACTATATTTATCTCTAATTTTATTTAGATAATTTCCCTAACACCTACTTCTTTCTACTGAATAAATTTTAAGTCCCCTCTAGATCCATTAAACAAGACTTGAAATAAATGATGCATCTTTAGATCTACAACAATTAGCCTATACAGAATTTTTTTTTCATTTAAATAGATCTTACTAAGCTAATTGCCTAAAAATTTACATGTATATTCTGCCTATTCCAAAGAAGATTTGAAGTGTCTTCCTATTACTTGTTGGCACTGCCAAAATAAGTCTGCTAGTTTATTTGAAAATTTCAAATTCTCCTATAGAACATAGAAGTAACAATCTTAAAGTTTATGACTACAGGGTGGGAATGTAATAAAATTCAAACTATTCTATCTTTGCTTATTCTTTGTATTGTCCTAGGCATGTATTACTACCAGGTTTTGTATTAATTGTAGAACATTAGATCATTTTAACACTAATTTTATTGGTTAAATTTACACTATATTAATCGATTTGTATATACCAGTTTTTTCCTAGTGAAGAGAAAATGTATGGGGTTTCTTTCTGAATATTTCTGTGCATGTTTTAGGGCAAGTTGTATCCTTGCCAAAATCCCTTGGCCCAGTATCTTATAACTTTTACCATCTGCCTTATATCTTTCAGGTTTTCTCTATCCCTCAGTGATTCTCCTGTTTCTCTTACTTTTTCCCTTGACTATGAAAAAAAAAATATTTTAAAGATTTCAAGCCCAAGAAGTATTCTAGGAACCTTAAGGTAAAGTGAAAAGTCCAAGTGGGACTGACAATCTAGAATGGAAGTCATATAGTAGATGCTCTCAATATTTAGTACTAAAAATATATACATCAAAAAGAGTCCTTTGCATTATGACAGTAGGTATTTATTATACATTTAGTTTGCTACACTACCTCAGTAAAAAACATTCATAACACTTGCTTTGTTTTCTGGGATGAGAAACCAAGTCCCTAATAAGTACATTCAATAAATACGCTTTATTTAAAAACCTATATAATTCTTTGCAGAATTATTGTCTGATATTTACTCCTATTTAAATAGCTTTCCTATATTTTTCCTGTCAACATTAAGTAGTATCAGAATAAAAGTATAAGTGTTAGGATTAGTATCAAAATAGTTTAAATGTAATTTGTTTAAATAGCTATAGATCAATATGAATTTTCTTCAAAGATCGTAAATTTCTATGAATAAACTTATTTTAAAACTTTTTAAAGTAAGAATGAAACTTGTGTTATCATTCTTCTTTGCTAAATATTTTTATTTAATATTGGATAGAGACACAGAAATTGAGAGGGGAAGGGGGAGATAAAGAGAGAGAGAGACAGAGAGACATCTACAACCCTGCTCCACCAGTCATGAAGCTTTCCCTCTGCAAGTGGGGACCAGGGACTTGAACCTGTGCCCTTGCATATTGTAATGTGTGCACTTAATCAGGTGTGCCACCACCTGGCCCCCATTTTATCATTCTGTAATATATAAATGATAGGCCTGGCGAGATAGCATAATGGTTATTTAAAACTTTCATGTCTGACTCTACTAGACGGCCCAGGTTCAGACCCTGTCCTAAGCACCATCATAAAGTCAGACCTGAGTATAGCTCTGGTGAAGAAGCAGGAGGAGAAAGAAGAGGAGGGGAAGGGGGAGGAGGAGGAGGAGGAGGAGAAACAGAAGCAGAAGCAGAAAGAAGGAGAGGGAGGAGGAAGAAGAGAAGGTGGAGAAGAAGAGGAAGAAGGGGAATAAAGAAGAAAGGGGCCGAGTGGGCGATGGCACCTGGTTGAGTGGTTGAGTGCACATGTTATAATGCACAGTGACTGGGTTCAAGACCCCAGTCCCCACTTGTAGGGGTAAAGCTTTGACTCAGAGTGGTGAAGCAGTACTGCAGGTATCTCTCTCCCTACTAGCCCTTTCCTTCTCAATTTCTGGCTGTCTCTATGCAACAAATAAATTAAAATATGAAAAAAAGAAAGTTATAAGAAGAAAGAAAAAAGAAGAAAAAGGAGAATAGTATTCATATCATGTATTATGATTATTCTTAATATATATTTAAAATATTAAAGATTATGAACATAGTTTTCAATATATATTAACCTTTATATTGAACATATCTATGAAAAAGATCAATCAGAAAAATGCTAAATTTTGCATTTAGAGTTCAAGGACTACAATGAATGTACAGGGGTTCACTAAGTGAATTTGTTTTTCATTTAAATTTATATTATAAAACCACAAGTAATGAATGTGTGTGTTATTTATGTAATTCTATTCACAAGGATGTGATCATTACAGATTTAAACATTATTTTTAGTAGTGTTCAGTCTCTCCAGGTATTGATTTGCAATTATATACTGTGGAAACATCTTCCAAATATTCTATTTAATTAAATGAAGCTATTGCATTGTCATAGACAGGAAAGGGTTTATCTGAAATAAATTTGGGTCTAAATGCTAACTCTAGCTTTTTAAAAATTCTGTTTCTTTATACACATTGTATTGCCTCTCTTTAACCTTTTATTTCTTATTTGTTGAATACCTAATATTTAGTATGTTAAATGACTAAGTAAAAACTCAGTGCTTATTTTTTATTTATATATTTTTTAGTATAATGGCTATCATTTCCAACAAAAAAAGGTCAGATTAAACCAAATAGTATTTTCTAAGTGAAGGTCTTCTAATTCAGAACATTGCTTATGTCAACTTAGATAGCATCTGGCTTTTTATTCCCCATTTAGTTTATTCTGTCCTTTAACAAGAAGAGTATATTGGCTCTGTGAGTGAAAAAGTGACTACACATAATGTACTCTTTGGACAAAATCTGTGTCTTCTTGGAAATGCTACTATTAATTGATCCATCATCATCAGTCCTGTAATGACCAGCATTGATTACAGCACTTGGTTCAGTTCTAACAGATTCAAGTGGTTATCAAGCTTCCTTTATTCCCAGTTAAAAGTTTTCAGTTTCCAGCAACTTCATCGGAAATTTGATTCAAATTAAAATACACTATAAAATAAATGCATTTGATTTGTATTATGAAGTATCTGGAATAACTCTGGACATGATAGTCACACATAAATATACATTTTTTGTGGAGAAAATTAGAAAAGGCATCTAAGGACTCTAAAATCAAGATGTCTTGCTTTGAGATAAGTAGTAAATTGAGTATTTTAAAACCTTTACCAATAGCAAAAACTATCTTCTAGTCCTCTTTACAAAATAAGCTCAGATGCTTTCAGACATTATTAGAACTGTGCTTGGAATACAAAGAGCTGACTGCATTTTCAACTGTTCATGGTGTTACCAAATGTTAGTCATTTCATAGATCTAAAAGAAGGTTGATTCTATATTAAAAATCGTAGTGAAAATGCCAGTGAAGAAATTTTCCAGACAGCAATAAACTCAATTCTTATGGCAGAAACAGAGCTCTGTATTACTGAGATTGAGGTCAGGTCTTGAAAGCCTATTTCAAATAAAGACATTGTTATTAGATGACTCCTTGACAGGAATTCTATGTGAGGTTCTGGATCACAGTTAGATAGGCTTGAACTTTTGGCAGATAATATAGGATCTCACTAAACACATAGTCTTGACTCAGAAAGACTAAAAAATTCTACCTCTCTATTTCCCTCTGTGTGTGTGTGTGTGTCTGTGTGTGTGTGTGTTTTCTGTAACAAAATGAATTTAATAAGATAATTTGGAGAGACTATATTGACACCATCATTTCTCTTTCCTTCTTTCTTTCTCAAGCAGAATTTAGCTCAGAAACAAATTCACTTAGAAAAAATTCTAAGCTGATTAAAAAAAAACATAGAAAAAATTCACTTTTCATTGTTCTTGGTGGAAAAGGAAAGAGAAAGACAACACATAGTACTAGAGATTTTCATGCTGTGTTGGGGATTGTATTTGTGGCATAGGTAATGCAAGGTATGTGCCCTGCCTGGTGAGCTATCTATTCAGCCTTCATTTCATTCTTAAACATTTTTTATTTTTATTTTATTTCTGTTGTTTATCAGAGCACTGATCAGCTCTGGCTTATGGTGGTTCTGGGAGTTGAACCTGCTTTAGGATCTCAGTCATGAAAGTCTTTTTTTTGTATAACAATTATGCTATTTCCTCATAATAACATTCTTTTATTTTCAGTCTATATTTAATCTTTTAGAGATATAGCATCTCAATAATTGTTCTAACTTTTTTAAAGAGACACTCAACTAATATTCAGATTCATTTTCCCCTATGCAAGTTAAAAAAATCTAGAGTTCTGAAATAGCTTATATATAAGTTGGACTAAGTTAATTTTGTAGTGTAAGTGAACAAGGGAATTATTAAAAATGTGATAGACTGTGCTGTTTCTTCATAACCTATCACTTAAGGATCTTTTCTAGTCAGACTTAAAAGTAAACAGAGAAGCTGTTTGATGTGGATTAACACGGTCTGAAAATTTTCTGACATAAAATCTGTCTCCCACACAGTTTGAAAAAGCCAGAAGTGTTCAATTTATTTATAATATAAAATTGTCAATCAGATTCATTTTCTCCAGACATCTTTTTGAGCTAAGCAGTCCTAATGGGATATTTGAATTGATTCGTAATGTATGGTGATGTGTATGGAGCCTTAAGTTGGTGCTAATGATGGTGAGGGGAAAATCAATAGTTTGACTTTTTGGAACCATATATTGTATATCTAAGTGATAACAGAAATTATAGTCTAAAATAGTTCAGCAATCCTAAATCTGTGATAATCATGTATATTTTCCCTCTAATATACTACCACTTGCAAGAAAGAAATATAAGAACAGAACAACAGAAGACAAGAAAGCTAAATATTTGGTGGGAAAAAAACATAGTGAGATTCTGTTCCAAATTTCAGTCTGATGTAGACTAACATATAATTAATTCAGGGGCAAAATTTACTCAATCAATTTCACTAAGACTATTGTTCTTTAAAAAAATTGGTTGGAACAAGTGGTGTGGTTTTGTTAAAATGACTAAAAATACAGAGATAGTTTTTTTTAAAAAAAACTTTAAAATGTTACTACAAACTCAGTTACAAACAAACACACTTGTTTTAAACTAACTTTTTCAGCATGTTAAATAATAAATGTCTTCTCTATCAAGCATGGATATTTCTAGTTAAATAACATGTTAATACAAATTACACCAAACTAGCAGACCCTGGATGCTGTGAATATATATTTGCCTTTCCCTTGTTCTTTTTCTGTGTGGATGTGTACTTGTGTGTGTGAGAGGTCTTTTTCTTTTTTCTTTTTTTTAATTCTCGAGAAAGTCAAACTCACCTTGGCATTAATTCTGAACAAGATGTCTGAGCTAGTTTCACTCTGATCCATGCTCTGCTTCTAAGGAAAGCTAAAATGATGTGAAGTGGATTCAGAATGACATGGCAGTAGCAATGTATCTGTGAGGACCCTGTTGACAGCTGTTGCCAGATTGCATGCAAGCTGGGCATTTCAACAAAAGCTGTGTTCTTGCCTCTGCGTGATCTCCAATCAGTTTAATGTTTTGCAACCACTGAAGCTTAAGGTATATTTTTAATGCTGGGACATTGGAGAATGTTCATCAGATATATATATATATATATATATA
Source organism: Erinaceus europaeus (assembly GCF_950295315.1). NCBI lineage: Eukaryota > Metazoa > Chordata > Mammalia > Eulipotyphla > Erinaceidae > Erinaceus > Erinaceus europaeus. The sequence goes on along the minus strand of NC_080175.1, from coordinate 82,882,181 downwards.
TATATATATATATATATATATATATATATACTTTTTATATAATCTTCATTTCAGTTTCCATCTAAAGATTAAACCAAAGTGGTTTGTAGAATCCCTAAGCACTAAATCATATAAATATCTTCAAAATTACTTTTCCTGGTTCATGAGTTACCAGGGGCTCAGAACTTGAAAAGCTGGTTCATTTTTCTTTTACAACTTAAAAAGGGGTTTTGGAATGCAAACTCCAATCGCAGTAAGAACAGAATTTTATTATCTAGAGAGAGGAGGGAAAAGGAAGGGAAAAGTTTGCTCTATAGGATTGTATCTCATTGGTGTTGTATTCACATATTGTATAAGGAATGCCCCCACATCTGTATGCTTCCTCTTTGAGGCAATTATCTCAACATACAGATTGCTCCTCTCCATTGAGCATGTTATACTAACTCTTCTTACTAACATCACTAACAATTCTCAAAGCACAGAAAATACCTCCTCTTGCTTTCCAGAATTGTGGCTTTGACTAAATTTCATATTAACCTGATGATAACTGATGTCACAATTCTCATTGTTTTTTGCTTCCTTCTTTTTATATAGATGGGTCTGTTCAGCAGTATTATGTTTTTAGGAAGTGGGAGAAATTTTTCTCATAACCTACTGTCGGTTTATTAATGTGAGAAGAAATAATTATTTCCTTTGCCTACCAGCTAAATTTATTTATTGACTGTCTTGGGACTTTATTATCTTGGCTTTTATAAAGAGAATCAATGTTTATACTCATACTTACTTCATGTTTTGGTGTGGTGGGACATTAAAGAAACTTTAAATAATGAATTCCTTATCTTTACTTATCCTTATTTTGCATATTTTAAAATAAATATATAGTTCTTCATAGTAAGAAAATGTGGTAGAATTTTCTTAATTAGGGGAAATTTTGTTGATTGAATGTAATCAAGTGTCTTATTTTACATAGACTAACTAATGTTTGATTCACCCAAATCAACTCTGTTCTGATATCAGTAGATATCTGATATCAGTAGTATCTAAGAAGTACTTTTGAATGAAGCTCTGCCTTTTGCTTTATTTTAAAAAATCAGTTGCTCTTTTATGAATATATCATTTGTCCACTGTGCATTCAACTGGTTAATAGAGCAAGTCTTTAATTATAGCTCAAGTCAAGATGTGTTGACATCTCTTCTATTTTAAGGAGTGGCAAATCTGGGTATCTGCCACATTTTCAAATCTAAGCTACACTTATTAGAATGAAAATTTTATGTAAAAATAATTAGAATTATAGAATAGCCAACTTTCTTCAGAGAGGAAGAAAATTACATATATTTTGTCAGATATTTCCAATAAACTGTGATATTAGTCTCCACCCTCACATCACATCAGATTTATAGTATGAGTATGCAAGAGAATAATGCATTATTATTTGAAAACTGTTCTCTCAAGTTTGATATGAAGTTGTCAGAAGGGATTACATTTGGGGGAAAAGGGGGGCTTAGGTTCTGCCTTTGGTTCTGACTTGGGACCCCATTGGTATAGCTAAAATGGAACACATTTCTTGAGAGAGAATTAGACTACATTTTGGGTCTACATTTCTGTTATTTTAGTCTTAATTTACTTTTGTATTTAAAAGGTTAGTTTTCTAAACCTTCCAGACATTCCACCCCCCCCCTCTCTTGTTTGTTTCGTGGTTTATTTGAAACTGGTTGTTTAAACAAAACACCATCACAAATAGACCCTAGTGTACAAAGTGGGTTTTGTGGACACAGGGGAACCAGCAGCTCAGGACTTGACTTGGGAGACTGCACATCTTTATGCTCCTTAGAGGACAGGGGGTGCCCAAGAGTAAGGAAGAGGATGGTGTGGGGTGATTAGTTGCCCTCCCTCTCTTACCTATTAGGACAAATGAGGACTGCATGAGGAACACCTCCTCTCTCCAGTGGCAGCCCCTAACAGTGGGATGAACAGTTATTCAGATCCACACAATGGGGCATGCTTGGCAAAGAGTTTTGCTGATCAGATTAAATATAATGCTCCAGCCTTCCAGGTTAGGAGCCCACTAAGTGAGGTTTTCCTCTCCCCACAGACTCAAAAAAGTGCCTCAAGGTGAACTCAAGAAAATCTACCCATCCACTTGACCCAGGGCCCATATATTTTCATATTTAGCATGGCAGCCTGTGTAACCTGAGTGCCTGTCAGCTTGACCTTGCAGTCAGTGGTCACAGCTGGGGACATTCTAGGCTGTACTCATTTCGGAACCAGTCTTCCTTGAGTGGCAGGGTAGGATAACTCAACCTCCCTTTGGAGAGTGGGGCAGTACTATCATTACTACTCTACAGTGATGGCAACATCCTGGAGAGGCTTCTGATGATGTCCGTGATGGAAGTGACCAGTGATGGTGGAGAGAGGGATCTATTTTAAGTCTAGGCCCATTGAGTCTATGGAAGAATCTGCTGATTCTCTCTCTCTCTCTCTCTCTCTCTCTCTCGTTTGTTTCATGGTTTATTTAAAGCTGCTTGTTTAAACAAAACACCATCACAAATAGACCCTAGTGTACAAAGTGGGTTTTGTGGACACAGGGTACAGATGTGGACACAAAGGCCTTAGATGATGGGATGGCCTGATATTGACCAAAAAAGCCGTCATTAAGTTAGCCAGTCTCTTTCCCTTATCCAGATTTTGTAGTTCTTTCTTTATCTTTCTTTATTTAGACTTTCTCCCAGTTGTTAAAGCCTTGAGTGTCATTTGTTGTATTCAGCCAGGATTATGTTTATGGGATCTACCTTTTTTTCTTGTGTATTTTTTTTTACCAGATTGCCAAGCCTATTTGGTCTAAATATGATCAGTTAGAGAATTTATGATGCCTTCTTTAGGCCCTTCTACTAGGATCCCAGGTTTACTGACTCTAAGTCCAATCACTGAGGGCTATTAAAGATTTTACTTAGAGTTATGTAATTTCCCCTTGCATGTATATATCCAGTACCCTAGGCCCTAGCCTGTATACAGTATCTGTAACTTTGTTAGATAATGTGCATCTGAAATGGAACTAGGTATTCCTATGTGTTAAGGAAGATCTCACCAGATTAGAGGAGTTAGGAAGTTGAAATCTCAAGCTTGTTGTCTCCGGTGACAATCAGCAGTAACAAGTGAGTAGCAGCATAACATGGTATGGCAGCACTGGTAGCACTTCTTCTCGGTAGCACTGATTTAGCTGAGGTCAATGTCAAGAAATATGGGCATAATCCTAGAGGTTCTAGGACTAGGAAAAATATGGATCTTAAAGAGAATGCTAAGGGTTCCTTGTAGTCGTAGAAAAAGCTCAAAATAGCAATAGCTAATTAGTATACCTAAGTTAGTGGAGGGGGGGTTCTTTTTCTATTGAAATCCAATGGTTAGGGTTCACAGTAATATACTTTACCTCACTGTGCTTTGTGCCCCTTGGAGGTATCTACTACTCACTATATCTTAGATACTGACAGGGCCAAATGGTTTTAATTTATCTGGCCAAAGGTTGTAGGTGACATAGATATTTAAAGAATTCTATCGACAAATATACTGTAGAACTCCTTGAACAATGTAAGCCCAGTGTCATAATTTCATCATACACATCAGGAACATGTCCATACTGTACATCATAGTCCTGGCACCAATTTGCATTCCCACCAGCAGTGTAATAGAGTTCCTCTCTACATTCTTTCCCAAACTTAACCTCTCCTGTTTCGTTGATGAAGACCATTTTTCATAGGCGCGAGATGGTATCTCAATGTGGTTTTAATTTGCATTTTCCTGATGTTGAGTGAACTGGGTCCTTTTCATGGACCTAGTTCATGTCTGTGGGGCATGTGTATCTCTTCTGTAGAGAACTGTCTATTCATACCTTCAGCCCACCTTTTTACTGAGTTGTTCTTGTTGAAATGTTCACTTCTCCCAACCAGCACTGTGTGGTGCAATGACTACTGCTGTGTGTAGAGAGGAAATAGCAGCTTGCTCTGCTGGAACTCTACATTCCTTGTGGTTGGATTCAGTACCACGCACTTTCTTCCCCCAACCATGTGTGAGCACTAACCTGAGGCTGTGGTGCTTTTGCAGATGCCTCAGCTCTAGTTTCTGTATTTTGTTAAGTTCGATAGTTGTAGATACTTGTTGCTTCAGGGAAGATCTGTTCTGTTTCCTGTTACTCCATGGTCATGCCTCCCAAAAGTTCCCAATTTTCCTCATCTTTATAAATACTTGTTTATAATATATGTGACAGGGGCTGTGTAGTGGCATACCCAGTTAAGTGCAATATCACCAGGTATAAAGACTCAAGTTTGAGCCCCTACTTTCCATCTGCAGGATGGATGCTTCATGAGTGATGAAGCAGGTCTGCAGGTGATTATTTTTCTCTTTCATTCTCTATCTCCCTCATCCCTTTCAATTTCTTTCTGTCCTATCAAATAAAATAGAAAAAAAATGTAAAAATGAATGGCTGCTGGTGTCTTTGAAATGCAGGCAATTAGCCCCAGAGATAACCCTGGTGGCAAAAATAATAATAATATATTAAAAAAAAACAAGCACAAGCAAAATAATATTCCACTTTTTACAGGTATAACTACATAGATCTATATAAGTAATGTATTTACATTTCTATCAGCACAGATACACATGTGCACACACACATATACTCATGAAATAACTGCCTGAACCTAAATTCATGAAGCTTTGTCTCTTATATCTCTACAACTTCTGTCACATAGGTTAAAATCTACATTTTCTTTAAAAAAAATTTTTTATTAACTTTATTTATTTATTGGATAGAGACAATCAGAAATAGAGAGAGAAGGGGAGGATAGAGAGGGCGGGAGACAGAGAGACACCTGCAGCCCTGCTTCACCACTTGTGAAGCTTTCCCCCTGCAAGTGGGGACCAGGGGCTCGAACCTGGGTCCTTGTGGATTGTAACGTGTGCGCTCAACCAGGTGCGCCACCACCCAGCTCTTACATCTTAATAGTAATTAATTTTCTTGTTTCACTAGGCAGCAAGGAATATATAAGAAATATACTACTATATTTTTCTTATTTTTCTAATTTGTTCAATGGTGTTGTGAATAATTAAGAATAGAGAGGATAATTTAGCTAAAATAAAGAGTACTGAGAGATTGCTGCCATTTTTTTTTTTTACCTGCAACATATACATGGTCTACTTGATACAATTAGAAATTTGTGAAAATATACTTTGCAGTTAAAGTTGCATATATTTTTTCCTGAAAGTTGCATGTAATTTATATTTAAAGATACATTTCAGGATTTAAAATCAATGATATTTGACTAACCCTAAAATAAGTGTACTGGTTAACTCTTGGAAACTTTTAGTATTAGTAAAAATAAAATACTAATTTTGTTTTTTTTATACCTTCAATGGTTTGTAATATATTTAAATTAATGAAATCTATAATCCAGAAAAAAAATTAAAAATCATTGTCTCCACTGTGGTTTGAACTTCACATTATTTTACTAACTTGTATTTTTATTATATGTTTTTTTGTTTTAATGTTGTATTGCGGGCTTCTCATTTGTGAGATTCCATCACACCTGTTGGATCTCTTTTTTTACCTCCAATCTAAGCTAGAGATGTCAGACATTATAAGGAAATGAAGAGCAGACTCTCCAAGAGATAAGAAAAGGAAGTCTATTCCATCTTAGATAATAAGGTTTCTATGCATCTGCAGCAGTCAAAATTGGATTGTAAGCCATTACCATGAGCAGAAACCAATTAAAGCTTAACTTCTCAAGTTTTTAATCTGGCTGTACAGAAAGAGGGCATTAAATATTTACAAGGACTTGACGACAGGATACTTTCACTGTCATAAGAAAGCATGACATTTGTATAAGTTTAATTTTTTTTTCATTATAACAAAAGTTGTCTTAGAACTACTTCAGACTAGTTATCTGCTTCGAGTGATTAAGCTTATAACTGCATGTCATCTTTTCCCTATATTCCTTGACTTGTTGCTTTATAGCTATTAAAACCATGGGTTCCAGAAAGACTGGCTTGAGAGTTGTGTATATTTCTGGTCTAAAATCTTATCCCAATATCTAGAGGTTTCATGGAACTTTCTAAAAAGTTTTATTTTATTATTGTTGTAAATATGAGTTTTGTGTTTTCAAATAGCTTACAGAAAAATTGTGGTGATAGTACAAAAATATATTATACATCCTACAACCAAGTTTTGGTAGTTATTTTATAATAATGTGTGCATCTGTTAAGATAATAAGAAAAAAATTAAATCAAGTTTATACTTTAATCAGAGTTCCTTATTGTTAATCTCATGATAGCCATTATTCTTTGTCATCTCTTCTTCCTCCTCCTTTTTTATTTATTTATTTTCTGTAGTCATGATTTCACTACTCAGGGTGGAGTTTTTCAGATAGAAAAGAGGTGGTGACACAATAGTTAAGTGCCCATGTGCAAGGACCTTGGTTCAGCTTCCAGATTCCAGCTGGAGGGGCAAGGCTTTAGGAAAAGCTTGAGAGCTGTACTTCTGGTCTTTCTCTCTCCGATCCTATCTTCTCCTTCCTTCACTATTTCTATCTATATCCAATAAATAAATAAATGTCATTAAAGTTTTAAAAATTAAAGAAATGTAGCTGAAGTGCAATGGGGAGGGAACATCAGCACCACAACAAAGCTTCCCTCAGTGTCATAGTACTCCTGTAAGATTCACTGGGCATAGGAGCTCCTTACATAGGTCACACACATGACAGAGCAGGCTGGGAGCTCACTCCCATGTGAGATGTTTAATAGGGTCTCATTGTCCCTTTTATTTTACACTCTAATTATATTCTAGTCCTCTTGGTGCTGTGATAAGAAGTAAAGGTTACAATCTAGCAAATAAGTCTTAGTGATTTATTGGACCAGCATTTCTAGATTGTGTAACCATTATAAGCATGCCCCCCACCTCTCTCTCTCTCATTCTCTCTCTCTCTCTCTTACACACACACACACACACACACACACACACACACACACACACACACACACACACACACACACACGACACATTAAGGCTAGGGGGATCTTAAAGTAAGGACCACACTTCCTCCAGGTGGTTTAAGACTCTGATACAAAGTCTTCCTTGACAGGGTAGGCATTTGTTATAGAGGATGTTCCCTGCATACTTCACAATGATTATTTTAGTCTTCCTGTGACAAAGTCATGAAGAAATATTTTTAGGATCTTGACCTTGAGAACCTGGTAGGCTTTCTTAGCGTAAAGATCATAAGACTATAAATGTCTTCCAAGACTGCTGCTGTCCTAGGAACTTTTCATTTTAAAACACTCCACTTTTAGCAATTGCTAAAAATTATCATTTAGGTCTTTTACCTGTTTTTATGGTTTCATTGACTTCTGGAAAATGGAATTTGACTACAGCTCTCTGGATCCAGCTAGCTTTTCTGATTTTGGAGTGACAGTTTACCCTGAAGTTCCATTTGTCTGCTCAAAGAGAAATCAATGCTGTTCTGTTTAAGTCTTTTCTTTTAAAAATAGAATCAATGACTTCTGGAATGTTTTTTATTTTGTAGTAGTAGTTAGAACTTTTCAATTCATTGGTAGTCTTTTGCTTTATTTATTAATCTAGTCATTTTCCTTATAGTATCATGATCTTTTACTGAATGCAAGATAATTTTTCTATCTTCCTCTATAAGAACTTGTTATTTTTTTCCTGGAAATTAGTTATTTTTTTTTAGTTCACCTTGACTCAGATGATGGTATTTGGTAAACTGCATTAGTGTTATTTTTTTCAATTCATTTTCATTTTAAATAGTAATTATTGGCTTTAGTTGTTCTGTGATTTCAATTCAAAGTCTTTCTCTTTTTCATATTCTTTCTCTGGACTAAAGTAATGTCATTTTTTTTTCATGACTTTGGTCACCTAGTTATTGCTTGCTACTATGTGTGCATTACTGTCTATATATGAACTAAACATTCAATAAAAGTCTTCGTTTTTTTCCCCAGGGCTAAGGTCTCGTGCATGCATTATTTCACTACTTCCTGGGTGAATTTTTATTTCAGAAAGACAGGAATGGAGAGAGAAAGCCGAGTGCAGGAACTCCTTGGCATTACTGTACTTCTCTAAGAAGTGCAGTGGGTTCAAGTCTGAGTCACGTGATGGCAAGGCACAAGTCCTACCCAGTGAATTATCTTTTGGCTCAAGTAGACACCTTATTCAGATATTATTAGGGACTGAAATGTGTCCACTCAGTTTTGTTACCAACTCAGTTCAGCTGAGTACTATATCCACTACTTAGTGATATATTTGAATATATGATCTTTTAAAGTAATAAACACATAAAAGTTAAACCCTCAATGTTAAGATAAGGCCCTAACCCAATATGACTGGCATATTTACAACAGAGAGACAGAAGAAATATCTCTATATCTTTATATCTATATCTCTATCTATATTTATATCGGAATGAGCATGTGAAAGGACAGCTAAAAAGATAACTTCTGGAAGTGAAAAAATAAAAATGCTCTAAGAGGAATTACCTTTCTAAACCATAATTTTGGACTTCTAGCTTCCAGAAATGTTAGAAAATGAATTTTTGTTGTTCAAGCCACATCCTATGAGATATTGTTATGGAAGTTACACATCATCATATGACCCAGATAATAATACTTTGTGAACAAATCTGAAAAAGATGTATAGTCTTACATTTATATGATTCTCTTTTCCCTATGTCTCACTCTATTCAGAAAATTAAAAGTATAATTCCTTTACTGGTAAACCAGTACAGTTTCAAAAAGCCCTGTCTTCTTCTTCTAGCGTTTGCCCTTCTTCCGTAGCCAGTCAACAGTGTCAAGTTGAGCCTGATGTAAAGTTTCGAGACCTCCTTTGAATCTGGAGAGGTGGCAGTCATTGACTATGTGGGTCATAGTCTGTCTGTAGCAGCAGGGGCAGTTAGGGTTGTCTCTGGCTCCCCAGCGATGGAACATAGTGGCGCACCGGCCATGGCCTGTTCGATAGCAATAAAAAGCCCTGTGATACGCTTCCAAAGTTATTATTGACTTTCAATGTTGTAATTCAGAAAATCATCGAAGAAACAGAAATAACACTCATTATATATGACTGCTTACTCTCAAAATTTCTTTTTTTTCTTTTTCTTTTTAAATACCAGGAGGGCTACCCAGTAAGAAAGGCTTTCCTTTTTTTTTTTTTAATTATCTTTACTTATTTACTGGTTAGAGACGACCAGAAATCAAGAGGGGAGGGGATGATAGAGAGGGAGAAACAGACACCTGCAGCCCTGTTTCACCACTTGCAAAGATTTCCCCTGCAGGTGGGGACAGGAGGCTCAAACCTGGGTCCTTGTGCATTGCAACATGTGTGCCCAACCAGGTGTGCCACCACCCGGCGCGTCAAATTTTCATTTTGTTTTATATATATATATATATATATATATATATATATATATATATATATATATATATATATATATATACTTTTCATAGAGACAGAGAAAGAAGTTGAGAGAGGAAGGGGAGATAGAAGGGGAGAGAAAAAGAGGGACACCAGCAGCAGCACTGCTTCACCACTTGTGGTGTTTCCCCTCCTGTAGGTGGGGGCTGGTGACTTGAATCCAGGTCCGTAAGCACTGTAATGTGCGCACAAACCTGGTGCGCCACTGTTCATCCCTCTACTCAAAGTCTCTCATGCTGTCTGCAGTCTGCCTCTTCCTAGGATTTAGACTTGATTTTGATGAAAGAGCTAGTCTTACATAAATTGTGTTAACATGAGCTAAGTATTGTAATATTTTAGGGTTTATTATTCTGTGGATTCTTTAAAAAATGAAACTAGTGTTTTCAATGCAATTTAATGTTAAATTAATGTTGGTCTACATTGCGTAATTTTCTGGTTTATAGTTTGATACTTCAGCATCTATCTATGCTATGTTATGATCACTACAGAAATATGATCTCCTAATGACATATGACCTTTAAGTTTATTTTACATTCACAAGTATACAAATGACTCCATTATATCTCTTAGCAATCCTGATATCTCTTTTCCCCTTTGATAACCACCATTCGTTACCTTGTCAGAATCTGTTTACATATATGAGAAATTATACAGTACTTTGGCATTCTGACTTAACTGCACAAATGCAATATTTTTTATGAAAAACAATTGATTATTCAGTTGTATATAGAAACTTCATCTTTATCTATTCATTTATGAAATCAAACTATCCTCATGCCCTGGCTACTGTAAATATTATAGCAGAAAGCATAGGACATTTTTTTTCAAATTAATTATCTTAAAAGATTTAGATAAATACCTAGAAGTGAAATAATTGAATCTATTTTGATTTAATTTCTGTGTATGTTGAAAGTTAGTACTGTAGTTTTAGTCTTTTGTTTGCATTCAGTTTCTCAAGTTCAATTATGGAAGTTATTTTTTTTCCCCATCATGTTTTTTATTCCTTTGTGTATATATATATATTTGTTTGGCAACTCCTACTTTTGTTCCACTAATCTATGTATCTATGTGTCTACTTTTATTGCAATGTCATACTGTTTTGATTATTATAGTTTTGTCATATAAGTAAACTCAGAACAATTTATACCTCTATATTTTTTGTTCTTTTTATCAAAATTGCTTTGGCTATTTGACCTATTTTGTTATTCCTTATGAGTTTTATTTTTAGTTTTATTTCTAAATAATGTCATTATGATTTTGTTAGAATTGCAGATCATTTTATCTAAAACTATAGATACATTCAGTTACATTAATGATTTTAAAAACAAATATGTTTATTTATTTATTAATAAAGATGAAATTCTGTCATTTAGAATATAGATGTGATATGGAGAACAGGCTTATGGAATGATCCAACTGGAATCCTCCACTAAAATGCTTTTACATACTTGGTGGGAAAATTCTTCTGGCATTGACCCATTTATACTCTTTTATTATCCCTTTAAGAAGATACGTAATAAGGAGCCAGGCAGTAGCACAGCGGGTTAAGAGCAGGTGGCACAAAGCTCAAGGACCAGCATAAGGATCCCTGGCTCCCCACCTGCAAAGGGGCCGCTTCAAAGGTGGTGAAGCAGATTTGCAGGTGTCTCTTTCTTTTCCCCTCTCTGTCTTCCCCTCCTCTCTCTATTTCTCTCTGTCCTATCCAACAACGATGACATCAATGACAACTACAACAATAAACAACAAAGACAACAAAAGAAAATTAAAAAAAAAATAATAAAAAAAGATAGGTAACTAATAATACATACCAAGCTAGACTGGATATTCCACTATTTCATGTTAGTGGTTTTTACTGGCTGACAGAGTAACCAGTATTTTTTTTTAATTAAAGAGTGGTGGTCCATCTGATTAAACTACAATTGTACAATGTGCAAGGACTCGACCTGTAGGGAAACTTCACTAGTGGTCACACAGTGTTGCAGGACTCTCTCTACGACTCCATTACTATTGGAACTATTGAGCTCATCAACGTATATAAGCCTCCCAGTGCCTCATGGGATAATGAGGTCCTGCCTAGCCCGAATCACCCAGCCGTTTATGTTGGAGACTTTAATAGTCATCACCAAGACTGGGGATATTCCTCCACTCGTGCTGACGGCTCTATCTTAGCCGACTGGGCTTCAGCGAATGACCTCTCCCTATTATACGATCCCAAACAGCCAGGCTCTTTTCACAGTGCTAGATGGAATAAAGACTCGTCACCTGACCTGTGCTGGATTAGCACAGTCAACGGCCAAGCCTTTCCCGCTACGAGACAAGTTCTCAAGATCTTCCCGCACAGTCATCACCGCCCAGCTATCATCCACATTGGTCTCCAGCTCCCACTGATTCTGTGCTCGAAAAAACTAAGATGGAACTTTCGGAAAGCAAACTGGCGTCTGTTCAGTGATCTTACCAACAAATCTATTCCTGCAATTCCAATTAACTCTATCCCCTCTGAAGATTCCTACAGGCGCTTCCGCCAAGCCATCTTCAAAGCAGCTTCCCAAGCCATTCCTCGTGGGAGACATGCTAACTATACACCTTGTCTTGATGATGAATGCGAGCAACTACTAAAGCAGTATGATGAGTCAGGCGACCCAGATGTGGCTGACCATCTCATTGCCTCCCTGGATGCAGCACGCCAAGCCCGCTGGCAACAACTCACGGAAAGTCTGAACTTCACCCACTCAAGTAGGAAGGCCTGGAAGCTTCTTCATAGTCTGGGTGCCGGTAGCCAACCCTCTCCCGTCTCCCATCCTCCCGTATCTCCAAACTCAATGGCCAGTCACCTAACTCAAGTTGGACATGCTAAGATCGACCCAGTCTGGAAAAGAGAAATTTCCCATGAGTGGTCATCCGACTTCCGTTTATCTTGTCCATCTCCAAAACTCTCTCCCTTTACACTGTCTGAACTGGAAGATGCTTTGAAGAGGGTTAAACCGGGAACAGCTGCTGGCTATGATAACATCACCCCAGAACTCATTCTTAACTTGGGCCCCACGGCAAAGAAGTGACTCACTACATTCCTGTCCCACATCTTGGAATCTGAATCTATGCCCAAAATTTGGCGTCGTGCGAAGATAATAGCAGTTTTGAAACCAAAGAAAGACCCAACACTGGCTGCCAGCTATAGACAAATTTCTCTCCTCTCTGTGTGTTACAAACTCCTTGAGAGGCTGCTTCTGTCATGTATTTCTCCTCTTACAGAGAAATTCCTATCAGCCGCCCAAGCTGGTTTCCGCCCAGGAAGATCTACCTGCGAACAAGCCCTGGCCCTCTCAACTTACATTGAAAATGGATTCCAGAAGAATTTAAAGACGGGTGCTGTCTTTGTTGATCTCACAGCAGCCTATGACATGGTCTGGCACCGTAGTCTCCTAGTCAAGATCTCAAGATGCCTGCCTTCATGAGTGGCCAACACTATATCGTTTCTTCTCCAAAACAGAAGATTCCGGGTGCATCTGGGTGACAAGTCTAGCAGATGGAGACTTGTCTCAAATGGCCTCCCCCAGGGCTCTGTTCTGGCTCCTACGCTATTTAATATTTACATCAATGACCTCCCAGAAACTTCTTCAATGAAGTTCATCTACGCGGATGACATCTGCTGTGCAATTCAGGCATCAAAGTTCGACATCCTCGAGGAAACGCTCACGAAAGACATGTCTCTGATATCTGATTACTGTGAAAAATGGTGACTAATCCCTAGCACTGCAAAAACGGTATCATCTGTTTTCCATCTACACCATGCCTCGGCCTCGTGTGAGCTTAATGTGCAGCTTGGCGATACGAGAATCCAGCATGAAGCCCAGCCAGTCTATCTTGGCGTTACTCTCGATCGCACCCTGTCATTTCACGAACATCTCATAAAAACTGCAGCAAAGGTGGGCGCGAGGAATCACATCATTGCAAGACTGGCCAGCTCCTCATGGGGCACGAGCGCTTTCACACTACGATCATCATCTCTGGCATTATGCTATTCCACTGCAGAATACTGTACCCTAGGATGGTTCTGTAGCCCCCATGTCCACTTGGCCAATTCTAAATTATATTCCTCCATGAGGATAATTTCTGGAACCATCCGTTCCACCCCGGTTCCATGGCTGCCAGTTCTTAGCAACATCGCCCCGCGAGATATTCGTCGGGATGCAGCATCATCTAAGTTCATTTCCCACGTCTACGCTCGACCGGACCTGCCAATATACGCGGATATCTTCGCCCACCCTGTCCAACGCTTGACGTCTCGTCACCCAATCTGGTCTCCTACGCCTACACTGAACTTCTCTGTTCCAGACTCTTGGAAACAGAGTTGGCAGTCAGCTGAGGTCAAGAACAAACACCTCATCACAGACCCCTGCAAGCGTCCACCCGGCTTTGACCTAGCACATTATGACTGGGCCCTCCTCAATCGCTATCGAACAGGCCATGGCCGGTGCATCGCTATGTTCCATCGCTGGGGAGCCAGAGACAACCCGAACTGCCCCTGCGGCTCCAGACAGACTATGACCCACATAGTCAACGACTGCCGCCTCTCCAGATTCAAAGGAGGTCTCAAAACTTTACATCAGGCTCAACTTGACGCTATTGACTGGTTACGGAAGAAGGGCAAATGCTAGAAGAAGGACTCTCTCTCTCTTCCCTTCCTCCTCCTGATTTTTCTCTGTCACTATCTAATAAGTAATAAATACAACAAAAAATTTAAAAATAAAAAAGAACTTAGATGGACCTATATTGAATGAAATAAGATCATTGAAGAAAAAATAAATACCATATGACCTGACTTAATCTGTTATAGGAAAAAAAGTAGTTAACTCAATAAAACAATATAAAATTTGGAGGTGTTGTAGGAGAAAAATAATTTAGTATCCAAATTTATTTTCTCTTTAACATTTATAAATTAATTTATTTACTGCTGGATAAAGACAGAGAAAAATGGGGGGGGTAGAGATGGACAGAGACAGACACCTGCATCCCTGCCTCACCACATGTGAAGCTTTCCCTCGCAGGTGGGGACCAGGGGCTTGAACCTGGTTCCTTGTGCATTGTAGTGTGTACACTTAACCGGATGCTCCACCTCCTGGCCCCTCTTTAACATTTTTATTATATTTTTATTTGATAGAGACAGCCAGAAATTGAGAGATGGGGGAGATAAAGAGAGGGGAGAGAGGTAGAAAAACACCTGCAGCACTACTTCACCACTAAATTATTTTTTCTCCTGCAGAAGTGCTATCTTGTCCTTTTCCTATTGAGCGTGTTTATCTCTTATTCTCTATTTCTACTGTATTTCTTGATCATATATATTTATTCCATATACTTTCAGAAAACTTCCTTCCTTGAAGTAATTAAGTTTAAGCCAATGGCAATAATGTTAAAGTTGTGCATTTGTCTTTATTATCATCTACTGCATGTTTTTGTATATATTCTTATTTTTATTTTCTTTCTTTCTTTATTTTGCCTCTAGGGTTACTGCTGGGGCTCGGTGGCTGCACTATGAATCCACTGCTCCTTTTTTGTTTTTTGTTATTGGATAGGACAGAGAAAAACTGAGAGAGGAGGGGGAGGTAGGGAGAGATAGAGAAAGAACGGCACCTGCAGACCTGCCTCACTATTAGTGAGGCTTCCCTCCTGCAGGTGGGGAGCTGGAGGCTCAAACTAGGGTCTTTGCGCAGGTCCTTGCGTTTACTACTATGTGCACTTAACCAGGTGCACCACCATCTTGCCTCATTGTATATATTCTTCATGAGGTAGTACACTAATGTCGGGTTTAATAATATAAATATTCGTTTTAAGAAAAAGAAAAATCAAAATAGCTTTTTGTGGTATCTTCTAAAATCTACTACTTGATGAGAAATATTATATCATTGCTAGCCTTTACTCTGAGTACATGTTGATTGTACCCTTACCTGAGAACAAGAAACTGTATGCATAAGTTATATAACTATATATTTACATGATATCTTTATTATCGTTAACTTTTAGTGCATTGAACATTTCAAACCACAGATTTCTGTTGGATTTTATTAAGTATATATTTTATTTATGTTTGTTTTATTGCATCTCACTTTATCAGCTAGCCAAAGACAATTTTACACTAAGAAACAGTGTGCATTATTGATCATTTCAAATTTAAGCTTTCACCTTTGAAGCACAGGTAGTCTAAGTAGTTTCTATATCAGCAGTCCTATTCTGATGAGCTTCAGTTTTGAGTTTGTGCACAGCTGACCCAAAATGATGACACTGGTAACAACATGCTTTATGGGGCTTGTGGGAAAAACAATGAAAAGCACAATCAATCTTCTTTCGTGAGATGTTGAGACCTAGAGGTTTTCTTCAAAGTAGTTCTTTGTCCTCTTCTGGAAAGGGTTGGGGAGAGGGCAAAGGGAGTAGTAATGAACCCCAACTCCCTTTCAATACAGAGTCTGTGAAAGTGGTTTAGTGAGGCAGAAAACTTCACTGCGTATCTATGATACAGGTTTTATCTGTAACAGACAATGAAGAGCAAAACAACTTCAGAGGCCTTTTAAAAAGTAGATAAAAAAAAAGCGAAGGGCTAGATCAAATCAAGGGTTGTACTTCAAAACAACATCAGAAACAAAGTATATATCAATGCCATTTTTCCTTTCTGTAGTTCATTATTCTATTTTTCAACTTGAAGTAATTTGAAATTTCTGAATTCTAGCATGTATCTTAATGCAGCTTAATTTTAGTAGTGGCTTTACTCTTTTTACCTTGCAATTAAAATGTATAAATATACTTTGTTTCTGATGTTATAGTAGACATTAGCTCTTCACTTTGGACTCCAATATATATTTTTATTTTTTTTTAATTATCTTTATTTATTGTATAGAGATAGCCAGAAAGTGAGAGGGAAGGGGGTGATAGATAGGGAGAAACAGAGAGACACCTGCAACTCTGCTTCACCACTGGCAAAGCCTTCCCTCTGCAGGTGGGGGACCAGGGGCTTGAACTCAAGTGGGAACCAGGGGCTCGAACCCGGGTCCTTCCACATTGTAGTATGTGTGCTCAACCAGGTGTGCCGCTGCCCGGCCCCGGGAATCCAATATTTCATATAAAACCTGGTGTAGCACCACCTTTTAAAAACTGAGAAACTTAAAATACTATAATGTTCATAAAATTTTGATATAAATGTCACCATACCAGTTGGTTGGAAATCTACTGCAATGAGTATAAGAAACTATTGGTTCAAAACACAAAAACATCTTGGAGGCCAGTGGTGGTGCCCAGCTATGCTCACATAGTAGGAAGCGTAAGGACCCACACAAGGATCCTTGTGTGAATCCACACAAGGATTCATCTGCAGGTGTCTTTATTTCTCCAGCTCTATCTTCCCCTTAACTCAGTTTCTCTCTGTCCTATCCATTATTTCTTCATTCTTACTCATTTTTTTTTCCAAGATGCTTTTGGAAACTTTTGGTCTTGTAGTTCCAAATAATTCTTAGTAATGTTTGTAACAGTTTCTTGAATAATATCATTAGATTTTTTTAAAATCTAAACAATCCTTTGAGTAGGCTAGGCATTTATTTAAAGGATATTTTGTCTTCAGTTTTATTTATTTGATAAAGACAGGAAGAAATTTAAAGGCAAGGTGGGGATAGAGAGGAAGAGAGAGAGACCTGCAACACTGCTTCACTGCTTACTAAGTTGCAACCCCTGCATGTGCTGAGTGGGGCTCGACCTGGGTCTGTGCATGGTTACATGTGTGCTCAACCACGTGAAGCTCCACCCTGGTCCATAGGATTGTTGTTTTGTTTTTAATTGGGGGTTGATGGTTTACAGTAACTACAGTTCTTTGTACATGTATAAAATTTCTTAGTGTTCTGCAGAAGTCTTTCATTCCACGCCTAGGTCCTCCTCCATCATGCAGGGTATCCTGAAAATCCCTCCCAACACCCCAGAGTCCTTTACTTTGGTGCAATACACCAAACCCAGTACAATTTTCCTTAGTGTTTCCCATTTCAGTTCTTATTTCTCAACTTATGTGCATGAGTGATATTATGTCATATTCGTCACTGTCTTTCTGGCATATCTCTTAACATGGTTCCTTCATGCTCCATCCAAATTGAGGTAAAGGTGAATTTGTCATTCTTAATATCTTAGTTGTATTCCATTGTGTAGAGATATATACCACAATTTTCTTAGCTATTCATCTGTTGTCTGACACATAGGCTGCTTCCAGGTTTTGCTAAATTGTGCTGCTATCAACATAGATATAGGGGTTAGGCGGTAGCGCAGCGGGTTAAACACACATGGCACAAAGTCCAAGGACCTGAGTAAGAATTCTGGTTCGAGCCCCTGGCTCCCCACATGCAGGAGAGTCCCTTCACAGATGGTGAAGCAGGTCTGTAGGTGTTTATTTCTCTCCCCTTATCTGTCTTCCACTCCCCTCCTCTCTCCATTTCTCTCTGTCCTATCCAACAATGGCAATATCAATAACAACAATAATAATGAGTAAGAATTCTGGTTCGAGCCCCTGGCTCCCCACATGCAGGGGAGTCCCTTCACAGATGGTGAAGCAGGTCTGCAGGTGTTTATTTCTCTCCCCTTATCTGTCTTCCACTCCCCTCCTCTCTCCATTTCTCTCTGTCCTATCCAACAATGGCAATATCAATAACAACAATAATAATGACTACAACAATAAGACAACAAGGGCAGCAAAGTGGGGGAGCAGGAAGGAAGGAAAGAAAGAAAGAAAGAAAGAAAGAAAGAAAGAAAGAAAGAAAGAAAGGGGAAGAAAGAAAGAAAAGGAAAGGAAAGAAAGACACATATTTTTGGATGGTCATGTTTTATTTCTTAGATCATGTCCCCTGGAGAAGAATTGCCAAGTTGTAAGATTGGTCAATTTTTAGCCTTCTGAGATTTGTCCAAGTCACTTTCCATAGGGCTTGGAACAATTTACATTCCCACCAGCAGTACAAAAGTGTTCCTTTACTCCTGCAACTTCTCCAACTTTTGTTGTTACTATTCTTTCGGATGTATGACCTTCTCACAGGAGTGAAGTGGTATATCATTGTTTTTATTTTCATTTTTTCTAAGAATCGGTGACTTGGAACATTTTTCCATATGTCTGTTGATCTTTTGGATCATTTCTTTGTTGAAGAGTCTGTTCATAGCCTTTCCCCATTTTTGAATGGGGTCATTTTGTTGTTGCTGCTGCTGAATTTGGTGAGTTCTTTATATATTATGGTTGTTAGCCTTTTATCTAATGTATGTCATGTAAAGATTTCCCATTCTGTAAGAAGTCTCTTTATTGGGTTGGTGGTTTCTTTTGCTGTGTAGAAGCTTTTTAATTTGATGTAGTCCCGTTAGTTATTTTTGGTTTTGTCTTCTTTGAAATGAGACCTGTGTCATTGAAGATGCCTATAAACCTTACTTGAAAAAGTTATGCAAATATTTTCCTGGTTACGCATTTTGATCCATTTGAAGTTTACTTTAGTGTGCAGTGAAATACAGTGGTTCAGTTTGACTCTTCTGTATGTTTCAATGTAATTTTCCCAACAGCATTTGTTGAGATGTTCCTTTCTCCGTTTAATAGTTTAGGTCCCCTTGCCAAAAATTAGATGTCCGTAGGTGTGGGGGGTCTTATTTCCGATTCTCAATTATTCCACTGTTTTCAGATGACATTAATTATAGGATAGTAATTTTAAAAATTCTTACAAACCAAGAGCAGTAATCTTTCCACTCATTGTTTCTCCTGTTTTTTTTTTAATTTTTAACCAATGGATTATAGTTTTTGGCATACAAATCTTTTGTAACTTTTTAAAAATTTATTCATACTTATCTAATTAATCCAGGGGATTAATTTCCTGTTTTTTTTTGTTTTCCTCCTAAATATTTCTATATGTTGATTGATAGAATAAAAGGTTAATATATAGGGTTATTCTTTCTGAAGGTTCTTAAAGGAATATTTTATATTCTCATGCATACTATTATGCCATTTGCAAAAAATATATTTGTCAATTTGTCTGAATTTTATTTCTTCTTCATATCTGCTTGTTATGGCTAGAACTTCTAGCACTATGTTAAACAATAGGGAAAGAGTGACGCTTCTTATTTTTTTCTAATTATGGAGGGAAATTGTAGCTGAATACCTAACTTAGCTGAATAGTGAGAGTAACCTATCTAACTTAGCTAAATAGTGAGATTCCAAAGTTCTCTTGAATAGATAGCAACTATTAAGGTTGCGTTTAGGATAAAAGTAAAAAGCCACCAAGTTACAGATGTTACCATGACCCCATCATGTCTCCCATGGTCAGATAACCTCAACAGTTGTGTCCTGGAACCCCAACTCCCCAGAGTCCTATCCCATTAGGGAAAGACAGAAAGAGGATGGAGGTATAGATTGACCTGCCAATGACTATGCTCAGCAGAGAAGCAATTACAATAATTAGACCTTCCATGTTCTGCACCCCATAATACCTACTCAGGTATTTAAAATGGTGATTTCACCCTTATCAGCCCATCTTGGATGGAGCTTGAAGAAATCATGTTAAGTGAAATAAGTCAGAAACAGAAGGATGAATATTGGATGATCTCACTCTCAGGCAGAAGCTGAAAAACAACATCAGAAGGGAAAACACTAAGCAGATCTTGGACTGGAGTTGGTGTATTGCACAAAAGTAAAAGACTCCAGGTTCAGGGAGGTGGGTGTTTCAGGTCCTGGAACAGGGTGTGTGTGTGGGGTATATTGTTGTGTAGAAATCTGAGAAATGTTATGCATATACAAACTATTATACTTACTGTCAACAGTAAAACATTAATTCCCCAATAAAGAAATATTTAAAAAAGAAGAATTTTGATCCATACTCCCAGAGGGATAAAGAAAAGGTAACCTCCCAATGGAGGGGATGAAATAAAGGACTCAGGTGGTGGAAATTGTGTGGAATTAAATCTCTCTTACCAGACAATCTTGTTAATCATTATTAGACCACTAATTTAAAGAAAAACATCTTTTGTGGAAATCAGTTTCTTCTATCAAACTCTGTAACTTGAAAGGGAAAAATACACTTTAGTACTATTTATGTAAAGTTTAGTCCTATTCTTTAAGATCATGTTAAAGTGTAAAGTAAAACATGAAGTTTTCATTTTCTATTGTAATACTGGTAGATTTTATAAATACAAAATGACTAGCGAACTTAGTTTCACCCCAAAAGATAGGCAAGAGAAACAGTCTGCTTCTCTTGGCATAGTTTATAGTAAAGTGCTTGCCAATGAAAATTTGGCAGAATCTTTAAACATAGAATTCTACCAAAACTCATTTTAGCAAACTGGTGGGAAATATTATTGCCTTACTGATGAAAGGTGGTGCAAAATTTATTTTTAGAGGAGATAGAGTCTTTAAAAAATGGTCTACTGTTTCTCAGTTCCCCAGTGCTAGTAGGGATAGATAGATTTATATAGAAAGTTTGGAACAAACAGAAACTTATGCTATTAAAATTATTTATTTATTTTTATTGGGGGATTAATGTTTTACAGTCAATAACAAATACAATAGTTTGTACATGCATAACATTTCCCAGTTTTACACATAACAATACAACCTCCACTAGGTCCTCTGTCATCCTGTTCCAGGATCTGAACCCTCCCCGCCACTCACCTGAGTTTTTTACTTTAGTGCTTCTTACCAGAACAACACTGCTCTTTTAATTTGAATGTTCTTACCTATCTTCAAAATCAGTACATACATCATCAATTATGAAGATAGACTCTGTTATATTGGCAGTCAGTTTTGTTAACCACTCATGTCATCGGTTCATCTCATCAACAAGGGTTTATGTAATTGCATGGTAGTCACTAAGGATTTTGATGCATTGTTCTGCTTCTTCTATTATACAGATTTCTGCTTTAGTGAGCAGCTTGTATTAAGTAATTTACCCCATATTCCCTTATGAAGTAAATTAATGCTTCAATGCAAGTAAAAGAAAATAAAATATGTGGTACAGACAATGGCACATCTGGTTAAGGGCATATAGTTTTATGTGCAAGGACCCACAGAAGGACCCGGTTTAAGCCCCCAGTCCTGACTTTAAAAGGGGAAGCTTCACAAGCTTCAAAAGCAGGTCTGCAGGTGTCTGTCTTTCTCTCTATCTATGTCCACTCACCTCTCAATATCTCTCTGCCCTACTGGGGGGGGGAGAGGGATTGCAGTGAGGGTACCAATCCCCATAGAAATACTTGGAGGCAAAATATATTTTTTAAGACAAAAGGAAAAAAAAATATGCCAAGTGAATAACTTTCCTCAAATATGTGAAAGATACTAAAAATCTTAATATTCAGTTCTGAAACCACAATGGTTATACAGACTTGTAAGAATTTATCTCTTTTTTATAGTAGATGAATATAAAAACTCTCTTAAAAGTCTTTTTCCTATATATAGTCTATATGATTACCTGCAATGTTTTTCCTCTCAGTTCTTACTGGAATTACTTCAAGTGTGTCTCTTGGAAACAAGTCCTTTTTTTTCCCCCTTTAATACCAGGTTAAAATTTCTGAAGAAGACTTCTTAAGTAATCATAATAATAGAACCTATTAAAAGAATGAAAACAGAACTTGGATACACTGCTTCTAATTTTAGAAACAAACCTTTGTTTTTGGCATTAACTTTCCATTTTCAAATGAGAAAATTAAAACTAAACATCAGTAAATGCCTTGGCAAGAGTTACAACATAAAATTTACAATAACTTCTGTCTTATAAACTTATTTCTCCATGGAGCCAAATGGTCACAACTAGTGCTCATATTACAGTGCACAAGGACCCAGGTTCAAGCCCCTGACTCCCCACTTGCAGAGGGAAAGTTTCACAAGTAGTGAAATAGTACTACAGGTGTCTCTCTGTCTATCACCTCCTCCTCTCTCAATTTCTCTTTGTCTCTAACCAATAATAAATAAAAATAATTTTTTAAAAATTAGGAGTGATTTAAGAAAAAGAAATTATTTTTCCCTATATCTGGGATATTAAAGGTTTATATCTTTGGATCTCCTTAACAAGCTATGATATATATATATATATATATATATATAAAATATATATAGAAGCCTTCTTATCAATATGACTAACACTATTATATTTTTATAGAACCTGGTTTTCAGTATGTGTTCAGCATATTTTTGAATATAGATAAAATTATACAATATAGTACAATTACCAATATATATATTTTTAAATTGGGGGCTTCTGATTTACAGTACAGTCTTCAACACACAGGCACAAACTCTCATCTCCCCTTGAAAAGTGTCTGTGAGACACTCACTTTCCCTACTAACCTCCCTGCGCTGTCACAGACCTGGACCCCAGTGTCCCTTCACCCTATCCTTGCTCCTCTTCCCTAGAGTCTTTTCTTTGGTGAAACATGCTATATTTAGTTTAATTTTCACCTTACGTTTCTTAAGTTATGCCTATGAAGGATATCAGTCAACATTGATCTTTCTCTTTCTGGCTTATCTTATTCAACTTGATACATTCAAGTTTTGACCAAGATATTGCAAAGGAAGTGATCTCATTATTTTAAATGGTTGCATACTATTCTGAAGTATATATGAACCACAGCTTTCTTTTTTTAATATTTATTTATTCCCTTTTGTTACCCTTGTTGTTTCATTGTTGTAGTAATTATTGTTGTTGATGTCATCGTTGTTGAATAGGACAGAGAGAAATGGAGAGAGGAGGGGAAGATAGGGAGAGAGAAAGACACCTGCAGACCTGCTTCACCTCTTTTTTTTTAAATAATTTATTTCTTTATTGGGGAATTAATGCTTTACATTCAACAGTAAATACAATAGTTTGTACATGCATAACATTCCCCAGATTCCCATTTAACAATACAACCCCCACTATGTCATTCATCATCCTTCATGGACCTGTATTCTCCCCACCCACCCTCCCACCCCAGAGTCTTTTACTTTGGTGTAATACTCCAATTCCATTTCAGGTTCGACTTGTGTTTTCTTTTCTAATCTTGTTTTTCAACTTCGGCCTGAGAGTGAGATCATCCCATATTCATCCTTCTGTTTCTGACTTATTTCACTCAACATGATTTTTTCAAGGTCCATCCAAGATCGGCTGAAAACGGTGAAGTCACCATTTTGAACAGCTTAGTAGTATTCCATTGTGTATACATACCACAACTTGCTCAGCCACTCATCTGTTGTTGGACACCTGGGTTGCTTCCAGGTTTTGGCTATTACAAATTGTGCTGCCAAGAACATATGTGTACACAGATCTTTTTGGATGGATATGTTGGGTTCCTTAGGATATATCCCCAGGAGGGGAATTGCAGGGTCATAGGGTAGGTCCATTTCTAGCCTTCTGAGAGTTCTCCAGACTGTTCTCCACAGAGGTTGGACCAATTGACATTCCCACCAGCAGTGCAGGAGGGTTCCTTTGACCCCACACCCTCCCCAGCATTTGCTGCTGTTACCTTTTCTGATGTATGACATTCGCATAGGAGTGAAGTCATATCTCATTGTTGTCTTTATTTGCATTTCTCTGACAATCAGAGACTTGGAGCATTTTTTCATGTGTTTCTCAGCCTTTTGGATCTCTTCTGTGGTGAATATTCTGTCCATGTCCTACCCCTATTTTTGGATGGGGTTATTTGTTGTCTTGTTGAGTCTGGCAAGCTCTTTCTATATGTTGGTTATTAAACTCTTATCTGATGTATGGCATGTAAAGATCTTCTCCCATTCTGTGAGGGGTCTCTTGGTTTGGGTAGTGGTTTCTTTTGTTGTGAAGAAGCTTTTTAATTTGATGTAGTCCCATAGGTTTATACTTGCCTTAGTCTTCCTTGTAATTGGATTCGTTTCATTGAAAATGTCTTTAAAATTTATGCGGAAAAAAGTTCTGCCAATATTTTCCTCTAAGTTTCTGATAGTTTCTGGTCTAACATCCAAGTCCTTGATCCACTTGGAATTTACTTTTGTATTTGGTGAAATACAGTGATTCAGTTTCATTCTTCTGCATGTTTCAACCCACTTTTTCCAACACCATTTGTTGAAGAGACTCTGCTTTCCCCATGTAATAGTCTGAGCCCCTTTGTCAAAGATTAGATGTCCATACATGTGGGGCCTCATTTCTGGGCTCTCAATTCTATTCCACTGGTCAGTGTGTCTGTTCATGTTCCAGTACCAAGCAGTTTTGATGACAGCGGCCCTATAATACAGTTTGAGATCTGGGAGTGTGATGCCTCCGGTTCTGTTTTTTCTCAAGATTGTTTTGGCAATTCTAGGTCTTTTCTGGTTCCAGATAAACATTTGTAGCATTTTTTCTATTCTCCTAAAAAATGTGCTTGGGATCTTGATGGGGATAGCATTAAATTTGTAGATGGCTCTGGGTAATATATTCATTTTGATGATGTTAATTCTTCCAACACATGAACATGGAATATCTTTCCACTTCTTTGTGTCTTTTTCAATTTCTTTGAGTAGTGACTCATAATTTTCAGTATACAAGTCTTTCACTTCTTTGGTTAGGTTTATTCCTAGATATTTTATTGTTTTTGTTGCTATAGAAAAAGGAACTGATTTCTGGATTTCAATTTCTTCTAACTTAGTGTTTGCATAGAGGAATGCCACTGACTTTTGAATGTTAATTTTATAGCCTGACACATTACTGTATTGCTTGATGACTTCCAAAAGCTTCTTGCTGGATTCTTTAGGTTTTTCTATGTATACTGTCATGTCATCTGCAAATAAGGAGAGTTTGACTTCTTCTCTTCCAATCTTTATCCCTTTAATTCCTTGCTCCTGCCTGATTGCTATGGCAAAAACTTCCAACACTATGTTGAATAGTAATGGTGATAGTGGGCAGCCCTGTCTAGTACCTGATCTGAGGGGAAATGCTTCCAGTTTTTCACCATTGAGTATGATGTTGGCTGTAGGTTTTCTATATATAGACTCCACTATCTTCAGGAATTTTCCATCTATTCCCATTTTTTGTAGTGTTTCGATCATAAAGGGTTGTTGTATTTTGTCAAAGGCTTTCTCTGCATCTATTGATATGACCATGTGGTTTTTGGTCTTGCTTTTGCTGATGTGGTGGATCACATTGATTGATTTACGTATATTAAACCAACCTTGCATGCCTGGGATAAACCCCACTTGGTCATGATGAACAATCTTTTTGATATACTGCTGTATCCGGTTGGCTAGAATTTTGTTCAATATTTTCACATCTATGTTCATCAGAGATATTGGTCTGTAGTTTTATTTGTTGGTTGTGTCCCTGTCTGCTTTTGGTATCAGGGTGATGTTGGCTTCATAGAAGCTGGCAGGGAGTATTCCAGTGTCTTCAATCTTCTGGAAGACTTTTAAAAGTAGAGGTATTAGTTCTTCTTTGAAAGTTTTGTAGAATTCATTTGTAAAACCATCTGGTTCAGGACTTTTATTTTTGGGAATATTTTTGATAACTGTTTCAATTTCATTGGCTGTGATATCAAAGATTGAAGATATTTTATTGCCATTCTTGTAGAGTTTTAGAGTGTTTTGATATATGTCCTATTTGTGGTGGTCTGGTTGTTTATAGGAGACCTTTCAGAACTTCTTTCAGGGCAGGCTTGGTGATGGTTGCTTCCTTCAACTGTTGCTTGTCTGAGAAGGTTTTGATGCTTCCATCTAGTCTGAATGACAGTCTAGCAGGATATAGTATTCTTGGCTGAAAGCCTTTCTCATTGAGTACTCGATAGATATCTTGCCATTCTCTTCTGGCCTGTAGTGTTTGTATGGAGAAGTCTCCTGCTAATCTTATGGGTTTTCCTTTGTAGGTGACTCTTTGTTTTTTTCTTGCAACCTTGAGGATCCTTTCTTTATCCTTATTCCTTTCCATTCTAAGTATGACATGTCTTGGTGTCTTTAGGTCTGGGTTAATTCTGTTTGGGACCCTCTGGGCTTCTTGAATCCTTATGTCTTTGGTGTTGTCTAGACTAGAGAAATTTTCAGCTATTATGGCCTGGAGAATGCTTTCTTCCTCTCCTTCTCTTTCTTCCTCTGGTAAGCCAATAATGCGCATATTGTTTCTTTTGAAGTCATCCCATAGGACTCTGTTGTTGTTTTCAGCATCTCTTAATCTCTTTTTGAGATCTCTTACTTCTTCTTTAGTTGTCTCTAATTCATCCTCAATCTTGCTAATCCTTTTTTCAGCCTCATAGATTCTATTCTCTCTGCCCTCTACTCCTCTACTGCTTTCTGGAGTTCATCTATTTTGTTGCCCTGCTCTGATACTGTTTTAGCTTGTTCAGCTAGTTGCCTTCTTAGCTCAGCAATTTCAGCTTTCAGCTCTCTAATAACCATGAGATTATTAGAATTTTCTTCCATATTCTCATTTGTTGTTCCTGCATTTCTGATTACAATTTTTTTCAAATTCTTTACTCACTCCTGTTATTATTTCCTTAGCTAATGTTTGGATGTTGAACTCGTTGTTTTGTGCTTCACCCTCTGGAGGACTTTTAGCTGGACTCTTGTCCTGGTTCGAGTCTCCAATATTTTTTCTTGTTGTTTTAACCATTTTATATATTATGTTATGAGTTCCCTTTATCAGTACTTTTCAAATTATTTATCACTATTGCCTGGATTGACTTGTGTCTAAGTAATTTAATTAAAGGGTTTACCCTGTTGGAAGTTAATAGTTTTTTCCAATCCCTGAATTGGAGCTCAGTGGTGTAAAAGCCTCTTTGTTTTTCTTCCCTGTAGGCTATGGGAGCCTGAGGGCTTTTAAACTATCAATAGGCTTCTTAGCTTAATCACTGACTCCTAACCAAGAGATAAAGCAGGGTGTGGCAGAGATAATCCAGTGGTTATGCAAAGAGACTTTCACAGCCCCTCAGCTATGCCACCGAGGTATAGGTCTTCTCCTGAGTTTCACAGTTAGATCTCTGTCCCCTGGTGTCCCTCCCTGTCGCTGCTCCAGATTCTGAGGGTAGTAGCAATGGAGACTCAGAGTTGCACTTGGTGAGTCTCTGGAGAGTCCTTTCCTCCCTTCAGGTGTCCCCTTGTTGTGGAGCAGACTGGAGGTGGTGTCTCTACTGATAAACTGTTGAACTGTTAGCAGTCACTTAATCTCTCCTTAGGCCCCTCTCTCCTCTCTGTCACCAGCCACGCATGTTTGTTCTCATGGGTGATTTACTGGGTTCCTGTGGTCATTCTAGTCCTGTCTTGTTTTGGTCCGGGTGGTCTCCTTTGGTATTCCTAGTTGATCCGGGAAAGGAGAGGAGAGGAGAGGAGAGGAGAGGAGAGGAGAGGAGAGGAGAGGAGAGGAGACGAGAGGAGAGAAAGCAATCTGCTGCTAGTAGCTCCGCCTCCGGAAGTAGAATCGAAAAAAACCTGCTTCACCTCTTGTGAAGCGACTCCCCTGCAGGTGGGTAGCAGGGGACTTGAAACGGATCCTTAGGCTGGTCCGCTTTGTGCCACATGCTTAACCTGCTGTGCTACGACCTGATTCTGGAACCACAACTTTCTTATCCACTCTCCTGATCTTGGGAGTCTGGCTTGTTGCCAAGTTTGGGTTATTACAAACTGCGACTATGAACATAGAAGTGCACAAGTCTTTTCACATGAGTGTCTTTGCTTTCCCTGAATTTATCATGAGGAAAAAGATTTCCACTTCACAAAGTAAGTGCATTCTTAGCATTGTGACAAATATCCAGACATTTTTTTTCCAGAGAAGTGAGTCAATTTACATTCCTATCAGCAATGTAGGAGAGTTCCCTCCCCCAATAGCCTCTCCAACAGTTGGTGCTACTGTCTTTTCTAAAGTATGACATTCTCAGAGGTCTAAAGTGGTATCTTACTGTTTTTTTTTTATATTTATTTGTTTATTTCCTTTTTTTTAAAAATTTTTTATTTAAGAAAGGATTAACAAACAAAACCATAAGGTAGGAGGGGTACAACTCCACACAATTCCCACCACCCAATCCCTTAACCCACTCTCTCCCATGATAGCTTTCCCATCCTCTAGCCCTCTGGGAGCATGGACCCAGGGTCATTGAGGGTTGCAGAAGGTAGAAGGTCTGGCTTCTGTAATTGCTTCCCCGCTGAACATGGGCGTTGACTGGTCGGTCCATACTCCCAGTCTGCCTCTCTCTTTCCCTAGTAAGATGTGTCTCTGGGGAAGCTGAGCTCCAGGACACATTGGTGGGGTCTTCAATCCAGGGAAGCCTAGCCAGCATCCTGGTGGCATCTGGAACCTGGTGATTGAAAAGAGAGTTAACATATGAAGCCAAAAAAATTGTTGAGCAATCATGGATCCCAAGCTTGGAATAGTGGAGAGGAAGTGTTAGGGAGGTACTCACTGCAAACTCTAGTGTACTTCTGCTTTCAGGTATATAGTTTGCAGTAGTTTATGAGTATGTGTGAACATAAGCTCTCTCTCACAGAAACTGGTGTATATCTAGGTTATGGGACTTTGTTAGAAGGTGAACCACCTGAGATGAAATTAGAGTGTACTATAAAAGGAAAGGTCTCACCAGAGTAATGAAGCTGAAGGGTTGTCATTCCACACGTGAAGTCTCTGGACACAGTCTGAGGTGAAACATGTTGAGGTGGCAATCGTTGCATTGGTTAGGTTGTGATCGGTGGATGCAATATTATTTGGTATGGATTGGGAGAGGCATATGGGAAAGTGGGCCCTATCCAAGGGTTCCAGGACTGGGGGAAGTAGGGGCTCTATAGTGGAGATGTAAGGTTCCTGCTGTCTTAGGATTCAAAAAGACAATCGATAGTTAATGTTATCATCACATTATTTGGTAATTGGGTTAACTTTGAAAAGTCCTTTTGTTATGGTTTGCTGTACAGTATCCAGTATCTTACTGTTTTTATTTGCATTTTCCTGAATATCAGTAACTTTGAGCATTTTTTCATATATATGTTGGCCTTTTTGATCTCTTTTTGAAGAACAACCTGTTAAACTTTTACCCCCATTTTTCAGTGGGGCTGGCTGCCTATTTATGGTTGAGTTCAGTGAGTTCTTTGTGTATTTTTGTTATTAGATCTTTGTCGGATGTATGGCACATCAATATTTTTCTCACACTTCTTGGTGAGTCTCCCTGTTATGATGGTGATTCATTTTGCCATGCAAAAGCTCTTCAGTTTGATGGAGTTCTATAAGCTTATTTGTTTTCCTTGCAACCGTATTTGAGTTGGCAAAGATGCTTCTAAAACTTACATTGAGAAGAGTTCTGCCAATGTTTTCCTTTAAGTATTTTTAGCTTACTTTTGCATTTGGTGGAAAGTAGTGATCCAGTTTCAAAACTGCATGTTTCAACCCAGTTTTCTCAACACCATTAGTTGAGTAGACTTTTATCTCTCCATTTGATGCTTTAGGTACTCTTGTCAAAAATTAGTTATCTGTAGGTGTGGAGCCTGATTTCTGTGCTCTCAGTTTTATTCTACTAATCTTTGTGTCTATTTTGATTCCATTATCAAGCAGTTTTGATTATAGTGGCTCTGTAATGTGTTTTGAGCTCAAGAAGCACAAATATACATTTGAAATGCATTTTACTTACAAATGTCACACAAAATACAAATAGGTTTGTTAGGTTGAAAAGCTAGACCGTGGGTGGGGGAAATAGCAAAAGGACCTTCTTTTTTTAATGGGGGACTAATGATTTACAGTAAATATGGCTGTTTGTATATGTGTAAAATTTCTCAATTTTCTGCAAAGCATTCTCATGCCCAAACTAGGTCCTCCTTCACCATAATGTACCAGGACCTGAAAGCATCTCTTACTTACTCCAAAGAGCCCTTTGCTTTGGTGAAATACACCAAAGCCAGTCCAAATTCTACTTAGTGTTTCCAATTTATGTTATTGTTTCACAACTTTTGTCCATGAGTGGGATCATTCCATATTCATAGTAACTGCTGTGAGATTCTGTTGTTTGAATCTTAACCACACAGGCTAGGCACATACCCTAGCTAGTTAGCTATCTCTCCATATCCCAATGTTCTGATTTTTGGAAACAGCTGAGAAAGTAAAACTGTTTATTACATCACCTTGAATTAAGGTCTAGAAACAACAAGGGCCAATGCATTAAGTGGGATATCAGTTGCAACTCTCCTGTTTGAAGAAATGTGAAAACTACTTATAGAACATCCATACTACTATGTAATAGCTGCCATACAAACTATTTAAGAAATAAAAATTAGAAACACTTAGATAAGCAAATGGTACTGAATTAATCCACATTTCTTATGTTCCACTGAAAAATAAAACTATACTTAGATATTCTCTTGCTTTTCCTGCTATGAAGGTTCATATTTGGGGTGCTGACAAGTGGCTCGTTCAGCAGAAAGCACATGTGACCGTGTATGTAGACTTGGGCTAAGTCCTGAACTGCCACATCAGTGCACCTGCAGGGGGAAAGCTTTATCAGTAGTGGAGTAATGCTGTAATACCTATTTACTCCTGCCTCTTGCTCAATCTCTCAAGTTCTGTTTAGGGGAAAGAAAAAAAAATATGACTGTTGGTAATAGTGAAGTCATGCAGGCCATAATTCTTATGACAAAAAGTCTAGCTTTTCTATAACCCCAGGATTTATACTAGTTATACCTATATAACAGTTTGTTTTCTAATAACTACAAATGCGATTCTACCATTTTTAAATAATGGTATAAGAAGATGAAAAATATGGAAACAGTATCTTACATAATTTCTAAACTCATTATTTTGAGTTAATTGAAAAATCACTCACTGGACATTTCAGGATCTATTGTGCCTTTCTAAATGTAGAAATAACCTTATAGTTGCATTATTTATGTACTGGCTACACTGTTTTCTGAATTACTCATTTTGTTATAAACAATGGGACTTACTAAGAATAGTCATATCTTATTTAAAGGAATAACCAATATTGGGAAGAAAAGATATATATGTATATATATGTATATATACATATATATTTAATATATGTGAAATGATTAATAACAATGCAAGTGATATATACTGTAATATTTAGGAACATTCCTTCAAGAACTTCCGGTTCTGTAAGTAGTTGGGTTTGCCAAGTACTAAAAAATATGTATAATTTCTTTTCATAGCATAGTTTTTTTTTATTGTGATTCCATTAGACTCTTTTTATGTCTGAAATATCAGAATAGTTCAGTTCCTAGGCTCTGTGTTCAGAGACTCTAATTTTAACATTTTGTAATAGTTTAGAAATCGGCATTTTAATGAGTTTTCTCGCCCATCCAGAGGATCCTAATATAAGTTACTAGAAGAGAAATTCCCGAGAAACACGACGACTTTGTGCTAGCAGGTGAAGACAACGTTCTCATTTGCTTCATGCTGCATCTCAAGTAACTTACATTGCTTATTTGCTTTTTAATGCAGAGATTGTTCTGGAGAGTAGATTAGTTCTTTAAACAGATATTTATGTGATGCTTTTAACATTCCCATTGTTTATTTATGAAATCATAAAGTCTGTTGTAGCAGTGTGGATTAGATTTTAGGGATGTAGTAATAAGCAAGACAAGAAAGCACATCATGGGAAAATGTTTTGGACAACAGTTAAGTACAATTATCAAAATGGGAACAAAGTAGAAAGAGAATATAAAAGAATATAATTTCTTTTTTCTTTTTATAATTTTTATTTATAAAAGGGAAACATCTACAAGACCATCGGATAAGAACGATACAGTTCCACACAGTTCCCACCACCAGTACTCCGTACCCCCCCCCCATAGTTTCCTATCCTTTATCCCTTTGGGAGTATGGACCCAGGGTCATTATGGGGTGCAGAAGATGGAAGGTCTGGCTTCTGTAATTGCTTCCCCACTAAGGGATGCACAAGTTACATAGGCTCCTGTGCTTAATATGGCCCTCAGATCAAATCGGGGGGGGGGGGCTTACAGTTAACCATATTTATACACATTTCCCATGTTTGGGAGCTACTCTCTTCCCTGACCCAATTTTCTAGTCCTTTTTCCAGCTATGACACCATCTCCCCAGACAATAAGTTGAGTCCACCTGTGTATCAGATGGCAGGCTCAGGCAAAAACTAGTAAAGTTATGAGCTCCTAAAATAGACCTGCTATCTTTTTCCCAAAAGGATATAATTTCTTATACTGAGGCCATAGATGATTTCATGGGGCAGGTGATGCCTGTGCTCACTCTTCAATAAGAAAATGCAACCAGGGACAACTGGTTTGTGTTCCAATCATGGAGAACAAAGACAAAGAAATAGGTAACATGGAGACTGTCAGATAAATACAAGTTGGAAAAGGCTAGGTGCTGGGTTTGAAGGAAGGATGTGGTATAAGAAGGTATTGACAGGAAATATAATAAAAGAGAGGAGAAACTAGATCACTGTGAGCCAGGACAAATTACAAACTTGAGCAAAATCTTCTCTTTGTATATAATACAGAGTCACACACATTATTGTGAGAAATCCATTGTATTGAAATTAAAAATATAACTCTGATATAGGAAATATATATAGCAGTTGATCTGATGGACATTAATTTTCTTGGAGTATCTCAGGGAGGAAGACAAGAGGGTAGGGGAACAAATCTAATCATGTTGTCACCTGCATGTGTAGATTCAAAGACAAGAGATGGTCCTGGAAGGAAGGCACTTAACCGCATATACCATAAGCAAACTACTTCTGGTTAAAGATTGTCTAAGTAAAGCAAACCCAGACTCTGAATTTACAAGGCAAAACTTTCCAAAGAAGCAATCTTTCTGTTATAATGTCACTTGCAATCCTTGTTATGTTTGAAGTAGACTGATCTATGTAGTGTATAAAAAGACCCAAAAAACCATGCTTCATACCACTCATGACTGTACTTTTTCTGCATCTGAATCTACTGACTGACTGTATATATACTAAAGTACTAATAAAGCTTAGTAATATGTAAGATGTTTGGTTTGTACTAGTCTGATCTGGAAAATTATTATTTTTAATTTTTTTACCATCACATCATAGTTCTGTGTTCCTTGTCCCTGTGCTTCTCCCCTCCCCTCAAGGATAACCATCATAGTTTTCACAAATCTCAGTAACAGTTTGGCATTAAAAAGAAAGTTCATATGTATCAAAACTTTATATTGCAATAGGAACAAAAACATCCAGTAGTTGTCTTTCAGAGAAATGCAAGTCATTTGGTAACATACATAAAGTATAACAAAAAGAGTCATTTAACAGAAACTCCAAATTAATGAACCTGAAGATATTATATATTATAGAAAAGATGAGAAAAATGTAAGAAAAATTAAAAAGTGCTATAGAGCATAATATAAACAAAAGCTTTTCAGAGACTAAAGCCATGAAGTTGTTATATAAAGGAGAAGAAAGGTAAAAATAATAGTAATAAAGCAAAAAAAAAAGAATTAATCCTGTGTAAATCCAGAATTAACAATAAGATCTTAAAATTCAGTTTTCTGTTTTGTTGGGGCGTAGTGTAAGTCTCTAAGTACAGAGGGAAAGTGATGGAAAATGTCATTTCCCACAAAGATAAGAGGTTTATACTTCTGCTCAGAATACAAATAATAGATCACAGAAAAATGAAAGCTATGAATTCGTAAAAGAAAAGAAAAGGACCATAGAGGAAATGCGATTCTCTGATTAATTTATATTCTCTCACATTTTAGCAAAAAATATAAATAAACACACACACACACACACACACACATTCTGAGATTAAATAAAAGGCAAGAATTGTTAAAGTTAACTATGGGTATTTTGTGCTAGAAGATGCAAGAAATGGAACTCTATTAATGCAAAATATATCAATGTCTATACTGACATTTTATGTTACACTTATTTCTACTCTGAAACACCTACTTATGGAAAAACTGAATCAAGCAGAAAACTTTCAGATATTACATGCTGTCTGGAAAAAAATCTTTAATTAAAAAAAAACTTCCTCATTTTATGTATTTTCCCAAGAATTTTTCTAAGAAGCAAGCTTTTTTTGTTGTTGTTCAGTTAGTCAACTTAGATTCCAAACAAAATGAAGTTTTAAATAAATTATTGGCTTTAATGTATCTGTCAAATACTAAATAAATCAATATTTTAAAAAATGACAGAGTCAAGTATAGATAACTATCTGCTAGTAACTGAGAAGATGTCTTTATTTATCTGAAGAGAAGGAATTTTGTTTTTATTATTTTTCAAATCCAGATAGTTATGTACAGAGAAAAAAAATTCTTTTCTTTTCATAGTTAAAATCATTTCAGTTCTAATATAATTTACATGTTAATTATTTATCCTTATCAAAATATATTAATAGAATTTTTATTACTTTGGATTTTTGAAAGGAGGCACTTAGATATAATGAATTTATTAAGTAAAGATAACAAAGTCTGAAATATTTTGAAGATATGTCAAATATCACAAAATTTGTCATAAATTAAAAAGTAATTCTAACAAGAACCACTAGGACTCATTTTACTAGTTTATTTCCTTGGTGAAGTAAACATTTTCTCTCGCTTTCTTTCTTCCTTTCTTTCTTTTTCTTTCTTTCTTTCTTTCTTTCTTTATTTATTTATTTATTATTGGATAGAGACAGAGAAATTGAGAGGTGAACAGAGAAACCCCTGCAACACTTCCTGTGAAGCTTTGCCTCTGCAGATGGGGACCTGGGGCTTGAACCTGGGTCCTTGCACATGGTAACATATGCGCTTAAGCAGGTTCACTACCACCTGGCCCTAGCTAAGTAAACATTTTCTTAGACTACTTGTAACATTCATTATTATTATCATCATTATCATTATTATCATCAACATTATTTGTTTGAGGCATTACAAAACAGCTATTGGTGCCTGGGTACAAGTCCTCAACTCCCTGTGATAGCTATTTGTTAAACATTCTCACCTCCAACTTAGGTCCTTTTCTACCATCAGGCTCCAGGGCCCAAAAGCCCTCTTAGATACACCAAATTCCTCCTTTTACTCTCTTCCCAAAGTCCTTTATTTGGGTGTAATACTTTGAACCTAGTCCATTTTTGTAAAGGGATCTATATATTTATTAATGAGAGAGAGAGATAGAAAGAGAGAGAGAAAGAGAGAGAGAACCAGTGCATCATTCTGTCACAGTGAATCCCCGGATAGACCTTAGAACCTTATGATTACAAGTCCAATTTTTGTCCACTGGGCCACTTTCTGGCCACTCTTGAGAAAACTTATTTTATTTTATTGGAGGGGATGTTGAGTGAGATAAGCCAGAAAGAGAAAGACCATTACCAAATGGTCTCACTTATAGCTGGATCTTAAGAACAAAGAACAGTAAGGGAAAACATAAGGTGAAAGTTGGACTGGGTGTGGTTTATTGCACCAAAGCAAAGGACTCTGGGGAAGGAGGAAAAGGGGGAGCACTGGGATCTTGTTGTGTCTCCTAGACATCAGTGATGGCAAGATGGGAGGTTATGCCTCTGTGTTAAAGACTATAGGTAAACTCAGTCAGTTTTACTTTCTGTTTTCTTTTTTCTGTCCTGGTTTCCCAAGTTCTACCTATATGTAAGACCATCTGATATTTGTCCATCTCTTTTTAGCTTATCTCACTTAATATGATTCACTCAAAAAATTAAAGGCATCTTTAATGACTCAAGCCCATTTGAAAGGAAAGCAAAACCAAAAATAAGCTAATGGAACTACATCACACTGAAAGCTTCTATATGGCAAAAGGAATCACCACCAAAACAGAGACCCCTATGGAATGATTTACATGTCATGTATCAGACAAAAGGCTATTAACCAACATATATAAAGAGTTCATCAAACTCTGTGACAAAAAACAAGTGACCTCATCCTAAACTGGACAGAGGATGTAGCATGTTTTTCTTTTAATTTTTTTATTATCTTTATTTACTTATTTGATAGAAACAGCCAGAAGAGAGGGAGAGAGAAAGAGAGACACCTGCAGCTTTGCTTCACCACTCACAAAACTTTACCCCTGCAGGTGGGGACCAAGGGCTCGAACCTGGATCCTTGTGCATTGTAACATGTGTGCTCAACCAGGTAGCCACCACCCAGCCTCTGTAGCATGTTTTTCTAACAGAGTTTATGATATTGTTTTTTGAAATTTGGTAAATGACCTTGTCTAAATCATACTATCTAAAGTTTAGTGAGTACACAAACTAGTAGTTCTCTCATTTTATCATGCTTTACCCTATGCCTGTGAACATCATATTCTCTATGAAGTGAATAATTTTGTTATTTTTATTTAATTTGGATAACTGTTAAGTTTTAATTCTTGAATTCCATTTTCATCTTTAGAAACTTTTGGGTTATTTATCAAATACAGTAAATACCCATATAGGATGATGACTTAGGAGACAGCTAAGACAGAGCGAATGACTAATCCAAGATTTCAAGAAACGGTCTTTGGTGGAGGAGAAATTAAAAATTGGTAGTGGAAATAGTGTGCAGACACCTATTATGAGGGGATAAGAAACTGAACTCATTTGGCATCTGTCATAAATCATTATTTTCATAATAAAGTGACTCAAAGAACAACATAAGCTGAGCTGTGGTACACCTGGGTTAAGTATACACATTCCCATGAGTGAGGACCTAGCCTCAAGGTCCATAGCAAAGAATGCTTCATAAGTAGTGCAGCACTGTTTCAGGGCTCTTCTCTTCCTCCTTCTTCTCTTTCTCACTCCCTTTATTTCTCTTTCTATTAAAGACAGTGGGAGAGACAATAACAATAAAAAAGGATCAGTTTTTTGGGGGGCAGGCAGTGGTACACTTGGTTGAGCACACACATTACAAGCCTCCTATCCTCACCTACAGAGGGAAAACTTTGAGTGGTGCAGTTGCAGGTGTTTTTCTCTCCACCTCTCTCCTTCCACCTTCCCTCTTAATTTCTCTCTGTTTCCGTCCAAAATAAATAAATACATAAATATTTAAAAATTAAAACAGTTTTGGTGTTAATCTCTGCTGTTCAAGAATTTAGTATTATTGTGATATATATAAGTCACATGGAAATACTTTATTAAATATTTTAATTTTGTTATGCCATTTATTTGTTGGTACTTCTATTATTATAACTTCTATTTCAAAATATTGAATTAATACCCAGTGCTTTATGGCTTGAGATATGATAATAATGAGTATTGTATCTAAGTAACTATCAATGGTCACAAAAGATAGCACATAAGTAGTTCTGTTGTGATTCCTAGATGTAAATTATTTTGTTTTCTTTGTAAATTCTTATTTATATAAAAAAGGAAACATTGAAAAAAGCTATAGGATAAGAGGGTTACAACTCCACACAATTCCCACCTCCAGAACTCCATATCTCATCCTCTCCCCTGATAGTTTTCCTATTCTTTATTCTTCTGGGATTATGGACCCAGGGTCATTATGGGATGCAGAAGGTGGAAGGTCTGGCTTCTGTAATTGCTTCCCTGCTGAACATGGGCATTGACAGTTCGATCCATACTCCCAGCCTGTCTCTCTTTCCCTAGTGGGGTGGGGATCTGGAGAAGTGGGGCTCTAGGACACATTGGTGGGGTCATCTGCCCAGGGGCGTCTGGTTGGCATCATGTTATCATCTGGAATCTGGTGGCTAAAAGAAGAGTTAACATATAAAGCCAAACAAATCGTTGACTAATAATGAACATAAAAGCTGGAATATTGCCAATGAAGATTTGGGGTCTCTGTTTTGAAGATAGCTAGTAGGCCTATTTTAGTTATATTCGAAAGGGCCCATGACTACACTAGTTTTTTTACTGAGCCTGACATCTGATATGCAGGTAGACCCAAGTAATTGTCTGGGGAGATGATGTCATGGCTGAAAAGGGGCTAGGAAGCTAGAACAGGGAAGAAAGTAGCTCCCAAATATGGTAAAAATGTATAAATATTGTTGACTGTAAACCCTAGCAATTTGATCTAGGGCTCATATTCAGCATAGGGGCATATGTAACCTCTGCATCCCTGTAGCTCACATTCTGTGGTCAGGAGTAGGAACATGTCGGGCAGCCCCCCCTGCTCCATCCTCCATTGCTGACACCATGGCCTATTTACATAATCATAGTTTTGCCTGAAAGATTCCCCACCCATTCCTTTGATCTGTCTTCTTTCTACCTTGAGACCCACCCTGCCTGCAGGGTACATTAATTCCACCGGTTAAAACCCTAGCAACTGTTGCTACAGAAGCTTTCTACCTTCCCACTCTTTTTTCTCCACTGCCTTTACCAGCCATCTTCGTTCCCAACTTGCCACTTCCAGTTTTACCCTATAAAGCCCACTTCTGTTCTGGGTTTCTCTCTCTTTTATCTCCCGCATCCTAACCTGGAGACAGACTGGCATGCAGAGCAGGAGGCAGCCATTACTGTTTGGTGCCAAGTGACTTAACCTGCTGTGCTCACACCTGACTCTGGTGCTCCTGCACAAATAAAGAATTGTATTACCACGCCCTACAAGTTCCAGCCTGCTATTGCTGGTTGCTCCAGGTCCTCTGCCTCCCTGGCCACTGGTAGCCGGGGTTAGAGTGGACCGGGGGCCCTAGAGGGGCTCTGGTTTCGAAGGTGACATGTGTGAAGAGGAAGGCCATGCCAGACTCAGCCAGCTCTGGGAGAAGCTTCTGAGGGATGACTCATTTATTGAGGGATACAAGCAAGTAGATATGCCCAATGTTCAGAAAGAAGATTGAGGTAATCATTAACCCATACACAATGCACAGTTACATCTTGACCTACAAACTATTTGATCACAACTGGAAACTTGCCATATAAGGTCTGCTCATGAGCTCACAATGCATAGGCAGGTATTTTTCTCTCAGGGTAAATTACAAGCACCTCAGGGCATGGGGGAAGGGAGCCGTTGAGCAAAGTCAGGATATTTGCATCAGGTTTCAAGTCAACTATATACAGTAATTTATGACCTTTGTTTAAAAGGGATGGTGTTGCATGTGTAAGACGAAGTGAAGCCCATCCATCATAAGTTCATGAGGTCAGGCAAGGACCAGCCTACTGTCAACCCCCACCCCCCAGGAGAGGGGGGTAAACTCGGGGTCAACCTGCTCAGACTCTCATGGAAACAATGGTCAGGACTTCCTGGACAGTGGGCTCATTCCCCACATGCCCCAATTTCAGGACCCATCATCTTCAGGTGTAGCATAGAGTATATTGTCAAGCCTCCCTTTGGAAGATAGAACATTCTTTACCATTGTTGATCCACATTGAGGGCAAGGTCCTATGGGGACCCATGAAGGGGTCTCTTGTGTTGTTCCTGATGGAGATGACCAGTAATAATGGAGAGAGGGATCTATTCGAGGTCTAAGCCCATCATATCTGTGTGGGAATCTCAGGACTCCTGACTAGGGCCTCAGATGTTGGGGTGGCCTGATAGTAACTAAAGAGTCATCATTAAAGTATGCCAGTCTCTTGCCCTTAAGTTATTAGTAGTAAAAGCAAATGCAATAACTGGGCCATTCTAGATAAATGTTATGAATTTGATTGATGGAAGAAAGATGAATAGTAAAAAAAAAACCAAAAAACATGAGAAGGTATAGTAAAATAAAAAATTTAAGTGATTTC
Organism: Erinaceus europaeus; assembly: GCF_950295315.1. Taxonomy (NCBI): domain Eukaryota; kingdom Metazoa; phylum Chordata; class Mammalia; order Eulipotyphla; family Erinaceidae; genus Erinaceus; species Erinaceus europaeus. The sequence goes on along the minus strand of NC_080175.1, from coordinate 82,842,213 downwards.
TATCTTTTTCATTTTTGTCCCCTTCTTCAGTTACTCTTCTGTTATCTGCTGCCAGTTTATTTAGATTATAACGACCATCATGACTGTTTAATGCTTTCAGTGAAAAGTGACTTTTTATTGATTTATTTAAGTAAGACCTTTTTATCTTTCTGACCAATGTGAGAAAGTAATCCTTATATCTTCTCCATTAGAAATAGCCCTGGGCATAATTCAGGAACAGATGTTTTGCCTGGTTCATCCAAAATCTAACTACAATTAAAGAATGCTTTTTAATCCTCTAAAATAATTGTTTAATCTAAAGGACACCTAAAATAGTGAACTCTCGGTTTTTTCAAAGAAAAACAAGAAGTAGAATCTATGTTAACTTGAGGATATAATTTTTGGTGGTGAAGAGAACAGAATGAACTATCTATTAATATAATATTGTATGACTATTCAGTATAGGTATTTGGAAATGTATATATCATGCCCTACATTTGACCTATGGTAGTGACAATTGAAAAATATCGTATGTACACTTGTGGCAAAATATGTTGTGTTCAAGAAGAAAATGCAGATATCTTAGCACTTTAATTACAGCAAGAAGGTTACAGCAAGGTATAGATTCCTGAAGACTTCTCAAAGTTCCACTCACTGAATACTATTTACTACTGCAAATCAATTATAATAATAACATTTACCTGTGGAAAAATACAGAGGGACATTCTAGTTTTCCTTTCAAAAACTCCTAAGTCATCTCATATATCTGTAGCAGAATAACATATTTCCAAGATTGGTGAAGTGTGTCCACCATTATCAAGCACACTAAACAAAGAATGCTTTGAATTAAAGGGTAAAAGAATGAATAAAAACTGTATAAATTCCCTCACAATCATTCTAATATCTATTATCCTCTCACATCTACATAGAGCTAGATGGGATTCTACAGAAAAATACTAGGACAGTGTAGAACTTGAACTGGATTTTGTGTATTGCACCAAAGCAGAAGATTCTGGGGAGGGAGAGCATATTCGTGGGAAAGCAGAGGGAATCGGGTGGAAACAGGTCCTGGTGCATGATGGTGGAGGACAGAAGTTGGCAGTATTTTGCAGACACGTCTGATGAGGAGATAAGAAATTGTATCCGTGTGTCAATAACTGTATTGTAAACCATTAACCAGCAATATAATGATGAAAAAAATAACCTCTTATGAGAGGCTAGAACTGGAAATGCTAGAATCCCATATGGTATAAATATGACTAGCAATTTTAAAATGGTAATATTAGGGAAAATCAAGACTAGAAGTTCTCGGGGCCTAGTGGTGACACACCTGGTTGAGCGCACTTATTACAATGCATGAGGAACCAGGTTCAAGCCTCTGGTCCCCACCTGAAGGGGGAAAGCTTTGTGAATGGTGAAGCAGGACTGCAGGAGTCTCTCTATCTCTCCCTATTTCCACCTCTCAATTTCTGGCTGTTTCTATCTACTAAATAAAGATAGTTGAAAAAAAAAAAAAAGAGAATGCTATATATATTTGGAAATTTTGTCAATTAACTTTAAGGTGGTTTAGTGCTATGTAAAAGGAATGTATTCAAAATTTTACTTGTATCAACCAAAATGTAATAATAATCACAAGTTCATATTTTAATGTAACAAGCCATTTTTCTAGCATATTATATCTATTTTTAAGATGTAATATACATATATATGTGTATTATTATAGGGCAGAGATAAATTCGGGGGGGAGTTAGAGAGGGAGAGAAATAGAGACACCTAAATCACTGCTTCTCTGCTCATGCAGCTTCTCTCCTAAAAGTGGGAACTGGGAGTTTGAACCTGGATTCTTGCACATGCAGTAAGATATGCCACCATGTATCCACTCACGCTATTTTATAATTAACTTTAATTATGCATGCAAATCAATCTAAAACACTTTGGATACAGTATTTCAGAGCTTGTTCAATATACATATCATTGTTTTGGCTGTATTTGTTGGGTGTTAATGGAATTATTAAACTTCCTGCAGATTTCATTTTCACAATTCAAGCCACTGAACCCTGGCAGGCTCCCAAATAAATGAAAGCTTATACATTTCACCAGTCAGTTTATGTAAGCTTCCCCAGACCTATAATCAATTTGTCATGACATAGAATTCAACAACCCATTTTGCTCAGGTTCTAGAAATGCCAAGGAATTGCTCTCATGGGTTTCATATGGTGTTGGTTTCCTCTTGGTGTACAAGGAAAGCATTCCACAATTTAATGGCTTCAAGGAGCAGCCTCTTACTGCTCATGAGCCAGTCAGTCAGCTAGGCAGTGCTCTGCATCTGAACTACTCTTGGCCAATTTCAGCAGGAGTCACTTGTAGCATTTGTAGCCGGTTGGTAGAATCTTGTCAGACATAGTTAACAACAAGAATATAACCTGAGAACTGCATTCTTAGGCAGTTTTGCAATTATGTGAATATCATTGTCCTTAGGAATTACATAAATCTAGATGGTATCATGTTGTGAGGTAGTATACCGGCCCCAGTAGGAATTTGGATATAGCACAAGGCTGACAGCCTGGTGACAGGGCATACTATAATGAACTCACAAGGGATTGTGGGTACAAGGGACTGTATAAGCAAGGACCTAGAGGAGTTTCTTCCGTTTAGACCATCTCCTTCAATGCATTCTCCATCTGGCCTATCTCCTGACTTCCTCATGTTTGGTTTTGTGGGTAGTTAGCTGAAAGAAGTTTAGCTTCTGCCATCTCTTTTAACTAGACTCTTCCTCTCGCTTACATTAGTGGTGATTTTATGAATAAACCTCTCACTTGCTTAACTCTAGACAAAGCTGTGTGTTGATTTTACCATAGTATAGCCTTCTATACATGTAGACTATATGGGAAAGCTAATTATGACTTTCATATGGAGTTTATTTGTTATTAGTGATTTAACAACGATTTATAAGATTGTAAAATTATAAGAGTATAATTTCATACAGTTCCTATCACCAGAGTTCTGGGGAGCCGGGGGCTCGAACTGGGATCCTTACGGAGGTCCTGGCGATTTGCGCCACGTGCGCTTAACCTGCTGAGCCACCGCCCAACTCCCTACTTTTCTTTTCTTAATCCCCCTAGGCATATAGACCAAAATTCTTTTTGAGGTACAGAAGTTGCAAGACCTAATCTGTAATTTCTTTGCAATTGGACATGTGCTGGGGTTGATCCATAACCCCAGCCTGTTTCTATCTTTCCTTAACTGATTAGGGCTCTGGAAAAGAGAGAATTCAGGGCATACTGTGAGGTCATCTGTCCAGGGAAGTCAGGATAGGATTATAGTACCATCTGCAACTTGGTAGCTGAAAAGCAGGAAGATATAAAGCAGGACATACTGCTCATAATTAGGAACTTAAAGGTAGAAATTAGAATCATGAAACAAGTAAATTGCAGTAAAATTTAAGGTTAATTTAGATCACACTTAAATCTTAGGTCTATTCACTCCTAATTTGAGGCCAGATCCTGTAACCCCAGTACCAGATTGCATACAACAAATGTCACTCATTGATTTAACAATTGGGAGAAAGTCTAACCTCATCAGATAAAGAAAGGACTACAAAAGCTGGAAAAGGACAGAGATAGGCTCACTTAATGATGGCATCTTTGGCCACTAACAGGGCACCCCACCATCTGGGACCCTAGTTAGGGAATCGTTGGATTTCCACATAGTCTCAATGGGCTTTGTCCTCTAATAGATCCCTCTCTCCACCATCACTGGTTACTTCCAACAGGAAACATCGTCATAAGCCTTCTTGTGGGACTCTCAAGGAACTTACCCTCATTTATAAAGTGGTAATGGCAGGAACTGCACCACTCTCCAGAGGGAGGCTGGGTCATCCTACTCTGCTACTTGACGAAGACTGGTCCTGAAATGAATGCAGCCTAGAAAGTCCCCAGCTAGGACTGAAAACTCAGACTGACAGGGACTCAGAGGTTACACAGACTCCTGTGCTTAATACGAATGTGTGTGTGTGTGTGTGTGTGTGTGTGTGTGTGTGTGTGTGCGCGCGCGCGCGGTCTATAGATCAGATCAATGAGAAAGCAGTTAATTGTATTTATATACTTAAAGTTTGGTAGCTACTCTCTGCCCCAATTCGGCATTAAAATATTATCAACTCTGATACCATCTCTCCAAACAATATTTTTAGTCCCCCCTGCATGTCAGCTATCAGGTCAGGCAAAAAGTTATGGAGCCCATGGAGCATACCTAAAGTAGGTTTTCTGGCTTCTTCCCATCTGAAGACTCCTAATTTTATCTGGAGTCCATTTTTTGTCAGAACAACATTAGAGGATGTAGGAATTCACAAGTCTGAGGTGACCACCCTCCCCTCTTAGTAATTAACTGACAGTCGGTTGGAGTGACATCATTGACTGAGTAGTATGTTTTCATCCAGGAAGGTCTCTTGCGTTTATCCATGTGGTGGCAAGATCATTTTGATGAAGGCAACATAATTATGAGGATCTTTTTGAAACCTCAATTCAGAACTAGCATCGCACCACTTTTTAAACTAATACGATGAAGTTTCCATTGTTGCTATTATTATTATTGCCACTGTTGGGGCTTCACCACTCCAGTCTGATCTGTTTAGATAAAGAAAGATAGAGAGGGCACCAGGAGGTAACACACAGGGTTAAGAGAACATCGAGAGAAGCGCAAAGACCAGCTCAAGGATGCTGGTTGTAGCCACTGACTCCCCACCTGCAAGGGGGTTGAGCAGGTCTGCAGGTATCTGCCTTTCTCTCCCCCTCTCTGTCTTCCCTTCCTCTCTCGATTTCTCTCTGTCCTATCCAACAACAACAGCAATAGCAAAACAATAACAGCAAAACAAAAAAATGGCCTCCAGGAGCAGTGGATTCGTAGTACAGGGACTGAGTCCCAGCAATAAATCTGGATGTAACAAATAAATAAATAATAAAAAATAAAGAAGGCAGAGTGAGAAAGGAAAAGACACCACAACACATTGCACTAAGGGAAAGCAAGGCAGACACCTTCCCAAATGAGCCAGTCCTCCAATATCACTTCTGCCACATACCTTTTGTTTGTTTATTTGTTTATTTATTTATTTATTTATTTGCTCCCAGGGTTTTTACTGGGGTTCGGTGCCAGCACTATGAATCCACTGCTCCTGGTGGCCACCTTCCCCCCCCTCATTTTATTGGATAGGATAGAGAGAAATTGACAGAGGAGGGGGAGATAGGGAGAGAGATACCTGCAGACCTGTTTGATTTCTTATGAAACATCCCAGCTACTGGTGGGGAGCAGGGGTTCGAACACGTCCTTGTGCTTACTACTATGTACCCTTATCTGGGTGCAGAAAGAAAATAAAAAGAGGTGAATGAATGCAGGCATTTATGAAGTAATGTATGAAAAGGATGGAAAGATCACCCAATAATTATTAATGCTTATCAAATCAGTAGACAGTAATAAAAAATTTATATGTAATAGTAAACTGTGAGCATTGAATGAAATGTGTATCAATGCCAAATTACAATATTAAATCAACAAAATGTTTAAGACTTTGGTGTATTTAAAATAGATAAATTCTTTTAAAAAGAAACAAAATTTTATTCTCCTTTATATGTCCAAATTCAGAATAATGTTGATAATTTGTTCATTTGAAATGTATTCCTTTTTTTTCTAGACCACAATTCACTTATGATCTTTAGATATTGTGCAAGTGCTTTCTGAGAAAGGAACTTAGGTCTTATGTGGTTATGTAAAGAACAAAGTGTTTTTATTGTAAATGGAAATCATAACCATGAATTTCCTGATTTCTATGCAAAAATTACTATAAAATATACTTAGTTTCATGTGTCATTAATTTTGATACAACTCTAATAGACTATTAAGTAGGAATATCTAGAAAAAATAACAAAATCTTAATTTTAAAGAAATGTACTTAATGTTACAATGATACATTATCATTATTACTATTTTTTTTACCAGAATACTGTTCAGCTCTGGCTGATAGTGGTGTGGGGGATTGAACCTGGGGCTTGGGAGTCTCAGTCATGAGAGTCTGTTTGCATAGCCATTATGCTATCAACCCTCTGCCTGATACATTATTTTTATTATGTAGAAGTTTTCTTAAGATTTTATTTTTGGACAAGGATATTTCAAAATTAATTTTACCTTTGTTATTCCTTATCACTCTCTGAAATACTGAAAAATTAACTAGATTAGTTCCTTAAAACCATAAAATGATAACTAATTACATTACAGCTATTTTGACTTTCATGACTGGAGAAATATACAGTCTATGAAGTTGTCTGTGAAGTTCTTCCGACTTCTAGAAAATAATTGGATCTATGATAATTTTTTCACATTTTGAATAGCAATTTAAACAGAAAAATTAAACAGAAAATAAGTGAAAGGGATATAATTTTTAAAAATGTGTACTTGTGGATAATGCACAGGGACCTGGGTTCAAGTCCCCTGCCCCTATGTATGAGTGATGTAAGGAGTTTTACAATTTGTGGTCTCTCTTCTCTATCTTCTCTATCTCTTTCTCTCTAGCTCTGGTTTTGTCAACATTGCAGTTGCTTTTAGTTGCTTAGCTCAACTCACATTTGTAGGACTTTACTCTTAGCTTTTATTCAACTGAAATGATTCTTGAGTATTTATACTAAACTTTAACAGTCATTCCTAATTTATATGCAATAATGTAATGAGAACATATATTGAACATACTGTTAAATTTATATTTCAATTAAGTGATTAATATTCTGTGCATAGAAACTCAGCATCATAAATGTTGTTTCTAAAGCATATTTATTATTCATTCTTTAATTTGGAAGTGGAATGTTACTTAGTAATTTTTCAGATAATATAGCTAATATAATATGACTTAATAGCATCTTAATTTGAAAATATGTTTCAAATTAGAGACAAATATTATATCTATGTAATATTAATTAAGCAGTAGAACTTTAATTAAACTTTATAGTGAATAAAACTTAAAAACATTTTATTATATATGAACAATTATCCAAGAAATATTTACTGTTTTTAAATTTTTTATTAGTGATTTAATAATTATCATACAAGATTGTATGATAACAGGGGTACAGTTCCCTCCACCAGAGTAACATGTCCCATCTTCTCCATTGGAAGCTTCCCTATTCTTTATCCCTCTGGGAATATGGATCAAAATTCCTTTTTTTTTTTTGGCCTCCAGGGTTATCACTGGGGCTCGGTGTTTGCACTATGAATCCATTGCTCCTGGATGCCATTTTCCCCAATTTTGTTGCCCTTATTGTTGAATAGGGCAGAGAGAAATCCAGAGAGGAGGGGAAGACATAAAGGAAAAGAGAAGGATAGACACCTGCAGACCTGCTCCACCACCTGTGAAGCTACCCACCTGCAGGTGAGGAGTTGGAGGCTGGAACCAGGAGTCTTACGCCGTCCTCTGCTCTTCACACCATGTGTACTTAGCCCAGTGCATTACAACTTGACCCCAACCCCAGTTCTTTATCAGGTACATAAAGTGAGAGGTCTGACTTCTGTAATTTTTTCTCCAATGCACATGTGCATTGTCAGGTTGACCCATATCCCCAGTCTATTTCTACCTCTATTTCTACCTTTCCCTAATAGGGTAGGGTTCTTGAGAGGTGAAGTTCCAGGTCACACTGGTGTTATCTGCTCAGGAAAGTAATTTGTAACTTGATGGCTGAAAGGCAGTAAGGTATAAAGCAGGGGAAATTGTTTAGTATACAAGACCTCAGAGCTAGTAATACAGCAGATGAAATTCAGGATCTTCATGAAGTGGGAAGAAGCTAGGTAGTCTATTTTAGGTATGTTCCAAGGGGCCTATGACTTTAATAATTCTTGTTGGATCCTAATAGTTAACATGCAGCTGAACTAAAAATATTTTCTGCAAAGATGGTATCAGAATTGAGAATAGGGTTAGAAAGTTGGATTAGGGCAGAGAGTTTTTCAAACATGAAAATATGCAAATATCATTGACTTTGACCATTGATCTTACCTAGGGTTTATATATACTCCTATTTCACACAGGAGCCTCATCAGTCTGAACTCAAAGTTTACGATCACAGCTGGGGATATTCTAGGCTCCACTCATTTCAGGATCAGTCTTCCTAGAATGGCAGGGAAGGCTGACCCTGCCTCCCTGCAGAGAGTGCATCAGTCCCTACCATTGCTGTTCTACAATGAGGGCCAGGTCCTAGAGAGCCCCACAAGAAGGCTTAAGATGATGATCCTGATGTAAGTGACCAGTGATGGTGGTGAGAGGTTGTTGTAAAAGTTTGGAGGCTCCAGCAAACCTCTTCGTAAGTAGAAAGACAACCCATGGCAGATGGGTAGCCAAGTTTACTTATCTGGGAGGTGGGTGGGTTAGGTCCCACGGCGGTGCCAGTCCCTGTTTCAGGGCACCATTATGTCGGGCTGGCTTCACGAGAGGAGACAGACGACCCGGGACTCATGGTTGAGCTGTAGGCAGTATCTCTTTATTCATGCAGGATGCAGTGCCATCTATACCAAGCTAAGCTAAACTTAAAACTACAAACAATCTTGTCCTTATAAATATACTAGCCCAGTAGGGTGGGAACAGGATGCGATGCAGAGAGAGGGTAGAGAGAAAAGTGACTTGTGAAAATCAGGGTATGACAAGGAGAGGGGGTGGAGCAGGTGAGAATTCTACCACTAAACCACCAATGCCCTGGAGGGAAGGTGGTGCTTTATGTAAATGTAAAAGTGATTTATGTAAATAGACCACAGCTTTGAATGGGATCAAATTAATCTCATACAGACATACTGGTGTTTAAGCCTGGGGGAGCTGGCATACTATCCAACAAGAGGTATCTATTAGAGGTCTAAGTCCATCATATCTATGTAGAAATTCAAGGATTCCCTGACTAGAGCCTCAGATGATGGTATGGCCTGGTAATGACCAGAAAGACCAGCATTAAAGCTAGCCAGTCTCTTGCCCTTATCCATCTTTTGTAGTTCTTTCTTTATCTGAGGAGGTTAGACTTTGTCTCCCAGTTGTTAAATTATTGAGTGTCATTTGTTGTATCCAAACTGGTTTTGGATTTATTGGATCTGACCTCCAGTTGGAGAGTGAATAAACCTAGAGTTTAAGTGGTATCTAAGGTAAACTTAAGTTTTACTGCATTTTACTTGCTTGATTATGATAATAGCCATTGTCATAGGGGACAATAATTGTCCTTTAATATATATATATATATATATATATATATATACTTTTGCCAATATATCTCTTGGCCAATTACATACAGTATTTCTTCTACACATTCTTAAGGGGGTGACATCAATGCTGTTGCTATCAGGAGAGATTAAGGGGATATCTCTTACTTTCTTTTGTGTAGTTAATTGAGTTGATAAAGTGATTGAATGAAGGGCTGGGTGGCACACCTGGTTGAACGCACATGTTGCAATGTGCAAGGACCCAGATTCAAGTCTCTAGTCCTCACCTTCAGGTGGGAAACTTCATGAGTGGTGAAGCAGTGCTAACAGGTATCTCTATCTTTCTTCCTCTCTATCCCTCCCCTTTTCCCTCTTGATTCTTACTATCTCTATCCAATAAATAAACAAAGGCAATAAAACATTTTTAAAAAGAAATTTTCTTTAAAAATATGATAAAATGATTGAGTGAATGAGTATGGGGTAGGGGAGGAGGATATCTAGGCATAAATAGTAAATATTTAACTAGACAGTTTATTTTGTCTAGTTTATTTATTACTAAATTAATTTATTTGATGAGCTTCTTGAATCTAAATGTAATCCCAGCAGACTATTGAGCACTTTTATTTGGAAGTATATAATTTCCCCTAACTTATGGATACATAAGTTACAGGGTACATGTACCCTGTCCATTAGGCCGTGATCTATATCTAGAGTCTTTATCTTTGTTAGGGAGTGTGTCATTTGAAAAGGAACTAGGTAGCCCCCCGTGCATTAGGAAAGGCCTCATGAGATTATTGGAATTGGAAGGTTGACGTCTCAGGCTTGGCATCTCTGGTTACAGTCCTATGTGAAACATGGCCTGGTGGCACTGGTTGCACTGGTTTAGTTGAGGTTAGCAGATATAGTATCATATGGTAAGGGATCACGATAAGAGGCATGAAGAAACACAAGCAAAGTCCCAGAGCTTCTAGGGCTGGGATAATTACAATTTTTAAAAGGAAGATGCAGAAAAAAATGATATAGTCCTCATTTATTCAGATACAGAAGCCAGATGTAATATGTAAGGTTATTTTCTCAGGTGCTGGGAATATAACAGAGAATAAACTAGAAAAAACAATCTAGCTTTCTTAAAGCTCATAGTGAATTTGTGAAAAGTAAGGTTTTAAACTGGAATATTGCAGAACACATACATGGATATATATCTACATTAATTTTCTATAAGTATAATGCTTGAAAGTTTTATTAATTTGAGTGTTCTCTAAAGATTATTTATAAAGTATAAATTCTTGTCTTAACATGATTTTTGACTTTAGAAGCTAACATTTTTTAAATTCCTGGGTTGTCTTTCTGTATTTAAATATTTTTTAAATGGGTATTTGTTTATTTTGAAAATTTATTTTTATTTTGCCATGCCTTTTATTCATTACTCTAATATACTTCCCTCTCTACCAGTACACCAAAACAACACTTGTCCACCTACTAGCAGTCTTCATTTGCTATATCAAATATTTCATTCTCAATTTTATAGCTTTATTTCTCAGCAGAATGTTTCATCATTTATCACTTTCTTCTTCTTCAAACATGTGGACACCACTTTGTTGGTATGTCTTTTACCTACGTCACTGGCTTCTGCCTCAAAATCTCACTGGTTCCTTCTAATTGCCCAAACTTTTGTCCAGTTCTTAAACTGCTTTCCATTTCTATCTGTACTTAATTAAATACCTACACAGATTTCCTATTACTTATTGTCTTATGATTTCCAGTTTTATATATCTAGGACTGAAATCACGCCTAAAGACTCATATAAAAATAATTAGCAAGTCCAGTTGGGTATCCCAAAATATCTAAACACAGCATGTTCATTAATAAAACTCTACCAATGATTTCATGTTTAATTTTATTTATTTTTTATTGCAACCATTTCAATCTCAAGAAATGGAATTCCAAGTTTCTAATAGCTAGGTTCTCTAATATGTGGAATAGTACAAAGCTCTCTCTCTCTCTCTCTCTCTCTTTCTCTTCCTCCTTCTCTGCCTTCCTCTCTCCCTCCCTCTCTCTCTTTCTAATATTACCTTCTAGGTGATTATATCTACTTTGAAAATAAATCCCAGGTCACTTTCAGTGGAAGAAGTCAGACAGAGAAAGACGAACACTGGATGACTCCACGGGTAATGGGCTTATTAAATAAAGAAAGGGAAAATTCAAGGTGAATCTTTAGGGTCTATTGCAACATATTTTAAGTGAAGATGAATGAAAGAGGGTTAATAGGAGGCTGAGATTAGGATTTAGGAAACCAATCATTATTTGCCACATTCTTCTGGATTTTTCTGGAATATTGAGGAAAGCAGTAATGGTATTCTATGGCACGAAAATGGCAAGAAGTGTATGCTCTGGTGAACTGGCACCTATCACATGTGACCAAAAAAAGCCTTGTAAAACATCATCTCGCCTATAAAGTGATTTAAGAAAATAAATATTTATTTAATTTGTAAACATGTAGAGAAAGAATTCACCATGATGGGTGAGTGCTTTCCTATGTATGCAGTGCAGGTTCAAGGTCTGGGCACCACATGGGAATACCAGAACATCACGAGTAGCCCTACTGGGTGCTGTAGGTTTCTCTCTGTCTCCCTCCTTCTAAGTGGTGACGCACTGCTGTGTCTCTCTCCTTCTCTCCCCCCTTCCTCTCAATTTTCTTTTTTTATTTTTTAGAAGAATTTTTTTATTCATTAATGAGAAAGATAGATAGAGGAGAGAGAGAAAGAACCAGACACATTCTGGTACATGTTATACCAGGGATTGATCTCAGGGTCTCTTTCTTGAGATTCTAATGTTTTATCCATTGAGCCATCTCCCGAACCACACTCTCAGTTTCTCTGTCTCTATCCAATAATAAATAAATAAATAAAATCTAAAAAAAAAAAAAAAAAAACAGGAAAGGGGAGGAGGCAGTGCCAGGTATAGCCTTGAATCATATGTATGTAACCCATCAGGGTTGGACCATGGGGGTGAAATAAACATTGTAAAAATAGTGCCCAAGTGGAAGAAGAATACACAGGTTTTTCCCTTTCTCTTTCCCTACATTCCTACATTAAGTGGAGCTAGATAGAAGACAGATGCTTAGGGTATCTAGTGAGACAATGGCAAAGAAGAGAAACCAAAAGAATACAGAATGTCGGATAAACTTGTCCCAGTTCAATTTTCTTCTGTTTTTTTCTGCAATCTCTGAGTCCAACAAACTATTCAAGGTCTCTCAGCTCCCATTCTCTTGTCTTCTAAGCATGATAGTAGTAGAACCTGCAGCCTAGAGTTGTTTTAATAATTGAAAACTCCAACCCAATGTGTCAACAGAGTTGCAAACCTGAATAGACCTCAGCTGTTATCAATTGACGTCAACTTATTTCATATCTCTTTCTAATGACATACCTGAGCTGTTACTTTTTATTTAGAACCATAGTCACAGACAGAACTGATGCTATTTCATTTTGGCCCAGAATAAATTAAAACCTGGATGTAGAAAGATAATAAACTTTACATACTCGATAATGAGAAGTCTGATGATAGTAATGGAACTTTGTAATAAAAACCAAACTATAGTTTGATACTTACTTTATTTGTTTTCTAATTGTGTATGACATATTATAACCCAAATTAGAAAGATGAAGATAAATAATTCCTTGTTATTAACAATTTAAAATTTTTTTATTTATTTAATAGATTATTTTTACCAGAGCACTACTCAACTCTGGTTTATGGTGCTATGGGGATTGAATCTGGGACTTTGGAGCCTCAGGCATGAAAGTCTGTTTGCATAACCATTATGCTATTTACCCCTAAGCAAAAGACTTTTATATACATTTATACAAATATTTTTACTCTGGGAAGTATGTTTTGTGCAGTCACAGGGTCTCAACTTTATTACTGTTCTTCTACTTAACTACTTGTATTTTTCTGCATTTTTAAAATCATTAGGCTAAAATGTATGAGGCATTACTTTTAAATAACATCTACCTGGTGGTTCTGATTTTTAGTCTTACAATGTAACCCAAAGTACCATCATCATAGCATTTTTAGATGCTGACACCACATCTGCTTTAAGCATATACTATATACTAAAAAATTTTTTTTCTATCTTTGCTCTTTATCTTATTCTTTTTGTAACTTTCTCTCCAAGTTTCCATGGAAACTAATCTAAAGAAACACATGCACACATACTGATAACATATCCTAGGTATACCAATAAGCAATATTTTTACTATCAAATTTAGTGCTGGTAGATTTTTCCCTGATCACAGATACAGATGTATACCTTTATTAGATAGAGAATTTTTAATACAATATTTTAAAATTGATTTCTATTTCTTTATGGAACTGAAGGTTTTTATCTGGCTTTCATGTGAAACTGAGTGCAACTATTATACTTTTTTGAAATATGATGTGTATCTTCATTGATCTCAGTACTTTTGATGATTTACTCCCACTCTCTGTCTAATGTTAGGAGCTTAGAAAAAAAGTGATAAATGCTATAAAAAAAGTTGAGGAAGCCTTGGGACTAAATGTTTTTGTGATAAAATAATAGTATCATGGATGACTGAGGATGCAGCATAATGATTATGTAAAAAGACTCCCATTCCCGAGACACCAAAAGTCTCAAGTCCTATCACCACTATAAACCAGAACTGAGCAGTACTCTGGCTAAAAAAAAAGTCTCTAAAACTCCCCCATCATCTGGAGCCCTAGTCAGAGAATCCTTGGATACCCACGAAGATATATTAGAGGCCTAGACCTCTAATAGATTCTTCTCTCCACCATCACTGGTCATAAACTTTCTTGTGGGTCATTCCAGGAATTTGTTCTCCCTGTAAAGTACCAAAGGTTGGGATTGCCCCAACTCCAGAGAGAGGCTGGCTGGGTCATCCCACCCTGCAACTAGAGGAAGATTGGTCCTGAAATGAGTTTAGCCTAGAATGTTCTCAAATATGACTATGAACTGCAAGCTCATCTCTATCTTCACCTTCCCTCTTAATTTCCATCTTTATTCAAAATAAAAATAAATAAATTAATAATAAAAACTTACTCATCTTAGGTCCTTCCATCAGTAGAGTGGCATAGTACCTAATAGCTCCAGAGACATATCAAGTAGAGATGCTGTTTAAAGTTTAGAGAACAAGAAAAATATTGGTGTTGGTAAGATGGATTTGGTAGCTGTTTATTCATTGGTTGTTACTTAAGTATATAGGACATCTTTCTATACTGGGTATATGGCATAAGACTTTAAGAAGAAGGAAAAAATGTGATGAGATACCAATGAATATCATTGTTTCAAAGAAAAATAAAGGAGCCTGGTAGACCATACATCGTCACTATGTATGGGGCGTGAGATCAAACCCAGCACCACATGGGAATACCATGACATTGTGGAAACTCCATGGATAGTGAAGTAGTGTTGTGATCTCTCTTTCTCAGTCTATTTCTCCATATACTCTCTCTCTCTATATATATATAAAATATATCATATATACTATACACATAATATATATCATATAGAATATATAATATTTACTTATATATTTTTGTTTTATATGTTATTTATTACTAAGTGAGCTTTACAGTGGTAGAATAGCAACCTCATGAGAACAGACACTGAAGGAAAGAAGAGAATAAAGAAAGAAAAGAAAAAAAAAACACAGAAAGTAGTGTCAGGTACTGAGAAGATAGTTCACCTATATAGTGTGTCTGCTTTATCAAATAATTGATCCAAAATCTACTTGAAGGCTTTGCTGAGGTATTATTATATCTTCCCCTTTATTCCTCTGTCTCTGCCTTTTATTATTATTTTTTTTCACTGCTCCACTCTGGTTTATGGTGGTGCATGGGACTGAACTTGGGACTTTAGAACCTCATACATGAGAATATTTTTCACATCACCATTATACTGTCTTCCTTCCTCACCCTCTCTGTTGGTCATCATTTCTCCTTTGGCTAATTCTGCTTCTAAAGACCCCTTCTGTTTCTATCCGTGTTGGTCATCATGCCAGGTTCCCTGGCATTGCTTGATGTTGTGGTCTGTTTACATAATCACTGTTTTGCCTGAGACCCACCCTGCCTGCATTGGTTCAATCCCCAGTGGTTAGATGGAAGCTTGCTACTTTCACACTCTTTTCTCCTCTTCACCCCCTATCCTACCCATTTCCTTTTCCAACCTGCCACTTCTATCTCAGAAGGTATAAAGGCAGTTATTTTCTGATCAATAGAGGAGAATTGCATTGCGTTCCCGCTCAGCCAAGAGTTCCTGGTTCCCCTCCCGCATCGCTGAGTAAGCATCATCCTAGGTTGGCTCTGGCCAAGTTCTCTCCAACACAGAGAGCACAAAGTTGATCCCAGGCAGCAACTGGAAGAAGAAAAAAAAAAAGTTAGGAAAAGTGAAAAGATCTGAGTCAAACTTGTGAAGAGTAACTGTTAAGAAAAAGCACTTTATTAAATATTATCGTCTAGGCAATAGATACACTACTGACAGAGAAGGAAAATAATAAAAGAGCACATATTTAAAGAAATGTCACTCAATTATAACAATTTTTCTACACCTACCCATCTCACATGCATAGAATCTTTTTTTTTAATTTCACAGAAAACTGAAGGTAAAACATTTACTTTCTTGTGAAGTACTTGTAGTGTGTGTTATGCTTATGAATGCAATATCCTATTTTACTAATAAATTTATACAGAAATCAGATTCTACTGTAGTCAAAGTTGATTTTTATGCTATGGTAGTTAACATAAGCAAAGAACTCACTATAAGATATTAAAAAGTTTCCAAGAGACTGATACTTTATTCATTAATTTTTAAAATTGTACTTTGAGAAAATTTTTTATATTGGTAGAGTTATGTAATGAATCTATATGTAAACATCATAAAGTTGAAACAATTATAAAAACCACATCCCTTTATCTCTCCTGTTTTCAGACATTTTTTAGAATTTAATTAATTTATTTCATTATTCAGTTATTTATTCAGTCATTGGAGCTTCATTGCTCCAAGTCAACTTTTTTTTTTCCAAGTAAAAAGAGAGAAACAGGGAGCTGGGTGGTGGCGCAGTGGGTGGGTTAAGCACACACGGTGCAAAGCAATAGAACCGGTGTAAGGATCTGATGCAAGCACCCAGCTCCCGGCCTGCAGGAGAGTCACTTCACAGGCAGTGAAGCTGCGCTGCAGGTGTCTATCTTTCTCTTCTCCTCTGTCTTACTCTCCTCTCTCCATATCTCTCTGTCCTTTTCAACAACAGCGACAGCAACAACAACAATAATAACTGCAACAATAAAAAAAGGGCAACAAAAGGGAAAATGAATAAACAAATATTAAAATTAAAAAAAAAAAGAAACAGAAGGATATCTCATGCTGCCTGCACTGCTGTCGGGATTAAGCTCAGACTTGGCCACACATATCCCAAAGCAGGTGCACTGCCCAGATGAGTTATCCTGCTGGTCGTCTATGGATTTCTGCTAAATGTTTGTTTCCCTTGAATATTTTTGGAAAAGAGTTGGATCACGTTTTTCATAAACTCTTAAAATTTTTATTTTTTATTTTATTTATTATTAGAGACAGAGAGAAATTGAGAGGGAAGAGGGAGATGGACAAGGAGAGAGATAGAGAGACACCTATAGCTTTATTTCATAACTTGTGAATATTCCCCCTGGAGGTGGGGTCTAGTGTCTTGAACCCAGGTCCTTGTGCACTGTAGTGTGTGCACTTAACCAGGTGTGCCACAGGCTGACCTCCTGAAATTTTCATTTATTATTATTCTGTAATTTAACATATTCTTTTTATTTTATTTTATTTATCTATTTTCCCTTTTGTTGCCCTTCTTATCTTTGTTGTTGTTGTAGTTATTATTGTTGTTGTTGATGTCGTCGTTGTTAGATAGGACAGAGAGAAATGGAGAGAGGAAGGGAAGACAGAGAGGGGGAGAGAAAGAGAGACACCTGCAGACTTTCTTCACCTCTTGTGAAGTGACTCCCCTACAGGTGGGGAGCCGGGGGCTCGAACCGATATTCTTCCGCTGGTCCTTGCGCTTTGCGCCACCTGTGTTTAACACGCTGCGCTACCGCCGGACTCCCAATTTAACGTATTCTTATTTGCTCAATATTTTAAATAAAGTTTGTCTTCATGAGTATTGACTTTACGAGTGTTATATATGTTTATGTTTAATTTAATTTCTGTTTAATTTATATGTATTTATTTGCCTCCAGGATTATTACTGAGGCCTAGTGGCTGCATTGTGAACCCACTGCTCCCATAGCTTCCTCACCCCATTTTATCCAATAGAACAGAGAGAAATTGAGAGGGGAGTGGGAAAAAGAGAGAGGCAGAGAAAGATATACACCTACAGATCTGCTTCACATCCCATGAAGTGTCCCTGCTGCAGGTGGGGAGCAGGGGCTCGAACCTGGGTCCTTGTGCTTTGTTGCACTTAACCTGGCGTGCCAGCACCTGGCCTCCTGTATATGTTTTATATTCCACAATTATTTTTACTTTGGTAAAAATTTTAATATGGCTTCTGCTCCCTTCTTTCCCTCCTATCCTTTTGAGATCTCTTGTTTTTCTAGTGGAGTCTTCGATCTCTCCAAAAGTCTGGTCATTTTTCCTAATTTTTTTTCTCCTACTTTAAAGTCAAAGAGTGTGGTCATTTGTCTTTTATTTCTAATGTGCTCTCTTCTCTATGGGTAAGTCTACTTTTTTTTTAATCTACTATTTGAGACTGAAGTACGTTGCAAATATCTTTCACATCCTGTACCTGTTTTCATGTTTTTCCATTTGTCTATAGAGTAAATATTTGAGAACATACATTTCTTTATTAGTCCAGTTCTCCATATTAAGAGCTTTGTATTTCTTTAAATATTTTGGCAATGTATTTCCCATGTTCTTTCCCTCATAGCTCTTTTAAATCAGCATCATTCATCACATGTCTGGCCATCGTACTGATGCCCCTACACCAGCCTTTTCTAGTTTTTTACACCTCACACCTATTTTTAGTTTCTGCTTCCAGTCAGCTTGTGGTACCAGGTTTTACTTTGTATGTGAGCTGTGGGGGAATGCTGAAGCAGTGACATAGTACTATGGTGCCCCTTAAACAGAGTCTTGTGGAGAGGAAGGGAACCCTAGACATCCTTTTCTTCCCAGATTATTTTCTGAGAATGGGAACTCTGCTGCGAGGTCAAGGTCATTTTTCTTACTTGCAAGACAGTCTGACCCCATTCAGCTGGGTGTCTATTGCATCAGGGGCAACTTTAGAGTTTGGCTGGCTTCTCAACTGCCACAAGGCTACAATGTTTAGATCCCTAGTTCCCCTAGACAAATCCTCCTTGGTTCACTATAGAGCTTCTGGCTTCTACTGAACAGTAGTCCCAAGCTTCTTCTTCTTTTCTTTTATTTTTTTTTAATTTATTTTTTATTTAAGAAAGGATAAATTAACAAAACCATAGGGTAGGAGGGGTACAATTTCACACAATTCCATACTCCCAGCCTGTTTCTATCTGGAGAAGTAAGGTTCCAGGACACATTGGTGAGATTGTTTACCCAGAGTTCAGGAAGCACAATATTTTTTAAAGTTTTTTTATTTTAATATTTATTTACTTATTTTGAAAGAAGAGAGAAGTAGAGAAGGAAGGATATAAAGAGGGAGGGAGACAGAGACACACATGCATCACTACTTGGCTACTGGCGAAACTTCCCTAGTGCTGGTGGGGACCTTGGGCTTAAACTGGAGTCCTTGTGCACTGATTTAAGGTGTTCACTCAGTCAAGGGCACCACCACCCAGTTTCCACATAGCCCATCATTTTACCCAGCAAGCATCCTTAGTTTTTACTTAGTTGTAACAATTTCTTAGAATGTCCTTATGCTACTGATGACCTTGACTGTTTTGAAGAACACAGATCAAGTGTTTTGTAGAAAGCTTGCTATTTTTAGATATCAGTTAAGGCCTTCTGAAGAGGACACTACAAAATGAAAGTACCTTTTTACCACCTCACGCCAATGGCTCATAATTTACTATGACTTCACACTGTTGATATTGACGTACTTGTGGTGTTGCACTTGTCAGATTCTTCAATTACAATGACTTTTTTTTTTTTCCATTCCTACTACAATGCTCTGAGAAAGAAATCACTCTATATGGTCCATGCTCCAGATATAGATGGTAAGGCTCACATTTGAGGGCTATTTGTAGTTCCTTTTCATGGATATCTTACTCTTCTTTCATATGTATTTATTCATCATTTATTTATCACAATGGATCTTTTTCAATATTTATATTTGGAACTACAATCCAATATGTCTTTATTTACTTAAATTATTCTAGATTTACCTTTGGGGCCCTTTCATTTGTCTCTTATCTTCATCTAATGTACTCCTTTCAAGGTGCCATACCTGGTTAAGTGCTCAGGTTACCATGTGCCATGACTCTGGTAGGGGGGACTCTTCATGAATGGTGAGGCAGGTCTGCAGGTGTATTTCTTTCTCCCTCTTTCTCCTCCTCCTCTCTTAATATTTCAATATATATGATTTTTCAAACCATTTCATTTTTTTGAGAGTGTATGTTACTTTTTGAAAGCATATGTACATTTGAAAGTATAGGTAAATTTTTAAAAAGTCATTTTATTATTTATTTTGTGTACAGACAAAGCAATTGAGAAGGAAGGAAGAGATATAAGGAGAGAGGGACACTTGCAACACTGTTTCACCGCTCAAGCAGTATCCCCCCTGCCGGTGGGGACTAGCAGCTTGAATCCAGGTCTAGAGCCCTGTAATATGTGCATTCCACCAGGTGTGTCACCTCTGGCTTCTGTGTAGGTACCTTTTTTTCTTCTTCCATATGGATGGCAAATTGCTCTAGCACATTGAATTTAAAGACTTTTTTCCTGCTATTAAATTGTCCTTTGAAATCTGAGCGCTCAATTCTATCCCTTTGATCTATGCTTTGATTCTTACAAGAACACTATGCTGTCCTGCTTGACACAGTGTTCCAGTAAATCTTGAAAAATAGTCGGGGGTGCTTCAACTTGTCTATATTGCATTGCATTGACTTTTCTATTTCTTTTTAGAGGTAAAGCTTGCATGCTAGGCTGGCTGAAACTGGGCCACTATATAAATTAGTAAGATGTTAAAGTTAACCTAAGGTATTGCTCAAATGCTCTACATTTTCATATAACATTCTGAGACTATATAGGTCAAATCATGATAGTTGAATAAGTAGAGAATGTATACCTATCTTTTATATAATTTGAACATAACTTTATCCCCTGTTCCTGCTGCAGTTAAAGGAATGATAATGATGTGTGTCTGTGGTTCAGGGAAAATCACATTGGCAATTGTATAAGAAGAGATGAATAAACAAAAGATGGAACTCATGAAATCAGAAGTTTACATTTAAAATTAAAATGAGTATACTATTTACATTCCCATATAAAATAATCTAGTATGTGAAAATATTCCACAAATAGGTATCAAGATATCCAGGAAATATATGTTATATATATTTTTTCTTTTTGCTAGTTGAAAAGTTTCTTAAGACCAATTTAGTACAGACACTACTAAACCAAAACATGGGTAAAGAACTAGACAGCCTTTATTAGTTCATAGTTGTTACATACTTCAGGTCCACCTCTCTCTTTTTTTCACAAACCCTGAGAGGGAGAAATTCGAATTTAGTTCCAAACTACTCAAAGAAGTGATGTGTTGCCGGTATCTCAATTGCCTTCCCATGCCAAAGCAAATAGAGATGCTTTTAAAATCTGTTCTCCTATGACCAGTATTTAAATGACTTTTCTAAGTACCTTGGGTTTAGTTTTTCAGAAGGTGGAACTGATGGATGCATTTTGTGTTCACTGAGTTTCTTCTCACTAGATTAAAACTTAAAAGGAATTTCTGTCAAAGGAAAAAAAAATGATTTACTTCATTTGATGGGACTGTTTCATCCATCATAAAATTAGCTTTCTGTAATCCAACTTTTAAAAGTGTCTTTTAAAAGAATTTTGGTTAGTTGACAAAACTATTTTTATAGTTGTTTCTTTCAGGATTACACTGATAGTTTTTTGCTAAAGTGTTCAGGCAATTTGAAATGAGCAAAATGCATATAAAGTGGTATATTCAAATAGTATAAGTACAAAAAATACCCTAGTCCTCTATAGATAAAACAAGGCTAAGAGTTATGAAAATTTTAGCTGATATTATAAACCTAAACTTCTGATACTGTTATTTTACAGACTGCATGACATCCTCGGGAGAATATATTTAGACATATCAGAAATATAACCCTTTCAGAAAAACAGTTCAGAATTTACTAAATATTTATGACATGAAAATTATTGTGATAGGATAAATGCCATCAATATAACAAAAAAATGTTCATGTAAGCTTCACAACTGAAATCAGATCTACATAGATATGGAGCAAATATAACTTCCAATAAATGTGAACTCATTTCACATGAAAAAATTATTTCTGAAGCTTCATTGTCATTTAATCATAGTCAAAGTTAGTATTTTTGTAGGTCTGAGAAGTATCTCCATTTTTCCTTAGCTGTTTTGAGGAATATATTAGCACAGTATTTTTAAAAAATGAGAGAATAACAGAAAGAAATCTACATGAAAATTTTCATTGAATATTTCAGATGTCACTCTAAAACCATATAATGAATATGTATTTCTACAGAGAAATGACAAGAGGATGCCTTCTTGATGCTTGTTTTATTTTTTAAAGTTAAATTAAGTGAACTGGGTAGTGACACTAAAAGTTAAGCACACAGGTTACCATGTGCAATGATCAGGGTTTGAACCCCCGCTCCCTACCTGTAGGTGAGACTCTTTATAAATGGTGAGGCAAGTCTGCAGGCATGTCTCTTTCTCTCTTCTTCCCTCTCTATCAATTGGGTTGTGCTTCATCGAAAATCATTATGCCTATATACTACATTAAGTTCACCAATGAATGTCCAGTTTACTTACAAAAATTCTCTACCCATTTACACTAAAAAATAAAGGGGTTTAGCATTAGTTATGGCACTGAATTAAGAATAGATACCAAGCAAAATTTCTCCCATGTGAAAAAAAAGTTGTATTAAAAAACATATCTACTACTACTCAGCTATTAAAAATGGTGATTTCACAATTTTCAGACCATCTTGGATGGAGCTTGAAAAAAAATCATGTTAAGTGAAATAAGTCAGAAACAGAAGGATGAATATAGGATGATCTCACTCTCAGGCAGAAGTTAAAAAAACAAGATCAGAAGAGAAAACACAAGTAGAACCTAAACTGGAGTTGGTGCATTGCACCAAAGTAAAAGACTCTGGGGTGGATGGGAAGGGAAAATACAAGAAGGATGACAGAGGACCTAGTGGAGGTTGTATTGTTATGTGGAAAACTGAGAAGTGTTATGCTTTTACAAACTATTGTATTTGTTGTCGAATGTAAAACATTTAATCCCCCAATAAATAAATTTAAATAAAACATATCTAATACTACTCAGCTATTACAAATGGTGCTTTCACCATTTTCAGCCCATCTTGTATGGAGCTTGAAGAAATCATGTTAAGTGAAATAAGTCAGAAACAGAAGGAGGAATATGGGATGATCTCACTTACCAGCAGAAGTTGAAAAACAAGATCAGAAGAGAAAACACTAAGCAGATCTTGGACTTGAGTTGGTGTACTGCACCCAAGTAAAGACTCTGGGTGGGTTGGCGAGTGGGGTCAGGTCATGGAACATGACGGCAGAGGACCTCATGGGGGTTGTATTGTTATGTGGAAAACTGAGAAATGTTATGCATGTACAAACTATTGTTTTTACTGTTGACTGTATAGTATTAATTCCCCAATAAAGAAATTTAAAGAAAACATACCTATAAGTAAAGCAAGTTACATCAGTTATATAATTAATCTCAAAATGTCTTCTCAGTCAATATAATGCAATAATTTTACAGTTCAATAGACCAAGGAATCCTTTTGGTCATTTGTTGTCCTGTGAACTCTCTTTGGTTGTCTCCAATTAAAAATATTACTTAGGATGGAAGGGTTACCACTTACCAGGTAGAATATACTTGCCACCATGTATAAAGCTTTCAGTTCAAGTTTGATGTTCTCATCTGTAGGGTGAAAACTTGACAAGCAGTGGAGCAGTACTACAGAACTCTCTCTCTCTCTCCCTCTCTCTCTCTCTCTTTCTCTCTCTCTCTCTCTCTTTCCCCTATCAAGAAATAATAAAAAAAGAAGAAAAAAGAGAGAAAGAAGAAGGAAAGGATGAAGGAGTTACCCTAGTGATAACCCTGGTAGCAGAATCGATCAGTCACTAAATATTAATAGTCATGGCTGAAAAGATGCCATGCTTAGGGCGTAGATTTTAAGGCCAGGCATCATGCAGTTTTTCTGTGACACTCATGGAAATTCAATTATTTCCCTTTCTGCTTGTCAGTTTCTTTCTAATTGTAAATATTTGCTCAGAGAAGTGAAATTATGCCTATGTAAGGTCCAGAAAAATGGCTACCAATGTCAAGTTATTCTTTATTAAATCTGTTTAATGTAATATTATATAAAAGCAAAAGTTGGGTGAGGGAGATAGCATAATGGTTATATAAACAGACTCATGCCTGAGGCTCCAAAGTCCCAGGTTCAATCCCCCACAGCACCATATCCAGAGCTGAGCAGTGCTCTGGTATTTCTCTCTCTGTCTGCATCTCTCTCAAAAATAAAAAATAAATAAAATATTGAGAAAAAAAAAAGCAAAAGTAACCCTTCTGCACTGACCTGAAGACCTTTTTTGTGGTGGAACTTTTGGGAGAAAAATTAAAATAGCACCTGGTTGATTAGTTCCTTATGAAATTTAAGCAATAATATAAGCAAAGACCACATTACTCTTCTTAATTATAGCAGAATATTTTTTTCTCTTGTATAGCATTTTGGAAATTCACATCTGAAAATTTTGACCTGGCAGAGATTCCATTCTAGTTACTTTTATGTTTGGAAGTAGGCATTTCATCAGTGACAGTTTAGTTGAGAGCATTAACCATACTTCAGCTTGTCAGAATGAGACGCTCTTTTTTTTTGCATTGTCTTCTTTATGTGCACCATGATATATTACCCTTTCTCAAAATTTTGATCTAATGATGTTTGATGTGGAGCATTTTTTCAGGTGTGACTGTTATGCAGTGAAAAGGGAAGTTTTTAATAATTTCCAGGCTCGAGATATTGAGAACAGAAGTTTCAATAGACACTTAAGAATTTCACTTAGATAAAATAGGCCTTTTGAGCTGCTGGCAAAGTTTCTCAACTAGGAGGGTGCTTGCTTCAACATTTATTAAGTGACTCAGACTTGAGACTAGTCCCTACTATACTGAGGGAAGCTTTGGTGATGTGATGTCTTTCTTTTCTTTCTGTTTTTAATTTATAAAATGGAAGTATTGACAAGACCATAGAATAAGAGAGAAGGGTATAATTCCACACAGTTCCCACCACGAGAACTCCATATCCCATTCCCTCCCCTGACAGTTTTCCTATTCTTTGTCCCTCTGGAAGTATGGACACAAGATCATTATGGGGTGCAGAAGGTGGGAGATCTGGCTTCTGCAATTGCTTCCCCACTGAACATGGGCATTGACAGGAGGATCCATATTCCCAGCCTGTCTCTTTCCTCCCCTAGTTGGATATGGATCTGAGGAGGTGGGGTTCCAGGACACCTTGGTGGTTATAGTCTGCCCAGGGAACCTGGTTGCTGAAAAAGCATTAAGATACTAGCCAAACAAACTATTGACTAATCATGAACCTAAAGACAAGAATATTGCAGATGAGGATTTGGGGTCTCCATTTTGGAAAAATTTAGTAAGTCTGTTTTAGGTATATTCCAAGGGCCCATGACCTTATTAGTTTTTGTTTGAGCTTGACATCTAACATGCAGGTGACCTAAGTTATTGTCTGGGGAGATGATGTTATAGTTGGAAAAAAGGGATAGAAAGCTGGATCAGGGAAGAGAGTAGCTCCCAAATATGGGAAAAGTATATAAATATATCAAACCCCATCGATTTGATCTCAGGCCCCTAGTCAGCACAGGAGCCTATAATGTGATGTATTGCTTTCTCTCTCAGCTTCTATCTGAAAATATCAGCCTGAGGTATGCACTTTAGTGATGACAAAAAAAAAATCCTGTTATTTCTCTTTGCTTAATCTACTGACTTTTTTCTTCAGTGATTAAAAACTGTTGGAATATATATATATATCCAAACAAAACAGAAGCAAACAAACTAAGATTTGTGAGAACTGTGGTGATTATCTTTGGGAGCGTGGGGATACAGAACTTTGTTGGTGAGTATGGTGTGGATCTATACACTGTAATCTCACAATCTTGTAATTATTGTAAGCTAATTTGTAAGCTATTAATAACAAATTAAAATTTACTTAAAAGACAAAAGAAAACTGTGTGACTATTCTGATGAAGACTTATTAGACTTCTATCCTATTTTATATTTACAAGTTTTGTTATAGAACTCTCACCGTTATCATATGACTTGCAAAAAAGGGGTCTTTAGACCTTCTCCATAATTTAATGATAGGAAATGTGAAGTTTAATGTTCCAGAGGTCAATCAAGACGTATTACTTGAATTAATACAGCAGAAGCCATAAAATAGATGGCCCTGCCCTTGAAAATTTTGAGTTTGTGAGCTGAGACCATGCTAATTGCATGTTAAAGAAGCCAAGCTCAGCTCTGGTTTAGAATGCTGTGCTTGATATTTTTAGGATTGAAAGTAGATAATTACAAAATGTCTACATGGCAGATATCATTATTTTTTTATTTAAAAGGAAGGAAAATAAATAGGATGTCAAAGTCCTTGAATTCCTGGTGCACTCAAAGAGAAATAAAAGGGGGATACTTACATATAGGTTATGAGCAAATGTTTTGAGTAAAAAGCTCAGAGATGCTAAAAAAATCTTTAGAAAAGCAATGAAGACATGACTAGTTTACATGAAACTTCCAGTTGTTTCTCAAATGAGAAAGCCATGATGTGCTTGTAGAATAAAATGTATTATAAAAATTGTATAATAAAATAGTTTTAGAAGTGTTATATCAAGCTGTCTGTCCTGCTTAGCTAAATATTTATTATCAATATTAATTATCCTCTTACAGGGAAGGGGACTGGCTCTTTTAACGGTGGCCTCTTTGGTCACTGCCGTACTACCCCATCACCTGGTGCCCATCCTAGTATTTCCCCCATAGATATGATGGGGCTAGACCTTTAGCAGACCCCTCTCTCCACCATCACTGGTCACTTCCATCAGGAATGTCATCATAAGCCCATTTAAGGGCCTCTCCAGGACCTTCTTCATTGTGAAGTACTAGTGTTAGATAGGGACTGCCCCTCTCAAGGGAGGCGGGTCAGCCTACTTTGTCTCTTGTGGAAGACGGGTTCTGAAATGAGTGCAGACTAGAATATTCTCAGCTGTGACCATAGACTGCGAATTCATTCTGACAAGGACTTGCAAGTTACTTAGGTTCCTGTTCTAACTATAAATATAAACTCACTTGGGTCAGATTGAAGTGGTAATTGTATTTATATATTTTCTTTTTTAATTTATTTTATTTAAGAAAGGATTAACAAACAAAACCATAAGGTAGGAGGGGTACAACTCCACACAATTCCTACCACCCAATCTCCATATCCCACCCCCTCCCCTGATAGCTTTCCCATTCTCTATCCCTCTGGGAGCATGGACCCAGGGTCATTGAGGGTTGCAGAAGGTAGGAGGTCTGGCTTCTGTAATTGCTTCCCCACTGAACATGGGCGTTGACTGGTCAGTCCATACTCCCAGTATGCCTCTCTCTTTCCCTAGTAGGGTGTGTCTCTGGGGAAGCTGAGCTCCAGGACATATTGGTGGGGTCTTCAATCCAGGGAAGCCTGACTAGCATCTTGATGGTATCTGGAACCTGGTGACTGAAAAGAGAGTTAACATACAAAGCCAAACAAATTGTTGAGCAATCATGGACCCAAAGCTTGGAGTAGTGGAGAGGAAGTGTTAGGGAGGTACTCACTGCAAACTCTAGTGTACTTCTGCTTTCAGGTATATATTTTGCAGTAGTTTATGGATACGTGTGAACATAGCTCTCTCTCACAGAAACTGGTGCATATCTAGGTTTTGGGACTTTGCTGGAAAGTGAACCACCTGAGATAAAATTAGAGTGTACTATAAAAGGAAAGGTCTCACCCGAGTAATGAAGCTGAAGGGTTGTCATTCCACACGTGAAGTCTCTGGACACAGCCTGAGGTGAAGCATGTTGAGGTGGCAGTCGTTGCATTGGTTAGGTTGTGATTGGCGGATGCAATATTATTTGGTTTGGATTGGGAGAGGCATATGGGAAAGTGGGCCCTATCCAAGGGTTCCAGGACTGGGGGAAGTAGAGGCTCTATAGTGGAGATGTGAGGTTCCTGCTGTCTTAGGGTTCAAAAAGACAATCGATAGCTAATGTTATCCTCACATTATTTGGTAATTGGGTTAACTTTGAAAAGTCCTTTTGTTATGGTATGCTGTACAGTACCCAGTATCTTGTATATAGCTGTGCTATTGGATGCTTCTAATCTACTTGGTCTAGGCTTTTGAGAGAGTCCGCATATCAAATACACAGCCTATATATTAAAAAGATTCAGTTTGTGTTTTGAAAAACTTTGAGACATACAATTGATTTTCCCCTCTCATATTAATTAACTAGTGATTTATATGTCTACATTTTGCTAGGAGTGTACATAAACACCATTCCCACCACCAAAAGACTGTGACCCGTCCCTCCCACTCACTCCCACCCCCCACTGGCCCAGGAAGCTACATGTCTACCCCTCACCACAGGGTTTTTACTTTGGTGCCCTACTTACAATTTGGTCAGGTCCTGCTTTTAGTTTCCCTTTAAGATCTTCTTACTCAACTTCTGTTGATGAGTGGGATCATCCCATACTCATCTTTATCTTTCTGACTTAGCTCACTTAACATAATTCCTTCTAGCTCTGTCCAAGATGGGTCAGAGAAGGTGGGTTCATTTTTCTTGATAGCTGCATAGTATTCCATTGTGTATATATACCACAGCTTTCTCAGCCACTCATCTGTTATTGGGCACCTGGGTTGCTTCCAGGTTTTAGCTATTATGAATTTTGCTGCTATGAACATAGGAGTACACACCTCTTTTTGGTTGGGTGTTATGGAGTCCTTGGGGTATAACCCCAGGAGAGGAATTACTGGATCATATGGAAGGTCCATGTCTAGCTTTCTGAGAGTTTTTCAGACTACTCTCCACAGAGGCTGGACCAATTTACATTCATTTATATACTTTCTTCAAGTTTGGGAGCAACTCTCTGCCCTAAACTAACTTTCCCATTCTATTCTCAACTCTGACTACATTTTCACAAACAATATTTTTAACCCACCTCCATGTTATCTATCAATCTCAGGTAAAAAGTCAATAAAATCTTGGGCTCTGCTGAATATACCTGAGCAATACATTCAAAAAAAGCAAAACTTACCCTTTATAATTTGAACTATCTTGCATTTCTGGTTTAACTTTCCACAGATACATATAACTTTGGCTTTCTTAAACAACATGGAATAGTGTTCTTTAACTAAAAATATGCACTAAAGTAAGAAATAATTTAAAACAAGAGGAGTTGTAACCATTGCATTTTACTCTAAGCCACATACCAAGACAATCCATTTTCTAAATGGTTGGAATAGACACATTTTTTTTTTCTCTGTGGACGGAAATGCCATTGATTTTCATTTTGACATTGTCTGACTTCAAATTTTTCATCAAGGGAGTCCGGCAGTAGCACAGCAGGTTAAGTGCACGTGGCGCAAAGCGCAAGGACCAGAGTAAGGATCCTGGTTTGAGTCCCCACCTCTCCACCTGCAGGAGAGTTGCTTCACAGGTGGTGAAGCAGGCCTGCAGGTATCTTTCTTTCCCCCTCTCTGTCTTCCCCTTCTTTCTCCATTTCTCTCTATCCTATCTAACAATGACAACATCAATAATAACTATAACAACAATAAAACAACAAGGGCAACAAAAGAGAAAATAAATAAATAAATAATACATAAATAAAACAAAAAATTTTCGTCAAAATCTGTCCTTTCCAGTTTGGGTTTCTCTAGATAAAAACAAAATATTTGGTGATAGCTTTCCATATTTATTCAATTTTATTTTATTTATTAACTTTCTTTTTTAATTAATTAATTAATTTTTACTAGAGCACTGCTCAGCTCTGGCTTATGGGGGGCAGGGGATTGAACCTGGTATTTCAGAGCCTCAGGCATGAGAGTCTCTTTGCAAATCATTATGCTATCTACCCCTGCCCATTATTAACCTTCTAACACAAAACTGTTCCCTTTCCATATCAAATGTAACAGTATTTAAAAAACTTTTAAAATATTTATTTATTTTGCTTTTTGTTGCCCTTGTTTTTTTTACTGTTGTTGTAGTTATTGTTGGTGTTATTGATGTCATCATTGTTAGGCTAGAGAGAAATAGAGGGAGGATGGGAAGACAGAGAGTGGGAGAGAAGGACACCTGCAGACCTGCTTCACCACCTGTGAAGCAATTCCCCTGCAGGGTGGGAGCCCAGGCTTGAAACTTAGGCTGGTCCTTGTGCTTTGCACCACCTGCGCTTATCCCACTGTGCTACCAACCAACTTCCAAATGTAATAGTATTTTTAAATAACATACCTTTGACAGATATTTGCAGGTCATTTAATATTAATTATTATTCAGCTGTTTATTTGAGTTCATTTAGTTGTATTTTTAATTTCTTTATTGAGGAATTAATGCTTTATATTCAACAGTAAGTACAATAGTTTGTACATGAATAACATTCCCAGTTTTCCATATAACAATACAACCCCCACTAGGTCCCTCTGTCATCATTTTTGGACCTGTATTCTCCCCCCACACCTATCCCCACCCCAGAATCTTTTACTTTGGTGCAATATGCCAATTCCAGTTCAGGATCTACTTTTTTTTTTTTCTGAACTTGTTTTTCATCTTCTGCCTGAGAGTGAGATCATCCCATATTCATTCTTCTGTTTCTGACTTAGTTCACTTAACATGAATTTTTCAAGGTCCATCCAAGATCAGCTGAAAATGGTGAAGTCACCATTTTTTACAGCTGAGTAGTATTCCATTGTGTATATATACCACAACTTGCTCAGCCACTCATCTGTTGTTGGACACCTGGGTTGCTTCCAGGTTTTGGCTATTACAAATTGTGCTGCCAAGAACATATGTGTACACAGATCTTTTTGGATGGATATGTTGGGTTCCTGAGGATATATCCCCAGGAGAGGAATTGCAGGATCATAGGGTAGGTTCATTTCTAGCCTTCTGAGAGTTCTCCAGACTGTTCTCCACAGAGGTTGGGCCAATTGACATTCCCACCAGCAGTGTAGGAGGTTCCTTTGACCCCACACCCTCCCCAGCATTTGCTGCTGTTACCTTTTCTGATGTATGACATTCTCACAGGAGTGAAGTGGCATCTCATTATTGTCTTTATTTGCATTTCTTTGACCACCAGGGTCTTGGAGCATTTTTTCATGTGTTTCTCAGCCTTTCGGATCTCTTCTGTGGTGAATATTCTGTCAATGTCCTCTCTCCATTTTTGGATGGGGTCATTTGTTTTCTTGTTGTTGAGTTTGGCAAGCTCTTTATATATTCTGGTTATTAGCCTCTTGTCTGATGTATGGCATGTAAAGATCTTCTCCCATTCTGTGAGGGGTCTCTTGGTTTGGGTAGTTGTTTATTTTGCTGTGCAGAAGCTTTTTAATTTGATGTAGTCCCATAGGCTTATGTTTGCCTTAGTCTTCTTTGTAATTTGTATTCATATCATTGAATATGTCTTTAAAATTTATGCAGAAAAGAGTTCTGCCAATATTTTCCACTAAGTATCTGATAGTTTCTGGTCTAACATCCAAGTCCTTGATCCACTTGGGATTTATTTTTGTATTTGATGAAATATAGTGGTTCAGTTTCATTTTTCTGCATGTTTCAACCCATTGTTTCCAACACCATTTGTTGAAGAGACTCTGCTTTCTCCATTTAATAGTCTGGGCACCTTTGTCAAAGATTAGATGTTCATAGGTGTGGGGGCTTACTTCTAGGCTCTCAATTCTATTCCACTGATCAGTGTGTCTATTCATGTTCCAGTACCAAGCAGTTTTGATTACAATTGCCTTATGATACAATTTGGGATCTGGTCATTTAGTTGTTTTTACTATTATTAAATTAATAGCACACTTATCATTGGTGGGTAAGTAGAATACAGAGGAAACCAAGTAAATGAATAATGCAATTTTCATTTAAAAATGTGTATCTACTAGGCAGTGATTTATTTACTCAAGAATGTGTTTCCTTGATGTAAATATTATTCTTATTTAGTATTTTTTCATAGATAGAATATTATCACTTAATTTAAAGTATTAGATCAATTTTCTTATGCCTTTACTGCATTTATCATTTTCCAGTTCTTCCTTCATGTACTTGTACTTCTGTTGTGTACACCCTCTGTTGAAATATCATCCTGATAATTTTTGCCCATTTTGAAGGATCCAGAAACAGCATCAATTTCTTTGAAATTATTACCAACTAAAAGTTATGCAGTCCTACATCTGTGATCAGAGATGCTCTTTTCTATTTGACACAAATATTAGTCATAGCTATAATTGACCACAGGATTATATTATGTTTGGTCCTATTTTTGGGGATTTATGTCTATCGAATTTTAATCTCTTAATATTCTAAAATGTGGGTACTATTGCTTTCTTTCATTTTATAAAAGTAATAGAAACACATATAGAGTGTGAATACTTGGTTTTATAATAATCTTTCTTTCCTTCCTTTTTTTAAAAAAAATTATTGGAGGATTAATGTTTTACAGTCAGTAGTAAATACAATAGTCTATACAAGCATAACATTCCTCAGTTTTCTTTTCTTTTCTTTTTCTTTCTTTTTTTTTTTTTTTTTTTTGCATCCGGGCTTATTGCTGGTGCTCAGTGCCTGCACTGGATCCACTGCTCTTAAAGGCTATTTTTTTCCATTTTGTTGCCCTTGTTGTTGCCATTGTTGTTATTGTTGCTGCTGGATAGGCCAGAGATAAATAGAGAGAAGAATGGAAGAGAGAGAGGGGGAGAAAAAGACAGACACCTGCAGACCTGCTTCACTGCTTGTGAAGTGACTCCCTGCAGGCAGGGAATTCGGTGCTCCAACCCGGATCCTTGTGCTTCACACCATGTGCACATAATCTGCTGTGCTACCACCTGGCCTCTACATTTCTTAGTTTTCTACATAACAGTACAGTCCCCTACTAGGTCCTCTACCAACCTGCTCCAGGACCTGAACCCCCCCACACACACACACACACACAGACACACCCCAGAGTCTTTTACCTTGGTGAAATCTTCCTTCCTTCTTTCTATCCTTCCTACCTTACTTCTTTCCTTCTTTCTTTTAATGAAGAAGAGAGAGCAAGAGATGAAGGCACTGCTCAATTCTGATTTCTGCTAGTACTGGGAACAGAACCTGCAACCCTGGGACCTCGTCATGAGAGTTTTTTTTTTTTTTTCACATAATCACTAATCTCTCCAGTCTTTAAATACTTTATAAAATTCAATTTACTAGATAAAAGTGTCAGGATTCAACCTGAAGCATTTTGACTTCAGAGGTTATACTTTTAGGACCTATGATGTCTCTCAGTTAAGGAACATTGAGATATAGTTGTTGGTAGTCATCTTAAAGACTGAGTTCTAGTTAGAAGTTGTCTTTCTCATAATTGAACTTCTTCTTAAAATAGATCAGTATTTCTAGCATAATATTATTCATGTATCTTTAGAATAAATGTTTAGATTTTAGTTATTTTAAATCCAAACTACATCAGTAATTTTTCATTTCTAATATTTTAATTTAGTTTAATGAGTGAGTGATACAGAGAAAAAGACTAGAACACTGCTCACCTCTGATTTATGCTGCTGCTGGGGACTGAACCTAGGACCTCAGAACTTTAGGCATGAAATTCCTTTGGTTAGCCATCATGCTGTTTCCCAAGTCCTATCAATCATCTTTGTAAAGCAGGTTTACTTAGTGAAAAGTAGAGGGAAATGTGCCTGGTTGTTATTCTGGGACTTGTGCTTCTTTGAAGAGGCACAGAGGGTTATTTTTCATCTAGGAATAGTATTGACATTATTTGGTATTTGATTGTGCATTCTTGTTACCTTAATAAATCATGGAAGCTGAAAATTGACGCCTTATTGAATGAAACCAACTTTCTTTTTTCTCTTTTCGGTCATTCTGTCCATAAAGTTCAAAACATTGGTTGTCTGAGTTCATAAAATTGCCACTAGATGGATAGGTTAGAGCTATTCCATAGAATCAATGTCACACAAACCATGTAGCTAGATGGATTTTTTCACATCAAACTGTCATCTTGTCTCTGCTGTTACATTATATTTGCTACCTCAACAGTAACTCAAACTGTTATTTTTTTTACAGCTGGTGTCCCAGTACAAAACAATCCAGTATATTTTGACCACCCATTTAACTGTTTATTATTATCTAAAGGTTTGGTTTTTAATCCCTAGTGTGAGCCTAAAAATTACTGAGATTTTTTTATGATTATGTGTGTGTATTTGTGTGTGTGTGTGTGTGTGTGTGTGTGTGTCTTTAAGTATAAATAGAAATCTGCGGTGGGAAATTATTTTAGAATTCAGAGCTGACCTATTGATATAATATTTGTCTTCCCTTTCATTCATTTCTTTATACCAATTATCACCCAGCTTAATTTGATGGAAATTTATGAAGTATTCATCATTTAAGGCTTTAAGAGCTAACTATAAGGGATGTCTGTACATATAGGTGTCAATAACCAGGAAGTCACACACAACTTCACAAATATCATTATAAAGCTACATTTATATTACTAATCTCTGTGGGATGCTTCTATATTTAGATAAGAAAGATATTCTCTCAAGGTGATAGCTAGGAAAGAAGATATAAAGACAGTTTGGGATGTATAAAGTACAGTTTAAATTACAAAGAGAAAATAGAAAAATGATCTGGAAGTTGGAAATTGATAAATAATAAAATAGTACTTGTGGTGGTATGTATTTAATTTTGTGAATGAGTCTGAGAGATGTAAAAATAATGGACATAAAATTTGAAAAGATATAAGAAAGGATAAAAATTCCATAAGGAAAAATAAATCTAAATTATGTAACATACCCACTAGAGAATTTTATTTATTCAATATTTCATTTATTGTATTTTAGTGAGAGAGAGAGAGAAACACAAAAAGATACAGGAGATCGGAGCACTGCTCAGTTCTGGCTTGTGGTGGTGCTGGGAACTGAACCTAGGACTAAGAGCTTCAGGCATGAAAGCCCTTTTGCATAACCATTATGCTGTCACCCTGGTTGAAAATTTTTATTTAGCTATTAATTTTGTATGCTGTGGCTTTTTGCCTGTGTAACTTCACCTTTCCCAGAGGACTCTTTCTCTTTACAAATTTAAAATAAAGAGAAACCGTGAAAGGAAAGCAAAGAAGAAGGAGCCAGACAAAGTGGAAGAGAGGGACACAGAAGGAAAGTCAGCACAGCACTTTTCATTCGTGGTGATCTCATATAGTGTAAAGGTTTTCAGTCAGGGTAAAATTCATGGCAAAGTGTACACTTTACAGGGTGAATTATCTTCTAACCCTGTACTACAGAATTTTAAGGAAGATATTAATTAATGTAGTTAGATGTCTATTTTAATTTTTGTAGCTATGTAGAGAAAACATCAACCTGGGTTAATAACAGAGAAGACAAATAACACTATTTTGAAATAATCAAGATGAGATAAGAGGATTATGTCCTGAGCAATAACCAGGAGCATAAGGAGAATGTCTAAACTTAAAAGTTTAAAGAGAGAGTTCATACTACTTGGTGAATAAGTAAATTGAACTGAGAGTGGAATAACTAAAAAAGGGAAAGTTATAGATGATGCCTCATTTTCTGGATTGTGCACTTTATGACTGATAAAAAGAATTTTGTTTTGTTTTACCAGCTCTGGTTTATGGTGGTGCAGGGGACTGAACCTGGGACTTTGTAGCCTCAGGCATGAGAGTCTTTGCATCACCATTCTGCTATCTACTCATACCCTAAAGAGAAATGTTTATATGTTTGTAGAGACCAGGGAAGAAAAGACTGAGATAGAGAATCGTTTTGAACATAGATAATTTGGTTCTCTTGTAAAACCATGGATAGAGAGCTAGCTACAGAGGCACTTGGAGCTCACAGGAGAGAACTGGGCCGACAGAGCATATCTGGAAATCATCAGTATATACCTGGTCTTTGAGGTCATAGGAAAAGACTGGTTATAAAAGACAAGTCTCAGGGGGTCCGGCGGTTACGCGCATGTGGGGCAAAGCTCAAGGACAGGCTTAAGGATCCCGGTTCGAGCCCCCGGCTCCCCACCTGCAGGGGAGTGGCCTCACAGGCGGTGAAGCAGGTCTACAGGTGTCTATCTTTCTCTCCCCCCTCTGTCTTCCCCTCCTCTCTCCATTTCTCTCTGTCCTATCCAACAACGAACAACATCAACAATGGCAGTAATAATGACCACAATGAGGCTACAACAACAAGGGCAACAAAAGGGGGGAAAATGGCCTCCAGGAGCGGTGGATTCATGGTGCAGGCACTGAGCCCAGCAGTAACTCTGGAGGAAAAAAAAAAAAAAAGACAAGTCTCAAAGTTGTATGTGAATAACCAAGTAAGTTAAAAAATATATCAAAACAAAATGTACTCTTATTACCCTTGTAGTCTTCTAGACACCCTCACTTTTGAGGTTGCTATGCTTCATGTCGGAAAAATCTCCATTCCATCATTTACAGTGAATTTGTCTCACTCATTTTGCTTCTTTTTTATATATTACTCACCAGCATAAGGCAGTCAGAAGAGAGATTTGAGTTAGGTGCAGAGAGAGGACAGGATAGGGAAATGAAAAAAAAAGAATCAAATATAGTCAGTATTTACTTTAATCCATCCCGAGACACCTATGAATAGCACGTTTCTTTGCTATGCTGTATCTACTAGCACTTATGTACTTCTGACTTTATGCTCCCAAATCCATATATTTGACCACATATGCTAGTAATATGGTCACATAACTAATTCTGGAACTTAATGGTTGGTCTTAATGTCAAGAAATGATTTTACTTAATTATAAATAACGAATTGGTATGGACAAGGGAGACAACATAATGGTTATGCAAAAATCTTTTGTGCCTGAGGCTCTGAAGTTCCAGTTTCAATCCTTGACACCACCAGAAGTCAGAGCTGTGTAATGCTCTGGAAAATAAAAATTGGTCTATAGTCAATATATGCATGTCTTTTTTTTTTTCTACACTAGAAATTTGTTTAATTCTTTGTATATTATCTCTCCCCAAGTAGTGCTAAAGACAATTGCAAAATGGGATTAAATATTCAAGGAATTAACTGGAGGAAGACCTGTGAATGGTAGTGCAGGATTACATGGGAACACATTTAGATGAGGACATAGCTGAAAAACTTATGAAAGAGAAGTGAAAGGAAATAAAATAGGTAGTAAAGAATAGTTTTAGATGTCTAAATTTTTTTATACCTTTGTAGAATGTGAAGAAAACAACGGAATGGTAGGTTTTCCAGAAGTGAGATGTTTACAGTATGCAACATTGGTTGTCACATGTAGTATCTTGAATACTGCATGAATAAATATAACATGCAATAAAACTTTATTATATAAATTATATGAATTAATGATAAATCAGATCAACCAAGTGTGGGAGATAATAATAGATTTTTTTTCTAGAGTTTTCATGAGTTTCTTTGCTTGTCATTCCCTTTAATAAATATATACAGGGAGTCGGCGGTAGCGCAGCTGGTTAAGTACTCATGGCACAAAGCACAAGGACTGGCATAAGGATACTGGTTTGAGCCCTGGCTCTCCACCTGCAGGCAAGTCGTTTCACAAGTGGTGAAGCAGGTCTGTAGGTGTCTATCTTTCTCTCTCTTTGTCTTCCCCTCCTCTCTCCATTTCTTTCTGTCCTATCTAACAATGATGACATCAGTAACAACAACAATAATAACTACAACAATATGACAACAAGGGCAACAAAAGGGAAAATAAGTAATATATATATTTCCATATATATATGGAAATATATACAGGTCAGACTCCTGGCACCATACTTTTGAAATAAGTGCATGGGGCAATATTCTATATTAAGTAGGCTTATACTTAAGTTTCCTAGGGTTATTTTAACAAAACACCATAAATCAAGTGACTCAACAACTTAAATTTATCCTTTCACAGTTTTGGATATTTAGTGTTTGGAATCAAGCTATTGGATCTATTTGTTTGTTGTTGTTTTTCTTTCTTTCTACCTTTTTTTTTTTTTTTAACCAGAGCACTGCTCAGCTCTGGCTGATAGTGGTATAGGGGATTGAACCTGGGATTTTGGAGCCTCAGGCATAACCATTATGCTGTCCTGTGTTGTATGCTTTACATTGGGTTCTAGTTCTCCCCGCCAAGAGAATTAGATCAGGCCTGCTAATTTCGTGGGCCCGCTTGGCCCCGCCCCAAGGAAACCCGCCAGAGTTCCAGAGTTGCAGAGTTCGGGAGAGAGGGTTCCTGGGTTCCGGAGTTAGAGAGAGTGCTTGCGCCGCCGCAAAGAGACAGCCGAGTTCTGTTT
The DNA here is from genome assembly GCF_950295315.1 of Erinaceus europaeus. NCBI lineage: Eukaryota > Metazoa > Chordata > Mammalia > Eulipotyphla > Erinaceidae > Erinaceus > Erinaceus europaeus. Next base: position 82,804,266 of record NC_080175.1, on the reverse strand, counting down.
GGTGATTAGTTTGTCTTAGTTTATGAATCGTTGTTCCTGAATAAAGAAATACAGCTTCCCTGCCCAGCCGTTGTCTCCGCGTCTCTGTTACCCGCCGTGAAGCTAGTCCCGCTGGCTAGAGCCTATGAAATTTTAACAACAGTCCTGTTGGCTCTATTTGAAGACTCTAAGGGAGTAACTTTCTTTGCTTATTTTTTATTTTCTAGTAGTTTCTGGAAACTCTTGGCATTGATTAACTTTTAGTATTTTAGTTTAATCTCTGCCTCTGTTTCCATTTGCTTTTTTTCTATTCTGTCTTAATACCATTTCCACACTCTCTGCCAAAGTGTGTCTCATTATAAGGATATGAGACAGTCTGGATTTATGGCATGTTCTACTCCAGTGAAAGCTCACCTAAGCCCATTTAGTTCCATTTAAAAATACACTTTAAAAAAAAAATAACCAGAGCACTGCTCATCTCTGGCTTATAATGGTATGGGGATTGAACCTGGGACTTTAGAGCCTGAGTCATGAGAGTCTTTTCACATAACCATTATGCTATCTACCACCTCCCTAAAAATACAGTTTTTAATATGTTGTTTTAATTGAGAGAGATACAGAGAGAAAGATTCCTAAGGAGTGAAATAATTAACTGTTCAACTCTAGTTTATGGTGGTGCTGGGGATGGAACCTGGAACCTTGGGCCCTCAGGTATGCCAGCCTTATGTAAAACCATTATGTTATCTCAGAAGTCCCCAAGCCCCGTAATTTCAAATTAGAACATATATTGAAGTTTCACGATTCATAAACAATTTGAATATAGGGAACAACATTAACCACTGAACACAAAACAGAACTTGGACTTGATTCAGTGTATTGCACCAAAATAATGAACAAGGCGGGGGTTGGGAATGTTCAGGTCCTGGAACATGATAATGGAGGACCTAGGTGAGGGGTTAGAGTGTTATGTGGAAAACTGAGACGTGTTACACATGTACCAGCTACTATATTTTACTGTTAATCGGCCAATAAAAAAATTAGAAGGAAAAGAAAATAATACATTACATAGTAGAAATGTTTTCTGACCTCACTCCACACATACGTACACAGTTAAAAAAAATTAACTTCTGGTTTTAAATTACAAGTGCTAGTAGGTATAGTAAACATTTCTACAATGAGCAAAATTATGGCATGAGTAATATCTACTTATCCTTCCTCATATTATTTATTTCAATAATCTCTTAGTCTTTTTAAAAGAATATATTTATTTTTGTATAGCATTAGAGAACCAGAGCATCACTCTGGTATATATGGCACTGGGAATTGAACTCCCGACTTTATGTTTACAAATCCAGTGCTCTATATCCTCCCAGGTCACCACCCTGTTTAACTTATAAATTTATTGGTTAAAGAGATGCAGTGTATACCCTAAATTATTTAACTAGTGCATCCTTTTATCCTTTTTATAGTTGTAGTAACTGTCACTCTATTTATCTACTTAAAGTCCTTGGTAATTTTAAAAATAACTTTGAATTTTTTTAATCTGGAATTGGTTTTTAATATAAACTAAATCTTTCACAACCAGCAAAAAATATATATTGGTTACTAACAATACATGTAGCACATATTTTAAATTCTGAAACTCATTCTTATCAAGCTATTATATGTAAGGATACACCTAGCATGTATATGAAAACCTAAATGACCATACCAGCGTTGTCATATAGGAAACAAGAGCATCAGTCTGGGGTGTGGCAGAAAATAGAGAATAAGCAATAAGTGACTTGTTTGCAGAAAACTTAATAAAGAAAAAGATGTCCACAAGACATAGATGAGTATTCAATAGTACCACAATGCCCTCAGGTTAGTAACCTAAATGTGGGACATTTCTTCCTTCATGGGATTAAGACACAGAAAGGAGAAAGACATGAACTGCTAGTCAGAAACAAGCTACTGGGAAAGAGAGGGTCACCATACAGAAAATGGGACCCCAGGACGTGTACTCAACAAAGTGAAGTCAACCTTACTGAAGGAAGCTTGGGTAATAATCCAGCTTCTATTTTCTCCCTCCACAGGCCTGTCAGTCCCCAATCCAGTGTTCAGGGAGCAAGGAAAGTCATTGTTATGTCCATACAGATCAATCTCCAGAAAGATGTGGTAGCATAGAATTGAAAGTGCATCTCAGTTTTTAATTCATATCTATTCTCAAGTGTTCTTTTCATTAATAAAAGTTAAAGAGCAACACAATTCAAACGTTCATCCATACTGTGATGTTTTCCTAGTGTTAATCTTATTTATTTATTTTATTTTTTACCAGATCTCTGCTCAGCTCTGGTTTATGGTGGTGCAGGGGACTGAATCTCAGGCATGAGAGTCTCTGCATAGCCATTATGCTATCTACCTCTGCCCAGTATTATGCAACTGAAAGCATTCATCAGGAAGACCTTGCAAAGAAACTGATGATAAGAGGTGGGGAAATCCCAGTGTTAAGGGTGTTTTGTTGCACATAGAATCAAGCTCTTTCCAACTGATAGTGACATTACAAGTTGTTGTGTAGTAGGCAGCAGATTCATTCTAGCACCTTTACAGCAATTGTTGCCACTTGATAAGTAACTCCATATGGACTGAGGCTGAAACACTAAATCATTGTGTCTCCCTCATGCCAAGTGCTTATTCATTGCAGAGCCTTACCCAGTGACTCATTTGCTACACAATTTTTAGAAAATAGATTTTCTTTTTCCAATCACAATGATATCTTCAATTTATTCTTTCTCTGGCTGAATTGGGCAATGCTGATATTTTAGCATTACCATGTATATGCTGAACTGTCTTCAATCAGACATCTACTTATAATCATAACGTGGTTTCAATGAACTTGAAAGGTCACATAATCTCGTTGCTTACCACATGCTCACCATTCCCAAATGATAGTCATATATTTGGCTTCTGCTTGAATAATTCCAATGACAGGAAACTGACTACTTGAAATGCAGCCTTTTCTATGCTTGGATAGCTTTCATTGCTAAAAGTTCTTCCTCACACTGAGTAGAAATTTATTAACTCTATTTTCCAAATCCTGATCCCATTTCTATTCTCTAGAACAATAGTTTAACTTTATATTCTTTTATTAACTCTAAAATATTCACTGATGCAATATTTTTTAGCAAAACATACACCATTTTGTTAAGGTTTGTATTCCATAATATTCATACAGAAAAAAAGTTACTCTGTCCCCTGTTTGCACAAACAATAGCTCTTATTTTTATTTGTTTTGATTTATCATTTCTTTTTTAAATTTATTATTATTTTTTATTTAAGTAAGGGTTAATTGACAAAACCATAAGGTATGAGGGGTACAACTCCACACAGTTCCCACCACCCAATCTCCATATCCCACCCCCTCCCCTGATAGCTTTCCCATTCTCTATCCCTCTGGGAGCATGGACCCAGGGTCATTGTGGGTTGCAGAAGATAGAAGGTCTGGCTTCTGTAATTGCTTCCCCGCTGAACATGGGCGTTCACTGGTTGGTCCATACTCCCAGTCTGCCTCTCTCTTTCCCTAGTAGGGTGTGACTCTGGGGAAGCTGAGCTCCAGGACACATTGATGGGGTCTTCAATCCAGGGAAGCCTGGCCAGCATCCTGATGGCATCTGGAACCTGGTGACTGAAAAGAGAGTTAACATACAAAGCCAAACAAATTGTTGAGCAATCATGGACCCAAAGCTTGGAATAGTGGAGAGGAAGTGTTAGGGAGGTACTCACTGCAAACTCTAGTGTACTTCTGCTTTCAGGTATATATTTTATAGTAGTTTATGGATACGTGTGAACATAAGCTCTCTCTCACAGAAACTGGTGTATATCTAGGTTTTGGGACTTTGTTAGAAAGTGAACCACCTGAGATGAAATTAGAGTGTACTATAAAAGGAAAGGTCTCACCCGAGTAATGAAGCTGAAGGGTTGTCATTCCACACGTGAAGTCTCTGGACACAGTATGAAATGAAGCATGTTGAGGTGGCAATCGTTGCATTGGTTAGGTTGTGATCGGCGGATGCAATATTATTTGATATGGATTGGGAGAGGCATACGGGAAAGTGGGCCCTATCCAAGGGTTTTATTACAATCTACATCAATTATTAAAAATCAAGCTAGAGACATATAACTGAAAAATTAAAAAAGAATGCTAAAAATTATGCTGATAACAGGACTATGCTTTGGAGTTTATAATAGAAGCAGGTTTCTTATAGAAATTTTAGAAAAAATTAGTGTATCTATCTATCTATCTATATATCTATATATCTATCTATTATGTTTATGAAGTGTTCTCATTCTAAAAATCCAACCCAGTTTTTGAGTGGCATTTCAGATCTACTTTTTTGTCCTCTTCTTCCCCCATCTACATATGAAAAAATGAAAACATTAATAGGAATATCAACAAAGCACAGTGAGTTTGTTGATCAGTCAGTAAAGATCTAATTACTGAACATATATACCAAGTATGATATCTTCATGCTGTGGCGTCAGCATGCTTTCCTTACAAGTGGATTTTGTGATAACCAAGTCTTCCCCTCTCTTATTTAACATTACTTATTCCTCTGCATCTAGTTTATTTACCAGGCTCCCCCTAACTATACATACAAAGCAATAAGCACATTTATCTATTACGCTAGTCTTATCATGGATTGGAGTCACTCTGGCTAATTTGTTGACGATTGAACATTTACTCTGTCAGGCACAGAAGAATAAAAGGTAGAGGAGTCTGTCTAAATTATGGAAATAGCATCAACCTTTTCCAGGTTTAGTTCTGTGTCTCATCTACTGGCTATGAACTAAGCAGTAATGTCTCAAGGATGGTATTTTTTCTTCATCCTTTCCTAATATCATCTATCTTATTTGAGTTCTATTCCACTGAATTTATTGAGGATATTCAGATTTTGCAAATGATTCTGCGGTTTGCACTTTCAATGCAGCTGAGAGTCAACTTTGCTCTGAAGATAGCTGACCTTCACAAAGGACTCTTGCTCAAATTTCTTTTTCATTTTCTCAGCAAGTAAGGCTGGATCTGAAAAAAAACTTAAGACTTGCTGGAAAAAATATAAATCACTCATTTTGCTCCTGCATATATTATAACTATGGATGTAATAAAATGCTGACAATTTATTAAATGTTAAAATTAAATTCTCAAAACACTTACAATACTTAATATTTCTTTTTTCCAGATAATATATATATATATATATATAATGTTTATTTTATTTCATTTCATTTCTATTTCTCTATTGGGGGATTAATGTTTTATAGTCAACAGTAAATACAATAGTTTGTACAAGCATAATATTTCTCAGTATTCCACATAACAATACAACTCCCACTCGGTCCTCTTTCATCTTTTTCCAGTACTTAATATTTCTTTTTTAAATATATTTATTTATTTATTCCCTTTTGTTGTCCTTGTTGTTTTATTGTTGTATTTATTATTGATGTCGTTGTTGGATAGGACAGAGAGAAATGGAGAGAGGAGGGGAAGACAGAGAGGGGGAGAGAAAGACAGACACCTACAGACCTGCTTCACTGTCTGTGAAGCAACTCCCCTGCAGGTGGGGAGCCAGGGGGCTCCAAGCAGGATCCTTACACCGGTCCTTATGCTTTGCGCCATGTGTGCTTAACCCGCCGCATTACCGCCTGACTCCTTATTCTTAATATTTCTTCTGATAAAACATCTGTGTATTATTCTTATGAAATCATATTTATCATTGTTAATAATTTACACACAAATATGTTTCTAAAGAAAACAAACCAAAATGATGAATCAATTAATGTGCAAAAATAAAAATATTATTTACTATCTTGTGAGTTGTTTGCATTTAAATTGTCCCTAAATCTAAAATAATTTATATACTGTATACAATGAAAATATAGCTAAAATATAACTGAAATTATAAATAATCAAGTTTAATGAATATGTCACCTATACTTATTTATTCATAACAATTATATTTTTTAATTAAGGGTCTTAATGTTTTACAGTGTAGTTATTGACACATGTGTCCAGTTTTATTACACACCAGGCCCTCAGTATTTTTTTCCTCTCCTCCCTCCTCCTCCTTTCTCCAAGTATTCTCCAAGTAATTTGTTTGGAGCAATACACCCTGTCCAGTTCATGTTCACTTTGTGTTCTCTCTCCCTCTCACTATTTGTTAAGTACTGCTTATAAGTGAGATAATTCAGTATCCATCCTTCCTTTTTAGCTTATCACACTTAACATGAACTCTTCTAATCCCATTTAAGAGGACGTAAAAGAGATAACTTCACCACTTTTAACAGCCGAGTATATTCTATCCTGTAAATATACTAATCCTTTTAATTCACTCATCTGTCATTGGACATCTTAGTTCTCTCTAGGTTCTGGCTACTACAAATTGCGCTGCTATGAACATAGGTATACGTAGATCTCTTCTGATACGTGCTTTATTTTCCTTTGAATAAGAACCAAGGAGAGAAACTGCTGGTCATAATGTAGATTCATTTCTAATGTTCTGAGAACTCTTCAGACTGTTTTCCATAAGGGTTGAACTAATTTATACTCAATTCAGCAATGCAGATGTTGTCTCTTTTTCCCTACATCCTCTCCAAGTGTCTTTGATGTATGACATTCTCACAGGTGTAAAGTGGTATCATGTTGGCTTTATTTGCATTTCTCTGATGATTAGTGATTTTGATCACCTTCTCATAATTCTGTTAGTTCTCTGAATCATATGTTTGGTGAAATTTCTGCCCATGTCCTCACCCCATTTGCTAAGGGAACCTTGAATTAATTAATTAATTAGCTAATTAATTAATTAGGTGTTAAGTTTACTGAGCTCTTTATATATTTTGATTATTAGTCTCTTATTTGATAATTTGTTGTGTAAAAATCTTCTGATTCACACTGTAGAGTGTCTTTCTGTTGGAGTTGCAATACCCTTATACTGTGCAGAAGAACTTCAGTTTGATGTAGTTCTGTTGATTCATTTTTGTTTTCTTTGCTGATGGATTTGAATCTTTGAAGACATTTTTGAAATATATATTATGATGTGTTCTGTGGTTATTAGGTAAGAGAAAAGAATGAAAGGGATCCAGACTGGAAAATAAGAAGTTAAGCTGTCATTATTTGCAGATGATATGAATATATATATATATATATATATATATATATATATATATATATATATTCACAGAGAATCCAACAGAAAATTCCTTGAAATTATTGACCAATATACTAAAGTGGTAGGATACAAAATTTTTATACAAAAACCATTATCATTCCTTTATGCAAACACTAAACTCGAAAAAGAAGACCTCCAGAAGCCCATTCCTTTAACTGTAGCAAGAAAACAATCAAGTGTTTAGAAATTAAGTTAAAAAAGGAAGTGAAAGCCTTGTACACTGAAAACTATGAGCCATTCCTTAAGGAAATAGAAAGCTATAAAAGGAAATGAAACGATATCCCATACTCTAGTATAGGAAGAATTAACATTATCAAAACAGTCATCCTACCCAAGCCATATACAGGTTTAATGCCATCCTTATCAAGATACAATCAAATTTCTTTTAATAAATAGAACACGTTACAAAAATTTATCTGGAACCAAAAAATCATCCATAGGATTACCAAATAAATCCTTAGGGGGGGAAAAAACAGGACTGGAGGTGTCACACTCACCTCAAACTATACTACAGAGCTACTGTAATCAAACTGCTTGGTACTGGAACCAAAATAGATACACAGACAAGTGGAATAGAATTGAAAGCGAAGAAATAAGCTCCTTCCCCTCACACACAGACAACTAATCTTCCACAAGGAGGCACAAAACATTAACGTGAGAAAGGAGAATCTCTTCAGCAGGTGGTATTGAGAAAATTGGATTGAAACATGTAAGCAAATAATTTTGGACCAACATCTATCACCTTGCACAAAAGTCAACTCCAGGGATCAAAGTCATGGATTTCACACCAGAAACTATCAAATACATAGCATTTTTTATATGCCATCTTAACCCACTGGTATCACTGTTAAGTGTTTACTAATAAAGTGTAACACCATCAGAAGGGCGTAGTCCATATTTCTTTGCAAAGATAAGTAACACAATAACTGCCTTGTAATGATCAATTCTTATACATAGGTTTTTGGAGAAAGATATTAAGTCCATTTTTTTGGTACCTACAACTCAGTATAAAGTATCAAAATAAAACTGCTTTCCTACACAAAAGCTTGTATAATTAGTTTTCATCATCATTTTGAATAATGGGTGGATTTTTTTTTTTAACCTGGAAAAGAATAGCTGTGTACTTTAGGTGATGTCAACATATTGATAGCACTGTTGTATTATTTTTTCTTTTTCTTTTTTTTTAAAAAGATTTTATTTATTTATTTATTCATGAGAAAGATAGGAGGAGAGAAAGAACCAGACATCACTCTGGCACATGTGTTGCTGGGGATCAAACTCAGGACCACATGCTTGAGCCCAAAGCTTTATCACTGCACCACCTCCCAGACCACTATATCATTTTTTCAATGCACATTTTAGGCTGCATTACACATATAAGGTGAAAACTGCAGAATATTATGAATATTGCACTTTGTGAATGACATTATCATCTATACATATATTAGTAATTTAATGATCCAGGTGTATATATAGTTTTCTTAATTTTTAATCCTATTAATCTAGCTTTTCTTAAAAAGAAAAATATGCTTGACATGCTTGAAAGTTTATTTCTACTGTGTATTTACATTTTAATAGCAATTATGTTTTGCATAGTAGTGAAAAGAGAAGAAAATAAGAAAATCCGTCCAACTTTCAAGGAGTTTAGGTTAACATGTTCTGAAACATTTTAAAGATAATTATGATCGCAGGATCATATCTGCCTGTAATGGAATAATGGAAGGGTTGGAAACCTAGCAAGGCTTGCTGAGCTCTGTTAGTGATACATTACTAACTGAGAACCTTGGGAATCTGAATAAAAGGAAAGCTTCTGCTTTTAGCTTTGCTAGCTTAACTTTGACATATTGAAGTGGTTTTTATTATTTTCCCATATTTGAAAACCATGAGTTCTAACTTGCAACTTGAGTTTGACAGTACTGTCTCAAAACACAAAGGAACAAGTGAAATGCATTGACCCAACATCTGATGTGTATGCCTTTCTTACTCACCTAACAGTGTGGTTGCTTCCTTCTCTCCCAATAATCTTTCATCTGATTTAAATTCCTGGAAGTTATAGAGTAATGATTAAGAACAAATAAGGCAGGACAGAAGGCAGTCAGATCTACTTTATAAGTAATGCAACACTAACCATTTCTTCACATAAGTTTTTATTTAATTTCCTTTCTGTATTTAAGATACTTCACTCTACCAATGTCTATCTGGATTTCTGATCAACCCTTTCAGTGAAATATGCCGTCTTCATTCCAGGCAGTTGTTTCATATTTGCTTTCTAATATAGCAAGTTCTTGAATAGTTTCATTTTGTTCACTATTACTTTGTTATAAGATCAGTGAAGAAAAGGAATTCCAGCCAACACTTAATGAAAAAGTGTTATCGGAAGACTTGCTTTTATTGTACGTCATTTTGTGTAGTCTCAGTTTTCAAAAACTTACTGGTGACATTAAATGTGACTACCTAATATTGACAAAGAAACTATAAGCATGTGGCACAAAGCAAGGACCGGCTTAAGGATCCAGTTCGAGCCCCCTGCTCCCCACCTGCAGGGGAGTCGCTTCACAGATGGTGAAGTGGGCCTGAAGCAGGTGTCTATCTTTCTCTCCCCTTCTCTGTCTTCCCCGCCGCTCTCCATTTCTCTCTGTCCTATCCAATAACAATGACATCAATAATAACTACAACAATAAAACAACAAGGGCAAGAAGAGGGAATAAATAAATATTAAAAAGAATTAAAAACTAAAAAAAAAAAGAAACTATGAAAAAAATTCTTCTTGAAGGTTTAAACTTCAACCAAGTCTAAGAAAATGATTCTAATTACTGCCTATTTCCTAGGCCTTATCCTGTCCCCACATTTTTTTTTTTCAAAATGTAAAATAGCTTTCACACAAGTGAATACAAGATTTAAATCCTAAGGTTACTTTTTTCTTTTTTCTTTTCTTTTTTCTTTCCTTTTTCTTCTTTTTCTTTTTCTCTTCTTCTTCCTCCTCCTTCTCCAGCTCTCTCTCTCTCTCTCTCTCTCTCTCTCTCTCTCTCCCTCCCCCCTCTCTCTCCCCATTGCTTCTTTTCACCAGAACAATGCTCAGCTTTGGTTTATGGTGATGCCCAAAATTGAACCTTGCATTGGAGCCTCAGGCATGAGATTCTCTTTGCATAACCATTATGATATCTACCCTGCTCCCCTTCCTTTTAATTTTAGGGGAAAAAAACAGCTAGATAGAAGAATGCAGAGGAGGAAAGACTCAGAAAATAAAAGAACTTTGAAAATCATTTTTTGCCCCCTTTGAAGATGCAAATGAAGTGGTTCTCCTAAATAGATCATCTTTCAACCTCCATTTCATTTTTTAAAATCTGGAAAAAAGGAGAAAAACTTTTGGCATTGTTCTCCATCCTCTTTTACTGGAAATGAAGGGTAGGCTAGACCTTTGCCCTGATAATGCTGTACAGGTTGGTGTATTTAATACTCTGCAGTATGACTTGACAGAGTCCATGACAAGTCTGTCTCCAAAATTTGAGGTGAAACCTATTTGAGCAAAGAATAATCTTGATGCTAGAAAATAAGCCCTCAGGCAAGAACTATTACTCAGATTCTATAGATGGAAAATCTGAGACAACACACTTTTCATGTTTGTTTATCCAACAGAGTCACAAGGCTTGAGCTCAGGTCTCATTAAATCCAAAGACAAAGAACTCTACACTATAAAATATATCCATGATGAAAAAGCTGCAAAGAAAAAACCTGTTTGTGACTTCTCTACACTAAGTATTTAACATTTTCATGGAAGTTTATAATTGAGATACCTGACACTTTATACTTATCACACTTTGTAGATGATGTGTGACAAATGGCGAATATAAATTTGTCTCTTGGTACATAAACTAGGATATGCATATGAACATATATGTTGCTGCATATATGCAATTTTAAAGTAGAACATAAAAGTAATTCAACTATATTGCTCTGAACTCTATGCAAAAATTGACTGATTTGGTTTACATAGCATTACATGCATTTTGATCATAGAAGAAATAATATAAAGACTCTTAGTTAAGACTGAAAATACCATTAGCCAAGATTAATATTAGAGATAAAAGTATTAACTGCTAATCTACATGAGACCTATGAGGCCTTCAACACAGATAGCTAATGCCATTTTGTTTTAATAACTTTTTAATTGTGTGTTAATTATTTATTCATTAAATTGTTTACTCTAGTACTTCATCTAGAGTCTCTAGTGGCTCTAGATGTAGGAATTTAAGTCTCTAGTTACTTATAAAGAACCAAACAGACATTTTTATTGCATTTAAATTAGCTGTGATGGGAAAACATTTGAGAATTAGAATGGAACCTCTTGAATTTCATGAGCTTATACTTTTCTCCTGAATCAAAAATCTTAACCTTTAAGTAATAGATTAAAATTAATTCAATTACTTTATTATATTTTTGAATTCAAAGTTACTTACATGAATTTATGGTGAGCAAGAATTTAAAGAAAGTGTGAGGCAGGAATTTTCTATCTGTGAATTGAACAATCCCATGATTAAGCAAACAACATACACCTTTCCCACCAAAGACACTGCTCAGCTGGTACCCATGCGGTGCTAAGCAACAAAGTTAGATCTTCTGCATTTAAGTCTTATCTCTGCCACTGAGATGTCTCCTCAACCCTATACACTTCTATGTTATTAATTACTTCTTAGGGGTCAAGGATCAGATAATGATCCAAAAGTTTTGTAGCAAAAATTTCCTTGGTGAGACAGTGATATAGTGGAATATATAATTTTGAACCAAAGTGATAAGGTAGTGTAAAATATTTTATATTTAATATTTTATAATGAGGCTTACATAAAAATACCTTACAGCTACAGTACCTTGTTATATTATTGTTATTATTAAAATTATTGTATATTTTTATTTTATAAGAGAGAGTTGATGAGGTGGAGGAGAGAGAGAGAGAGAGAGAGAGAGAGAGACCTGAGCATTAATCACCTGTGGTAGATGGGGTGTCCAGTATTAAACCTGGAATCTCACCTGTGAGACTGGTGTGCTACCACTGCATTATTTTCCCAGTTCTGTTATTGTCTTATTCAATACTGGAAATTTAACCTAAGTCCTCTTGTTTGCATTCTTGTAGCTATGGAGCCTCCACCTTGACACAATTTTTATTTTGTATTTTTAGACAGAAAGAGGAAGAGACACCCAAATCCTACATTATCTTTAGAAAATTATTTAATAATGATTAACAAGATTATTAGGTAACAGGGGTACAATTTCAAACAGTTACCCCCCATCAGAGTTCTGTGTCCCATCCGTTCTCCATTAAAAGATTCCCTATTTATCTCTCTAGGAGTATGGACCAAAATTCTTTATAGGGTGCTGAAGGTGGGAGGTCTGGCTGCTTTAATTCTTTCTCTGATGAACATGGGTACTAGTAGGTTGATCCATATCCCCAGTCTGTTACTGTCTTTCTCTAGTGGGGCAGGGATATGGGGAGGTGAGGTTCCAGGACAAATTGGTAAGGTTGTCTGCCCAGGGAAGAAAGAATGGTATCATGGTAGCACTCCAACTTGGTGACTGAAAGGCGGTAAGATATAAAGCAAAACAAATTATTTAATAAACAGAAACCCAAAGGTAGGAGTAGGGGAAATGAAACTGCATGTGGGAAAAAGCTAGGATGTCTACTGTAGTTATGTTAAAGGGGCCCATGAGCTGAGTAATTTTTGCCTGCGCCTGACAGCTAACATGCTGATGTGTTACCTTACTCTTCTACCTTTTGTATTCTCATGTTACTGTGGGTAAAGAATGTAGAAACTCATGCATGAAAGCCACGTCCTAGACCTCTGAGCACACCTTAGCATATGCTGTTGAAGTTACAGTTTGAATATTTCTATATTATGTATCTAATAACATTTTTTTGAGTTATGGTCACTTTTTATCTGATTGTTTAGTTTAATATACTTATTTACACTCCACATTTACAAAAACTAATTCTGCGTGTTTATTTACAATTTCCAGTGATTTTTACACTGCCTTCTTATGTTTGTATGCTGTTCATTAATGTCATTTTCCTTGCCACACAAAGAACTCTTTAGAATTTCTTACAATGTAGATCTAATGGTGATAAGTTTCCTTGGCTTTTGTTTAAGAAGATACCTGTATTTTATTTCTGAAGGACAGCTTCTCTGGGTACAGTACTGCTAGTTTATTTATTTCTTTTTTTCTTTAAATATTCTGAATATGTTATCCCATTCTTCTAGGTCTTTAAAGTGTCTGTTGAGAAAACCTACAATAGTATTATTGGTATTCTTTTGTATATAACCTGTAACTATTATTATTTTTGTTCCTAAAATTCTGTGGTAATCTGTAAGATGTTTGCATTAGAGTTTGTTTTAGTTCACACAAACTTTTTTTTTTAGCATTCAGTAATTTGAATGTTTAAATTTTCTTTGAGGGGTCTGTGACAGTGGCACACTTGGTTAAGCGCACATAGTACTAAGAGCAAGGACCTGCGCCTGAATATGGGTTGGAGCGCATGCTCCCCAACTGCAGGGGGCGGGGGGGGGGGCACCTCATAAATGGTGAAGCAGGTCTATAGGTGTCTTTCTCTCTCCTTCTCTACCATTACTCACCCCTCAAATCCTCCCTGTCCTAGCAAATGAAATGGGTGGAGGTGGGGTGGATGGTAAGGAAAAAATTGGCTATCAGGAGCAGTGGATTCGTAGTGCCGGCAGTGAGCTCCAGTGATAACCCTGGAGGCAAATTTAGAGAAAAAAAAAAAAAGCTTTGAGAAGTATTTTGACATATAAATATTTTACACGTGTAAACTAAGGTAACTGGTGGAAGCCTTACAGGAAATGGACATGCATCTGTTCTTTAATAAACTGAATAAAATTATTTCTTGGAAAATATTAATGTCCACTTAACAGATATTAAATAATTATAATTTTGTGTTTTATCTGATAGAAGCATCTATAAGTAAGGACAGTAAGAGTATGAATTTTTATGTAATTACATGTATTTTTCATTGAAGCAAAACTTAAATGACTTGACTTACAAAAATTAAGATAAATTAACTGGGAGAGGCTGAAAATAGGATTATTCTTATTCTTATTTTTAGGTGTTTTATTATTGGATAGAGGCATAGATAAATTGAGAGGGGAGTAATAGATAGAGAGGGAGACAGATATCTGCAGCCCTGCTTCACCACTCAAGCAGCTTTCCCCTTGCAATAGGGACCAGGGGCTTGAACCTGGGTCATTGTGCACTGTAATATGAACATTTAAGATGGGGCCCCACCACCTGGCCCCTGAAAATGGGATTTATTTATGACTTCCATTATATGTCTATTATAAATATTTTGGGCCTTACACTGTGCTTTCAGTCCAATCAATGATGTAGCAGATACTTCTATCACCCAGTATACCAATCACTGTGGCAGAAAATAGGCTTGATAGATGTAAACAGATTTTAATATATCCTGTTATTGTTTTAATGTCCAGCAAGTCACATGGTTTTACCTAACTCAAGGGCAAGGACAAGCAATTATGTTGCTTATTCACATACACAAGCATGGAGATTAAAACCCCCAGTCTCCACCTGCATGGGGAAAGCTTCATAAATGGTGAAGCAATATTGCCAGTCTCTCTCTCTCCCTCTATCTTCTTCTTCCTTCTCAATTCTATAAACTAAAAGAAAGGGGGAAAACGTGGCTGCTGGGAGTTGTGGATTCGCAGTGGAGGCACTATGCCCCAGTGATAACTCTAGTGACAAAAATGAAATAAATAAAATAAAATAAATAATAAAAGAAAAAAGAAAAGACTACTACATTATCCTTTTTAAATTTTTCTTTATTAGGAGATTAATGGCTTATAATCTATAGTAAGATATAGTAGTTTGTATGTGTAACATTTCTCTTTTCCACATAAGAATTCAGCCCCCACCAATTCCTCATGTTCCAGGGCCTGGTCATTTTCCAGGTCACATTATCTTATTTACCAAATCAAAGTGAAAACAGTAATTACAATATTTTACGTGGTGTTGACTAAAATACATGAACATCTTTTGGAGCCCGTTAGTCAAGCTAAGTCTACTTACATCTGCTTTGTGGAGAATAATATCACTTATGACCCAAGAAAAATCTTCTCCATATCACTTATCTAATACCTTAGAAAGAAAAGTTGAGTAAATTTTGGCAATACAGCTTGCCTACCTTGCCATGTATGCAACCCAGGCTTTTGAGTGCAGTGTACTGGAGAAATCTTTGATGCTTCTGCTCTTATAAATTAATAAGAATTGTTATCTTTTTTTTTTGTATACACAATAGGCAAGCTCCCCTGGGGGTTCTACCCAGTTACAATGACAATAGGTATCAATGTTTTGTGGACTTGGTAAGAGCAAAGTTATAATTCAGGGTGAACTTTACACTTGTCTTTATTTAGCTTTATCAAATCATTCACAAAATGGAGGAAAAGGGGGGAGGGTAAGGAAGGGGAGAGAGTGACAGGAAAAAGTGGAGAAAGTGAAAAATGAAAAATATGCTGAAAGTTCAGGTATTTCAGAGAGTTGTTTTTTAAGACAAAAGAATATTAATAAACTGTGTTACCATATCACATATCAGAAAGAAATTTATAATTGTAATATTTTGTTAGTTGATTGCTGCCTGTACTATATGATAAATGTTTTATATATCATATGCTTATATATTTCAATAATAATTTTAAAATATCTACATTTATATGTGTAGGAATTATGCAAAAACATGTTCTGTAAAAAATGACAAAAGTATAAATAAGTGAATGTATTCCTCTACTAGACAACATAAATATGAAGTATCTTATGTATTTTTCTGATCCATGTTGATTATCCTAATTGAACCCGTTTAGTCCTACTTACTAAACCAATACACATATTCTGTTAAGTAATTGATTATACATTTGATTATATTAATTTTTCATTAAACTAGATTGAATTACCAACATATTCTAGAAAACATTGAATATACTGATATTTTAAATAATACCAGTATTACTTTTTTTTTTCTTTCCTTTCAGGTCAATATTTTCTTACTGTAATTTGCCATGACTTTTAATTCACCTTTCTGCTAACAAATCATTGCTTTACTCACTGAGACACATAAAATTGATGTAGAAAAATCGGTGTGATCCTAAAAGTAAAGAGCGCCTCACAATTCAGCTACATTGCCACATGAAATTCACCCTTTTAGTACAAGATTAAGAGATCATGAAACAAGCAAGTCTTCCATAGCCTTTGGTTACCTCAGAAGATAAAGAAAAAAATGAGAGAGGATTGAAAACACATGGCTGTGTTTCGTGTGTCCTTTGGTCCCAGTTTGGGTTGACAGTTGTCTAATAGTATAAGGTGGTAGGACTGTACTCATTAGCCTGATGTATTTAATATAAATATTTCCTCAATGTACTGTGGTACATCTTTGGAGAATGTATTCAGAATTTCATATGTAAATTGTTAATGTCACATTTTACTTAATACCTCTTACATGCTAAGCATGTAGCAGATTAGCATTTTCAGAATTCTATCTCATGAATATTATTTAAATTCTTTTTTTTATTTAAGAAAGGATTAATTAACAAACCATAGGGTAGGAGGGGTATAACTCCACACAGTTCCCACCACCCAATCTCCATAACCCACCGCCTCCCATGATAGCTTTCCCATTCTCTAGCCCTCTGGGAGCATGGACCCAGGGTCATTATGGGTTACAGAAGGTAGAAGGTCTGGCTTCTGTAATTGCTTCCCCGCTGAACATGGGCGTTGACTGGTCGGTCCATACTCCCAGTCTGCCTCTCTCTTTCCCTAGTAGGGTGTGACTCTGGGGAAGCTGAGCTCCAGGACACATTGATGGGGTCTTCAATCCAGGGAAGCCTGGCCAGCATCCTGATGGCATCTGGAACCCGGTGACTAAAAAGAGAGTTAACATACGAAGCCAAACAAATTGTTGAGCAATCATGGACCCAAAGCTTGGAATAGTGGAGAGGAAGTGTTAGGGAGGTACTCACTGCAAACTCTAGTGTACTTCTGCTTTCAGGTATATATTTTGCAGTAGTTTATGGATACGTGTGAACATATGCTCTCTCTCACAGAAACTGGTGTATGTCTAGGTATTGGGACTTTGTTAGAAAGTGAACCACCTGAGATGAAATTAGAGTATACTATGAAAGGAAAGGTCTCACCCGAGTAATGAAGCTGAAGGGTTGTCCCTCCACACGTGAAGTCTCTGGACACAGTATGAAATGAAGCATGTTGAGGTGGCAATCGTTGCATTGGTTAGGTTGTGATCGGCAGATGCAATATTATTTGATATGGATTGGGAGAGGCATACGGGAAAGTGGGCCCTATCCAAGGGTTCCAGGACTGGGGGAAGTAGGGGCTCTATAGTGGAGATGTGAGGTTCCTGCTGTCTTAGGGTTCCAAAAGACAATGGATAGTTTTTGTTATCATCACATTATTTGGTAATTGGGTTAACTTTGAAAAGTCCTTTTGTTAGGGTTTGCTGTACAGTACCCAATATGTTGTATATAGCTGTGCTAATGGATGCTTCTGATCTCCTTGCTCTAGGCTTTTGAGAGAGTCCGCATATCAAATACACAGCCTAGACTTTTGAAAAAATTTGAGACATACAATTGATTTCCCCCCTCTCATATTAATTAACTAATGATTTATAAGACTACATTTTGCTAGGAGTGTACATAAACACCATTCCCGCCACCAAAAGACTGTGACCCATCCCTCCCACTCACTCCCACCCCCCACTGGCCCAGGAAGCTGCATGTCTTCCCCTCACCACAGGGTTTTTACTTTGGTGCCCTACTTACAATTTGGTCAGGTACTGCTTTTAGTTTCCCTTTCAGATCTTCTTACTCAACTTGTGTTGATGAATGGGATCATCCCATACTCATCTTTATCTTTCTGACTTAACTCACTGAACATAATTCCTTCTAGCTCTGTCCAAGATGGGTAAGAGAAGGTGGGCTCATTGTTCTTGATAGCTGCATAGTATTCCATTGTGTATATATACCACAGCTTTCTCAGCCACTCATCTGTTGTTGGGCACCTGGGTTGCTTCCAGGTTTTAGCTATTATGAATTGTGCTGCTATGAACATAGGAGTACACACCTCTTTTTGGTTGGGTGTTACGGAGTCCTTGGGGTATAACCCCAGGAGAGGAATTACTGGATCATATGGAAGGTCCATGTCTAGCCTTCTAAGAGTTTTCCAGACTGCTCTCCACAGAGGCTGTACCAATTTACATTCCCACCAGCAATGTAAAAGGGTTCCTCTGTCCCCACAACCTCTCCAGCATTTGTTGCTGCTGTCCTTTTTGATGTATGCCATTCTTACAGGAGTGAGGTGGTATCTCAATGTTGTCTTAATTTGCATTTCTCTGACAAACAGTGACCTAGAGCAGTTTTTCCTATGTTTGTTAGCCTTTTGGATCTCCTCTGTAGTGAATGTTTTGTTCATATCCTCTGCCCATTTTGGATGGGGTCATTTGCTTTTTTGGTGCTAAGTTAGCTGAGCTCTTTATATATTTTGGTGATTAGTTTCTTGTCTGATGTCTGGCATGTGAAGATCTTCTCCCATTCTGTGATTGGTCTCTGTGTTTGTTTAATAGTTTCTTTGGATGTGCAGAAGCTTTTCAATTTGATATAGTCCCATTGGTTTGTTTCTGCTTTAGTCTTCCTTGCAATTGGGTTTGATTCATCAAAGATATCCTTGAGGTATAGGTGGGAAACTGTTTTACCAATGTTTTTCTCTAAGTATTTGATTGTTTCTGGCCTGACATCCAGGTCTTTGATCTATTTGGAGTTGATTTTTGTTTCTGGTGAGATAAAGTGGTTCAATTTCATTCTTCTGCATGTTACAACCCAGTTTTCCCAGCACCATTTATTGAAGAGAGCCTCCATCTTCCATTTAATCCTTGGGGCCCCCCTTATCAAAGATTAGATGTCCATAGGTGTGGGAATTTATTTCTGGGTTTTCAATTCTGTTCCACTGGTCTGTGTGCCTATTTTTGTTCCAGTACCATGCTGTTTTGATGATGATGGCTTTATAATATAGTTTAAGGTCTGGGAGTGTGATGCCTCCATTTCTGTTTCTTTTCCTCAAGATGGTTTTGGCAATTCTAGGTGTTTTCAAGTTCCAGACAAATGATTGTAGTGTTCGTTCTATTCTCTTAAAGAAACTTGGTGGAACTTGGATGGGTATTGCATTAAATTTGTATATGGCTCTGGGGAGAATATTCATTTTGATGATATTTATTCTTCTAATTCATGAGCATGGGATATCTTTCCATTTCTTGGTATCAGTTTCTATTTCCTTGAGTAGTAACTCATAGTTTTCAGCATACAAGTCTTTCACTTCTTTGGTCAACTTTATTCCTAGGTATTTGATTGATTTAAGTGAAACAGCAAATGGGAGTGATTTCTGGATATCTTCTTCTTCAGATTTAGTGTTTTCATAAAGAAATGCCACTGATTTTTTACATTGATTTTGTAGCCTGATACTTTGCTATATTGCCTAATAACTTCCAGTAATTTGCTGCTGGATTCTTTAGGTTTTTCTATGTATACTATCATATCATCTGCAAATAGTGAGAGCTTGACTTCTTCCCTTCCAATCTGTATTCCTTTGATTTCTTTCTCTTGCCTGATTGCTATGGCAAGAACTTCCAATACTATGTTGAAGAGTAACGGTGAAGGTGGACAGCCCTGTCTAGTCCCCGATCTGAGGGGGAATGCTTTCAGCTTCTGTCCATTGAGTATGATGTTGCCTGTATGTTTGCTATATATAGACTCCACTATCTTGAGTAATTTCCTATCTATTCCCATTTTTTGTAGTTTTGAGCATGAATGGGTGTTGGATCACGTCAAAGGCTTTCTCTGCATCTATTGAAATAATCATGTGGTTTTTGGCTTTGCTTTTATTGATGTGGTGAATGACTTTGATTGACTTATGGTTGTTGAACCAGCCTTGCATTCCTGGGATGAATCCCACTTGGTCTTGATGAACAATCTTTTTGATATGTTGCTGTATCCGGTTGGCCAAGATCTTGTTTAATATTTTGGCATCTATGTTCATCTGAGATATTGGTCTGTAGTTTTCCTTTTTTGTTCTGTCCCTATCAGCTTTTGGTATCAGGGTGATGTTGGCTTCATAGAAGGTGGAAGGGAGTATTCCTGTTTCTTCAATCTTATGGAAAAGCTTAAGAAGTATGGGTACTGTTTCCTGAAAGTTTTTTAGAATTCATTTATGAAGCCATCTGGTCCAGGACTTTTGTTGTTGGGTTGATTCTTAATAACTGGTTCAATTTCTTTGTCTGTGATTGGTGCATTTAGATTTTGTAGTTCTTCTTGGTTCAGTTTTGGAAGGGCATATGCTTCTTGTAATTGTTCCATTTCTTCCTGAGTCTCTAGCTTGGTGGCGTATAGTTCTTTATAGTAGTTTCGCAGGATTCTCTGGATTTCTGTGGTGTCAGTTGTGATATCTCCTCCATCGTTTAAAATTCTATTAATTTGAGTCTTCTCTCTTTTTTGTTTGGTGAGTCTGGCTAGGGGTTTGTCAGTTTTGTTTAATCTTTCAAAGTACCAACATTTGGCTTCATTGATCTTTTGTATGGTTCTTTTATTTTCGATGTTGTTTATTTCTGCTCTAACTTTAGTGATTTCTGTGCTTCTGGTTGCTTTAGGGTTCCTTTGTTCCTCTTCCTCTAAGTCCTTGAGGTGTGCTGTAAGGACATTCATTTGAGTTTCTTCTTGGTGTTTAATATGTGATAAGTTTCCCTCTCAGTACTTGGTGTATAATATGTGATAAGTGTTTAATATGTGATAAGTGTTTAATATGTGATAAGTGTTTAATATGTGATAAGTGTTTAATATGTGATAAGTGTTTAATATGTGAAAAGTTTCCTTCTCATTACTTGGTGTTTAATATGTGATAAGTGTTTAATATGCGATAAGTTTCCCTCTCAGTACTGCTTTAGCTGTGTCCCAAATATTTTGATAGGTTGTGTCTTCATTTTCATTAGTTTCCAGGAACATTTGAATTTCCTGCTTGAGTGAGTCTCTGACCCACTGATTCTTAAGGAGTATGTTGCTTAGTTTCCAAATTCTGTGACTTTTAATAATTTTCTGTTTGTTCTTAAATGTTAGTTTTACTCCACTGTGGTCTGAGAAGATACTTGGGATGATTTCCATGCTCTTGAATTTATTGATGCTGTCTTTGTGGCCTAACATGTGGTCTATCCTTGAGTATGTGTTATGTGGATTTGAAAAGAAGGTGTATTCCAGTTTTGGGGGGTGAAGGAGTCTGAAAATGTCCAAGAGGTCTAGTCTGTCAATCTCTTCATTCAATTCTCTTGTATCTTTATTGGTTCTCTGCTTTGTTGATCTGTCTAAGTGTGAGAGTGGGGTATTGAAGTCTCCCACTATTATTGTATTACTATTGATGTATTTTTGAAATTCTTTCAGTAGGTGCTTAATGTATTTAGAGGGTCCCTCATTGGGTGCATAGATGTTAATAATTGTTAAGTCTTCTTGGCTGATTGATCCTCTAATCATTATGTAATGTCCTTGCCTATCTTTTATTACTTTATGTAATTTAAAATCTATCGTGTCTGAGATGAGAATGGCTGTTCCTGCCCTTTTTTGTGGTCCGTTAGCCTGTATGATAGTTTTCCATTTTTCACTTTAAGTCTGTGTTTATCATGTTGTGACAGATGGGATTCTTGCTATCAGCATATGGTTGGGCTATATTTTGTGATCCATCTCCCCTCCCTGTGCCTTTTGATGGGTGAGTTTAAGCCATTGACATTTACTGATATTATGGATTTAATGTATTGTAGTGCCATTGTTCAAAAAAATTTTTTTTGTTTACTCTGATATATTTCCAGTATTATAGTGATGTTCTTGTTTATAAGAAGTCTTTTAGAACCTCTTCCAGGGCCAGTTTGGTGATGGTTGCCTCCTTTAACTGTTGTTTGTCTAAGACAGTTTTGATTCCTCCATCTAGTTTGAATGAAAGTCTAGCAGGATATATTATCCTTGGTTGAAACCCTTTTTCATTCAGGGCTCGATAAATATCTTGCCATTCTCTTCTGGCTTTTAGAGTTTGAGTGGGGAAGTCTGCAGATAATTTTATGGGTTTTCCCTTGTATGTGACTTTTTGTTTCTCTCTTGCAGCCTTTAGGATCCTTTCTTTATCCTTACTTCTTCTCATTGTGACTATGATGTGTCTTGGTGTCTTCAGGTCTGGGTTGATTCTGTTTGGTCCTCTCTGGGCCTCTTGAATCTTGATGTCCTTTCTGTTATTCAGGTCTGAGAAGTTTTCTTCTATTATTTCCTCTAGAATGTTTGCTTCCCCTTCCTCTCTTTCTTCCTCTGGAAGGCCAATTATACGAATGTTACTTCTCTTGAGATCATCCCATATGTCTCTGTTGTTGTTTTCAGTGTCTCTCAATCTCTTTTTAAGCTCTTTCACCTCTTTCTTTGTTTTCTCTAACTCATCCTTTGTCTGACTAATTCTGTTTTCTGCTTCTGTTAGTCTGCTTTCCCTTGCCTCAGCTTCTTTCTTCATTACAGCTATTTCAGCTTTCAGTTCTCTAATTGCCTCAAGATAATCAGTATTTTCCTTGGGGGTCTCAACTGTTTTTTCCCTAATACTGCCAGTCCTTTCCTTCAATGCTGTTTTCATTTCTGTGATTAATAAGTTTATTATTGCTTGCATACTTTTCTTATCGATGGTTACTTCTGGCTGATTTGTAGTTTCTTCTGGGCTCTTGTCTTCATTCATTGGAGTAGCAGTTTTATTTGTTTTTGATCTACCCATTTTTTTTATTTATGTGTTTCTTTTTTTATGCTCTGTTGTTCCTCAGTTGTTGTGTCTTGAGTACAAGCAACACTGTACTAAATACCTTTATGACAATTACACTCACCAACCTCAGGAATTACTGTACCAACTGAAGCAAGTATTGAAGCTGTTTAATCACTACCAGTTAGACAATTTCTCCAGTCCGTGAAAAAAAAGTAACCAAATCCTTGTGAAGAAGAAAGAGAAAAGAAAGAAGGGATAGCAAGAATAGATAGTTATGCAAATCTACTATCCACTGTATATTCTAGGGGTAACAAGAATGGAAAGGGAAGTAGAGCAGAGATACACACATAGAGTACATCTGAGTCAGATTTCTTCCCCAAAATAATTCACAAATTCAGAAAAGCCAAAGAAGAAGGAACAAAGAAGTGTATGACAAGATAAAAAAAAGAAAAGAAAAGGAAAGAAGAGACAAGTGAGAGAAAAGGGAAAAGATAAGAAAAAGAGCTCTTATTAAAGAGCAGTAAAAGGAAAGTTTTTTTATTACTTTATTTTTAATTTAATTTAATTTAATTTTTTTTATTAACTAGGAGGGGGAGGGAGGGGATAGTCTATAGAGGAGGTAGGATTAAGGAGACAAGTTCCTCGCAGAATAGATAAGATGCCCACTACCGTAGCACTGAAATATATGCTAAGAGTTAATTCTGATCAACCTAAAGGGGGGGGAGATATATGCCTTTATATAATATTAATAGTAAAATAGAGCAGGTTAAAAAAATAATTAAAAACCCTGTCCCAGATTACCTCAAACCTTGTGATCAGAGGCAGCTGATTGTTAAGAATGAGAAATGAAAAAAAAAAAAAAAACTCAGGACTAGACAAGTATAGCTGAAATAGAAAGTTATGCAAATCTACTATCCACTGTATATTCTAGGGGTGGCTAAATGAGGTAGGGAATTGAGCAGAGACACTCGCAGTGAGAGTCCACACTGAGTCAGAATTCTTCCCCAAAATAATTCCCAAATGTGTATCAGTGAATTCAAAAAAGCACACTGTTTGGTAGTGTGGGGGCTGGGGGCTGTGGCTTTGGAAGCTGTAGGATTAAGGAAGAAAGGATGACAAGAATGAGAAAAAGAAAGAAAAAAAAGAAAGAGAGAGAGAGAGAAAAGAAAAAGATAAGAAAAAGAACAGTCATAAAAGAGCAGTGAAAGGAAAGGTTTTTTGTTTTTTTTAATTTATTTATTTTTAATTATTTAATTAGCTATGCGGGGTGAGGTGGGGGGTGTGGCTACTTAGAAAGAAAAAAGGCCAGAGGTTTCAGAAGGGTATAGACTTAGAATGAATGATACTCCCTGGTGGGAACAGGAATTTGGTAAAGAATGAGGCTCCTAGCAGGCTGGTCCCCAGGGACTGGTTATGGGGGGTGGGGGGGAGGTATGCTTAAAAATTAAAAGAAAAAAAAATTTTCCCCTTTTTTACTACTCTAATTCTTAACCGAAATTAAGTCATAGTCACCTCCTTGGTGTCACCGATAGAACCCCTTATTGACTGGCCTACTAAAGGCAGAAAATCCTACTCTTTCCAGGAGATGTGGTCAGAGCTCAAGCCACTAGCAGCTTCTCAGTCTGCCATCTTCGTATAGAGAGCCGAATATTATTTAAATTCTATATTCATACATCATTACAGTTAATCTGACAACACATACATATTAATAGAACTTTAATGGATCAGTCCACAGTAGATTAAATGAGCACTATTCACTACAAATGACCAGTAACAGTTCTCAGTAGACTTTAAAAAAAATCTCAATTCTCACAGAACCCAGAGCTTCTCTAGATTTCTGAGTCAGTGTTTGAATTTCAAATGCTGATATTTTGTCATTGTTTAGGACCTACATCAGCATATTTAATAAGCATGACAGTCAACTCTGTTCCAGATGTTCTTTTGATTATATTGAGAACACAGCCTTAACATGGTTGTGCACAGTCATAAAGGAGCATATTTGATTATTTTTGACATATATACCTTATGATTAGTTCATTTATAAGGGAGTCATAGTAGAATGTGTTGTGGATAACTTTGATTTAATCTTTCTTAATAGTCACCAATAATATTTCTATCCCTGTTGAGCATTGTTTATAGATGGCAAATCATTTATATTCTATTGGGCCTCACCATGATACATTAAAATGTTTTCAACAGAAAACATTTATTTTAGTCTTTTAGAGCTTGAACATCTGAGAAAATGATGTATTCTAAGCATAAATATGCATACCTACACCATGATCAAACAAAATATCATGCAAATATTTGTCATAACAAATACCCTTAAGTTTCTTTTTATTATTATTTTTTAATTTCATTAGTGACTTGTTATTGATTTACAAAATTATCAAATATTAGGGGCTTAATTCCACACTGTTAACCACCACCAGAGTTCTGTATCCCTGTTCTCTCCATTGAAAGCTATAGTAGTTCTCCCAGGTTATAGAGGTTGACTCCCAGGTTGACTCCCAGGTTCACTACCAGGTTGACTCCCAGGTTGACTATTATTTCTACAACTATCTGTTTATATTTGTATATATTTGCCCATTTTTTCCCATGGTCTTGCCTTCATAAGTCACACTTACACCTATTACTACTTCTTAATATCCTAAAGAAAATTTGTATACTAAGAGCTATAGCCTAGGCAGTTAGAGTACTTGAAGTATTAAATCTATTTCCCTCTGACATGTTAAATCAATGCTGATTTATGAGATTATAAATTAATAAGAATATAAATTCACTTTCCTACCACCAAAGGTCTGTATCTTCCCCCCACACACACACCCCTAGATAATGACTATGGTTTCCCCACAGTCTTGCATATGGGTTGACTTTTTGTTTGTTTTCAAGTTCCTGTGTTCAATTCTCTCAATTGCACATATGAGTGAAACCATACTACAGTTGTCATTTACCTCCTGTCTTACTTCACTAATTTTCAGTTCCATCCATTTTATCCCAAAGGACACATATCAGCTTTTTTTTTATTGCTGAGTAGTGCTCTGTTGCGTATATGCCTCATAACTTTTCTATTGAGTGACCTATTGAAGGACATTTAATTGCTTCCATTATTTTAGCTATTGTGAATAACGCAGCTATTAACATGGGGAGGTGAGGTTCCAGGATACATTGGTGAGTTCCTCTGCCCAGGGAAGTCAGGATGGCTTCATGGTGGTATCTGCAACTTGGTGGCTGAAAGGTGGTAAAGTGAAAATCAGGACAATTTGTGTAGTAAACAGGAACCTAAAAGTAAGATTAGAGAAGATGAAACTAGGGGTCTTCATGTGGGAAGAAGCTAAGGAGTCTATTTTAGGTATAGTCCAAGGGGCATATTTTTTGCCTGAGCCCGATAGCTAACAGGAAGGTGGGCCAAAAATATTGTCTGAGATAACAGTATCAGTGTTGATAATAGGATTAGAGAGCTGGATCAGAGCAGAGAGTAGCTCCCAAATATGAGTAAAATAAATAATTATCATTAACTGTTAACCCCATTGATCTGACCTAGGGCCCATTTTTAAGTGTGAGCTGTGAGTGTAGATTTGATAGTATACTATGAATACATGGTAAGAATAAAGTAACTTTAAGTTGAGAAACTTGAAAATCATTATCCCACACAGGTAATGTCAGTACAAAAATAATGATAAATCATGGTGATTAAATGCACTGTTGATATGATATAATGAAAGTGCTACTTTACAACTCTAGTCATCTTCCAAATGAATTATTGTCTCAGTCTAATCATGAGAAGAATGTCAGACGGATTTCAATAGAAGGTATTTTGCAAAATCCTGTAAAATCCTATGCAAAATTGGGATACTTGTGAAAATGTCAAGAAAAGTCTAAGGAAGCAGAACATGTGAATGTAGTGTGGTATGTTGAGATAGAATAAGACTTCAGATAATAAGTAAGGAAATATTGTCAGTGTGAGTAGCAACACTGTACCAATATTAGTTCATTAATTAAAATAACTACATCGTAATAGTAGGGGAAAACACTTAGATAACATGTACAAGTTCTTTAAACTAGTTTCTCACTTTGTTTCTATCATATTCAGACTTTGAAAATATGAAGTTTATTTTAAAAATGATATTTGAATAGCTAGGAAAGTAACTCATTTGGTAGCATATATGACTCACATTGGTGAGAATGAGTTTGATCTCTAGCACCAAAGATGCTGTATTAGTTCTCTGGTCTTTTTCACCACCCTCTCATGAAGTAAATAAATCTTAAAACAGTGAATTCTTTACTTAAAATTATATTTCATAAATATGTATTTTATATGAGAAGTCTTACTCATGCCAAGGTTCAATCAAATTCAAATTCACAATTGTGATATTTCCCTAGACACTTGACATATGCGATGGTAAAATCTACAACCAGATTTCTTAATGCATCTTTAAAATCTCTTGTGTTTAGGAGTGAGTGGTTAATGGTTTCTCACTGTGTTTCTTTAAGTTTTTTTTTTAAATCCTTTTCTCTTTCATTCCCAAGTCCTCTAGCCCTTTTAGAAGCTAAAATTTGTCATCTTAATATGATAGTAATTGCTATATGCCACACTACTCAGCATCTAAGAGAATCTCCTCGGGGAAAAAAGAGATAAGTGCTCTATCAAATTTAAATAGATTTGTTCAGCGGATATGCCAAACTACATCTTTTTGTAAGAAAGAAAGAAAAAAAAAGAAAAAAACCATTATAAACTGAATCAGAATGTTTTAATTCTTCATTCTGAAGATGACACTAGTATTTTTTTCCTACACAAAGAGAGGAAAAAATAAGTAAAAATTGGCTATCATCTTCACACTTTTCATCTATAATTTTACTGAAAAGCCTATTTAACTAAGTAGCTCTGTAATTATTCCATGGGAAAAAGGGATTATATGCACACACACACAAAAAAGATACAGAAAACACCAGTTGTATGGTGACAAGTTGCATATTTTCTAGAGAAATGAGCCTATGTTTTTTTAAGAGTGAGTATAAATGCTGCAATCATCGAAACTGTGTTTTACTTTATCTTAACTATACCAACAATATAAATATTAGGTTAATAGTTAATTGTAGTATGAACACAGATATGGAATTGATAGGATCTATTTTTTTTTATGTTGAATACCATTTTTAGTGAGATCTAATCCAAAGACTCTCACATGTATTTTAAGGCTACATTTCATTTTACCAGAACTTTTCACAAATAAATTATAAAACTCTTCAAATTGAAAAGGAGACAATGAAGAAGAGCTCTTCATCCTCATTGTTAAATCCTCCATGTTCCCACCCCAGAATCTTGAGAAATCTGAAAACTTAAAAATAAACCACACATTTAGTGCCTTCATTTATTAATTTGCTTTCAAATACAAGGAAGATTCTGAAGGCAGGGGGGAATTATAAGCTACTAAATGACTTATTGGAAGATTCATAGTGAATGGCAGCACTAAGTTTGATAAATATTAAAAAAATATTCAAGGAGAATAAAGTCCTTGATTCCATGACTGCTTTTCTTTCCACTACACCAGGCATCTTCAATCATACTTATGAGTATAGAAAAAGAAACTGAAAGCTTACTTTAAATATATGACTAATTTGAAGGGACTGAAATGCCTAAATATATTTTGACAAAGAGATTTTCAATCAAAACCTCAATACCCCAACCCCTATCAATGTCAATGCATTTATTTTGCAAGAAGTCTGTGCCACTTCTGTGGTTATGAACACATTGTCCTAATATTTATAACATACATCAACAATACTTTTTATACTTAACACCCTGTCATTGCTAATTGGAAAAAAAGTAATACTGAAGACTAAAGACAATTGTCACAAGTAGAATTTAACTGTCAAAATAAATAATGAATATCAAGAAAATTCTCTCTTAAAATATGTGAAAAGTTGTTTTCTCTTTTCACAATCTTCTGTTTTATACTTCTCCCCCGCCACACACACAAACACATCTGACACTCTGATAATACTCTCCCTGGAACTACTTAATTTCACTTTTCCTTCTTGCAGGAATTAGTATTAGTATTAAGTAATAACACACCATTTTACCACCAGTGTTATTGCATGGGTGCAGTGCCTACATTTCAAGTCTACTGTTACCCAACACAATAGACCCCTTTGTGGGCCCCAATAGGATCTTGCCCTCAACTTGGATCAACAATGGTAGAGAATGTCCCATCCTCTGAAGGGAGGCTGGCCAATATACTCTATGCTACACCTGAGGAAGATGGGTCCTGATATTGTGGCAGCTTGGAATGTTCCTACTTATGACCACAGAGTGTGAGCTCATATCTACAGGGATGCAGAGGTCACATAGGCTCCTAAGCTGAATATAGGCCCCGGATCATCAAATCGATGGAGTTTACAATCAGTAATATTTATACACCTTTCCCATATTTGGGAACTACTCTCTTCCCTGATACACCTTTCTGGTCCTTCTGCCAGCCATGACATCCACCTGCATATCAGATTTCAGGCTCAGGCCAAAAAAAAAAAAAAAAACACTAGTATAGCCACAGGCCCTTTGGAATATAACTAAAATATGCCTACTAGCTATCTATAAAACAGAGACCACCCCCCAACTCTTCATCTGCACTATTCCATCCTTTGGATCCATGATTGGTCAACAATTTGTTTGGCTTTGTATGTTGTCTTTCCTTTCAACGACTGGGTTCCAGGTGCTGGCAGGATGCTGACCAGACTTCTCTAGACAGACAACCCCACCAATGTGTCCTGGAGCTCTGCTTCCCCAGAGCCCTTCCCCATTAGGGAAAGAGAAAGACAGGCTGGGAGTATGGATTGACCTGTCAATGCCCATGGTCAGCGGGGAAGCAATGACAGAAGCCAGACCTTCAGCGTTCTACAATCCATAATGACCCTGCATCCATACTCCCAGAGGGTTGAAGAATGGGAAAGCTATCAGGGGAGGGGATGGGATACAGAGTTCTGGTGGTGGGAATTGTGGGAAGTTGTACCCCTCTTAGCCTATGGTTTAGTCAGTGTTTCCATTTTATAAATAAAAAAAATAATAAAAAAGTCCACTGTTACCAGTAACCATTGCTTTTCTTTCATTTTTGGATAGAGACAGAAACTGAGAAGGAAGAGAGAGAGAGAGAGAAAGTGGGGCATCTGCAGCACTGCTTCACATACCTGAAATTTCTCCCCTGGAGACAATGTGTGCACTCCACAAGGTGCGTGTCACCACACACCCACCTGCTACTTGATTCTGTTTTAAGCTTTTTATTTATTTACATGGTGTGCTCACTTTATTCTAAGAGCACTTCTACAGTGTGCTATTAATGAACATAATATGGGGCCATGGGGTGTAACACCTAGTAGTAAGCATATGCTACAATGGTTCCAAGACCTGGGGTCAAGCCCCTGGTCCCCCACCTGCAAAAGGATGCTTCATAAAGGTGAAACAGTACTGCAGGTGTCTGCCTCTCTTTCTTGTTCTTTATCTTTTCTTACCCTTTCAGTTTCTCTCTGCCTCTATCTAGTAATAAATAAATAAAAATATAAGAAAATCAATCATGTTAATTTAAATTCATGTTTTCTGTTTGTTACCCATATCTCATTAAAGACTGCACCACAATATGACACAAATGCAAAAGGTCCCTTTAAAATATATTTTCAGATGTGAGGTTCCTGCTGTCTTAGGGTTCCAAAAGACAATCGATAGTTAATGTTATCATCACATTATTTGGTAATTGGGTTAACTTTGAAAAGTCCTTTTGTTACGGTTTGCTGTACAGTACCCAGTATCTTGTATATAGCTGCGCTATTAATTGTTTCTGATCTACTTGGTCTAGGCTTTTGAGAGAGTCCGCATATCAAATACACAGCCTATATATTAAAAAGATTCAGTTTGCGTTTTGAAAAACTTTGAGACATACAATTGATTTTTCCCCCTCTCATATTAATTAACTAGTGATTTATATGTCTACATTTTACTAGGAGTGTACATAAAGACCATTCCCACCACCAAAAGACTGTGACCCATCCCTCCCACTCACTCCCACCCCCCACTGGCCCAGGAAGCTGCATGTCTACCCCTCACCACAGGGCTTTTACTTTGGTGCCCTTTGGTCAGGTCCTGCTTTTAGTTTCCCTTTCAGATCTTCTTAGTCAACTTCTGTTGATAACATTAACTATCGATTGTCTTTTTGAACCCTAAGACAGCAGGAACCTCACATCTCCACTATAGAGCCCCTACTTCCCCCAGTCCTGGAACCCTTGGATAGGGCCCACTTTCCCATATGCCTCTCCCAATCCATAACAAATATATTTCTGTTGTACCGTATTTTAGCGAGGCTCTCTGACATTGTATTCTTAGCTATGTTATTATTTTTACATATCCCTACTGGAGTAGAAGTAAGAATAAGGTTGTGAAACAGTTTAACATGTGGGCCTGGTAGTGGCACACCTGGTTGTGCACACATGTTACAATGCGCAAAGACCTGGGTTCAAGCCCCCGGTCCCCACCTGCAGGGGAAAAGCTTTGCAAGTGGTGACACTGTGTTTCAGGTGTCTCTCTGTCTCTCTCCTTCTCTATTACCCCCTCCCTCTCAATTTCTGGATGTCTCTATCCAATAAACAAAGCTAATAAAAAATTGAAACAGTTTAACCCCTATGAGTCCTTCCTCTTGGAAATAATATTGAACTATAAGTATTCTATTCAAGTCACAATCAGATAGACATCTAATTATTATTGAGAAGTTTTTTCTTTGTAAAACCCTTTATTTCTTTTTCTTTATCAATTATTTGAAGCATCAGGAAATTATTGATCACTTGAAAACAAATTTTCATGGGAATGCTTTTGGAGGTGACTCTGGGCAAAATGCATTCAGCATCTGAGGGATGGAATTTGACTCCTTCCCTGAGAACACCATTTAGACCCTTGCAGACCTCTTTATAATAGCTGAACAGTAAGATCATAGAATAATGAGGCAAACTCCTCTCCTCTTTGCGTCATTCTGTTATGAAAATGTTTTCGTTAATATATTCACATAATTCATGTGTATGCTTTCCAAATAGTCTAAATTGACAAGCAAGAAGAGATTGGAAATCAACAGAAGATTCCTTATTCGATCACTAGAATTACATGAGCTTATTAAATGAGTCGGGATGGGCATTCTCAGTCTGAGCATACTTGGGCCTTATAACAAATGAAATCACTCCTGAGATAAATGAATCTTCTATTACCTGGTGCCAACAGGAAATAAATCACATTAATGTGGCTGTTGGTAGGGGATTCATTTTTTTAAAAAAGAATATTTATTTTCCTTTTTTTTTTTGCCCTTGTTTTTATCATTGTTGTGTTTATTATGATTGTTGTTATTATTGTGGATAGGACAGAGAGAAATGTAGTTAAGGAGGGACAGAGAGGGGGAGAGAAAGACATTTTTTTTGCTATCTTTATTTATTTATTGGGTAGAGACAGTCAGAAATTGAGAGGGAAGGGGGTGATAGAGAGGGAGAGACACCAGCACCCCTGCTTCATCACTTGCAAAGCTTTCCCTTTGCAGGTGGGGACAGGGGGCTGGAACTCAGGTCCTCGTGCACTTTAATGTGTACGCTTAACCAGGCGCGCCACCACCTGGGCCTGAGAATGATAGACTTTTGCTGACTGTTTCACTGTTTGTGAAGCAACTCCCCTGCTGGTGGGAAGCTGGGGGCTCAAACCAGGATCCTTAAATCATCCTCAAGTTTCACACCATATAGCTTAACCCACTGCACTACCGCCCAACCCCCAATAGGAGATTTCTTAGAAGCCAGTCAGGCCATTGCTAGAATGTGTGAACTCCAACCACTAGTCACAGCTTAATAAAGATTCTTTAGAACAGTTTCAATTTAGTGGAATTCCAGCTTTATACTTTATTATTTTCAGGAAAAAAACCTGAAAAAATGAAATTTAAAAAACAAGCAATCTTCATGTGGTATGATAAACTCTACTTATTTTAATTGCCATACACTTTAATATTACCAGTATATAGTCTTAAGAAAACAACTATAACAATTATTTCA
This sequence comes from Erinaceus europaeus, assembly GCF_950295315.1. Taxonomy (NCBI): domain Eukaryota; kingdom Metazoa; phylum Chordata; class Mammalia; order Eulipotyphla; family Erinaceidae; genus Erinaceus; species Erinaceus europaeus. The sequence goes on along the minus strand of NC_080175.1, from coordinate 82,771,183 downwards.
CAATTTTAATGCTCTCCGAGTACTTTGAATAATGGTTTCATTGAATCTACAATGTGAAAGATTGTGTTACTGGGGGCCAGGCAGTGGCTCATCTGGTAAAGTATTTATATTACCATGTGCAGTGACCCCGGTTCAATCCCCTGATTTCCACCTAAAGAGGAGAAGCTTCATAAATTATGAAATGGTGCTGCAGCCATTCTCTCTCCCTCTCTCTCTCTCTCTCTCTCTCTCTCTATATATATATATATATATATATATATATATATATATATTTACATTTACTTATTTTGTATAGAGACAGAGAAAGGATATATATATATATTATATATATATATATATATATATATATATATAGAGAGAGAGAGAGAGAGAGAGAGAGGGAGAGAGAGAGAGAGAGAGAGAGGGAGAGAGAAGGAAGAAAAAAGTAAGACAGACACCTGCACTATTGCTTCACTATTCATGAAGCTTTTCCCTGCAAGTGAAGACAACAAGGGGATTAAGCCCAGAAATCTGTGTACTACAGTGTGGGCACTCAACCAGGTGTACCACCACCCAGTCCCTCTTTCTCGTCATATCTTTTTCTTCTCGATTTCTCTCTAAACAAAATTTAAAAAATTTAAATAGTTTTAAATATTTAATTAAAATAGTTTTAAATATTATATTAAATAAACAAGTGGTGAGGAAGGTTTGAGATAATAGCTGTAAAGGAATGTATTTTGATGTTAATTTTAAAAGGCATAAAAGTCTCAACCACTAAGATACTGGCCAGAGAAAGTAAATAGGAAAGATTTTGAGTGATGATACAAACTAAATAACTTTATGTCTCTATAATCCTATATATTTTTGTGTGTGTGTGCTTACTTGCTGGGTTGTCCTAAGGTCAGAGTTACATTTTTATATACCAAGATAGATAATGTCAAGATTTATATATAAGATACATTTTTATATTTATTACAAATGAATTTGTTACTGATATTACTAAATTAACTTTAGAAGGGGACAGAATTTGATCCTAGAATATAAGCATTGTGGCTTAAAATTTTTTTTTCTTTATTTAATTTGATTTTTTTTCTTTTTTTATTTAAAAAAGGAGACATTAACAAAATCATAGGATGGGGGGTACAACTCCACACAATTCCCACCACCCAATCTCCATATCCCACCCCCTCCCCTGATAGCTTTCCCATTCTCTATCCCTCTGGGAGCATGGACCCAGGTTCATTGAGGGTTGCAGAAGGTAGGAGGTCTGACTTCTGTAATTACTTCCCCGCTGAACATGGGCGTTGACTGGTCAATCCATACTCCCAGTCTGCCTCTCTCTTTCCCTAGTAGGGTGTGTCTCTGGGAAGCTGAGCTCCAGGACGCATTGGTGAGGTCTTCAGTCCAGGGAAGCCTGGCTGGCATCCTGATGGCATCTGGAACCTGGTGTCTGAAAAGAGAGTTAACATACAAAGCCAAACAAATTGTTGAAGAATCATGGACCCAAAACTTGGAATAGTGGAGATGAAGTGTTGGGGAGTACTCACTGCAAACTCTAGTGTACTTCTGCTTTCAGGTATATATTTGCCCTAGTTTATGGATACGTGTGAACATATGCTCTATCTCCTGGAACCTGGTCTGTATCTAGGTTTTGGGACTTTGTTAGAAAGTGAACCACATGGGATGGAATTAGAGAATACTATGAAAGGAAAGGTCTCACCTGAGTGATGAAGCTGAAGTGTTGTCATTCCACACCTGAAGTCTTTGGACACTGTCTGAAGTGAAGCATGCTGGGGTGGCACTCATTGCGTTGATTAGGTTGCAATCAGCAGATGCAATAATATTAACACTGCTCAGCTCTGGTTTATGATGGTGCAGGGCATTGAACCTGGGAGTTTTAAGCCTCAGAAATGAGTCTCTTTGCATAACCATTATGCTATCTCCCCCAGTCCTTAAAATCTTTATCAAGTACCATAATGTATTCCTGGGAAAAGGAAAAGACAAAACCTGGTAAGATAAAATTTCTACTGATCTTTCTGTCTACTTATAGGTAAGAATAATGTCCAAACTATCAGGATATTCCATCAAAGTCTAAATTGCATGAGTGGAGACAGATAAAAGAGAAAAGCTGTGAGGAGGGAGGTAGCAAATGGAAAAGACATTCATAGTGGATAGCATTTTCCCAGATAGATTCAGTAACTTTATTCCCATAAAAGTATTTTAAAACAGAATAATTCTCTTCGTTTCTATGAGTCGTATAAATAGTAAAGGTGTGTGGGAGGCAGGGAGGCAGGAAGGTATCTCTTCTACTTTATGCAAAAAATGTGAACTGACTTGTGATAAATTATATATTCAGCCTAAAAATGAAATTGGAGAATATAGAGGAATAAAATACATTGCTGTGTCCTCTAAAGATTCAGCTGGTTGGAAGTTACATTATGGTAGAAATCTATGAACCACACTCACCACTGAGTAATTCTAAATATATTTATAGCAGCCTAGGAGGTGGAGCAGTGAATAAAGCTTTTGGCTCACAAACATGAGGTCTCAAGTTCAATTCCTGTCATTTCTCTCTCTCTCTGTATATATATATATATATATATATATATATATATATATATATACATACATATATTCCTGTCATTTCCCTCGTTACATATATACATATAGAGAATAAATATAAATATATATATTACTCTCAATAGATTAATTTTTAAACTGTTTTCTTTATTTTTCTTTTGTTGTTTAGAATTTTTTTTGCCATACAGGGCTTTTTAAAAAAATCTTTATTTATTAGACAGAGATAACCAGAAATTAAGAGAGAAGGGATGATAGAGATGGAGTGAGACACCTGCAGCACTGCTTCGCCTCTTGTGAAGATTTCCCACTGCAAGTTGGGAACAGGGGCTCAAACCTGGGTCCTGTGTATTGTAATGTATACCTAAGCAGGTGTGTCACCACCCGGCCCCCATATAGATTAACTTTAAAATAAAATACAAAAGAGGTTCTAAAAGACCTCTTATAAACAAGAACATCACTATAATACTGGCAATATATCAGAGCAAACAAATTTTTTTTGAAACAATGGCAATACAATACATTAAATCCATAATATCAATAAACGTCAATGGCTTAAACTCACCCATCAAAAGGCACAGGGTGAGGGGATGGATCAGAAAACATAACCCAACCATATGCTGCTTGCAAGAATCCCATCTGTCACAAAAAGATAAACACAGACTTAAAGTGAAAGGATGGAAAACTATCATACAGGCTAATGGACCACAAAAAAGGGCAGGAACAGCCATTCTCATCTCAGACACGATAGATTTTAAATTAAATAAAGTAATAAAAGATAGGCAAGGACATTACATAATGATTAGAGGATCAATCAGCCAAGAAGACTTAACAATGATTAACATCTATGCACCCAATAAGGGACCAGCTAAATAAATCAAGCACCTACTGAAAGAATTTCAAAAATACATCAATAGTAATACAATAATAGTGGGAGACTTCAATACTCCTCTCTCACACGTAGAAAGATCAACAAAGCAGAGAACCAATAAAGATACAAGAGAATTGAATGAAGAGATTGACAGACTAGACCTCTTGGACATTTTCAGACTCTTCCAACCCAAAAAACTGGAATACACCTTCATTTCAAATCCACATAACACATACTCAAGGATAGACCACATGTTAGGACACAAAGACAGCATCAATAAATTCAAGAACATCAAAATCATCCCAAGTATCTTCTCAGACCACAGTGGAGTAAAACTAACATTTAACAACAAACAGAAAATTATTAAAAGTCACAGAATTTGGAAACTAAGCAACATACTCCTTAAGAACCACTGGGTCAGGACTTACTCAAGCAGGAAATTCAAATGTTCCTGGAAACTAATGAAAATGAAGACACAACCTATCAAAATATTTGGGACACAGCTAAAGCAGTACTGAGAGGGAAAATTATAGCCATACAATCACATATTAAACACCAAGAAGAAGCTCAAATGAACGACCTTACTGCACACCTCAAGGACTTAGAGGAAGAAGAACAAAGGAACCCTAAAGCAACCAGAAGCACAGAAATCACTAAAGTTAGAGCAGAAATAAACAACGTTGAAAATAAAAGAACCATACAAAAGATCAATGAAGCCAAATGTTGGTTCTTTGAAAGATTAAACAAAATTGACAAACCCCTAGCCAGACTCACCAAACAAAAAAGAGAGAAGACTCAAATTAATAGAATTGTAAACGATGCAGGAGATATCACAACTGACACCACAGAAATCCAGAGAATCCTGCAAAAGTTCTATAAAGAACTATATGCCACCAAGCTAGAGAATCTGGAAGAAATGGAACAATTCCTAGAAGCATATGCACTTCCAAAACTGAACCAAGAAGAACTACAAAATCTAAATGCACCAATCACAGACAAAGAAATTGAAACTGTTATTAAGAATCTCCCCAACAACAAAAGTCCTGGACCAGATAGCTTCACAAACGAATTCTACAAAACTTTCAGGAAACAGTTAATACCCATACTTCTTAAGCTATTCCATAAGATTGAAGAAACAGGAATACTCCCTTCCACCTTCTATGAAGCCAACATCACCCTGATACCAAAAGCTGATAGGGACAGAACAAAAAAGGAAAACTACAGACCAATATCTCAGATGAACATAGATGCCAAAATATTAAACAAGATCTTGGCCAACCGGATAGAGCAACATATCAAAAAGATTGTTCATCAAGACCAAGTGGGATTCATCCCAGGAATGCAAGGCTGGTTACATCCGTAAGTCAATCAATGTCATTCACCACATCAATAAAAGCAAAGCCAAAAACCACATGATTATATCAATAGATGCGGAGAAAGCCTTTGACAAAATCCAACACCCATTCATGTTCAAAACTCTACAAAAAATGGGAATAGATGGGAAATTCCTCAAGATAGTGGAGTCTATATATAGGAAACCTACAGCCAACATCATACTCAATGGACAGAAGCTGAAAGCATTCCCCCTCAGATCGGGGACTAGACAGGGCTGTCCACTGTCACCGTTACTCTTCAGCATAGTATTGGAAGTTCTTGCCATAGCAATCAGGCAAGAGAAAGAAATCAAAGGAATACAGATTGGAAGGGAAGAAGTCATGCTCTCACTATATTCAGATGATATGATAGTATACATAGAAAGACCTAAAGAATCCAGTAGAAAATTACTGGAAGTTATTAGGCAATATAGCAAGGTATCAGGCTACAAAATCAATGTACAAAAATCAGTGGCATTTATTTATGCAAACACTAAATCTGAAGAAGAAGACATCCAGAAATCACTCCCATTTACTATTTCAGCAAAATCAATCAAATACCTAGGAATAAAGTTGACCAAAGAAGTGAAAAACTTGTATGCTATGAGTCGCTACTCAAGGAAATAGAAACTGATACCAAGAAATGGAAAGATATCCCATGCTCATGGATTGGAAGAATAAATATCATCAAAATGAATATTCTCCCCAGAGCCATATACAAATTTAATGCAATACCCATCCAAGTTCCACCAAGCTTCTTTAAGAGAATAGAACAAACACTGCAATCATTTGTCTGGAACCTGAAAACACCTAGAATTGCCAAAACCATCTTGAGGAAAAGAAACAGAAATGGAGGCATCACACTCCCAGACCTTAAACTATATTATAAAGCCATCATCATCAAAAAAAGCATGGTACTGGAACAAAAATAGGCACACAGACCAGTGGAACAGAATTGAAAGCCCAGAAATAAATCCCCACACCTATGGACATCTATTCTTTGATAAGGGGGCCCAAAGGATTAAATGGAAGAAGGAGACTCTCCTCAATAAATGGTGCTGGGAAAACTGGGTTGTAACATGCAGAAGAATGAAAATGAACCACTTTATCTCACCAGAAACAAAAATCAACTCCAAATGGATCAAAGACCTGGATGTCAGACCAGAAACAATCAAATACTTAGAGGAAAACATTGGTAAAACAGTTTCCCACCTACACCTTAAGACATCTTTGATGAATCAAACCCAATTGCAAGGAAGACTAAAGCAGAAACAAACCAATGGGACTACATCAAATTGAAAAACAAACAGAGAGACCCCTCACAGAATGGGAGAAGATCTTCACATGCCATACATCAGACAAGAAACTAATCACCAAAATATATAAAGAGCTCAGCAAACTTAGCACCAAAAAAGCAAATGACCCCATCCAAAAATGGGCAGAGGATATGAACAAAACATTCACTCAAAGGAGATCCAAAAGGCTAAGAAACATATGAAAAACTTCTCTAGGTCACTGATTGTCAGAGAAATGCAAATTAAGACAACACTAAAATACCACCTCACTCCTGTAAGAATGGCATACATCAAAAAGGACAGCAGCAACAAATGCTGGAGAGGCTGTGGGGACAGAGGAACCCTTTTACATTGCTGGTGGGAACGTAAATTGGTACAGCCTCTGTGGAGAGCAGTCTGGAAAACTCTCAGAAGGCTAGACATGGACCTTCCATATGATCCAGTAATGCCTCTCCTGGGGTTATACCCCAAGGACTCCGTAACACCCAACCAAAAAGAGGTGTGTACTCCTATGTTCATAGCAGCACAATTCATAATAGCTAAAACCTGGAAGCAACCCAGGTGCCCAACAACAGATGAGTGGCTGAGAAAGCTGTGTTATGTATTCACAATGGAATACTATGCAGCTATCAAGAACAGTGAACCCACCTTCTCTGACCCACCTTGGACAGAGCTAGAAGGAATTATGTTAAGTGAGCTAAGTCAGAAAGATAAAGATGAGTATGGGATGATCCCACTCATCAACAGAAGTTGAGGAAGAAGATCTGAAAGGGAAACAAAAAGCAGGACCTGACCAAATTGTAAGTAGGGCACCAAAGTAAAAGCCCTGTGGTGAGGGGTAGACATGCAGCTTCCTGGGACAGTGGGCAGTGGGAGTGGGGGGGAGGGATGGGTCACAGTCTTTTGGTGGTGGGAATGGTGTTTATGTACACTCCTCGTAAAATGTAGACATATAAATCAGTGGTTAATTAATATGAGGGGGGAAATCAATTATATGTCTAAAGTTTTCAAAACACAAACAGAATCTTTTTAATATATAGGCTGTGTAATTGATATGCAGACTCTCTCAAAAGCCTAGACCAAGTAGATTAGAAGCATCCAATAGCACAGCTATATACAAGATACTGGATACTGTACAGCAAACCATAACAAAAGGACTTTTCAAAGTTAACCCAATTACCAAATAATGTGATGATAACATTAACTATCGATTGTCTTTTGGAACCCTAAGACAGCAGGAACCTCACATCTCCACTATAGAGCCCCTACTTCCCCCAGTCCTGGAACCCTTGGATAGGGCCCACTTTCCCATATGCCTCTCCCAATCCATACCAAATAATATTGCATCTGCCGATCACAACCTAACCAATGCAACGATTGCCACCTCAACATGCTTCACCTCAGACTATGTCCAGAGACTTCACGTGTGGAATGACAACCCTTCAGCTTCATTACTCGGGTGAGACCTTTCCTTTTATAGTACACTCTAATTTCATCTCAGGTAGTTCACTTTCTAACAAAGTCCCATAACCTGGATATACACCAGTTTCTGTGAGAGAGAGCTTATGTTCACACGTACCCATAAACTACTGCAAAATATATACCTGAAAGCAGAAGTACACTAGAGTTTGCAGTGAGTACCTCCCTAACACTTCCTCTCCACTATTCCAAGCTTGGGATCCATGATTGCTCAACAAATTGTTTGGCTTCGTATGTTAACTCTCTTTTCAATCACCAGGTTCCAGATGCCACCAGGATGCTGGCCAGGCTTCCCTAAATTGAAGACCCCACCAATTTGTCCTGGAGCTCCGCTTCCCCAGAGACCCACCCTACTAGGGAAAGAGAGAGGCAGACTGGGAGTATGGACCGACCAGTCAACGTCCATGTTCAGTGGGGAAGCAAGTACAGAAGCCAGACCTTCTACCTTCTGCAACCCTCAATGATCCTGGGTCCATGCTCCCAGAGAGATAGAGAATAAGAAAGCTATCAGGGGAGGGGGTGGTTTATGGAGATTGGGTGGTGCGAATTATGTGGAATTATACCCCTCCTACCCTATGGTTTTGTTAATTAATCCTTTCTTAAATAAAAAATTAAACAATAAAATAAAATAATATAAAATACAAATAGTTCTGTATCTATAGCATTAGAATTATGTGTTTGGGATGGAGGTATTGTATAATGGTTATACAAAGAGACTTTTCTGCCTGAGGCTCTCAAGTCGCAGGTTCAATCTCCCATATCACCATAAGCAGTAAAAAGAAAGAATTATATGTTTGGCTTCTAAATATGACATATACTTGAAGTAATATGATAAGAAAGCTGCTTCACATGATTTCAAGTCGATTTTTAACACTTTTTCATCAGGTAAGCATTTGCTGCTTAGAATTTATTAATATGAATGTGGGGTAAATCCTTTAAGATAAAAAATGGCAAGAAAAAAAATGGCAGGGGTAGACTCATAATGGTTATGCAAAGAGACTCTCATGTATGAGGCTCCAAAGTCGCAGGTTCAATCCCCTGAACTACCATAAGCCAGAGCTGAGCAGTGATCTAATAAAAATAATAAAACAATAAAAATAAAATAAAAATAAATTTAAAAATGGCATGAAAACAGGGTAGCCATAAGAAAAGGAAATTTCAGGTTGCTATAAAGTCCACATGTCATGATTATTTTAGGTACAGATATGCTATTTATAGAAGCTGTGTGGAGCTGCACTTAAGGTTAGACTGGACAGTGGAGACTTAATGGGATACACAATTATTGCGCAAGTGTTCCCAGTTTCTCCATTACTAAGGCTCCCATAGTAACAACATGAGTGGCAGTTTTATTAGAACAAGATATATGCATTATAGGATGTGTTCATTGTCATTGTCTGTTCTATGATTGTAGGAACATTATGGGCACACTATTTTAGAACAAAGTTATTTAAGGTAATGGCAAGATTATTTTATTGGTTAGGCATATCATGAACTGATAATACAACAAATATATTAATAATTTCCATTAGAGTCTAAACTTTCCATCAAGAAAGGCAGTATAGAAATCATTATTGTCTATGGCCATACCACCCTGAACACGCCTGATCTCGTCTGATCTCGGAAGAAATCATTATTTAAAACATCTTCATGAAATTAATGATCCAGACAAAGGAGGTGCATTAAAAGTATATCCTGAACAGCCTCCATGATGACTAGAAGCTACATGAAAGCAGGACATTATTGGTACTCTATGATGCCACAGGTACCAAAGATGAAAAAGAGTAGTACGTCCTTTGGCTCAACTGACCTTAGAAACGAACAAACAAAAAGTCAATGCCATGTGTATTCAATTTAATAAAAAATAATGTTACATTATATATTTAAAAACATATTTGCAAGAGATTATATTGTGATGTTCATGAGCATGTGCTTATGTCCACAGCCCGGTAGAATTTGCAACCTATTACATAAAGATGTCTAATCACTACTGCAGTATCTAGAAACATGGAGAAAGGTCCTATCTGTTGAAAAGGAATAGAATATGGTAGCATAGTTTTTAAATATCTTTAACATGTTTGTGTTATTTACTAATATAATTAAATGTAAGGAGACAGTTTTATACACAATATCATCTACACCATTATAAGTTGGAATCCCTTCTACACACAAGTGAGAAAATATTGGAGTAGATAAATTTGAAAACCATCAACTGTGTAAAAAGTGTTAGCTAAAAATTTAAAAAGAAAAAGTACTATTGGTTTTAAGTCATATAAGAAGTTGGTAACAGCATTAATTCCTCTCTCTGAAACTCGGGGAATGAAAGACTGATTAAAGTTTCACTTCCTTGTAATCATATTCTGCTGATTACTAGTGGTGATATTTTCCGCTTAGAAATGATTTTATTGGGGAGTCAGGCTGTAGCGCAGCGGGTTAAGCGCAGGTGGCGCAAAGCACAAGGACCGGCGTAAGAATCCTGGTTCGAACCCTGGCTCTCCACCTGCAGGGGAGTCGCTTCACAGGCGGTGAAGCAGGTCTGCAGGTGTCTATCTTTCTCTCCTCCTCTCTGGCTTCCCCTCCTCTCTCCATTTCTCTCTGTCCTATCCAACAACGACGACAACAACAATAATAACTACAACAATAAAACAACAAGGGCAACAAAAGGGAATAAATAAATTAAATTAAATTAAATTAAAATTTAAAAAAAGAAATTATTTTATTAATTAGAATCGACCAATAATTCCTAGTTGCTTCTTGTATACATGCTTGGAAGTTTATTGATTTTGGGGAGAAAAAATGACTGAAAATAGGTAGCTATGTAAACATCTTCTACATGAGAAACTGAGGAGCTGTCACAGCAAATTGTTTCTATTATTAATATTTATCTACACACAAAATCTTTCCACCAATCCAAAACAGTGATGCAGGGTAAGATGGAAGGAATTATATATGTGTGTGTGTGTGTGTGAATTTATGTCTGTAATATCTAAGTTATTCCAAAATTTGAGTACATTTATCTATATCAATGAAATCAATATTTATGTTTGGTGTTTTCTAAGAACTATAATTTATAACTTTGACAGACAAGCTTCTAAACTATGATGAAATAAATTTATGTACTTATAAAAATGATATTCTGGTATATGTGGTGCTAGGGATTGAACTCAGGGCCTTACTTTTGCAAGTTCTGTACTCTACTGCAGTGTTATCTTAACAACCACACAATAGTAAATTTAAGTATCATTTATATATTGAATATAGAATAATCTCACTTTTTTCAGTTAGGATCTATGTATTTAATGGGCAACTTTGCTTGATACAGTGTCTTGAACTTCTAAACTTAAAATTTCATTTACTTTTTTTCTAAGTGTATTTAATATCTGATCTTTAATTTTTCTTCATTTTATGATGATTCCTCCTTATAAAAAGAAAAATTTTGGTATTTCGTATTCATTTTTCTCTTGGCATTACCCTGAAGACACAAAATTACATAGCCTCTTTAAACTATGTTTAATACGTCTATTTTTCAACATCTTTCATATTGGATGATATACACTATCATATCAAACTTGCTGGTTCCATTTATCCTTTGTGTACATACCTTGTGATAAACATCACTGGAACACTTACAAAAGTGTTTAGCAATTTGGTAACTGACTGATCTGAAATTGTAGCCACCATATCACGGAAGTGCAAGTAGATCACTTACCAATGCTGTCACTAATCCTTCTGTGTGGATAGCATCTTAGATAAAAAGGTAAAATTCCCTATTAGGTAGACTCAGTCTGAGAACAGTAGTAGCTTTACACTTAACCATCTCACTTAATCCTTATTACACTGAAGCTAGAAGCTACTATAACTCCTACTTTATAGATCATGAATCTGAGGCAATCAGAGATCATAATTCAGAATCACAGAAGCAACTGTTGAGGGACTTGGTAGTGAAAGGAATTTAGAAAGAGTAAGATAGTAGAAAGTGGAGAGACTGAAGAATCTAAAGCAGGGTATAGGGTAACAGCATATGCTTCATCTTCCCACTTAAACCTATTTACATGAGCAAGGTTTGGAACTGGTCAAACTATCTAGCTTTTCAGTTGCAGATCTAAAACCAATATATAGGATTTTTGCTTTCATTGTGCTTTTAATTATTAACTCAATTATGATTAATGTGATTTATCAAACATCAAAAAGAGGGGCTGGGTTGTGATTCATCCTGTAGAGCATTCACATTATCATGTATGAGGAGCTGGGTTCAAGCTCCCAGTCCCAGCCTGTAGCTTCACAGTTGTGAGGCAGTAGTGTTGCTGGGGACTCTCTCCCTCTCTAGTTCCTACTCCTTCTCTATCTCTGAAAAAGGAATGAAGGAAGGTAGAGAGGGGGTAGGAGAGGAAAAAAGGAAGAAGGAAGGAAGGAAGGAAGGAAGGAAGGAAGGAAGGAAGGAAGGAAGGAAGGAAGGAAGGAAGGAAGGAAGGAAAGATAGAAGGAAGGACAACTAAGCTACTGAGGATGTGAATTCTGCACAGGCAACAAAAGTCTCAGTGATGGAAAAAAATTAAATTTGTATTTCTATTTTTAAAAAATGAACAAAGAGAGCATTACAAGAGCTCATAATCTCCTCTTAATTTCCAGAGATTGTAAGCACCAGAAATCCGGAGAGGTGTGTATTATATGAGGTGATGTCTCTGTCCCTGCTTACTGCTTTGAGAGGATATTCAGGTCCCAGCTTAATTGTGTACAGGCACAAATGCAACACAACTTAGAATTATAGAGTATAGATTACACAAGGATTGTGCAGGTGATATTTCCGTGTGTGTGTGTGTGTGTGTGTGTGTGTGTGCGCGCGCACTATTATTAGGCTTAGTGCCTACAGGAGTACAATACACCACTGGTCCCCCCCACACACTTTTCCTTTTCTTTTGATAGAAGCTAAGATACAGAAACAGTTATAGAGGAAGAGAAAGAGAGAGTTGGAGAGACAACTGCAGTAGTGCTTCATTGCTCTACCATCTGTGTAATTTCCCCACTGCAGGTGGGGACTGGGTATTTGAAATGGGGTCTTCACATATGGTAATACATGAGCACAACAGGGTGTGCCACCCCCTGACCGGTCTCCAATGCATTCTATCTAATACAGTGCATTCATCTGGAAGTTTCTCTCTCTCTCTCTCTTTCTCTCTGTCATCAACAGTACTCACTGCATGATTCCACTGCTCCTAGTACATTTTTTGTTGCTGTTTTTTTTTTTCTTTCTCTGCTTAACTTTAGAGAAGAGGGAGAGGAAGAGGAAACAGAAAGGAGAAGGGAGCTTACAGTATTCTTCATGGTTTTGAACCTTCCCCTTGTGCTCCTGTGGGGTGTGGGTAGTTCAAAACCAAGGTCTCATATGGAGTAAAGCATGCTTTGTGCCAGGTGGGATGTCTACTGACCTCCCTTCTGGAAGTTTTGTTTTTCAATTTTACAATTAAATCTGCATTCCATTTATTTTCTCTACTTATTAACTAATTTTTATTATTTGTATTCATTGAATAGAGATAGCCAGATATTGTGAAGGTAGGGGGAGATAGAGAGGGAGAGAGAGATACCTACAGCACTGCTTCATCATTCACAAAGCTTCCCCCTGAAGGTGGGGATCGGGGACTCAAACCTGTTTCCTTGAGCACTGTAACATGTGCACAACCAGGTGCACCACCACCCAGCCCCTTTATTTTTATTTTCTACTAGTGACTTAAGAGTTATTACACTATTATGAGATAGTAGAGATATAGTTCCATACCATTTCAACCACCAAAGTTATTCCAGGTATGACTGAAAACATGCTGTAGTCGACATTCATTTCCTTGCTTACTTCACTTTCAAGCATACTCACCTCTATTTCCATCTATTTTGTCCTGAAGGACACAATTCTTTTTAAAAAATTACTGAGCATTGAATATATATATTCATTAACTTCTTTATATGGTCAAGTGTCAATGGGCATATGTTTCTACGTTTTGGCTATTGTGAATAATGCATCTATGAACAGAAAAGTGTATATGCCCTTTCAAATTAGTGTTTTCATGTCCTTTGGATATATACCTAAGAACAGTACTGATACATAGTAAGGCATTTACATTTTTGTTTAAGGAGTCTCCATATCACTCTCTGTAATGCCTGCAATAGTTTGCATTCTCTCAGTAACTATGCCAAATAGTTCCTCTCTCTACACAACCTCACGAACACTTATCATTTCTTGTGTTATTGATGTAGGCCATATTCACTGGTGTGAGGTGGAATCTAAATATGGCTTTATTTTGCATTTCTCTAATGATGAATGAAGTCCAGCCTTTTCTCATATGTTATGTCTGTGGGCCATGTCTATCTCTTTTTTAGAAAACTGCCCATTTAAGTCTTCTTTCTGTTCATTGGGTAGTTACTTTTCTTTTTGTTGAGCTATATGTATTCTTTATAGATCTTTGATATCAACCACTTTATCATATGCTACCAAATATGCAGTGGACAAATATCTTATCCCTGTTGCTGGGATGGCTGTTTATCCTTGTGGAGTTTTTTTTTTTTCTTGATGTATAGAAGCCTTTTATTTTGATGCAATCACAGTTATGTGATCCCGTTTTAGCTTGCCATACCCATGGAGCTGAGTCTCTGGATACATCTTTGATATTAAGATTTTGAAGTGTTTCACGGATACGTTTTTATGTGTTTTTTAGTTTTAGCTTTAATATCCGGGCCTCTGGTCCATTTTAATTTCATTTGGTCTACAGTGTTAATTGATGGTCTAGTTTCAATTTTTTTTCCATCTGTGGCTGACCAGTTCTCCCAGCACCATTTGTTGAAGGGCCTTCTTTTCCACATTGGGCAGTTTTTTATCCCTTTGCCTTATACTAGGACCTTGTATATGTGTTGGTTTATTTCTGAGTTCTCTATTCTGTCCCATTGATGCAAGGGTCCATTTTTATTTTAGTCCTGCAGCAGCATACTTTTAAATTACTATTGCTTTTTAGCATAAAATGAAATCAAGGAGTATGCTGCCTCCAGTTTCCTTCATTTTTCTGAGAAGTGCTTTGGCTATTAATGGCTTTATGTATATCTTTATATATATTTATATAGTTCTTTATATATAAATTTATATATACATATAAGTTTATATATAAACTTTCCATCTGTATTCCATTTTAAAAGTTTCTGTAAGGTAAATGGAAATAAATAAAAATTTACTTGTTTGATTTGTGAATGCCACCTATTTGAGCGCCATGATTAGAATTGTTTGTTTTGTAAAGCCAGAACCTTACAGTCAGTTTGCTTTTGGAAACTTTGCTGGACAGTATCTAGTATTTGGAAAGGACAATCACTGTTTTCATTTTATATCTAAAGTGTTGATATCTTGTCATTTAATAATCATTATTGAATGGGAAATGAATACTAATAAAGTGACTCACTAACAAATTATGAATCTGAATATTAATGTGAATTCATACATAGTATAGGCTATACAACTAGAATTATTCAAATGGTAATAATCAAGAAAATTTACTATATCAGATTCATTTCTACAATAAAAATAATTTGCAGTTAAGTTTCTGGAATTAGTTTATTTCGTTATATAGTCTAAATACATATTAGTAAAATTACAATATGTATTCTTTTTTTCTACTTACCTGCTGGAGGTTGCTTTTCCAATTAGAAAGTAGTGAGTTGAGAGAATAAGTCATTTTTCTCTGCTTTCCTTCAATGTCTTGGTTACTTTAATATAGATTTTGTTGTTCTTGTTCTTAGTGTTGCTAGTGCTGGTACTTCATAGATCTAGGTCTTTTTTTTCAGATAGAAAGAAAAAGACGAGTGACAGAAAGAAAAGGAGACAAGGAGTGAAAGATTATAGAACATCTTTCCTCCAGTGTCATAATTGCCAGATTTGAACCTGGTTCACATCCATGATGATGTGCCATCTCCCTAGCACCTTGTACTTTGTAAAATTCCTTGGTCTGGGCAGGGAAGACAGTATAATATTTATGCAAAACCTGAGACTCAAAGCACCTAACTTTAATCTTCTGTACCACCATCAGCCAGAACTGAGCAATCCTCTGGAAAATAATAACAATAATAACAAATGATGTGATCTAAGTTCAAATTCAAAAAACCGTAAAAGCTACCGACGTATTTCCATCAATCAATCAATACCTAAGCCCTGCCAAGGATCTTCTTATCCTATTTTCCTACTTTGTCTGATAAAATTGATTGCTAATATTGCCTTTTCTGTTCTGCAGTTGTTTCCTAGAGGATATTTCCTGGAAGGAAACAAATGCCCATTATTCCTCCATATTCACACAATCAAGCATAAAACTATTGCTTTCAAAGGTCTTCATTAAATCAATCGTTTACATATATATATGGAGAGAGAGAGAGAGAGTGTGTGTCATAACCAGCTGAGTGCATACTATCATGTACAATGAGCCACTTTTGAGTTCTTCATTCCCACCTGCAGGGAGGAAATCTCACAAGTAGTGAAGCAGGTCTATAGGGATTTCTCTTTCTCTCTCCCTCTCTATCACTCCTTCTCCTCTTAATTTCCTTCCGTACTATCAAATAAATGAAAGAAAAAAAAGTAGGGAAGTGGCCACCAGTAGCAGTGCAGACTATCACCCTGGTGACAATCTTAAACAAATAGATAGGTTAGAGATAAAAACCTTACATATAGTGTATGATTAAGTACATATGTAAAAGCAAGAGTTTTGTTTTTTTTAATATAAAATTTGAACACCTTTCCTTCAACTAGCTAGCTTCAGGTTTCTAGTGTATTTTCTTTAACTTACGGAGCCCCCGTGGTGTCCACTATGTCAATTATCTTCATTGCTGATCTTTCTGTAGTCTTAGCACTCCTAGGATACTAAATGTCTCAATTAAATAAAGGTTAATGAAGGAAAAGTAGTTGCATTTATATTTTTGTTTCTTCTCAGCCATTGATGTTTTATTTCACAGAAACACCAATTAGAGTATTTTTTATAATTTTTTCTTTTAACTCTTATAAGGAAACTATGTATTCCTATGTATTCTGATAGTAATCTCAAAAATAAGTCACTTGCCTAATGGTGACTGGATACTTGCCACAACTATAGATATCAATTATAGAGTTTGGTCTTTGCATGTGAATTAATATTTTCTTTATTCTTGTGAGCTTTTGAATGAATGCCACTTTTCCAAGATCTTTTCACCTTTTAATAAATGAGAACATCATCTTTAATATTGCTTTGCTCTTCTCTGTTTTCTTTGGGATAAATAAACCTACCCTTTGTCAAACACGATTACCCTCTTCTTCAGCTTTACATTCCTGTGGAATTAGATCACCTTATCAAGTACAGCAGTTCAATAACAGCCTTCCTTAAATAGGTCCATGAAGGTCAACTTGAGACTTCCTTCTCTACAGGGATTAAAAAAAAAAAAAAAGGTATGAAATGCCATTGCAGACTAAATTCTTATAGTCTCTAACCAAGCAGAAGTTGTTTTCATATAGAAATCTAATTTTATAACTGATGGCTTAGCACAAAGAGAAAGGGGATCAATAAGAAACGTGAAAAAACTATCAGCAAATGAAAATTAATAGCTTCATATTAAAAGGACCGTATGAAGTTATCGCAAGTGTATATATTATTATTTCAAAACATGTATTTAATAGAATATATCATTGAGCTATGTGATGCAGTTTGTTTTTTTAGTAATACTGATCTGTAACATCTGTTTTTATAAAGTCATAAACTAAAGCAAATTGCAGCTTTAGCTATAAATAAACAGTATGATTTTTCTACATATTTTATAAACCCTTGAATATGCCAGTTATTGCTTCTATAACTATTAGAATGACAAGCATTTTCAGTTCTACCACTTGCAATAGAATTTGTGTAAAATGTTCTTTACAATTTCCCAGATGGCAAGATAGAGATGTCTCTTGAACATGTTTATGCAATTTTGCCTGTGATACTTTTCTTTAAAAAGCAAGTTGAATTTTTTTTTCAGTGAAAATCTTAACACTGTGAAGTGCTTATTGGCTGAAAATATTCTCTTCAAGTGAATCAGGATTCAATTATTTTCAGTCTCATTTTAACATATAGGTTATGTAAAGCTTTAGGTAAAAACATTGACTTGCTAATGTCATATATTTGCATTGAACTAAATTTTTTGTTGAACTGACTTCCCTTGTCAGTTAAATAAGAAATTTAGCTTGTTCAGTCAGATACACTTTCTTTTCCATATCCTTTCATGTGTTTAGAAGTCTGTCTCATCTAATTACTTTAGTGAAAACTGACCGTCTCTGAAAATGTCTATGACATTGGACCTCCATCATGAAACATATGACAGACTCTGCTGTCATTGTTGAATGATCATCTAGGCTCAGTAGGTTTGCTCTCCACAATGCAGCCAAATAAACTTATTTGAGTATGTCCTTCTCTCACTTTGTTTTTCGTACCACCTGTGCCTAGTCAGGTGTGCCACCACCCGGCTCTCTATCCCAGCTTTTTGTTCAGAATCTTACAGTGTTATCTTTTATTACTCAAACTTAGGTAGTCAAAGATACTCTCTACTTTGTGCATGTCTATTATCCCTCCAAAGCCATCTCTTGCTGTCTTCTGTTTTATCCATTTACCTGTACTCACACTTTCCTTTATATGAATAGTAAGCATGAGGCTGACTTCATCCTGTTAAATTTGAACTAAACATAATCTTCCCAGTGAGCTCTTTTCTATCACGTTACCTAAAATTATGATTCTCTACCTAAAATTATGATTCTCTACCTAAAATTATGATCCTCTACCTAAAATTATGATTCTTCTTCAGTGTGGTGTTTAGTCTTTTGGTGATTTACGTTTTTGCTGTGACTTTTTATCTGTCTCTCTCATTTGTGTGGTATAATGTTTTCTTACTTATTTCATTCTTTCTACATCACCACCTTTCAGCCACCAAGTTGCAAATGATTCCATCCTATGACTCCAGCCTGACTTCTCTGGGCATATGAATTCATGAATGTGTTCTAGAACATCACCTCTCCGGAGTTCTACCACACTAGGAAAAGATAGAGGCAGGCTGGTGGTATGCATCAACCTTCCTTTTTTAAAAAAACTTTATTTATTATTGGATAGAGACAGAGAGAAATTGAGGGGAAGGGAAGATAGAGATGGAGAGACAGAAAGACACCTGCAGCCCTGCTTCACCACTGGTGAACCTGTCCCCCTGCAGGTGGGGACCAGGGGCTTGAACCCCGGTCCTTGCGCACTGTAGTGTGTGTGCTTAACCAGGTATGCTACCACCTGGCCCCATGCATCCACCTTCCAATGTCCATGTTCAGTGAAGAATCAGTTAGAAAACTTAGAACTCTTACCTACTGCATCCCGTACCAAATTTTGGTTCATACCACCAGAGGGGGAGAAATGTTAGGGAAAAATGACCAGTGGGCTCTGAACTTTAATTCCAGCAGTACCCAGAGAGAGAAGAGGAAAAAGAAAGGAATTTGAGGTAGTGATAGGTGTAAGTGTGACTTAGAAAGAATGAGAAGGCAGGACCATAGGATATATATATATATATATCCATATATGGTCATATATATATATATGACCATATATATATGGTCAGCCCGTCTCTGTGACCATCAGAGAACTGCTGCAGTTCTCAGTGGAAGGAATAGGTACACAGAACGTTGGTGGTAGGAGCGGAGTGGGATTATACCCCTTGTATCTCATAATTTTGTAAATCAGTATTGTCACTAATAAAAATGAGCTTTTTCTCCAGCTCTTCATTATTATTATGTTTTCTTTTTGTGCTCTGGTCTTTGTCATGAGCCCTGATCCTTGTACCTGGTAACATTTGAGCTCTAGCAAATGCACAATTGCCCAGATCTTAAATACATTAAATTCAAATACCTAAAATCAACCTACTAGATAGGAGAAGGTATTTGGACATCATGTACCTGGACAAAGAGTTAATATTCAAAATATGTAAATATGTCATGAAAATCAGCAATAACAGAAACAGTTCAATTAAAATATATGCACGAAGTCTGAATAGACATAAGACTATTCAAAGAAATAAGCAGAGAATCTAATTTGGAAGATGTTCAGGTGGCTATGCTGAAGATACTATTTAAGAGATTTATATGAATTTCACAGGTCTATATATCTAATCATAACAAAAATAAAAACATACTAATATATTTTCTGAGGTTTCTGGAGTGAACCTCAGATCAAGTAAAGTACTTTTAAACACCATTGTCGGTGAGAAAAGAAACTGGAGATAACATCCTGCAGTGGGATTACAGTGACTGTGACCTCAACCTCCATTATAGTATTTATTTACCAAAGTATGCATTATATTAAAGATGTACTTGAATTCAGTTATAGTCTTTTTTTTTTGAAACAGAGAGTGATTTAATGAGCAGTTTTTTAAAAATACAATTACTATTATCAATCTGAAAATAGGTTTGTATCACTTAGTGGAATAAAATCTTTGCGAATTTTTATTCATTGATTTCAAAAATTCACACCAAGCAAGAATATGTTGCCATCTGCTTAATGTTATTTCTGAAGTGTCAGAATAACAGGAAAACTGGACAATAAAAGATCTGTCTTAGAGTATAGTGACTCCTTAAACACATAAAATGCAAATATGCTATGATCCCTCAGTAACATTCATAAGCACATATCCAGTGTTTGTTGAGTTTGGTAGAACTTCACAAATGAAAAAATTCTGAAACAAAATTATTTACTCATGCAAGGGAAGTCTCGGGAGAAACAAGGAGGCTCAAGCTAGCTCTGAGAATAGCAGAGAAAATGTTTCTGCTGGCAAGCTAGATTTTGTGAGAACAGAATTTTCATCCAGAGCAAAAGGAAATATCTAATGGACTTTTTTTTTTTCATCAGCTTTCCCAAATGTGAGGCAGAAATAAAGATGTCTCAAGCTTCTATAATAAGGTACCATGACTGGGTGCCTTATCTAAAAAATTTTTTTTCATCAGAATTCTGGAAATTGGAAGCCTGAGAGCAGACTTTATGCTGTTATGATTGAGTAGAAGTCACATCTGGGTTCAAGTTCAAAGCATTCTCACTGTATCTACTAACACAGTTGGAGTTGCTGGGAAGCTTGAATGGATCTTTTATAAAGCACTGATGTTATTCCCAAGAGTTCTATCCTCATATTATTTATCATTTACAGACTTGACTACTTTTCTAAGGATTTATTTATTTATTTAAATGAGAGAGATACAGAGAAAAAGACACACATAAAGAAAGACCAGACATGCATAAAATTCCCCAGATTCCCATTTAGCAATGTTATGCATGTAAAAAAAAAAGAAGAAGTAGAAATGCAAAGCATAAATTGACTGAGTTTGGAGTATGGCACCAAAGTAAGAAAGCAGAAGTATACTAGAGTTTGCAGTGAGTACCTCCCTAATACTTCCTCTCCACTTTTCCAAGCTTTGGGTCCATGATTGCTCAACAATTTGTTTGGCTTTGTATGTTAACTCTCTTTTCAGTCACCAGGTTCCAGGTGTCATCAGGATGTCAGCCAGACTTCCCTGGATTGAAGACACCACCAATGTGTCCTGGAGCTCAGCTTCCCCAGAGACCCATCCTACTAGGGAAAGAGAGAGGCAGACTGGGAGTATGGACCGACCAGTCAACGCCCATGTTCAGCGAGGAAGCAATTACAGAAGCCAGACCTTCTACCTTCTGCAACCCTCAATGACCCTGGGTCCATGCTCCCAGAGGGATAGAGAATGGGAAAGCTATCGGGGGAGGGGGTGGGATATGGAGATTGGGCGGTGGGAATTGTGTGGAGTTGTACCCCTCCTACCCTATGGTTTTGTTAATTAATCCTTTCTTAAATAAAAAAATAAAAAATAAAAATAAAAAAAATTAAAAATAAATAAATAAATATATAAATATAAAAAAAAAAAAAAGAAAGACCAGACTACTACTAAATTCTGGTTTATGGTGGTTCTGGGGATTAAACCTAGGACCTCATAGCCTCAGGCACAAGTACTTTTTTCCATAATGACTATGTTGTATCCTCGGTGTACTACTTCTTATTTATTTATTTATTTATTTTTAAATTTTTTTTAACCAGAGCACTGCTCAGCTCTGGCTTATGGTGGGTGGTGCAGGGGATTGAACCTGGGACTTTGGAGTCTCAGGCACGAGAGTCTCTTTGCATAACCATTATGCTATCTACCCTCCTGTGCACTACTTCTTAATATAATATTTGGGATTATTTATGAGTTAGAAATAGTTTTTACTTACGGTGATCAACAGGAATTGTGGGAGATAAACAGAATTAGCATCCAGCTGGCATCAGCCTGACTTTAAGAGCACAGGCGAACTCACAAAGGAGTGTGGGTATAGGAAGTTACTTAAATGAGTGTCTGGTGGAAGTCATTCTCTTTTCCTGCTTACTCTTTCTTCTTGCTTCCCTTTCACTGTTGTGGTTGCTGATGATCTTCCCAGGCCCAATGAAGTCATCTCCCTGGGACCGGCACCGTCTAGCTGAATGCTAGCTAGTATGTCCTTCCCTGCCTCTTGTGCTGCCGTGGTTTTCTATATACCTAAATAACCCTGCCTTGCATTAAAACTACCACATGTGATAACTCTCCAGCAAAAGCCCTACAGAACCTTTCTTGTTTACAACATATTATTTTTCAACTTTGGTGTCACTTTATTGGGAATATAGCCATTTTGGGGGGCTATTGTTAGAAGGGTATATTTTCACATTTCCCCAAGACAAGTCTCCACTATGAACCTCCTCCCCCCATGGTACTAGATCCTTAAAATCCTCTTAGATTATTTATTATTCAATAAATCAAATATAGATTAGATTAGATTTTATAAACAAAAGTAAAGAGTAAGAGGATTTATTATTTACCATCAAAATTAAAACATTAAATTTTCTTAAGGAGAAAATACTATTCTAGGTTTTGTTAAAAATTATGACTAAAATTCCACCATTGTGTTTGTTCCATTAATGTAAGTTTAAAGCAACCACCTTGTATATGAGCTTATTTTCCTAATAAGCCAACAGAAAGAGTGCTTTGGATTTCCAAATTATCTTTGATGGAGGTTTATGAATACATTTGTCATTAAGCATAATTCAATTTCATTAGATTTTTGAAGGCAGGAATCTATCACTAGATGGAGAAATTAGAAAGGTTATTGAATGTTGTGGTTGAAAATGTATCTCCTAACTTATAGTGGCCTCACTGGTATTTGGCAGCTTTTAAAGTGGCCTTTGCAAGTATCACATTGTGTTACTGTGTTTTCATATCAACTTTATCATAAATAGATCAGGTAGTACAATATTAGATCATATCTTCTTGCAAGTTACTTTCGCTGTTTTAGTAATAACTAGTAACATTAGTGAAAATTAAAATCATATAATTACTTTTGTCATGATCTAGGGACAAAAATCTTTGTCACTCATTGAGGAGGAAAAAAATCTAGGCCATGAGCTAGAAATTTTCATATTTTGAATTAATATAATAAGAAAATGGATACAATTCAATATCACATTTCAAACAATTTTTAGCTGAGGAACTCTAGTGACAAACAAAAATTCATTCAAGATTTCTTTTTCTTTCCTTTTTTATTTATTACTTAATAATGATTATCAGGGTTGTAGGATAAGAACCCACCAGAGTTCCTTATAATCCATCTCCTCGGGAGTCGGGCTGTAGCACAGTGGGTTAAGCACACGTGGTGCAAAGTGCAAGAACCAGCCTAAGGATCCCGGTTCAAGCCCCCAGCTCCCCACCTGCAGGGGAGTCGCTTCACAAGCGGTAAAGCAGGTCTGCAGGTGTCTGTCTTTCTCTCCCCTTCTATGTCTTCCCCTCCTCTCTCCATTTCTCTCTGTCCTATCCAACAACAACAACATCATTCATAACTACAATAATAAAACAAGAGCAATAAAAGGGAATAAATATTAAAAATAAAATTAAAAAAATAATAATCCATCTCCTCCACTGGAAGTTTCCTATCCTTTTTTCTATTTTTTGAAAATTCTTTTTATATTGTTTATGTTTATCATCTTTATTTATTTATTTGCTAGAGACAGCAAGAAGTTGAGGGGGGGAGAGAGAAGAATTTAAAAGGGAGAGGGAATGGTAAGGAGAGAGAAACGAAGATACTTGTAGCACTGTGTCACCATTAGTGAAACTTCTCCACATTTGTGTGTGGACGTGTGTTGCTTGAACAATGGTCAGGTTTGTGCTTATCCAACTGAGTCACTGCCCAGCCCCCCTCCCCATTTTTTTTTCTATTTTACAGTGTATTTTTTTTTTTCAAAAACAGTATTTTAGTGCTCACAAGTTATTCCACAATATGGACATATAATCATTTAGCTCCACTCCAATAACAATATAAATAACATAAATTGTAACTAACCCTGAGGTCTGTAAAATACACTTTAGGCAAATCTTAAAATCTTATGACTTCAGAAAATCTACATTACAGAGATGCAATCCGGCGTTCACAGATGTTTAGAGACATGTTTGTGCTGGATATGACACGTTATTTTTGTTTACTGAATTTTCATAGAAGAAGCTGCAATCATTAAATAAAATTGGAATTAAAATACTTTTTCTGACACTATCGTTGTTGTACTAGTACTTTTCTTTTTGTGTGTACAAAAGAAGGGGGATGAATGATAGCAACACAGCTGTTGGTCAAGGCACATCTATAAGTAATAGCTTACCAAACCAATTCAGGTGTATGGTTAGAATTCCAGATTATTCCTTTGCTTACACTTAAGTGCATAATATGTAAATATGTAGTTCGACAAATGCTTAGTATTGACATAGTTCTAGACAACCACATAAATTTGTCCACATCAACTAATGTCAAAATCCTGTTGTTCTATCTCGTGTTCTATCAGATTTTAATTAAAATGTTT
This sequence comes from Erinaceus europaeus, assembly GCF_950295315.1. NCBI lineage: Eukaryota > Metazoa > Chordata > Mammalia > Eulipotyphla > Erinaceidae > Erinaceus > Erinaceus europaeus. The sequence goes on along the minus strand of NC_080175.1, from coordinate 82,746,695 downwards.
TATTATTATCTTTATTTATTGGATAGAGACAGCCAGAAACAGAGAGGGAAGAGGATGATAGAGAGGGAGACAGAGAGATACCTGAAGCCCTGCTTCACCATTCGCAAAGCTTTCCCCTGTGGGTGGGGATCACAGGGTTCAAATCTGGGTCTTTGCACATTGTAAAATGTGCGCTCAACCAAGTATGCCACCACCCAGTCCCATATAAATTTTTCCTTAATGAATGCATGGGGATTCCAATATTCTTTTTTTTTTCAGGTGTCTGGCCAGTCACTAATAATTCAAAATATTGAGAGATTTATCTTGAGATTTTAAGGCTATTTTGCTTTTATAAAATAAGTTAATTTAGAGGTGGGAGATGGCTCATCCAATGTGTGTCAAACGCTGGAATCGCAGGGAGCACTATGTCACTTGGGGAAGTTCCGAGGGTAATGGGGGGCCATGCTGTGGTGTCTCTTCATCTTTCTCCTCCTCTGTTTCTATTTGCATTCTTTTTTACAAGAATGAAAAACAAAAGTTGAGGTAGATTAGCTTACCCCTGAGGTACAATGAGGTCTAGGTAGAAAAAAACAAACAAACTGTAATTTAATGTGGTTTGTCTTGTACAAAAGAGTTCCTTTTGAGTTCATTCTGTTAAAGATGCTGTAACATTTTCACAAAGAATATTAAATGACTAATGCTCTCCTAATCAGATTTTAGTAGGATAATTCATATATTTCTCCAAAGTGACCCCTCTGCAGGTGGGGAGCCGGGGCTGGAACCCAGATCCTTGCACCACTCCTAGAGTTTTGCACTATGTGCGCTTAACCAGGTGCACTACCACCCCACCCCTCATATGTTTCTCTAAAAATAATTATTATTATTTTTTAAACATGTACTTCTTTCAGACACTCATCTTCTGTTTTGAGGAACGATGACTAATTTGTATTGTTTGGGAGTTCTTATAGTGAAATGTACTTTTTATAAAATATGACGTATTATTGCTTATTACTATAAAAAGTTCATTAAAATAAATGATAAAAGTGAATAAAACAAAGTAAGCAAGCTACATTTCAATTTTACTTAACTCAAATTTATAGTTGTTAAATCCTTATGCTTGAGGGAGAAATAAAAAACAAATCCCTACTCTGGTTATTAGGAAGAGATGAGACTTGGTGTGAAAGTCATTTAAGAGAAGTGAAAAAGCAATAAAAGTCCAGCTGTTTGGTTTGGAAGGGTTTATCAGACCTGCTTCAAACTCAAAGAAACAGCCAGGGCTCTTCATGGAGCTCAGAGTATCTGGTATAATATAAAAGTCATTTTTGCCATTTGAAATATATATGCGAAACTAACACTAACAACCTTTCTGTATGTGATAAGAAAAGAAGTTTTCCAATATTCTTAAAGTGTAAATATATTATAGATTTTATTCTTACTTTTTTAGAATTGCATTTAACCATGCAAGTTCATCTCTTATGATAGTGCAAAGTATAGAATCAAACACCTTTCTCCTTGCATTCAAATTTGGAGAGAAGTTAATAGTTCTTAGTAGAGTAGGATGCTGCTGAAAACTGTGAAAATCAAGAAATTGATAGCATACTTCACTACACAATGCAAAAAAACCTCAGATTTTTAATAAAACTTGTTATTCAGGTTATAAATAATATGCTTATGCTTTGTCATTCAACATGTGAAAATAAGGTATTTTAGAGGACAAACTATGTTCATTATTTTCAGAAACTTCTCATATTTCCTGACATAAATAAATGGAAAAATGGAACATTCTTGAAGACCAAGTATTTTGAATGAAGAGAAAGCAAGGAATACAAAGCATCAACATTACTAGTAAAGGGATTATTTTGAATTCCCTTCCTTCCTTCTTTCCTTCCTTCCTTCCTTCCTTCCTTCCTTCCTTCCTTCCTCCCTCCCTCCCTTCCTTCCTTTCTCTCTCTCTCTCTCTCTTTATTGTTGTTAAACTTCACTGCATGTTAACTTTTTTTTGAAAGAGAGAGGGTGGGTTGAAGAGAGACACAGAGAGAAAGAGAGAGAGAGAGACCAGAACTGAAAACTTCCTTCAGTGATGTGGGGGCCAGGATAGAACCTGCTTTACATTCATGGCAAACATACACATTCTCCAGGTGAGCTGTTGTGAAAGTCCAGATTTTGCTTACATAGTTAGGATCATAAATAAGGATATATAGTTTAAATTGATATGTCCACTAAATGAAGCAATACTTCAAAAGTGTCACATTATCTAAATTTACACTAATAAATAGTGACAAAAATTGTAAATCATCACTGTTACTATTTACACTTGGTGGCACAAATCCAACTCATTAAAATTAAGTTAATGAGTGATTAAAGACAAAAGAGAAACAGTGGACAATATTAAATACTACAAAAGCATGGATGAAATAATGGGGAGAGTTTTTATTGCCATATTTTTTAAATTTCAGAAACAATATAATAAACTTATTATAAACTTTTAATATCAATATACTTTAATAAATTGATTTATTTACTAATATTTCTATGACCTAAATAAGACAAACTTGTGTAAATGAATATATACATATTAAATTGATCTACATGATTCTAAGTATATATGTTAGAAATCAAGAGAAAGATGAAAGATATAAGAGAGATAGATACCTGTAGCACTGTTTCATCACATGAGAAGCTTCCCTCTTGGAGGGTCTTTGCATGGTAATATACTCAGCAAGGTGAACCACCACAAGGCAATAAATCCATGATTCTTTTAAAAATTTTTATTGGTGATTTAATAATGACTGACAAGATTTTGGTTTAAGAGGGGTACAATTCCCACCACCAGAGTTCCATATCATTACCTTCTATTGGAAACTTTCATATTCTTTATCCCTCTGAGAATATGGACCAAAGATCTTTATGGGGAGCAGAAGGTGGAAGGTCTAGCTTCTGTTATTGATTCTTCACTGGACATGGGCATTGACAGGTTGACCCATAGCCCTAGCCTGTTTCTTTTTTTTTTTTATTTCATTCTTTTTTTTTATTATTTAAGAAAGGATAAATTAACAAAACCATAGGGTAGGAGGGGTACAACTCCACACAATTCCAACCACCCAATCTCCATATCCCACCCCCACCCCTGATAGCTTTCCCATTCTCTATCCCTCTGGGAGCATGGACCCAGGGTCATTGTGGGTTGCAGAAGGGAGAAGGTCTGGCTTCTGTAATTGCTTCCCCGTTGAACATGGGAGTTGACTGGTCGGTCCATACTCCCAGTCTGCCTCTCTCTATCCCTAGTAGGGTGGGTCTCTGGGGAAGCAGAGCTCCAGGACACACTGGTGGAGTCTTCAGTCCAGGGAAGCCTAGCCGGCTTCCTGATGACATCTGAAACCTGGTAACTGAAAAGAGAGTTAACATACAAAGCCAAACAAATTGTTGAGCAATCATGAACCCAAAGCTTGGAATAGTGTAGAGGAAGTGTTAGGGGGGTACTCACTGCAAACTCTAGTGTACTTCTGCTTTCAGGTATATATTTTGCAGTAGTTTATGGATACGTGTGAACATATGCTCTCTCTCACAGAAACTGGTGTATATCTAGGATTTGGGACTTTGTTAGAAAGTGAACCACCTGAGATGGAATTAGAGTATACTATGAAAGGAAAGGTCTCACCCGAGTAATGAAGCTGAAGGGTTGTCATTCCACATGTGAAGTCTCTGGACACAGTATGAAATGAAGCATGTTGAGGTGGCAATCGTTGTGTTGGTTAGGTTGTGATCGGCAGATGCAATATTATTTGATATGGATTGGGAGAGGCATACGGGAAAGTGGGCCCTATCCAAGGGTTCCAGGACTGGGGGAAGTAGGGGCTCTATAGTGGAGATGTGAGGTTCCTGCTGTCGTAGGGTTCCAAAAGACAATCGATAGTTAATGTTATCATCACATTAATTGGAAATTGGGTTAACTTTGAAAAGTCCTTTTGTTAATGTTTGCTATACAGTACCCAGTATCTTGTCTATATCTGTGCTATTGGTTGCTTCTGATCTACTTGGTCTAGGCTTTTGAGAGAGTCTGCATATCAATTACACAGCCTATATATTAAAAAGATTCAGTTTGTGTTTTGACAAACTTCGAGACATACAATTAATTTTCCCCCTCTCATATTAATTAACTAGTGATTTATATGACTACATTTTACTAGGAGTGTACATAAACAGCATTCCCACCACCATTCCCACCACCATCCCTCCCACCCACTCCCACCCCCCACTGGCCCAAGAAGCTGCATGTCTACCCCTCACCAGGGGGCTTTTACTTTGGTGCCCTACTTACAATTTGGTCAGGTCCTGCTTTTAGTTTCCCTTTCAGATCTTCGTAGTCAACTTCTGTTGATGAGTGGGATCATCCCATACTCATCTTTATCTTTCTGACTTAGCTCACTTAACATAATTCCTGCTAGCTCTGTCCAAGATGGGTCAGAGGAGGTGGGTTCATTGTACTTTCCATTGTGTATATATACCACAGCTTTCTCAGCCACTCATCTGTTGTTGGGCACCTGGGTTGCTTCCAGGTTTTAGCTATTATGAATTGTGCTGCTATGAACATAGGAGTACACACCTCTTTTTGGTTGGGTGTTATGGAGTCCTTGGGGTATAACCCCAGGAGAGGCATTACTGGATCATATGGAAGGTCCATGTCTAGCCTTCTGAGAGTTTTCCAGACTGCTCTCCACAGAGGCTGTACCAATTTACATTCCCACCAGCAATGTAAAAGGGTTCCTCTGTCCCCACAACCTCTCCAGCATTTGTTGCTGCTGTCCTTTTTGATGTATGCCATTCTTATAGGAGTGAGGTGGTATCTTAGTGTTGTCTTAATTTGCATTTCTCTGACAATCAGTGACCTAGAGCAGTTTTTCATATGTTTCTTAGCCTTTTGGATCTCCTCTGTAGTGAATGTTTTGTTCATATCCTCTGCCCATTTTTGGATAGGGTCATTTGCTTTTTTGGTGCTAAGTTTGCTGAACTCTTTATATATTTTGGTAATTAGTTTCTTGTCTGATATATGGCATGTGAAAATCTTCTCCCATTCTATGAGGGGTCTCTTTGTTTAATAGTTTGTTTAATAGTTTCTTTGGATGTGCAGAAGCTTTTCAATTTGTTATAGTCCCATTGGTTTTTTTCTGCTTTAGTCTTCCTTACAATTGGGTTTGATTCATCAAAGATGTCTTAAGGTGTAGGTGGGAAACTGTTTCACCAATGTTTTCCTCTAAGTATTTGATTGTTTCTGGTCTGACATCCAGGTCTTTGATCCATTTGGAGTTGATTTTTGTTTCTGGTGAGATAAAGTGGTTCAGTTTCATTCTTCTGCATGTTACAACCTAGTTTTCCCAGCACCATTTATTGAAGAGAGCCTCCATCTTCCATTTAATCTTTTGGACCCCCTTATCAAAGTTAGATATCCATAGGGAACTCCAAAGGTGTGGTTCCAGGACTGGGAGAAATATGGGTTTATAGAGAATTAGGTGAGTTCCTTGTTGTCATAGAGTTTAAGAAAGCAATAGATAATTATTATTATAACCAAGGTACTTGGGAACTTGATTTACTTTGAAAATATCATGGTTAGGATTTACTATATTATACAAGACCTTATCATGATTTGTGTCATTTAATGATGATTCTTAAAGTCATTATTTAAACCAAACTATTAAACCTAAGTAGGTATACATGTTCATGTGTGTTGTGTTTGAATTTTTTGTGTGATTTAGGAACATGTATCTTTACAATATGTGTATTATCATGCACTTTTATAATAGTGTTTTAGTTGGAATTAAAATTTAAAAAATATTATTTATAATGCATTCCAATATCACCTAACTATAGTCAGCCTGTAGATATTTTTTATCTTCATGGGATGATAAAAACAGAATATATAGAATATTCACTGAGCCATATTTTTGTGGTTGCTTAATAGTAAATATTTAGTAATATACATATCTAAACCTAAATCAGAAATTGGTATTATCTTGAACAGAATAATAGACCATTTCAGGTGTGCTATGAAATGTAAATTGTAATGCTTGACTGTTACATAGGGAAGTCAATGATAATAAATCTTCCAAGAAAGGGAGTCAAACATAAGTTTTCATATAATATATTGAAAGAATAGCATTAAGGACAAGAGATACTGTGGGCTTTTTTTTTATGAGCCATGTATTAAGGTTGGCATCTTTAAAAAGGAGGAGTAGCTTTGTTATTAATTCAAAAAAAATCACCTTAACAGTGAAATACTGTGCATTTAACCTTTACAAAAAAGCATATAATGGAGAGGATATCTGTTTCCTGAAAGATATTTTGTGAAATACCAGCTTTAAATTACAGCTGTGCAAATGCCAACCTGAAATGTTGGGTTAGATGAGTTATTCAAATAGTATAGCACAATAACTTTTCTCTTTCAACACCAGATGCATGACTGAACATTAAAATCTCTAAACAAGACCAAGCATGTTTATGAAATTTCAACTCCTTACTTAGAGGATACTTAAATATCACTTATAAAATTTTAGATACTGAAATACTTATCATATATTTGCCATCACATATAGGAAGCATAATACTAGCATTGACTTTACATATATATCTTCTGCATAAGAAACATCAATAATATAATAAAGATAATATATTTATCATTATATATATGCTGTTTTTAAAGAGAGTAACAAATTTTTTAAAATATTTATTTATTACCCTTTTGTTGCCCTTGTTGCTTTATTGTTGTAGTTATTATTGTTGTTCTTGATGTCATTGTTGTTGGAAAAGAAAGAGAGAAATGGAGAGAGGGGGGCAAGACAGAGAGGCGGAGAGAAAGATAGACACCTGAAAATCTGCTTTACCTCCTGTGAAGTGACTCCCCTGCAGGTAGGGAGTCATTGGCTCGAACTGGGATCCTTACACTGGTCTTTGTGCTTTGCACCACATGCACTTAACCTTCTGCACCACCGCCCAACTCCCTAAAAGTGGTTTTTAAAACTATGAAATATCCTGCCTTTTTAAATACTTTTTTGTTCTTAATATCATGTTACAATGTAAATATCCACACCATATCCATCACCAAAGTTTCCATATATCCACCCTTCCACCTTCCAAATATAATAATCATAGTTTCCATAAGTTTTATCAGCAGGTTTCTTGCTCTTGTTTTGATTGGATTTCTTTTGGCAAGTTCATGTAAATAAGTTCTCTAGATTCCACATATGAGTGAAACCATCTGGCAGTTGTCTTTCATCCCTTTACTTATTTCATTAAGCATAATCAGCTCCATTTTCATACACTTTGCCCCAAAAGACACATTATTATCTTTTTTGATTGCAGAATAGTATTCCATGGAACATATATCCCTTCTTTAACTAGTTATTTGTTGATGGGCATTTAGGCTGCTTCCACTCTTTGGCTATTGTGAATAATGCAGCTATGAACACAGGGGTGCCTTTGTCTCTTCTAAGTAGGGATTGAGTGTCCATTAAGTAAATGCTAAAGGGTACTATTCCTGGATCAAAAGGTAATTCCGTTTTCCTTTGTTTAAGGACTCTCCATATAGTCTTTCCAAGGGGCTGAACCAGTTTGCATTCCCACTAACAATGTAGCAGAGTTCCCTGTTCTCCACAACCTCTCCAACACCTGTTATTTTCGACCTTGTTGATGTAAGCCGTTCTTTCAGGTGTGAAATGGTATCTCATTGTAGTTTTAAATTGCATTTATCTAATTATAAGGAGTATTATATCATGGATCTGTGGGCCATTTGTATCGCTTCTTTAGAAAACTGTCTGTTTACCCCAACAATGGATTCCTCATGTTTATTGTTACTTAAGTCCACCCCCTATTACCTATAAAAATAACTTACACCTTTCACTTTAATGTCTTAATACTCAGACATCTAAGTGTTAACATGTATCACAGCTACTCTCACGCTTATTACAGCACAGATCTCTGGACTTTATCTGAAGAGTTGTTGGTTTGCTTGCTTATATGCTTTATTTATTTACTAATTTATTTTTAAAAAGAGTTTTAGTGAGTAATGGTTTACATTGTAGATTTTTTTCACCATTCCCATCACTGAAGGTCTGTATATATTAACTATGATTATGTCTTCCTGTTGGATTAATCCTCAGAACAATATGTAGTGACCATGTCTGTCACTTTTCACCTTCTATATGTGGAAGTGTAATTTATCTGATATTAGTATGTTGGTTCGTGGCCGATTGTTTGCATTATTGATTGGAATACCTTGTTCCAACGTGTCACCTAGAGCTTCTGTTTGTCTTTCTTTAGAATATCTGTTTCCAGGAGACAAAGAATAGATGGGTCTTGCTTTTCAATCCATTCAGTCCTTCTGAATCTTTTAACTGGTGAATTTAAGCCATTCATATTTAGGGTGATTATTGATAAATGTGGTTTTCGTATAACCATTTTGCTTTGTTTTGAATTAGTTTTTATGTTCTTGACTCTTTTCCTGTTTGTTGTTTTAGGCAGATGATTTTCATTTTTTTATTATTATTATTTTCATTTTATTTAAGAAATGATTAACCAACAAAACCATAGGGTAGGAGGGGTACAACTCCACATAATTCCCACCACCAAATCTCCATATTACACCCTCTCCACTGATAGCTTTCCCATTCTCTATCCCTCTGGGAGCATGGAACCAGGGTCATTGTGGGTTGTAGAAGATGGAAGGTCTGGCTTCTGTAATTGCTACCCCGCTGAACACGGGCGTTGACTGGTCGGTCCATACTCCCAGTCTGCTCTCTCTTTCCCTAGTAGAATGGGTCTCTGGGGAAGCAGAGCTCCAGAACACATTTGTGGGGTCTTCAGTCTAGGGAAGGCTGGCCAGCATCCTGATGACATCTGGAACCTGGTGACTGAAAAGAGAGCTAACATACGAAGCCAAACAAATTGTTGAGCAATCATGGACCCAAAGCTTGGAATAGTGGAGAGCAAGTGTCAGGGCGGTACTCACTGCAAACTCTAGTGTACTTCTGCTTTCAGGTATATATTTTGTACTAGCTTATGGATAAGTGTCAACATATGCTCTCTCTCACAGAAACTGGTGTATATCTAGGTGTTGGTAGTTTGTTAGAAAGTGAACCACCTGAGATGGAATTAGAGTATACTATGAAAGGAAAGGTCTGACCAGAGTAATGAAGCTGAAGGGTTGTCATTCCACATGTGAAGTCTCTGGACACAGTCTGATGTGAAGCATGTTGAGGTGGCAATCATTGCGTTGGTTAGGTTGTGATCGGCAGATGCAATATTATTTGATATGGATTGGGAGAGGCATACAGAAAAGTGGGCCCTATCCAAGGTTCCAGGACTGGGGAAAGTAGGGGCTCTATAGTGGAGATGTGAGGTTCCTGCTGTCGTAGGGTTCCAAAAGACAATCGATAGTTAATGTTATCATCACATTAATTGGAAATTGGGTTAACTTTGAAAAGTCCTTTTGTTAGGGTTTGCTGTACAGTACCCAGTATCTTGTCTATATCTGTGCTATTGGTTGCTTCTGATCTACTTGGTCTAGGCTTTTGAGAGAGTCTGCATATCAATTACACAGCCTATATATTAAAAAAATTCAGTTTGTGTTTTGACAAACTTCGAGACATACAATTAATTTTCCCCCTCTCATATTAATTAACTAGTGATTTATATGACTACATTTTACTAGGAGTGTACATAAGCAGCATTCCCACCACCATTCCCACCACCATACCTCCCACCCACTCCCACCCCCCACTGGCCCAAGAAGCTGCATGTCTACCCCTCACCAGGGGGCTTTTACTTTGGTGCCCTACTTACAATTTGGTCAGGTCCTACTTTTAGTTTCCCTTTCAGATCTTCTTACTCAACTTCTGTTGATAAGTGGGATCATCTCATACTCATCTTTATATTTCTGACTCAGCACACTTAACATAATTCCTGCTAGCTCTGTCCAAGATGGGTCAGAGGAGGTGGGTTCATTGTACTTCCATTGTGTATATATACCACAGCTTTCTCAGCCACTCATCTGTTGTTGGGCACCTAGGTTGTTTCCAGGTTTTAGCTATTATGAATTGTGCTGCTATGAACATAGGAGTACACACCTCTTTTTGGTTGGGTGTTATTGAGTCCTTGGGGTATAACCCCAGGAGAGGCATTACTGGATCATATGGAAGGTCCATGTCTAGCCTTCTGAGAGTTTTCCAGACTGCTCTCCACAGAGGCTGTACCAATTTACATTCCCACCAGCAATGTAAAAGGGTTCCTCTGTCCCCACATCCTCTCCAGCATTTGTTGCTGCTGTCCTTTTGATGCTATTCTTACAGGGGTGAGGTGTTATCTTAGTGTTGTCTTAATTTGCATTTCTCTGACAATTAGTGACCTAGAGCAGTTTTTCATATGTTTATTAGCCTTTTGGATCTCCTCTTTAGTGAATGTTTTGTTCATATCCTCTGCCCATTTTTGGATAGGGTCATTTGCTTTTTTGCTGCTAAGTTTGCTGAGCTCTTTATATATTTTGGTGATTACTTTCTTGTCTGATGTCTGGCATATGAAGATCTTCTCCCATTCTGTGAGGGGTCTCTTTGTTTGTTTAATAGTTTCTTTGGATGTGCAGAAGCTTTTCAATTTGTTATAGTCCTATTGGTTTGTTTCTGCTTTAGTCTTCCTTACAATTGGGTTTGATTCATCAAAGATGTCTTAAGGTGTAGGTGGGAAACTGTTTTACCAATGTTTTCCTCTAAGTATTTGATTGTTTCTGGTCTGACATCCAGGTCTTTGATCCATTTGGAGTTGATTTTTGTTTCTGGTGAGATAAAGTGGTTCAATTTAATTCTTCTGCGTGTTACAACCCAGTTTTCCCAGCACCATTTATTGAAGAGAGCCTCCATCTTCCATTTAATCCTTTGGACCCCCTTATCAAAGTTAGATGTCCATAGGTGTGGGGATTTATTTCTGGGCTTTCAATTCTGTTACACTTGTCTGTGTGCCTTTTTTTGTTCCAGTACCATGCTATTTTGATGATGATGGCTTTATAATAGAGTTTAAGGTCTGGGAGTGTGATGCCCCTGTTTCTGTTTCTTCTCCTCAAGATGGTTTTGGCAATTCTAGGTGTTTTCAGGTTCCAGATAAATGATTGTAGTGTTTGTTCTATTCTCTTAAAGAAGCTTGGTGGAACTTGGATGAGTATTGCATTAAATTTGTATATGGCTCTGGGGAGAATATTCATTTTGTTGATATTTATTCTTCCAATCCATGAGCATGGGATATCTCTCCATTTTTTGGTATCAGTTTCTTTTCCCTTGAGTAACGACTCATAGTTTTCAGTATACAAGTCTTTCACTTCTTTGGTCAACTTTATTGCTAGGTATTTGAGTGATTTTGATGAAACAGTAAAGGGGAGTAATTTCTGGTTGTCTTCTTCTTCAGATTTAGTGTTTGCATAAAGAAATGCCACTGATTTTTGTACATTGATTTTGTAGCCTGATACCTTACTATATTGTCTAATAACTTCTAGTAGTTTTCTGTTGGATTCTTTAGGTTTTTCTATGTATACTATCATATCATCTGCAAATAGTGAGAGCTTGACTTCTTCCCTTCCAATCTGTATTCTTTTGATTCCTTTCTCTTACCTGATTGCTATGGCAAGAAATTCCAATATTATGTTGAAGAGTAACGGTGAAGGTGGACAGCCCTGTCTAGTCCCCGATCAGAGGGGGAATGCGTTCAGTTTCTGTCCATTGAGTATGATGTTGGCTATAGGTTTGCTATATATAGACTCCACTATCTTGAGGAATTTCTCATCCTTTCCCATTTTTTGTAGAGTTTTTGGCATGAATAGGTGTTGGATTTTGTCAAAGGCTTTCTCTGCATCTATTGAGATAATCATGTGGATTTTGCTTTTCTTTTATTGATGTGGTGAATGACATTGATTGACTTACGGATGTTGAACCAGCCTTGCATTTCTGGGATGAATCCCACTTGATCATGATGAACAATCTTTTTGATATGTTGCTGTATCCGGTTGTCAAGATCTTGTTTAATATTTTGGCATCTATGTTCATCTGAGATATTGGTCTGTAGTTTTCCTTTTTTATTCTTTCCCTATCAGCTTTTGGTATCAGGGTGATGTTGGCTTCATAGAAGGTGGAAGGGAGTATTCCTGTTTCTTCAATCTTATGGAAAAGCTTAAGAAGTACCGGTACTAACTATTCCCTGAAAGTTTTGTAGAATTCATTTGTGAAGCCATCTGTTCCAGGACTTTTGTTGTTTGGGGAGGTTCTTAATAACTGTTTCAATTTCTTTGTCTGTGATTGGTGCATTTAGATTTTGTAGTTCTTCTTGGTTCAGTTTTGGAAGGGCATATGCTTCTAGGAATTGTTCCATTTCTTCCAGATTCTCTAGCTGGGTGGCGTATAGTTCTTTATAGAAGTTTCACAGGATTCTCTGGATTTCTGTGGTGTCAGTTGTGATATCTCCCCCATCGTTTACAATTCTATTAATTTGAGTCTTCTCTCTTTTTTGTTTGGTGAGTCTGGCTAGGGGTTTGTCAATTTTATTTAATCTTTCAAAGAACCAACATTTGGCTTCATTGATCTTTTGTATGGTTCTTTTATTTTCGATGTTGTTTATTTCTGCTCTAACTTTAGTGATTTCTGTCCTTCTGGTTGCTTTAGGGTTCCTTTGTTCCTCTTCCTCTAAGTCCTTGAGGTGTGCAGTTAGGACGTTCATTTGAGCTTCTTCTTGGTGTTTAATACGTGATTGTATGGCTATAAGTTTCCCTCTCAGTACTGCTTTAGCTGTGTCTTCAATATTGTGATATGTTGTGTCTTCATTTTCATTTGTTTCCAGGAACATTTGAATTTCCTGCTTGAGTGAATCTTGACCTAGTGGTTCTTAAGGAGTATGTTGTTTAGTTTCCAAATTCTGTGACTTTTGATAATTTTCTGTTTGTTGTTTAATGTTAGATTTACTCTACTGTGGTCTCAGAAGATACTTAGGATGATTTCAATGTTCTTGAATTTATTGATGCTGTCTTTGTGGCCTAACATGTGGTCTATCCTTGAGTATGTGTTATGTGGATTTGAAAAGAAGGTGTATTCCAGTTTTTTTGGGTGAAGAACTCTTAAAATGTCCGAGTTCTAGTCTGTCGATCTCTTCATTCAATTCTCTTGTATCTTTGTTGGTTCTCTGCTGTGTTGATCTGTCTAAGTTTGAGAGTGGGGTATTGAAGTCTCCCACTATTATTGTATTACTATTGATGTATTTTTGAAATTCTTTCAGTAAGTGCTTGACGTATTTAGATGGTCCCTGATTGGGTGCATAGATGTTAATCATTGTTAAGTCTTCTTGGCTGATTGATCCTCTAATCATTATGTAATGTCCTTGCCTATCTTTTATAACTTTATTTCATTTAAAATCTATTGTGTCTGAGATGAGAATGGCTGTTGCTGACCTTTTTTGAGTTCCGTTAGCCTGTATGATAGTTTTCCATCCTTTCACTTTAAGTCTGTGTTTATCTTGCTGTGACAGATGGGATTCTTACAAGCAGCATATGGTTGGATTAATTTTTCTGATCCATCCCCCAACTCTGTGCCTTTTGATGGGTGAGTTTAAGCCATTGACATTTACTGATATTATGGATTTAATGTATTATAGTGCCATTGTTCAAAAAAAATTTTTTTGTTTGCTCTGATATATTGTCAGTATTATATTGATGTTCTTGTTTATAAGAGGTCTTTTAGAACCCTTCCAGGGCTGGTTTGGTGATGATTGCCTCCTTTAACTGTTGTTTGTTTAAGACTGTTTTGATTCCTCCATCTAGTTTGAATGAAAGTCTAGCAGGATATATTATCCTTGATTGAAACCCTTTTTCATTCAGGGCTTGACAGATATCTTGCCATTCTCTTCTGGCTTCTAGAGTTTGAGTGGAGAAGTCTGCAGATAATCTTATGGGTTTTCCCTTGTATGTGACTTTTTGTTTCTTTCTTGCAGCCTTTACGATCCTTTCTTTATCCTTATTTCTTCTCATTGTGACTATGATGTGTCTTGGTGTCTTCAGGTCTGGGTTGATTCTGTTTGGTACTCTCTGGGCCTCTTGAATCTTGATGTCCTTTCTGTTATTCAGGTCTGAGAAGTTTTCTTCTATTATTTCCTCTAGCATGTTTGCCTCCCCTTCCTCTCTTTCTTCCTCTGGCAGGCCAATTATATGAATGTTACTCTTTTGAGATCATCCCATATGTCTCTGTTGTTGTTTTCAGTGTTTCTCAATCTCTTTTTAAACTCTTTCACCTCTTTCTTCATTTTTTCTAACTCATCCTCTGTCTGACTAATTCTGTTTTCTGCTTCTGTTAGTCTGCTTTCCCTTGCCTCAGCTTCTTTCTTCATTACAGCTATTTCTGGTTTCAGGTCTCTTATTGCCTCAAGATAATCAGTATTTTCCTTGGGGGGTCTCAACTGTTGTTTCCCTAATACTGCCAGTCCTTTCCTTCAATGTTGTTTTCATTTCTGTGATTAATAAGTTTATTATTGCTTGCATACTTTTCTTATCGATGGTTACTTCTGGCTGATTTGTAGTTTCTTCTGGGCTCTTGTCTTCATTCATTGTAGTAGCAGTTTTATTTGTTTTTGATCTACCCATTCTTTTGATTTATGTGTTTTTTTAATGCCTGTTGTTCCTCAGTTGTTGTGTCTTGCATACAATCAACACTGTACTAAATACCTTTATTACAATTGCACTCACCAACCTCAGGAATTACAGTAGCAACTGAAGCAAGTATTGAAGCAATTTAATCACTACCAGTTAGCCAAACAATTTCTCCAGTCCATGAAAAAATAGTAACTAAATTCCAGTGAGGAAGAAGGAGATAGGAAAGTAGGGATAGCAAGAATAGATTGTTAAGCAAATCTACTATCCCCTGAATATTCTAGGGGTAACATAGGGGAAAGGGAACTAGAGCAGAGAAACACACATAGCGAGTCCACTCTGAGTCAGATTTCTTCCCCAAAATAATTCACAAATTCAGAAAGACAAAGAAGAAGGAAGGAAGAAGTGTATGACAGAATAAAAAAAAAATAGAAAAAAAAAGAAGAGACAAGAAAGAGAAGAGAAAAGATAAGAAAAAGAACTGTAATTAAAGAGCAGTGAAAGGAAAGTTTTTTTATTACTTTATTTTTAATTTAGTTTAATTTTTTTTTTAATTAGGTAGGAGGAGGAGTGACGGGAGAGTCTGTAGAGGAGGTAGGAGTAAGGAGACAAGTTCCTCCCACAATAGATAAGATGCCCACTACCCTAGCAATGAAAGATATTCTAAGAGTTAATTCTTATCAACCTAAAGGGGGGGTAGATATATGCCTTTATATAATATTAATAATAAAATAGAGCAGGGTAAGAAAAAAGAACCCTGTCCCTGATTACCTCAAACCCCGTGATCAGAGGCAGCTGATTGTTAAGAAAGAAAGAAAAAAAAATCTCAGGACTAGATCAGGATAGCTGAAATAGACAGTTATGCAAATCTACTATCCACTGTATATTCTAGGGGTAGCTAAAGGAGGTAGGGAAGTTGTGCAAAGATACTCACAGTGAGAGTCCAACTCTGAATCAGAATTCTCCCCCAAAATAATTCCCAAATGTGTATCAGTGAATTCAAAAAAGCACACTGTTTGGTAGTGTGGGGGATGGAGCCTGTGGCTTTGGAAGCTGTAGGATTAAGGACCAAAGGTTGACAAGAATGAGAAAAAGAAAAAAAAAAGAAAGAGAGAGAGAACAAAGAAAAATATAAGAAAAAGAACAGTCATAAAAGAGTTTTTATTTATTTATTTATTTTTAATTATTTAATTAGCTATGTGGGGTGAGGTGGGGGGGGTTGTCTACTTAGAAAGAAAAAAGGCCAGAGGTTTCAGAAGGGTATAGACTTAGAATGAATGATATTCCCTGGTGGGACAGGAATCTTGGTAAAGAAAGAAAGAGGCTCAGCAGGGGATCCTGCTAGGAGCTGGTCCCCAGGGACTGGTTATGGGCGGGGGGAGGAGGTGTGCTTAATAATTTAAAAGAAAGAAAAATTTTTTCCTGTTTTTCTACTCTAATTTTTAACCCAAATTAAGTTATAGTCACCTCCTTGGTGTCACCGTTAGGACCCCTTATTGACTGGCCTACTAAAGGCAGAATATCCTTCTGTTTCCAGAAGATGTGGTCAGAGCTCAAGCCACTAGCAGCTTCTCAGTCCGCCATCTTCCCGGAACCCCCGCAGATGATTTTCTATGATAGTCTTGCCTATGGTATATGTTTCCTATATGTTTTCATGCTATAGTTTATTTTGTAGTTACCATGATTATTGTATCTAACTTACAGTGTCTGTAAGAGTCTTTTTAAAGTTGTCTTTGGTTCACCAACATTGGACCTTGTCTCTCTGACTATCTGTTCTACCATTTTCTGTCTGCTTTTCCCTATTCTTGTGTTCCTGGTTCTGTTATAATGATCACATTTAATGTTGGAATTCCATTGCTTATTCTTTTCATGTGAGACTCCTCTTAGTAATTCTTGCATAGCAAGATTGGTATTGGAAAATTCCTTCAGTTTCAAAGTGTCAAAAATAACTTTATTTCACCCTCATAGCTGAAGAATAATTTAGCAGGATATAGAATTTGTGGCTGACAATTATTATCATTTAATACTTTGAATATATCATTCCACTCCCTCCTTCCTTCTAGGGTCTGTGATAAGAAATCTGATGAAAGCCTGATAGTTCTGTCTTTGTATGTGACTTTCTTCCTTTCTCAGGCAGCCTGAAATATTTTTTCTTGTTCCTGGTCTTGGACAGTTTTACAGTGATGTGCCTTGTGTGTCATTTTGAATTAAAGACTTTCGATGTGTTCACCTTCTTGATTTCTTATATTTTGAACATAGCTCAGGAATGAAAATTTTATTTGCATATATTCTCACTCCTCACTCCCTCCCTTCTTCCTTAACGATCTCAATAACTCTGATATTCATCTTTCTTATGTAGTCTACTGTTTCATTGAGAAGTGCTTCATTTTTCCCACACCTTTTCTCTCTAAGAGTTTTAAATTCAGAGTGTGGTGGTTTTATCTTTTAGTGTTAAAATTCTCTCTTTCACCTAATTAAGACTACTTCTGATGCCTCTTGCCTTAACCTGAACTGCATTTAAAGTGTTCTTTAGGCCATATAGTTCTGTTTGGATTATTTTTAATGTACTTTGTGTACATTATCATGATTTTTAATGTACTTTTTTGGTAAAATGATCGCTGATTTCTTGAATCTTAACTTTAATTCCTTTAATTGATTGCATATTGTGTTTGTTTGATTATATCTTTATTTTTTCCAAATCTCTCTCTCTGTTATAATTTGGCATTTCTGTCATTGATGTCTGTGCATTTTTGTTTCCACATTTAGTGTTCATTTGCTATTGTGCTAGCAGAAGGCACTGTGGCTAAATTGTTCAATTTCCCTGTTTATATATTTTTATGGGGGAGAGGAGATTTTATCCTGAGTCACTAGGCCAGGTTAGTGACCTTGATGTCAATGTAAAGTCTTCCTGTTGCTGTTCCAGCTTCTGTGGGTCAACAGAACTGGATACTCAAGAAACCACAATTATAAATTGATGAGTTTTTAGGTGATTTTTTCCCCTTTTTAACAGTCATTTGTTGCTTTATTTTGGACCTATAAGTGGTACCTCTAAGCTGTTAATCTCCTACTTTGGTGCCAACTGTCCCTAAGTACATACTTTTAGTCTTGGGATTTCTCTCTCACCTCTTTTCTGTCCATGAGCCACTGTGTCTGTACTCACCAATCACTTGGTGACTTTCTGAAGAGATTCAACTGTATTTTGTTGAGTTTTCAGGTGATTTTAATTTCTTTTTCTAATTGACTGGAGAGAGCAAAGTGAGTTTGCTGCTACTCCATAGCCAAATCTCTCCTGTCTTTGTTGAATGAGATGAAATGCTGAAAAATATTTTCTCTCCTCTTTGTTCTCTTTAGTTTTCTTTATCAAATACCAAAAAAGCATACATATGACCCATGAGTGTCGTATGCTTTACATTGGTTTGTTCTAGCCCTCCCCAAACCAAGAGAATTGGATCAGTCCAATTAATTTCACGGGCCTGCTTGGCCCCGCCCAAAGGAACCCCGAGAGAGGGTTCCTGAGTCCGAGAGTTCCTGAGTCCGAGAGTTCCTGAGTTCAAGAGTTTCAGGGTTTCAGAGTAAGAGAGAGTGCCTGAGAGAGAGAGTTCCTGGGTTCCTGAGTTCAGAGAGTTCTAGAGTTGGAGAGTTCCTGAGTTCAAGAGTAAGAGGGAGTGCTTGTGCCGCCGCAAAGAGACAGAAGAGTTCTGTTTGGTGATTAGTTTGTCTTAGTTTATGAATCGTTGTTCCTGAATAAAGAAATACAGCTTCCCTGCCCAGCCGTTGTCTCCGCGTCTCTGTTACCCGCCGTGAAGCAAGCCAGCCCGACCAGAGCCTCCCGAAATATTAACAACACATGAGTATACCACTGATACCAATAAGAGAACTGTGTTCTAGAAACTGTCTTTGGGAGTTGGGAGTTGACCAGTAGAATACGCATATTATCATGCAAGAACTTTCAAGCCTTTGGTACCCACTTGCAAAGAGAAAGTTTCACAAGTGGTAAAAAAAAATGCTACAAGTATTTCTACTTCTCTCTCTCTCTCTCTTACTTCCCTCTCAATTCCTCTCTGTCTCTATCAAAAATAAAAAAGAAACAAAAAATGAGAGGAAAATAATGACTACTAGGAATGGTGGATTGGTTGTGCAGGCACTGAGACCCAGAGATAACCCTGGGGAAAATTAAATAAATAAATAATAAAGAGTAAATTGTGGACCAAGTGGCAGTGCACCTGGTTGAATGCTCATGTTACAATGCAGAAAGACCCCAGGTTCAAGCCCCTAGACCCCACCAGGGTAAGACAGTGTGCAGTTGTCTCCCCTTCTCTAGCACCCCTTTCTCTCAATTTCTATCTGTTTCTCACCAGTAAAAAATAGTGAACTGCTTCTAAAAACCTCTAATTTCTGCATCATAAGTTCAACTTTCTTTTATTTTGTATCTATTTTTTTCTTATTCTGTTATAATGACACTTTGATGACCCAAGATGAAAATAAATGGAGATAGCTTATTTTGTTGTATTAATTATTATGTTAACAACTAATGAATTATGAAGCAAATTATGTCAAAGTAAATACAGTTATCTTCTGTGTAAAAGAGATTATATATGGGGTGTGGTCCGGGAGGTGGCACAATGGCACTAGACTCTCAAGCATGAGGTCCTAAGTTTGATCCCCAGCAGCACATGATCCAGATTGATGTCTGGATCTTTCTCTCTCTCCTCTTGTCTTTCTAATAAATAAATACTGTTTTTTTTTAAAACTAGATTATATATAGATAAATTATTGATTAAAATAGCATGTCACTATCAGCAAAATCATATAGAAATATCTGTCCTTTTATGACTATGGTTTTTATTAGCAGTGAATATGGGAATAAATACAAACTTCATGGATATTTGAGGGGTGCTTTTTAATCTTTAAGTTTTATTTTTAAAACTTCTGCACATAGCAATATAGTGGAGTTCATAGGATAGAAGCACTTCTCACAATATGCAAACTGTGAAAGTAACACATTTCATTAAAATAGGTATCTCTGAGCTAAGCACCCAATCACACAAGTGAGCATGAGAGAAAGGAGTCTTTGAAAAGTACTTATTCTCAAGAGATCCTGAGTCAGCTGCATTCAGTTGTGAATACTCTGTTCTTCATGTTTTGTAATTCCCAGTTTCCCTCAGCTTCCATTAACTAATGGCAACAATCCTTCGAACATTGAAAACAGATTTTTTTTTTTAATTATAGTGATCTAAGTTTGGGATAGTGAGTCCTGGAAGGGTGTGGTAGTGAGTAACCCTCTTACGGGATTCAACTATCAAAAGAGCTGAATAATTACTAATAATATGGTATTCATCTTATAGCAATACAATTTCTATCAGGGGCATAGGAAATGAATCTCTCTTACCATCAAATTAAGAATTCAGGTAGAAAGAATTTGAATAAACTTTGAGAAAACTAATAAATAAAATACTTTGCTGTAAGATTGGGAAGACAGCTCATCTGGGAGGATACCTGATTTTCATGAATTAATGAAAAATTTAAATAAATTTAATTTTCTACTTATAAAATTAAAATTCTTCTTATCAAAATGTGTACAGAAATGCAAATAAGGGATAGTATGGAAATAAAATGTTCCACAGTCCTATACCAAGAGATTTATGTATCATATCATGGTAAACTTACTGCAAGAATATGGTCACTTTACCTATGATTTTATATTTTGTGTACAAATAAATGATCACATATGATGTTGTATATATGGAAATATCTACAACTTCCTTCAATTTTTGTTAAATTTATCTGCCAAATGCAACATTCTCCTCTCCTAAATTACCAGTAGGCAGGAATGACGAATTGCTGTAGACTGCACCTTCCAGTGTCAGTTGTTATGTTTGGTCATTGTCATAACCCTAGCACATCAATATTACAGTTCACTGTTGGGCAATTCCTTTTGCTTCATGTCCCTAAAAATTAGGGTGTGTACCTTAATAGTAAAAACTACACTTCCCAGAATTCTTGATAGCAAGCAATAGTAACCATATATATATGCAAGAGTAAAAGATGTCTAAAAGATAATTGCATGGTAAATGGTTTGGACAGGAGAGTACCTGGAATCTGCCCTTTGACTCTGGTCATAAATATGAGAAGACAAAAGACTTGGAAGAGAAGGAAGTAGAAGAAGCAACATGGAAACATAGCTGGAAGAAGAGAGATGTTGAAACTTTAAAATGGTGGCTGAGTTGAGCGAAGCAGAGGACACATGAGAGCTAGACCAACAAAGGTAGAAATATTGACTAGAAGCTGGAAAGAAGTGATCATAGACATTTCTTTTATGAATTATTTTATTTTATTTATTATTTGAGACAGAAAAATTGAGAGAAGAGAGGGTGACAGAAAAGGAGAGAGAGAGAGAGAAAGGGAAAGAGAAAGACAGAGAGAGAGAGAGAGAGAGAGAGAGAGAGAGGGAGAGGGAGAGAGAGAGAGACCTGCTGTCCTGCTTTACCACTTGTGAAACTTCCCCCTCTGCAGGTGAGGACCAGGGGCTTGAATCTGTTTCCTTGCACGCTGTGATGTGCGCACTTAACCAGGTGCACTAACCCCGGTCCCTTCTATTCTGAAACTTCTCACGGTGTCTAATTTAAAGCTGTAAACTTCATTTTCACTCAATTAATTAATATGTTTGTCAGTTTTATGGTATCCCCTAATAAGTAACAGTCTCTAATTAGTGATTTCTATACAAGTACAGGAAGTTGTGAAGTCTTTCTGTAACACATAAAGTGAACTGGATGCAATTGAAGCATAGATACTCCTAATAATGCAAAAAAAAAAAAAAAACAACAATCAGAATTGATTACTTACATCTATATATTTTAAGTTATTTTTAAGTGGTGTGTCATGATTTCCTTGGAATTTCTTTTAAATAATTTTGAATGTTTTCTAAACTCTCCTCATTTGAATGCATTCATTCATAAAATTATTTTTGACGTATAATTAGCATACAACAGTATTTTAGTTTCAACTCTTCCATGTAAGGGTTTGATAGTTGCATAGACTGTAAAATGATCAAGGTAACAAGCCCAATTAACATCACTTCTATAGATCAGTGCACTATTTTCTTTCTTCAGGTGATGAGTTCTTTATAGCTATACTATCCTAGAAACTCTCAAATATGGACTACAGTACTATTAATGTTACATTAATGTTGATCACAATGCTGTTAACTTTTTTCCCTATAACTTAACTCTCTCCTCACCACACAGTCCCTTGTTGCAGGGTCATTATTTCGTTTATGCATGAAGACTTCACTGCTCTTGGTGACCACCTTTATTCCCTTTTTATTTTGATAGAGTTTGAGAGACAGAAAGAGATAAGAAGAAGGAAAAGAGAGACAGAGAAGAAGAGATACTTTAAGCATCTTTCCACCATTCATAAAGCATCAAACTCCCCTATTCCGGCCTCACCCTCAACACACACAGGTGAGAATAATGAGCTTGAACTCAGATCTTTGCACATGGCGACATGTGTTTTAAGTAATGAGTCACCACCTGGACCCAGTATAACATAATAATAATAATAATAATAATTATTATTATTATTATTATTATTATTATTATTATTACCACCAGGGTTATCATCGGGGCTTGGTGCTGGCACTATTAATCCACCACCCCCGGGCAGCCATTTTTCTTTTTATTATATATCATTCTCTTTTTTCTTTCTATTAGACTTGATAGGACAAAGAGAAATTGAGAAAGGAGGGAGATAAAGAAAGACAGAGACAGACAGACACCTGCATAACCTGCTTCATAGTCCTTGTGCATGGTAATATGTGCGCTTATCCAGGTGTGCTATCAGCTACCCCCTAACTTAACTCTTTACTAAAAAAATACCAGAAATCTTGGAATTGACTGGAAAATAGAAATAATAAGAAAGGCAGATATTTATATAGTTTATAATGAGTGTAAAATAAAACAATAAAATCTACATAAATTAATGAGACTGATTGAGTGTCTGAGAGAAGGGAGGATAAGTGAAGAGGATAGTTGCCATTTTAGCAAACTGGTGTTAGAGCTCTGAGTTAGAAAAAGTACAGGAAAAATTAAAATGCATGACTATTTTAAGAAGAATTCCAGGCAGAGGAAAGCATGTATGAAGTCCTGGAAGTGAAAGAACCCAGCTTTTCATTTTCTGTGCATTAAAGTATTAGTTTGAGGTACAGTCTCACCTCCCCTTATAGGTGTTTGTAAGACACTCCATTTACCAGGGGCCCCAGTGCTTCTCTGCCTCACCTTATCCCTCCTGATTCAGGCCTTTACTTTGATGCAATACACCACACCCTATTCAAATTTCACATTATGTTTCTCCTACCATTCTTGCTTCCTAGATCTATAACTGAGATCATTTGATAGGGTATTTGTCCTTCTTTTTGAATTACCTTACTCAACATAAACCTTCAAGAGCAGTGATATTTTAGATACTATATGACTACGTTCTCTATTCTAAGCTGTAATGCTTACATATGTCTGAAGGAATGCCAATTTCAGTTCAAGAAACTTCCAAGTAAACCATATCTAGAATGAAAATTTGATTTGAAAATATGGTTACACTTTCAGATATTATTTCTAAAGATACAGTCTATTTTCAAATATCTTAATAGTTCTGTATGGCCTATATTATATTAGTATTTCTACCAAGAAGATACTAAAGACTCTTCGGCTCAGTCTTTGTGGTAGGTAAGGACTTAGCTTCCATGTCAAAATCCAGGGAAAACTCAAGATGTTGGATGTATCTTTTTTATTAACTTGCTTCACTCTCACAAATAATGTTTGGGTGGCTCAGTCTAGTGCTACTCTAATCTCTCCCACCCCTTAGTTCCAGTAAAACCAAATTCATCTTATTATAAAAGGTAAAAAGGTCTCTCCCTCTCTATCAACCCCTTCCCTCTCAATTTCTGTCTCTATCCAATAAATAAATAAAGATGATTTTAAAAAAAAGCTTTAAAAAAAAAGGTAAAAAGGAGCTAAAGTTGTTGCAAATATATGGAATTTCTAATTTGGGCTTTTATAACAACTAGAAGAAAATCATATATACCTTAGAAAGTGAGCATTTAAGTTTGTCAAATAACTTACTTGGTTTCTGTATGCTTCTCATGTGTGAGACACACATTTAAGGCAAGACCCCAAAGCGCTGAAGGTTTGGAAGATAAAAATGCAGGTTTTTGAGCGCTAGAGCACTCAATGTTTCTCTTTTCTACAATACATTTATGGATTTGTAACTTTAAATTGCAGAGATAAGCTGTTAGACAAAAATCTCGGGATATTAAATAATTTAATTAATTTTGTTCTTTATAAAAACAACTTATGGGAGTTTGGGTGGTATCAGCGGGTTAAGCGCACATGGCGCAGAGCATGAGGACCCCACATAAGAATCCTGGTTTGAGCTCCTAGCTCCCCACCTGCAGGGGCAGGTCACTTCGCAGGCAGTGAAGCAGGTCTGCAGGTGTCTAACTTTCTCTCCCCGTCTTCCACTCCCTTCTCGATTTCTTTCTGTCTTACCCAACAACAACAGCTATGATGACAATAATAGTAACAACTACAACAAGCACAACAACAAGGGCAAAACAATGGGAAATATGGCCTCCAGGAGCAGTGGGTTCATACTGCAGGCACTGGGCCCCAGCAGTAACCCTGGAGGAAAAATAAAACAAACAACAAAGCCTATGGCCTTACATAGTAAACAGTTCACTTATTTTCTGTTAGGATAGAAATCTATAATTAGTGTTGATGTCAAGCAAATAACCACCTAGTTAACTCATCAGCAAAATAGATTTATTTGGAAATAACACTAAATAACAACCCATAACTTGCAGTCTTATGTAACCATAAGCACACTTTTCAGGGCCAAAAGAAAAAAAGTGTCCATATATCAAGTTGAGAGAAACTAATATAAATGACATTATGTTGTAAGCGGTTGGGAATCAGAAGTATGGTGGCTTTTCATTTGTCAGTGACATTGCGTCACTGCCTATGTGAGGCTGCTCATTTCTTCCTCCCAGTGGTGCAATAAAGCATTTCTTTTTATCAGAGGTATAAGGTCTCTTCTAGTTGAATGCTGTATTGTCTTCTTAGTGCCTGTATACAACACTCTTTTAGCCCCCCAGCTTTATTTAATTGAGATTTCTGTATAACACTTCTCACACTAGTAGATGCTATTCTTTTTTTTCTTAATTTAATAAAGGAGACATTAATAAAACCATAGAATAAGGGGGGTACAATTCTGCACAATTCCCATGTCCCAATCTCCATATCCCATCCCCTCCCCTGATAGCCTTCCCATTCTCTGTCTCTCTGGGAGCATGGATCCAGGGTCCTTGTGGGATGCAGAAGGTAGAAGGTCTGGCTTCTGTAATTGCTTCCCCGCTGAACATGGGCTTTGACTGGTCCATCCATACTCCCAGTCTGCCTCTCTCTTTCCCTAGTAGGGTGGGGCTGTGGGGAAACAGAGTTCCAGGACACACTGATGGGGTCCTCTGTCCAGGGAAATCTGGTCAGCATCTTGCTGGCATCTGGAAGCTGGTGGCTGAAAAGAGAGTTAACATACAAAGCCAAACAAATTGTTGAACAATCATGGACCTAAAGACTGGAATAGTGCAGATGAAGTGTTGGGCGGTATTCCCTGCATGCTCTTGTGTACTTTTGCTTTCAGGTATATATTTTTCCCTAGTTTATGGGTTATTCTTAAATAGAAGCAAATTTCTCAGAAAACATTTTCAGAAAAAAAATCTAAGAGCTCATACATACTAAAGCCCTATTAAAGAGAGTTCTGGCAGAAGGAAAATTATCTCAGGTGTAACCATAGGCACTAAATGAGGCACTAAACAAAGGAAGGGTGAGACATTGAAGACTTTTTAAGTAAAATATAGAAAGTCTTAGAGAATCTAAGAAACATGTGGAAACTAAATATATGGCAACTGCTTCAGAAAGGCTCTAGATCTCTCAATTCTCTAGTCATTAATTCACTAAAGAACTCATAGACTCAGCATATGATAGACTCCAAGAGTCAGAATTGTTACAGTATCACAGTACTGTAGAGAGCAGTGTAGTGACACAGGGTTCCCAGCTGGTTGGTAGGAAGAAAACCATAGATGAGCTTGGAACAACATTTGTGTTGGCTTCCTGTACTTTGTTCCTCCCATGTGAGATAAATGCAGCAATATAATATAATGCTTCTACTAAGGGAGTTTAGCTTTTTTTTTAATTGGGAAATTTTCATCTGGCCTTATGTTGCTCAACTGCCAGACACCCAGAAGAAAAGCAGATGTTTTCTATAAATCACTTTTGTGGTCATAAAGAAACAACTTATCATTTAGGGAGTATTTTGGAATCCAAGTTCACAGCTAACCAAACCAAAACCAAACAAAACAAAAAAGCTATTTTAAAGATAGCAACATTAGGCTTGCACTGTTATTTCATTCTGTACATAGCAGCAGCACGAAAAGTAATATATAGCATTTATGTCTGCAAATTACATCGGCATATTTATACTCATGTCTATCATCTATCTTGTATTTCCATCATCATCTTTCACCTATCTTCATTATCTATCTATATTTATCATCAGCCATTATCCATCCAAATAATATAAGTGCTAAAAGAACACAATTTTTTTCACAACAGAAATTATGCTGCAAAAATTATGGACTCATTGGGGACCCCCTCTCTGGAGAGTACAATATGTCATAGGAACATATAATTAAATTATTACAGATTTGGCAGAGTATTTGAACAATTACTTTGAAGAGAATGGGACATTGAGAGCATAGTATAAAACATTTATCTTAGTAAAGAGTAGAAGTTAACATGTAAATATTAAAATTCTATTATACTAACAGAAACTTCCAACCTGTTTCCAGATGTTTATATTAATGTTTAAGAAAAGAAAAATAGGCAAAAGAGATTATTGAGGCAAAGAGACTTTGATTGTCCAATGTAGATATACTACCACTCAATACAATATCCCTTTACATTACATTGAAAATATTTTATAAGACTGTAATTCCTAATAAATTGTTAAAATTATTTAAAACTCAAATTACTTTCTATAAAACTACATGTTACCATCCTGTCTTTGAATTAGTAATTAATGCATTAAATAAAATATTCCGTGTGTGTTCATTTTATATTGCATGATAGTTATGTAACTCTTAATAGACTTTTCTTTGGAACCATTAAGATAATTCCCATGGGAGAATGGCTGCTTTGCTATGCACATGACCAAGATTCAAGCCTAGTCACTTTGGCATTGGAGGAAACTTTGATACTGTCTATCTATCCATCTATTTATCTATCTGAAAGGGTTGGCCAGAAGAGGTGATGGCCTGCTTATGACAGTAAAAAATAATAAATATATATGTATATATACATATATATAATCTATATGTTATATGTAATGTTAAGTATCTAAAATGTATTATCAACTACTAAATTCCCTCTTGTGATTCAGGTCTTAAAATGGCAGAATGGAGCTGGGGAGACAACATAATGGTTCTGCAAAAAACCTTTCATGCCTGAGGCTGCTAGGTCTCATGTTCAGTCACCAGTACCACCATAAGCCAGAACTGAGCAGTGCTTTATTCTCTCTCCCTCTCTCTGCATCTCAGATCTTAAAAATGAATTAAAAATACTTTAAACATGTTAGATTAAAGATGCATCTGTTAAGTTGGAGAGTACAGCTTGATGGATAGGAAGCCTGACTGGAGGTGCTATGTCAGTGAAGGAAGCTTCAGTGTTGGGCTTCAACTCCTGACTTCTCTCACTCTGCCTCTCTCTCTCTCTCTCTCTCTAATATATATATATATATATATATATATATATATATATATATATATATATATATCCTAACCCTACATATATATATGTCTATAGATGTATCTGTATATATCCATCTAAATGAAAAAAGTGATCTGGAGCAGTGAGTTCCATTTCTATTAATTAATTAATTAATTAATTAATTAAAGATACTTCATTTTCCTTGTCCCTTTTACTACCTTTTCTTACCACATTTCTGGCTTGGCTTCCCACAAATCTGTAAAATGAAATGTGTACTATAGCCCTAAACTATCTTTTAGTTTTCAGTATTTTTATCTTTGCTTAATTTATTTCAAGCTATTTTATCAATTTGATATTATTACAAAAATTGTGCCTTTTTAAATTTTTCTTATTTTGTTAATGTATAGAAATGGAATTGATTTGCATCTTGCGACTTTGTTATTTAAAATTCACTAAGTCATATTTTTTACTAGAATTTTATTTATTCAAAAAGATGTTTGGTATAATCAGTAGATTTTCACATAAAGTTGTTATCTGTAAGCAGAAATGATTTAACTTTGTTCTTGCCAATTTGAATGCATTTCTAGTCTCCCTCTCTTTACCTAAATTCATGTTGATTAGGGGGATGGAAGTGGTTAACCTTTTATTATTTATTAATATAGTGATTCCTATTTTGACTGAAAGTTTTTTTTTTCTAATTTGTTTTTCTTTTGTCTTTCTTTATTATTGGATAGAGACAGAGGGAAATTGAGAAGGGAGGAGGAGATAGAGTATCAGACAGACAGACACTTGCAGCCCTACTTCACCACTCCTGAAGTTTTTCCTCTAGAGGTGGGAACCAGGGGCTTGAACCTGGGTCTTTGCATACTGTAATGTGAGTGCTCAACCAGGTGCACCACCACCTGTCCCCTGATTTTTTTTCTTCAAACTGATACCAATGAATGTATATGTGGGTTTGTGTTACATGACCTTTAGTATGCTGAGGTATATTAAATCTACACCTGTTTTGCTTAGAGTTGTTATACAGATTTTGTCAATGTTTACTGAGTGGATCCCATGAATGCCATCCTTAATTTAGTTCATGTGATGTGTCACATTCATTTAGATATGTTGACACTCTTGTGTTTCAAATATATATCCAACTTGATCAAGGTATACAATGATTTTAGGATGTTGTTGAATTCAGCTTCTTAGTAATTTGTTTTTTAAAAAATTGTGCTTTTTATTCAGTAGTAATATTGGTTTATAGTTTTCATTCCTTGAAGGAAACTTATATGGCTTCACAAAATGAGATTATTAGTACTGTTGTTCTGCATATTTTAAAAAGTTTGAGCCTAAACTATTATACATTTTGCCTAAATTATTATACATTTGGCCTAAATTATTATATAAAAGTTCAGAAGAATGAGCCTGTAAAACTGACTCTTCTTGGGATTTTCCTTAGTAGAATTGTTTTGAGTACTGCTTCAATCTTTCTTATGTGTTATTGGTATGCTATTTATTCAGTTGTGAAGAGAGTCGTTTTCAGTTGCTAAGAGAGTAAAATGTGAATATTCTCACAATACATACATGGTGATATGTAGCTGAATTTCTAGATGTATTTCTAATCACACCCTGGTGTATATATGTGTGTGTATATATATATTTTTTCTGTATAACTTAAACATATATAACATTCTATGTCAAGTTCACTCAATAATGTTGAAAAATGTAGTATGATTGATTGATCAGGTATAACACATGTACCAAGCTAATGCAAAAGTGATAAGGAAGATGGGTAAGATGGGAGAAAGAAATATATTTTAACTCTATGCTTCCTGCCTAGACTTCTAATTAACTGAAAAGCACTTCAAATCTTCCATTTAAAATCTGTCATTCACAACAGCAAACAACCATATAAAATATACAAAAAATATCGAAGTAGAAATAAATGCTATATATTGGAGAGAAAGCAGAATCAATAAAGAACAATAAATAGCATCAGGATTGAGTGATGTCATAACTAGCTGAGCACACACATTAGCATGTGTAAGAAGCTTCAGAAATGGTGAAGCAGTGTGCTACAGGTGTCTCCCTTTCCCCCTCTCTCTTCTCAGTTGATCTCTGGCTTATATTTACTTAATTTATTAAAATAAATAAAAATATTAGAAAATAAAAAGATATCTAAAAAAAACACCAGAAACATACAGATATATCTTGTTTCACAGAGAAGAAAAGACTTTATAAAATGTATCTGTAATTATTTTTATTGAAATAACACTTTGATATAACACAGAACTAAGAATAATCTTTCATTTTCATTAAAGTTTATTTTTTGCATGTGAGAAAGAGAGAAAAGAGATGAAAGAACTGCCCAGAAAATGAGGATTGAGCGCAGGGCCTGATATATACAAGTTCTGTTTCTACCAGGGGAGTTATCACCTGGCTACTAATATCTTATGTTTAAATCATTTATTGAAGTATGACATATGCATTGGACTAATTGCAATCAACTAAATACATTACATATTCATAAATATATGGAGTAATTTTTCCATTTTTTAAATAATTTTTATTTAAAAAAGGAAACACTGACAAAAACCATAGGATAAGAGGGGTATAACCACACAATTCCCACCACCAGAACTCCGTATCCCATCCCCTTGCCAGATAGCTTTCCTATCCTTTATCCCTCTGTAAGCATGGAACAAGGGACATTATAGGTTGTAGAAGATGGAAGGTCTGGCTTCTGTAATTGCTTCCCCGCTGAACATGGATGTTAACAGGTTGATCCATACTCCCAGTCTGCCTCTCTCTTTCCCTAGTGGGGTGGGACTCTGGGGCAGCAGGGCTCCAGGACACATTGATGGGGTCGTCTGGTTGGCATCATGGTAGCATCTGGAACCTGGTGGCTGAAAGAAGAGTTAACATATAAAGCCAAACAAATTGTTGACTAATTATGAACCTAAAGGCTGGAAAAGTGTAGATGAAGATTTGGGGGTCTCCGTTTTGTAGATAGTTAGTAGGCCTATTTTAGTTATATTCCAAAGGGCCCAAGACTATACTAGTGTTTTTTTTTTTTTCTTTTCTGGGCCTGACATCTGATATGCAGGTGGACCCAAGTTATTGTCTGGGGAGATGATGCCATGGCTACAAAAAGGACCAGAAAGCTGGCTCATGGAAGAGAGTAGCTCCCAAATATGGGAAAGATGTATAAATATTGTTGACTGTAAACCCCATCGATTTGATCTGATCTGGGGCCCATATTCAGCTTAGGAGCCTATGTGACCTTTGCATCCCTGTAGGTCTGAGCTCACATTCTGTGGTCATGAGTAGGAACATTCCAAGCTGCTCTAATTTTTTCCATTCTAACATTGAAGTTTATATACCTTTACATTATATCAGTGCATTCCTTCATACAGTTTTTTTTCCTAATTTTGTTTGATGGTATGCTTCTAGTTGTGCTTCTGGGATCCCTTCTGTTACATTGCTTGACCTTGTGGTCTATTTACATGGTCATTCTGTTACATTGGTTTGGTCTCACTCCCCCTGCCTCCGGGAGATTTTGGTTTAGTCCTTGCTAGTTTGCACTTCTTCCTTCTTCCCACCCGCCCCTGACCTACCTACTTCCTTGGGTCCGGACGCTGCGGCCAGAGGAGAGAGAGGCAAATCAGAATTGGGCTGTGATTAGATTAGATTAGTTTTTTGAATTGTTCGCTCGTGAATAAAGAAATACTGCTTCTCTGCTCAGCCTTGTGTCCCTGGTCGTCTGTTACCCGCCCGTGAAGCCAGCCCGGAGAAAATGACATTTATTAGATAGGATAGTGATAAATTGAGAGAGAACAGGAAGATAGAAAGATGGAGAGAAAGATAGAACCCCAGCATAAGGGAGTGGAGGCTTGAGCTCAGCTCCTTATGCTTGGTAATATGTGCACTTAATCTGGTGCACCGGCACCCAGCCCACCCCCCCCCCCCCATACAGTTTTGTAGTTAGTTCTTGTTCCAGTTCAACCAACAACTGATCATTCTGATTCTGAGTGTTGCTTTTCTGAATTTCAAATAATGGAGTCATATAAAATTTTTAAATTAATTTTTATTTACTTTTTTATTTTAATTTTTTATTTAATTTATTTTATTTTTTACCAGAGCACTGCTCAGATCTGGTTTATGGTGGTGCAGGGGATTGAAACTGAGACTTTGGAGCCTCAGTCATGAGAGTATATTTGCATAACCATTATGCTATCTACCCTGCCCTATTTACTTTTTAGGGTGTGTGTGTGTGTGTGTGTGTGTGAGAGAGAGAGAGAGAGAGAGAGTAACCAAATACATGTGTGATTTCACTGATCCTATGACTACTTATTCACTAGGATGTGTTGTTGACATTATAGCACTGAGCAGAATAACCTATGCTTGTAGAAATCAAACAAAAAAACTTGACATTCACTCTACAATTAAATGTTCTGAGTACCTGCCTTATCTGAACAGTTAGCTTAGAGCTTAACTAACTGTTTAGTAGTTAAGTTTAAAAAGTATGATCAAGCAGGAGTACATCTACAATGTGGGCTCCCAAGCAGAAATGTATCTGAACAATTTAGTAATTCACCATTGGAAGTGCTATCCATGTAATCAGGCAGCCTGAATTCTAGTGCCACCATTATTACTATCTACTTGTGTTAACTAAAGACATTAGTAAGCTTATCAGACACTTGATTTTTCTCAAAACTACCATGGAAGCATGGGGAGACAACAAGGCAGGAAATTATTTTAACTCTAAACATGAATTCTAAAATTCCCTTGCTCTATAATTTTCTCTCTAAAAGAGAAAATCTGTCACATCTTAAAACTGACACCCACTGTTTTCAATTTATATTCAGGATTTCATTTAATAGTATTTTGCTTTTATGCATTTGTATTTATAATAAAACAGATATAATCAAGTAGATAAAAATCACATTTTAGTGCACATAGCCATAAACCTATAATCATTTACAATAACACACCAATCAGTTAAGATAGAATCACAATAACAAATATTAGCTAATAAAAATTTCTTATATCCTTGTCTTAAATAGCCAGTATGGTTCCGTAGCCCCCATGTCCACTTGGTCGATTCCAAATTATATTCCTCCATGAGGATAATTTCTGGAACCATCCGTTCCACCCCGGTTCCATGGCTGCCAGTTCTTAGCAATCGCCCCTCCAGATATTCGTCGGGATGCGGCATCATCTAAGTTCATTTCCCACGTCTACCCTCGACTGGACCTGCCAATATGCGCGGATATCTTCGCCCACCCTGTCCAACGCTTGACATCTCGTCACCCAATCTGGTCCCCTATGCCTACACTGAACTTCTCTGTTCCAGTCCCTTGGAAACAGAGCTGGCAGTCAGCTGATTTAAAGAACAAACACCTCATCACAGACCCCTGCAAGCGTCAACCCGGCTTTGACCTAGCACGTTATGACTGGGCCCTCCTCAATCGCTATCGAACAGGCCATGGCCAGTGCGCCGCTATGTTCCATCGCTGGGGAGCCAGAGATGACCCGAACTGCCCCTGCGGCTACTGACAGACTATGATCCACATAGTCAACGACTGCCACCTCTCCAGATTCAAAGGAGGTCTTGAAACTTTACATCAGGCTCAACCTGATGCTGTTGACTGGCTATGGAAGAAGGGCAAACACTAGAAGAAGAAGAAGAATTTGTTAAGAATGTAAAAATAGTATTTCCTACTTTTTTTTTTTTATTTAAGAAAGGAGACATTAACAAAACCTTAGGATAGGAAGGGTGCAACTCCACACAATTCCCACCACCTGGTCTCCATATCTCATCCCCTCCCCTGATAGCTTTCCCATTTTCTATCCCTCTGGGAGTATGGACCCAAGGTCCTTGTGGGTTGCAGAAGGTTGAAGGACTGGCTTCTATAAATGCTTCCCCGCTGAACATGGGCTTAGACTGGTTGATCCATACTCCCAGTCTGCCTCTCTCTTTCCCTAGTAGAGTGGGGCTCTGGGGAAACAGAGATCCAGGACATATTGGTGGGGTCCTCAGTCCAGGGAAGTCTGGTCAGCATCATGCTGGCATCTGGAACCTGGTGGATGAAAAGAGAGTTAACATACAAAGCCAAATAAATTGTTGAACAATCATGGACCTAAAGGCTGGAATAGTGCAGATGAAGTTTTGGGGGAGGGGTACTCTCTGCAGACTCTAGTGTACTTCTGCTTTCAGTTATATATTTTTCCCTGATTTATGGACACGTGTGAACATATGCTCTATCTCAGGGAACCTGGTCTATATCTAGGTTTGAGGACCTTATTGGGGAGTGGAACATCTGGAATGGAATTAGAGAATACAATGAAAGGAAAAGTTTCACCCGAGTGATGAAGCTGAAAGGTTGTCATTCCACACCTGAAGTCTCTGGACTCAGTCTGAAGTGAAGCATGCTGGGGTGGCACTCGTTGCGTTGATTAGGTTGCTATTGGCAGATGCAATATTACTTGATATGAATTGGGAGAAACATGCAGGAAAGTGGGCCCCACCCTAAGGTTCCAGGACTGGGGGAAATATAGCCTCTATAGTGGAAATGTGAGGTTCCTGCTGTCTTAGGGTTCAAGAAGACAATGGATAGTTATTGTTATCATCACATTATTTGGCAATTGGGTTAACTTTGAAAAGTCCCTCTTTAGGGTTTGCTATATAATGCCCAGCATCTTGTATATAGCTGTACCACTAGTTACTTCTGTTCTCCCTGGTCTAGGCTTTTGAGAGAGTAAACATATCAAACACTCAGCATATGTATTAAAAAGACTCAGTCTGTGTTTTAAAAAGTTCTAGACATATGATCAATTTTCCCTTCTCATATTAATTGAATGTGGTTTATATGACTACAATTTAATAAGAGTGTACATAAACACCATTCCCACCACCAAAAGACTATGTCCCATCCTATTTTTTTATTTTCCTACTTTTACTAGGAAATTACATTTCTACATTTCATTGGTTTAAAAACCCACATTCCATCTTCTTAGTCTCAGAAGTATAACAATTTTGGCAGCTAGGTTATTATATTCAACTTCCTGTAAAACTGCGGAAAGATGCTGGTATAAACCAGCTTCATTCAAAGCGCTGCAAACAATGTTGCCATTTTGTGTGTCTAAGTAATTGAACTGTAACAATATTATAAATTACTTCTTCATTATAATATAGAATAGTTTATACACTCTTAGCTGTACCAAATGTATGCTTTCAGAGCAGCAGTTAGAGACATCTTAGTCTCTAACTTCTTAGCTCACAAATAAATTTCATAAAATCATACTTTTATGGGATAGAGTGAACACATGTAAGAGAACTTTTATATAAAGTGAAACTAAGCATTATATTAAAACGTATTTAGTACTATTAAACATATGGCTAACAGTGATATCATTGTTGTGATCCAACTTTTTCTAGTAGCTTGCATTCTAAATGTATAGTATCCATCAGGTTTCACAAAGCATGTCCCATAGACCAAGTCTCACCTGCCAGTATCATTTGCTTTTGGAGATAGATTTATTAGATAACAACCACAGAATTCTATCCATGTACTGTATGTGTCATGGCTGCTCTTGTGTTACAAAAGCAGAGCTGAGTAGTTGTAGTAGAGGTGATATAAAAAAAAATTCACTATCTCCTTAAGTGGATAATGTTCAACATTTGCATTTCAAAATGGTGTTATAAGTCCTTGTGTACCAGGACCCTTGCTGACACCTATCTTGGTGAGGTGAGAAATTGCATATATGAGCCAATAACTGTACTATAAACCATTAACCTCCAACTCTCAATAAAAATAAAGGGAAAAAAAAGCTTTAAAAAGTCATACTGACCTTAAGCTGAAGAGCTAAATCCAATATAAGTGCACAAAATCACAGATGAGCAAGTAACAAAATCTGGATTGAGGGAAACAAGATAAGGGGCCTTGTCTGTGATGAGAATATGTGGAAAAGTCTAAAATTTAATAGGAAGATACGAGATAAAATGACCAGTTACAGTTAAATTCCAAATAAAAGAATTTTAAATGTTCAAGAAAATCAGAAATTTGCGAGTATTTGATTGCATTTGATAGTATTATTTAAGAATGTATATGCTGGGGCTGGGTGTTGGTACACCTGGTTCAGGGCATATGTTACTTTAGCAAGGACCTGGGTTAAAGCCAATTTGAAGAATCTAAGGAAAATTGATGAGTGGTGAGGCAGTGCTGCAGGTGTCTCTCTTTCCCTCTCTATTGTCCACTTCCATCTCAGTTTTTCTCTTTCTCTATCAAATAAAATAAATAATAAATATTTTTAAATGAGTGTGGTTAGTATATGATGGCATCATATACTAACTCCCTTTACTGTCTCTCTTCTAACTGAAAAAAATCAGCTCTGAGTAGGGAAGTCCTGGTGAAGACACTAAAGAAGGAAATCTTATTTCCTGTCTATAGATCTTTATCTGAAAGCATATAAAGAAAAATAATGATTCAAATAATTTGTGTTGTTAAAATTCGGAGGCTCCAGCTGGCCAGGCTAGCTTCACGGGCGGGTAACAGAGACACAGAGACAACGGCTGGGCAGGGAAGCTGTATTTCTTTATTCAGGAACAACGATTCATAAACTAAGACAAACTAATCACCAAACAGAACTCTGCTGCCTCTTTGCCCCATGACGGCGCCAAGCACTCTCTAACTCTGCAACTCTCCAACTCTCGAACTCTGGAACTCTGGCACTTCTCTCAGGGTTCCTAGGGGCGGGGCCAAGCAGGCCCTCGAAACTAACAGGACTGATCCAATTCTCTTGGCGGGGGAGAGCTAGAACAAAGCAATGTAAAGCATACAACAATTCCCCCTTTTCTTTTTAACTAAATGACTACAGTATCAAGGGTGTGGGGTGAACAGAAACCTATATCATACAGGCATTTTTAAAAAAAAGAAACTGGCACAAGCATGGAGAAACATGTAAGCAAGTAACAAGAACCAGTGTGCTGCCAAGGGAAGGCCTGAGGGGGTCATTTTTGCCTCTGTGGGCAAAACTTTATTAGCTTAAAAAAAGCATTTTTTGCCTCTGGGGGGCGTACTTGTCTCGACAGGCATTTGTATGGGGGTGGGAAATGGCCTAGAGTCCCAAAGGCAGCTGGCTGCAATTTACTTACTATGAAACAAAACTTGTTATTAGCATAACCAAAGCACAATCTAACGTTTTTAATAGAGAAGGAATTTGAGACTTTTACATATCAACAACGTCTTTTAACCTTTTGTTACACCCATTCAAGATGGAGTCACACCCTAGTTGTGCGCAGGAAAGGAAACCTCAGGTATGAGAATAATTAGCATAGCCATTGTGCGATCTACCATTTCTAATAGAGAAGGTAATGGAGAGTTTTACATATCAACAAGTCTATTTAACCTTTTGTTTAGACCAACTTAGTTAAAATATATTGTTAACTAATTTTTATCTCAGACTTTAAATGTAAGTTAATTTTATCTTTATGAGAATTATGTTGAAAACCTTTTTCTTTTTTTTTATTTAAGAAAGGATTAATTAACAAAACCATAGGGTAGGAGGGGTACAACTCCACACAATTCCCACCGCCCAATCTCCATATCCCACCCCCTACCCTGATAGTTTTCCCATTCTCTATCCCTCTGGGAGCATGGACCCAGGATCATTGTGGGTTGCAGAATGTAGAAGGTCTGGCTTCTGTAATTGCTTCCCCGCTGAACATGGGCGTTGACTGGTCAATCCATACTCCCAGTCTGCCTCTCTCTTTCCCTAGTAGGGTGGGTCTTTGGGGAAGCGGAGCTCCAGGACATATTGGTGGGCTCTTCAATCCAGGGAAGTCTGGCCGGCATCCTGATGACACCTGGAACCTGGTGAGGGTGATTTACTGGGTTTCTGTGGTCATTCTAGTCCTGTCTTGTTTCAGTCCGGGTGGTTTCCTTTGGTATTCCTAGTTGATCCGGGAGAGGAGAGGAGAGGAGAGAAAGTGATCTGCTGCTCGTAGCTCCGCCTCCGGAAGTCCGAAAACCTTTTTCATTTAACTTTGACTAGCTAGAATTTAGCCTTAAAGTTACTGTTTACCAAACTTTAAACATACACATAAACATGGTCATTAATACACAAGGAGAGAAACCTTTGTTACGAAGACATGTCATTTTAAACACAAATTTAAATCTGTACTGTCTTAGTTGTTGGGGGGGTGCATTGTCCAGTGGTGGTCTCTTGGGCAACTTCACTTCTAGGAATTGCAGGTTGCGATCTCTGCACAAGTCTCTGCGTACTCCAGCTTGTCTGCCTTCAGACCAGACCAGCAGCTGGAGATCTCGTGTGCCCAGTTTTGGCAGGGATCCCGGGGGTCCGGGAGGTCTGGGATCATTCCAGAATTCATAGCAAGAGGGCAGGCGGGCCAGCATTGTAGAAGGTGTGGGCCTAGGTGCCAAGGGGTGGCGGCCATGATAGGCCGCCACGGCCCTGCCCCATGGCCCTGCCATGTCTACTGCCCTGTTCACAGTGGCCGAGCAGCGTGGAGGGATCACACGTCCAGTGCCCTGCGCCACGCAGTGGAGAGCCAGCTCCTGTGGGCTGGCCTGTGTGCTGGCATTGGGCTCCTGCATGGTGGCATCGGGCTCCTGCATGGTGGCATCAGGCTCCTGCGTGCTGGCATCGGGCTCCTGTGTGGTGGCATCAGGCTCCTGCGTGGTGGCATCGGGCTCCTGCGTGGTGGTATCGGGCTCCTGCGTGCTGGCATCAGCCTCCTGCGGGCTGCAGGGCTGCCGGGCTGCGGGCGCGGTGCGCGCGGGGTTGTCTGGGTGCAACCGGCTGGCTGGCTGTTTAACCAGGTGGAAATAGCAGCTCCGTGCCTCGCCTCCCACCCGTTATTCCCGCTGGCTGTTCTGAGTTCACCCGAGCGAGTGGAAACCACAGAGTGGTCCAGAGATAAATGTTCCAGAAACAGCAAAACAGTCTTGTGAAGAAAGAGCAGAGGCCTTTGGAGATCTCTTCACAAGCAGAAGAGAAGGCCATAGTGCATAGGTAGCCAAATTGTCTTTACTTATCTGAGAGATGCGCAGGTCAGGTCCACATGGGCACCATTTGTTGTTAAAATTCGGCGGCTCCAGATGGCTGGGCTAGCTTCACAGGCGGGTAACAGAGACATGGAGACAACGGCTGGGCAGGGAAGCTGTATTTCTTTATTCAGGAACAACGATTCATAAACTAAGACAAACTAATCACCAAACAGAACTCTGCTGCCTCCTTGCCCCGCGACGGCGCCAAGCACTCTCTAACTCTGCAACTCTCCAACTCTCGAAGTCTGGAACTCTGGCACTTCTCTCAGGGTTCCTAGGGGCGGGGCCAAGCAGGCCCTCGAAACTAACAGGACTGATCCAATTCTCTTGGCGGGGGAGAGCTAGAACAAACCAATGTAAAGCATACAACAAATTTGCTTCTGAAACGTCATCTGCTTTCTGGGGAAGTGGAATTTAACATAGTGAGTATAAATTCCACTGAACCAGGTGTACCAACACAGATTGGTTTTGCATCTTGTGGTTTCCCTTTCATGTATAGAATAGTGCTCTAGTCTCTCTCCCTCTCCATCTCTACTTCTCTCTCCCTCCCTCAAGCCTTCTCTCATGTGAAACTCTTTTTTATTGTATTATCTTTATTTATTTAGTGGATAGAGACAACCAGAAATTGAAAGGAAGGGGGAGATAGGGAGGGAGACAGAGACACACCCGCCACACTGCTTCACCACTTGCAAAGCTTTCCCTCTGCAGGTTGGAACCAGGGACTTGAACTTCAGTCCTTGTGCATTGTAATACATGCACTCAGCCAGGTATGTCACCACCCAGCCCCCACTTGTGAAACTCTTTCTACTTCATGTTTAATAGATAAATGAACTATTTTAAAAAGAATGTGATAATAATATCTTGATTATTCATGGTGAGATCAGGATAAGAGTAACTCTTTGAAAGAACAATTCCTGAGTGTTTACATAAAGTAACTAATGTAAAATTGAATGCAAATATATTAGATTTCAAATAAGCTTTCATTTTCCCTTTTGCCCTCTTGTTTTGTAAATTAGGAAAATGTTAGCTGCCATCTAAAACCTGAAAAGGCCATTAGTAGTATATATTTAGGAAAAGAGACTGTAAAGAAAGGAATAGGGTTATATTAATCCACCCCCTACTGCAAGAAGCAGAGACTATGAAATGCTCTTGAGAAACAAAATAATCTTGATTTCAGGGAATCTTCTGAATGTAATAACTGCCTCATTAGGTAAAGTAAAGTGTTCACCAACTGATTGTCATAGCTCTAGGGCTATAGAGAATACGAATTCATTCTTTGTCTTTTTTGATTGCTATTTTCAATAAAATTGTTCTAAAGAAACAAGGTAAAAAAAGTAATTATCTCAAATGTATTCTAAGCATAGCAATACGGATGCATCAGTGAATAATCCATGGGACTTTAACTTTCGTGGCTGAGAGATGTAGGAGACGGCAGAAATCGACAAGGAAATCACGTTGTTTATGTCAAAATCAGTCACTGGTCAAGATGCAGGTGACTGGGCATGGGAGATAGTAGAATACAAAAAGTCTCATGCCTGAGGCTCCAAGGTCCCAAGTTCAATCTCCCAAACTAACATAAACGAGAGCTGAATAGTGCTTTGAGAGTTCATCAATTTAAAAGATGCAAATGTTCAGTTTATACCCAAAGAGAAAAGAAGGTGGTTAGGTTATTTATAGTTTGGATATTTCATTTTTATTTGAATTTTCTTATAGTTATTATATACTAAAAAAATGAGGATGTATAGTCTCAAGTAATAGATTTAATTCTACTCAACACATTTGTTACAGTTTTGTGTAAAATATAAGACCGCTGAGAAAATATTTTCTACATCTTAGAAATTAAGAATCTATTCTTTTTTTTCTTTTTTTTTTCTTCTAGGGTTATTGCTGGGGCTCGGTGCCTGCACCACGAATCCACTGCTCCTGGAGGCTATTTTTCCCCTTTTGTTGCCCCCTCCTTTTTATCATTGCTGTGGCTATTATTATCTTTGTTGTTGGATAGGAGAGAGAGAGAAATGGAGAAAGAAGAGGAAGACAGAGAGAGGGAGAGAAAGATAGACACCTGTAGACTTGCTTCACCACTTGTGAAGTAACCTCCATGCAAATGGGGAGCTGGGGGCTCAAACCAGGATCCTTAGGCGGTCCTTGCACTTTGTACCATGTGTGCTTAACCTGCTGTGCTACCACCTGACCCCCAGAATCTATTCTTTATACATATTTGGTATTGTTACACTTTCTTGGGATACTATGTATATACATACATACATACATACATATATATATATATATATATATATATAATATATATATATATATATGTGTGTATATATATATCTTTATTGGGGGATTAATGGTTTACAGTTGACAGTAAAATACAATAGTTTGTACATGTGTAACATTTTCCACCTAACAATTCAACCCTCACTGGGTCCCCCTCTGTCATCATGTTCCAAGACCTGAACCCCCCCCCCCCAACTCCAGAGTCCATTACTGTGGTGTGATTTAGGATACTTCTTTATAACTTATTAGTACCCTTGTTTCTAATATGACTTGTTGGAAATTAATGTCATAGTTTAGCTTACTGGGCTGCTGCCATCATGCCCCCTCCCTTACTCTAAATGTACTATGATCTTTATATCCACTCTTGTAATATCTACATTTTACTGATCACTATTTTGCTTGTGTTTTGTTACCAGAGTATCACATTTCCTGGTCACTCTTTTCCTGTATTTTTTTTCTTCCCCTAATAGAAAGGGATAGAGACAATGACCAATGACAAACAGAAAGACACCATGGTATTTAAGCTTTGCCCGTTGCCCTGTGATATGAAGACTCAAAACTGTCATGGGCAAAGCAGGGAAATTCTCCAGATAATGATCTCAAAGTCCTAAACTTTCATCATTAAAATTATCATTTGTAAATTCAATTGACATTTACTATGCAACTTTAAAATTTTTCATATTTGCTTCTTGTTTAATTTTTATGATTTCTTTTTACCTTTTCTTGATTAATTTATTGAGCTTTCTTATTATTTCATTTTATTAACTAGAAACTTTTAGTGGCTGTCCTGGAGATGGAAATATATATATTTTCAAATAACATAAAATTACTTACAAATAACACTCTGCTACGTTTTGAGTGGCACAAGTACTTAAATACAGAACATACCAAATTCTGCACTCCTGTTACTTGTGACATTGCAGTTACTAATTTCACTTATTCATCTAAAGCAGTCACTTAATACAATGTTACAATCCCTTACATATTTTGAAGGATTAGTTCACAAAAATAATATAAAAGAACAGTGAGGTATTAAAAGGGAGGAGAAAGTATGGTGAGCTTTCATGTTTCATTTTATCTATTCTTTTAATAATTAGTTCTAATTGCTTAAAATTAGCAATTTGGGGAGTGAGGCAGTAGCACAGTGGGTTAAGTGAACATGGCGCGAAGCTCAACGACCTGTGTAAGGATCCTGGTTCTAGCTCCTGGCTCCCCACCTGCAGGGAAGTTGCTTCACAGGTGATGAAGCAGGTCTGCAGGTGTCTAACCTTCTCTTCTCCTCTGTCTTCCCCTCCTCTCTCCATGTATCTCTGTCCTATCCAACAACGATGACATAACAAGGGCAACAAAAGGGAATAAATAAATAACTATTTTTTTAAATTAGCAATTCATTCAACTTAGATAATAATTATATTTAAAGTTTGAGATTTTTCTTCTTTGATCTTGAGGCCAATATTCCTTTGAACTACCATCTTAATATCACATTTTCTATATCCCATAGAAGTTAGCAGCATGTATTTTTTTGAAACTTCTTTTGGTCTACCGTTATCTTTTTCTTTATCTTTTGTTCTTCAATGACTGAAGATTTATTTATGAGCATGGTTTTAGACACTATAGGTTTGATTTTTTTCCCCTACTCATTTTAAAGTCAACACAAAGTGTGTGGACACACCTCTCCAGTGCAACATCCACGCCCTTCAGCAAAGGGATTTGCCCCACCCACACCTTAGACCATTTTCCTTCTTTAGAGGAAAATTAATGATAATCTATGTATTAATTATATAATGTGTTATGATAACAGTATGGATAAAAAGGATAAAATGGAAGTATACTTTAAAAGGTGCTTATTTTATAAGGTATAGTTGTTTAATATTCAAATTCAGTCTTGGAAATGTAGTGTGAATATTGTAGAGTCTGGATCAAACATGGAAACAAAATAAAGAGGTAATATTATTAATATCGGGGGTGAGACAATGAAGCCTCAACATTTACTATATTGATTAAAAGGAAGGAAAGAGGAAAAATATAAATCCATGGAAAAAATGGTGCACAATGTTACTTCTATCTCCAACCATGGCCATAATGATAGTAATACTAAAACTTGTTTTAGCTAAAAGCATACTGATAATTAAAGGAAATAATAAATTATGCCTGTTTTCATTAGTAACAATTAAAAGATCTCAGGAGGTAGTACCTGGTCCAGAGCACACTTCGTAGCGCACAAGGAATCAAGTTTATGCTCCTGAGCATCAAATGGGAGCACATACAAAGGAAAAGTTTCAGGAGTGGTACTGTAATGTGTCCATTTTTCTATCTCTCCTTCTTTGTGTCGAATCCTCTACCTGGAATAATAAAAAATTAAAAAGAATGTGCATGAAGTTGTGGAATCATATGAATATGAACCCAAGCAAATCTCTATTTTAAAAAATGATAAAACAAAACAAAGCAGCTTGGAATTTCTGTTAATTACATCACTATTAGTCAATATACACAAACTTGATAGTGTTCACTATCACATGACAATTTTTTTCAGGTGTACGTCTCAAAGTTTCTCAAAACACTAACTGAATATTTTTAATATATAGGCTGTGTATTTGATATGCGGACTCTGTCAAAAGCCTAGACCAAGTAGATTAGAAGCATCCAATAGCACAGCTATATACAAGATACTGGATACTGTACAGCAAACCATAACAA
Organism: Erinaceus europaeus; assembly: GCF_950295315.1. Lineage (NCBI taxonomy): Eukaryota > Metazoa > Chordata > Mammalia > Eulipotyphla > Erinaceidae > Erinaceus > Erinaceus europaeus. The sequence continues at coordinate 82,703,214 of NC_080175.1, read as the reverse complement.
AAGGACTTTTCAAAGTTAACCCAATTACCAAATAATGTGATGATAACATTAACTATCAATTGTCTTTTTGAACCCTAAGACAGCCTGGGGATGAAATTATACACATGTACCAATAATTATGTTTACTATAAACCATTAATCCTGCAATATAAAAATGAGTTAATAAAATTTTCTTTCTGTCTTGCTTGCTCACTCTGTCTCAGTAATGGCCTTCTTCTTAGTTTATACATGGCATGGAACTTAACACTATCTGTTCTGGTTCTTTTTAGTACTTAACTAAAAAATACTTGAACTTAAACCATACCTTTAGCTTTCTAGTGCATTTTACATATTCAATTAATATGCTAACATCTTTGGACTTGCTACTTTCTGTGCACTATTGTCATATTCGTCAGATATTTGCTCTGTCTATCCTCATGAAACTGTGGGGTGTCTTCATCTTCCCAAACTGAATCTTGAATTATGATTAGGTTATAATTAATGAATTTTAAGTAAGTTATGTAGCTTTCCTTAAACTACACAACTAGACAATGGCTGAAACCATGTTCCAACTTAATCAATCTGAGGCTAAATCTGTGTTCTAAACTCCCATACTGTACATAGATTAAAGAATACCTAACAAGTAAAACAAGTATTAAACTAATCAATAAGTATTCAGCTACCTTTTATGTGGCAAGATGACTGCCAGTGCTGTGAGTGCACCTGAGTTGGTAGTATTTGAGTGAACCCTAGCAGTTTCTTCACAAAACAGTCTTTATTCTTTTTTTTTTTTTTTACCCTCTCTGGAGACTTAACATAGTATGTGATTTCAAACAAGCTATAAAGATGTATTTGCCATTATTAGTTTTCCAGAAGATATAGGAAAATTGGAAAGATTAGTTTTTATGGAGGTCAGAATTCTAGTTTAACGTACATTGAAAACAGCAACAACAACAACAAAAATCAGAAGACAATACCTTCTAGCACTTAACGTTCTGATTCATTTTTTTTCTTTTTTTTTTATTTTTTTCCTTTTTTTTCCTCCAGGGTTATTGCTGGGCTCAGTACCTGCACCATGAATCCACCGCTCCTGGAGGCCATTTTTTCCCCCTTTTGTGGACCTTGTTGTAGCCTCATTGTGGTTATTATTATTACCAATGTTAATGTTGTTCGTTGTTGGATAGGACAGTGAGAAATGGAGAGAGGAGGGGAAGACAGAGAGGGGGAGAGAAAGATAGACACCTGCAGACCTGCTTCACCGCCTGTGAAGCGACTCCCCTGCAGGTGGGGAGCTGGGGGCTCGAACCAGGATCCTTACGCCAGTTCTTGCGCTTTGCGCCACATGCGCTTAACCCACTGCGCCACTGCCCGACCCCAATTTTTTTGTTTTTTATACAATTATTAAGACTTGCTCATTATAGGAGAGTGATTATGCATACATTTGCGTATTTTTCTGTCTATGGGAAATGGGAACTTCTAATTTCCATTCAGACTCTAGTATATGTACACATGTATTTGTATCAAAGATGTATACATGCATATGCAAATAAGTTATATGCTTATATAATATACATGTAAACATAAAAAAGGTATTAATTTTTCTCTGGGTATTTTTATTGTTAAAATATACAAAAATTATTTAATGTGTTCAAATGCCATTTTCATTTTTTTAAAAGGCAGTCAGGATGTGGTTAGAGATATAGCTTGACTAATAAAGAACATGACATATATGTGAGGCCCTGTGTTTAAAAACCTAGCACAACATATGCTGGTTCTCTGGTCTCTCACACATGAAGTAATACATATATATCTATATATATATAAATATATATGCACACACACACATATATATGTGTATATACATTTACATTTACGTATACATAAAGATACTGGGTACCGTACAGCAAACCATAACAAAAGGAGTTTTCAAAGTTAACCCAATTACCAAATAATGTGATGATAACATTAACTATCGATTGTCTTTTGGAACCCTAAGACAGCAGGAACCTCACATCTCCACTATAGAGCCCCTACATCCCCCAGTCCTGGAACCCTTGGATAGGGCCCACTTTCCCGTATGCCTCTCCCAATCCATATCAAGTAATATTGCATCTGCCGATCACAACCTAACCAACGCAACGATTGCCACCTCAACATGCTTCACTTCACACTGTGTCCAGAGACTTCACGAGTGGAATGACAACCCTTCAGCTTCATTACTCGGGTGAGACCTTTCCTTTCATAGTATACTCTAATTTCATCTCAGGTGGTTCACTTTCTAACAAAGTCCCATAACCTAGATATACACCAGTTTCGGTGATAGAGAGCATATGTTCACACGTATCCGTAAACTACTGCTAAATATATACCTGAAAGCAGAAGTACACTATAGTTGCAGTGAGTACCGCCCTGACACTTGCTCTCCACTATTCCAAGCTTTGGGTCCATGATTGCTCAACAATTTGTTTGGCTTCATATGTTAACTCTCTTTTCAGTCACCAGGTTCCAGATGCCATCAGGATGCTGGCCAGGCTTCCCTGGATCGAAGACCCCACCAATGTGTCCTGGAGCTCTGCTTCCCCAGAGACACAACCTACTAGGGAAAGAGAGAGGCAGACTGGGAGTATGGACCTACCAGTCAACTCCCATGTTCAGCGGGGAAGCAATTACAGAAGCCAGACCTTCTGCCTTCTGCAACCCACAATGACCCTGGGTCCATGCTCCCAGAGGGATAGAGAATGGGAAAGCTATCAGGGGAGGGGGTGAGTTATGGAGATTGGGTGTTGGGAATTGTGTGGAGTTGTACCCCTCCTACCCTATGGTTTTGTTAATTAATCCTTTCTTAAATAAATAATAAAAATAAATAAATAAATAAATAAATAAATAAATAAAAACCTAGCACAACGTATGCTGGTTCTCTGGTCTCTCACACATGAAGTAATATATATATATATGTATATATATACACACACACATATATATGTATATATATGTGTATATATATATACACACACATATATATGTATATATATATATATACATTTACATTTACGTATACATAAAGAAAGGCAGTATGCAACAGAAAAGAAAGAATAATTGGCAAGTTAATTTTCACCCTTAAATCTGATTTCATAAGCCATTAATTACTTCTATAAAAAATGCTCTGATGTTACTATTTTCACATTCCTTTTCTTGGGATTTCACATAGTGTATCAGTGAGTGAGATCAAGTTCCAAGTAGCAAGCCACATGCAGAGTGGAAGTTGGAGGAATTAGCACAGTATAGTGAGTTGTGGTTTTCATTTACCAATTATATGAAATCAGATAGCTAAAAGACATTACTAAAGGCATGTGAAAAGATGGGGTTAATGAGCCAGCCAGATAGCAAATAGCCCATTTGGACAACATGCTGTTTTACCATCAAAGGACCTAAATTTAAGCCTATCCCCATTTCATGAATAATAATAAAAAAAAAATTTTTTAAAAATCTTTGATGGTGTTCATCCTCTCCTGCTCTCTCACCTAAGAAAAAGATAAGGTTTATAAATAAACAGTCATAAAAAATGTAGAGAAACAACATTTTAAAAGGCAATACAAATACCAGAGTACTGAGATAAATCTAAATAATTAACACTTACTCTGTACGTTAATCAAGTGATGGGAATAAAATTGTAAAAGATAATTTATAAGCAAAACCTTTTTTTTCCTTTTTTATCCCCAAATGTACTAAGCGTGGATGGTATACAAATGTTTGGGAAAGAAAAATAACTTGTTTAATTTATCATTTGGAAAACTGCGTTTGCCTTTCAACTCTAACATATGCTGAGAAAGATTAAAAAAAAAACATGAAGATGATTTTTTAAAAATTTCAGTTATATATGAGAACCTGCTTGCAAGTAAATTTTACAGAAGGATAACTGCTAAAAACAACTGTGAAAAACCAACTTGGGTTGTCATGTTTGGAAGTGATTGTCACATCATTTAAGCCCTACAAGCTGTTTTTCTTCACACATTATTAAAAGTGAGGATAAGGAAAGTAAGTAGATCACTGTATCTGTAACTCTACTCATTTTTATATTGTCAAGTATGATAATAAAAAGTCCTATTTAGTTTTAAATATACCTACTTGTCTACCAATAATTTCACTCAAAATTCAACTAAAACTTGGTGGCCCCCCATAAGCTGGGGCCCTAATCAGGGAGTCCTGAGATTCCCAAACAGACATGATGGGCCTACACCTGGAATAAATCTCTCTCTCCATTGTTACCAGTCATTTCTATCAGGAACAACAAAATAGACCCCTTTGCAGGCCCCCAAAGGATCTTGCCCTCAATTTGGATCAACAATGGTAGAGAATGTTCCATCCTCTGAAGGGAGACTGGACAATATACTCTATGCTACATCTGAGGAAGACGGGTTGATATTGGGGCAGCTTGGAATGTTCCAACTTATGATCACAGAATGTGAGCACAGATCTACAGGGATGCAGAGGTCACATAGGCTCCTAAGCTGAATATGGGCCCCAGATCACATCAAATTGATGGGGTTTACACTCAACAATATTTATACACCTTTCCTATATTTGGGAGCTACTCTCTTCCCTGATCCAAGTTTCTGGTCCTTCTGCCAGCCATGATATCACCTCCCCACATAATAATTAGGATCCACCTGCATATCAGATTTCAGGCTCAGGCAAAAAACAAAAACAAAAACAAAACAAACAAACAAAAAACACTAGTATAGCCAACAAGCCCTTTGGAATATAACTAAAATATATCTACTAGCTATCTACAAAATGTAGCAAACCGCCCCCCCCCCCCCCCCCCGCCAACTCTTCATCTCTACTATTCCAGCCTTTAGGTCCATGATTGGTCAACAATTTGTTTGGCTTTGTAGGTTAACTCTCTTGTCAACCACCAGGTTCCAGGTGCTAGCATGATGCCAAACAGACTTCCCTAGGCAGACAACCCACCCAATGCTTCCTCAATGCCCTTCCCCACTAGGGAAAGAGAGAGACAGGCTGGGAGTATGGATCGACCTGTCAACACCCATGTTCAGCGGGGAAGCAAATACAGAAACCAGACCTTCCACCTTCTGCATCCCACAGTGACCTTGGGTCCATACTCCCAGAGGGTTAAAAAATAGGAAAGCTATCAGTGGAGGGGATGGATACAGAGTTCTAGTGGTGGGAATTGTGTGAAGTTGTATTCCTCTTATCCTATGGTTTTAGTGAATGTTTCCTTTTTACAAATAAAAAATAAAATAAAATGAAAAACTTGGTGGCCATATGGAGATATGTCCACATTTGTATTTTGCTTTTAAATGACTTTGCTAATGCTAATTTCATTTATCTCAAACCAGTAGGACTACACTTAATGATAAACACACTCAAAAAAAGAGAAAACACAAAATATAGCATTCTGCCCGCTTTATTCAATAATTTAAGAAAAATATTAACTGATGCCCTTACAACATATTTTATGAAAAGGAAGTCTGAACTATTTGGTTTAAATTAATTTATAGTTCATAGGATATTAGCATAATACAGTATAGTATCTATGACATCAATCAACTTCACTTGTGAGATCAGAAATCTGTAATCTTTGCATATGCCACTTTTTTACCCTAATTTTTATTTATTAAATGGAAACACTGACAAAAACCATAGGATAAAATGGGTATAGTTCCACACAGTTTCTACCATCAGAGCTCCGTATCCCATCCTCTCCCCTGATAGCTTTCCTATTCTTTATTCCTCTGGGAGTATCGACCCAGGATCATTATGGGGTGCAGAAGGTGGAAGGTCTGGCTTCTGTAATTGCTTCCCCACTGAATTTGAGTGTTGGCAGGTTGATCCATACTCCCAGCCTGTCTCTCTCTTTCCCTAGTGGGGCAGGGCTCTGAGGAAGTGGGGCTCCAAGACACATTGGTGGGGTCGTTTGCCTAAGAAGTCAGGTTGGCGTCATAGTAAGCATCTGGAAACCTGGTGGCTGAAAAAGTGTTAGCATACAAAGCCTAAGAAGTTGTTGACTAATCATGAACCTAAAGGCTGGAATATTGCAGATAAAGATTTGGCAATCTCCATTTTGGAAATAGCTAGTAGGTCTAGGTTAGATATATTCCAAAGGTCCCATGACTTTACTAGATTTGCTTGAGCCTGACCTCTGATATGCAGGTGGATCCAAATTATAATTATTATCTGAGATGATACTATGGCTGTAAAAAGGGCTAGAAAGCTGGATCAGGGAAGAGAGTAGCTCCCAAAATGGGAAAAATATATAAATATTGTTGACTGTAAACCCCATCAATTTGATCTGGGGCCCATATTCAGCACAGGAGCCTGTGTAACCTCTACCTCCCTGTAGGTCCGAGCTTGCATTCTGTGTGGTCATGAGTAGGAGGAAGACGGTAAGTTCACAAATAATATATATTTTTTCCACCAGGGTTATCACTGGGGCTCACTGCTTGCACTAAGAATTCACAGAGACCATTTTCCCCTTCTTTTTAAAAATTTTCCTTTCTAGTTTTATTATATAGAACAGATAGAAATTGAGAGGCGAGGGGGAAATAGAGAAGGAGAGGAAAGAGAAACACCTAAAAACCTGCTTCACTCCTCATGAAGAGTTTCCTTGCAGACAGGAAGCAGGACCTGAAACCAGGGATCTTCCACTGTTAATCTGTGTGCTTAACCTGTTTTGCCACTGCCTGGCCCTTTACAAATAATATTTATATATTAAAGATACTAATTAGGAACAGAGTGGAAAGAAGGCAAGTTAAATTTTCAGGAGATTTTATAAATTTTAACAACGTTTTTTTTTTTGTTTGTTTGTGTGTGTGTGTATGTGTGTGTCTTGGTTCTTGGTGCCTGCACCATAAATCCACTGCTACTGGCAGCCATTTTTCCACTTTGTTATTGTTATTGTTGTTGTTGGGTAGGACAGACAAAAACTGAGAGAGGAGGGAAAGACAGAGAGGGGGAGAGAAAGATAGACACTTGCAGACCTGCTTCACTGCTTGTGAAGTGACCCACCCCCCTTGCGGGTGGGGAGCCGAAGGCTTAAACCTGGATCCTTACACTGATCCTTGGGCTTCTACTATGTGTGCTTAAAGCAGTTCACTACTGCCCTTGCCTCAAAGTACTGGTTTTAAGATAGTGACTAGTATAAAATGCAGAGAGTAAAATCTGGTAATGCTTTAAACTGCATAAGTAGTAGTATAAAGTTATTATTATGACGTAAAGTTAAAATATGGAATTATGAATATGTTGAAATGCATTTATTACATCAATACTAAGATAACATATATTCGTAATTATTCTACTGATTATTTTAAATGATTATAAATGAATAGTAAGGGAAAACTTAAGATTATTACATTTGGAATAGTAGCAAAGATGTAAACTATAAGTTATAAATAATTATTTTAGATAAATAGCAACAACAAAAGGAAATGAAATGTAAGATGTTCAGGAAATCTTTTGCATTTCAGTGGCCAGAAAGTGCATGTTTAGTATCCAAGTCAAAGTCTGTTAGTTGACAAGTGCCCAGGCTGAAGTATTCTGATGAGATCTGTTAGAACCTAAGTTTATAGAGGTGAGCATGAGTATACAATATGGGTTTCTCTTCAGCTTTTCACAGCTACACAGAGCTTAACTCACACATTGCAGGACTGCTTTTGTTCTGCTTATAGTTATGAACTGATTTGTTTTGTACTTCTTTGTTAGAAAATCCTTGATTTCTTGATAGAACCCCTGAACTATAATACCTGTTCCATTTGGTCTCAGTGTGCATTTTTGTATTTTATCTGATAGCACAATATCTGTTCCTACACCTTTTTTCTGATTTATTGGCTTGGAACTTCTTGTTTTAACCTGCCAGCTTAAGTTTATGTTTATCTTTCTGTCAGATGTGTGATTTCTGGAGACACTAAATAGATGAATCTTGTTCTTTAATCTATCAACATACTTGGAGTCTTTTGAGAGTTGAATTTATTATGTAATTCACATTTAGGTTAATTGTTAATATGTGTTATTAACATCCATTTTGATTTTTTAAAACTTTTTTATATTTATTTATTTTCCTTTTTTTTTTGCCCTTGTTGTCTTTTTCTTGTATCATCATTGTTGGATAGGACAGAGAGAAATGGAGAGAGTAGGGGAAGACAGAGAGGGAGAGAGAAAGACACCTGCAGACCTGCTTCACCACCAGTGAAGTGACGCCCCTGCAGGTGGGGAGCCAGGGGCTTGAACTGGGATCCTTATGAAGGTCCTTGCGCTTCGCACCACATGCGCTTAACCCGCTGTGCTACTGCCTGACTTCCCATTTTGATTTTTGTTTTGAGGTTGCTTTAACTTGGAGATTATTTTTTGAGTTGCTTCTGACTGTCATTGTGTGTGGGTAGGATTCTATTATGATTTTCTAACTGATTTCCCTGGTATTTTTATGATTTTCTGTCCCCTATTTTGTACTGTGATTACCATGAATGTTGTAACCAATTTACTATATCTAAAAAACGAACCAAAGAACCTTTTTTTAATTATCATTATTTTGTTTCGGATACTGACGTTTGGTAGTAATACTGTCCATGTCTTTTCGCCTTTATTATTTTCTTGCTCTGTCCTACTGATGATGTATTCTTAGTTCTGTCCTACTACAGATCACCTTGCTTCATGTGTATTCCTTTGCTTTTTCTGTTCTTGTGGGTCCCTTTTCAGTAATTCTTGCAAGATAAGGTTACTAGTGGCAAATTCCTTTAGCTTTTGTATAATTGGAAAAAACCCTTGTTTCTCTCTCATGTCTGAAGAGTTTTTGTAGGTTATAATATTCATGGCTAGCAATTTTTATCTTTTAGTACTTTGAATATATCATTCCACTTTCTCCTTACATCTAGGATGGATGAGAAATGAAATGGAAACCTTTGTATGTCACATCTTCCTTTCTGTAGAAGCTTGTAACACTTTTTTTCATTGTTCTTGAGTTTTAAAAATAGTTTTACAATGATGTGTCTTGGTGTTGGTCATTTGGGAATGAAAAACTAGGGTGTGCTGACACAGACAGCACAGACAGAGTAGAAGAGAACAGATTGGTAAGTATGAAGTTCTGAGTTTGGCTACTCCATGGCCACACCTCCCGGAAGTCTTGGTATTCATTTTCTAAAATGTTTTTGGCAAGTAATTGTCTCTACCATATTTTTCTGATTCATGTAGAACACTGAGTTGAGGAGACAGTTCTTTTGAAAAAGTTATTTATTTTTATATGGGGAATAAAGGAAGAAAGAAAGAAAGAAAGAGAGGAAAGAAGGAAGAAAGAAAGAATATACAGTATTGCTCCAGCATCTGTACTAGGAGGGATCAAGTCTACAATCTAATGCACAGAGACCCTGTTCTTAGTTCACAGAGCTATATCCGTGGCCACTTGAGGAATTATATCAATCCTGGAAGAGTGCCCTGAAATTACAGCTTAACTATTTCAAGATAAAATTCAAATTATAACAATTTATAAAGCTTAGGCCAAAAATTTCCTATAATACAGATCTGTTAATATTCTAATTTAATAAAATGCTATGTTCCTTCCCTACCCAAGGTAGATAAAGAAAAACTGAGGGAAAATTAGACAAAAATATAGAATAGAGTATATGTATTTCCTAACTTTTAGAAAAAGAAGTGAAAGTCAAAATTAAGCATATTTTAATATCAGTCATTTTTCATATAAATATATTGCCTTAAAATTAGTAAGATTAAAAATAGTGACTTAATGTTGATTTATGAAATTATAACATAAAATTTCAGGGTGTGAATGATACTTTGAAGGGACTGGGCTTTGGTACACCCAGTTAAGCACATACACTGCCATGCACAAAGACCCAGGTTTCAATCCTGACTTCCCCATCTACAGGGGGAAACTTCATGGGTGGTGAAGCAGTACTGCAGGTGTCTCTCTTTCTCTCTCCTCTATTTCCTTCTCCCCTCTCAATTTCTCTTTGTCCCATCAAGTAAAATAAAAAGAAGACAAAGCAACAGATGTTTGTCTCACTTGTCTATGAAACTGTTTTATTCTCTAAGAGTTTAATTGTCAGATACACTGAAGTTATGTCTATAAGAATCTTATAGTAACTGGTAATATGTAATGGGATTTATTTTTTCCCCAGAGTACTGCTCAGCTCTAGTTTATATTGATGTGGAGGGATTGATCCTGGGACTTTGAAGCCTCAGTTATGAGACTCTCTTTACATAACCATTAAGCTGTCTACCCCCCTAGGAACTAGTAAGATGGATATTTATTTACCCAATTAACTATTTAAGACATATGCTATAGATAAAGTCCACAAACGTTATATCTCATGTAAAACAATATAATATGTGAAAAAAAGGAATTTCCAGGGTTTCATTGCTCCAAGGAAATTTTTTCAGATAGCGACTGAGATAGATACATAGATGATGGATAGATGATAGATAGATAGATAGATAGATAGATAGATAGATAGATGATAGATAGATAGATAGGGACACTATTGTGGGGGCTGGGGGAATCAGTGCACCGGTTTAAATGCACATAGTAAAAGCACAAGGACCTACTCAAAGATCCTTGTTTGAGACCCCAGCTCCCCATCTGCAGAAAGGCCGTTCACACGTGGTGAAGCAGGTCTGCAGTTGTCTTTCTCTCCCTCTCTCTACTTTCCCCTCCTCTCTCAATTTATTTCTGTTATATCCTATAAAAAGTGAAAGTGAGAGCGCATGCGAGAGAGACTATTATACTATTGTACCAAATCCTCCTCCACTGTGGTGGCATTCTCATATGGCATACTGGGGTGGGAATCTAAGTTATGCAACTGGCAAAGTTGGCACTCACCTGATGAATCAGCTTGCTGTCCCCAGGAAGAGATAAAGAGAGAAAAGACTAGTCTACCAGTCTAGCACACGTGGTGGTAGAAATCAAACTCAGAACTTCATACTTACCAATCTGTTCTCTTCTACTCTGTCAGAAATTTGTGGAAATTTAGAAGTACACACACACACACACACACACACACACACACATACACACACACACACACACAGAGACATGCATACCCACACACTTATAATATTTATGGAAACAATTAAGAAGATGCATACTTGATATGGTATTTACCATTTTTCTCTTATCATAATAGTACATTATATTTTTATAATTTTAATTTGAGAAGTTTTATGTTATCTATTTTTTTCTGTTAGCTCTTTTATGGTTTTTGCTTTTAGTCTATGGAAATATATTTTCCCTTGGTTGTCTTTCTTACTGCTGTTAGAGTCTGCTTACCAAACATGGTGCTAAAGACTCACTGGAATTGTATTACACGTATTTTTGCCTTGCTTTCTAACTGTTAAAACAGTGATGTAAACCACACAAGAAGTGTTTGATGCCTGTTGATATTCCTCCCCAAGGCTGACACTCCCTACATCAGTTTTCTCATCATTTTATCTCCCAGCACGGCTGCTCTGTGTTTAGGGATTAGTAAACTTTCTTGCAAGGTTATTCTGAAATATGTTATAACACAAAACTCGATATGAACAATACTGCAGTTTGAAATCTAATGTTATCTTGTCAACAGATTGGAACACACATGTTTCTTTCTCTTACGACTCACAATGGGATCAACATTGTTCTTCTGTGTTTTTGTTTAAGTTCTTCTGGAAAAATTAAGCTGGTTGACAATGTAAACCATTGTTTAGAGCAAGAAATATTCAACCATAAAATCCTTCCTTTGAAGTCAAACATAATTTTTTCTTCTTAAATACTGACAACAGAGTTTCACAGTTATCAGAAGCTGCATATTTGCTTTTATGAACCACAAATCAGATCTTTCCATTAGAGTTGTCAGATAAGCACACATCTTTTTTGATGAAACTGTGGCTTTTGTATTTTTGTTAGAAAGCCTCAATGCCAAAACAGGCGCGATTAGGAAAGGTACACTTGCTTTTATTTTCTTTTTATTTTATTTTATTTTATTATTATTTTTTTTTTTGCTTTTATTTTCTTGAAGAAGATAATAAGTATTGGGGCTGGGTAGTGGTGCACCTGGTTGAGAACACGTGTTACATTGCACAAGGATCTGGGTTCAAGCCCCTGGTCTCCACCTGAAGGAGGAAAGCCTTATGAGTGGTGAAGCAGTTTTGTGGGTCTCTCTCTCTCTCTCTTTCTCTCTCTCTCTCTTTCCCTCTCTCTCTCCCCCTCTCCCTCTCCCTCTCTCTCTCTCTCTTTCTTCTCTCTTTCCTCTCCATCTTTCTCTGTCTACCTCCCCCTTCCTCTCAATTTATGGCTGTCTCTATCCAATAAATAAATAAAGATAATAAAAAATTAAAGAAAACAATAGGTATTAACATTTTTTATTTAGTGTTATATATGCTATAATTTCTTTTTTTATTTAAGAAAGTATTAATTAACAAAACCATAGGGTAGGAGGGGTACAATTCCACACAATTCCCACCACCCAATCTCCATATCCCACCCCCTCCCCTGATAGCTTTCCCATTCTCTATCCCTCTGGGAGCATGGACCCAGGGTCATTGTGGGTTGCAGAAGGTGGAAGGTCTGGCTTCTGTAATTGCTTCCCCACTGAACATGGGCGTTGACTGGTCGGTCCATACTCCCAGTCTGTCTCTCTCTTTCCCTAGTAGGGTGGGTCTCTGGGGAAGCGGAGCTCCAGGACACATTGGTGGGGTCTTCAGTCTAGGGAAGCCTGGCCGGCATCCTGATGACATCTGGAACCTGGTGACTGAAAAGAGAGTTAATATACGAAGCCAAACAAATTGCTATAGTTGTGGAATTCAGTTGATACAATACATACGGAACTAAATGTTTTCTCATGGAGAGTACTGAGAAGTAGCTCAATTATCAGTGTAAATTACAAGTTATGTAACTTTTTGAATTTTTCAAAACTTATTTATGAGAAAACTCCTAACCTGAGAAACTTTTTTAAATATTAAATGAGGGAATGTCATATAAATTCATTAACAAAGTTTCAGGCATAGTATGTTTAGATAAAAGTCAAAAATATTACTAGGTGTTGGACTTAGAACATTTATAAATCCTAGGTTTAATGCTTATTATTAATGATTAATTTAGCGTATTTTTCCTCATATATACTAAGTAGTATATTAGAGTTCTAAATAGAAATAAATAAATCATTAAAATTTAATTTAGTAGTAGAAAAAGCAGATATATATTAAATCTTGTTTCTAATGCAAATTAGGACAGTGGCATATAAGAGGAAGAAATAAGGTTGAAGTATTTAAATGAGCAAAACAGAATAAATTACTGAAATTTTAAATCATCCCATCTTGTGCTTGCTTGACTGAAAGATCCATAGGAAAGAACTTTAATCTTCCAGAAGTGTAAACTTGTAAACAAAACAATGTTAAATATTTAATAATATGCTAGGTTATATCTTTAAAGTGTAAATAAACCAGGCAACGGTTATATGAGTGGTTAGTATAGTTTATGTATTCAGCCAAGTGTGCAATTATGCATTAAACTGATCTTCTGGGCTAGAAATATAGCACACACACATAGTGTGCCTTCTTTGCTATTACTCAATTCAGATTATTATTACTCAACCATACCAAACTGGAAGAAGTTTCAGTGTTATGGTATAATTCTTCTGTCTTTCCATCTCTGTCTGAAAGACTCAGCCCAAAGTAGTGAAGTCCCACTGTCAATGTGAAAAAAAAAATCATTCCACCAAATCATTGAGCACTTTTATTTTGAGGTGTATAGTTTCCCCTAACTTATGGGTACACGTGTCCCTTAGACCCTGGTCTATATATAGGTCTATAACTTTGTTAGGGAGTGTGCCATTTGAAATGGAAGTAGGTAGTTTCATGTGTTAGGAAACCAGATTATTTCAGTTGGAAGGCTGACATGTCAGGCTTGGCATCTGTGGATATAGTCTGAAGTGAAATGTGACATGGTAGCACTGGTTGTATTGATCTAGTTGAAGTCAACAGAGGTAGTATCACAGGGGAGGGGAATCAAGAGGAGAAGCATGAAGTAATAATGCAAGCAGTGTCCCAGAGGTTCCAGAACTGGGATAAATACAGATTTTAAAGAGAATGTTGTATTAGAGTTTAAGAAAGCAATAGATAATTATTTTTATTATTGTAAGTTAATTATTATTATTATTATTATACGTTATTTAGGAGGTTAGTTTACTTTTAAAATCCTATGGTTAGGATTTACTGTACCATATATAACTTCACCCTGATTTACCTCATTTATGGCCTTTTTGATAAATACCAGACTACGCCATCATCTGGGGCTCTAGTCAGGGAATCCTTGGATTCCCACATAGATATGATAGGCCTCATCCTCTAATAGATCCTTCTCGCCACCATCACTGATCACTTCCATCAGGATCATAATCATAAGCCCTCTTGTGGGCCTCTCCTGGGTCAGCCTACTCTACCACTCGAAGACTGGTCCTAAAATGAGTGCAGTGAGAATGTTTCCATCAGTGATCATGACTGTGAGCTCAGAGTAACAGGGACTCAGAGGATACACAGTTTCATGTACTAAATATGAATATATATGGGCACTAGGTCAGATCGATGGGGTAAGTAGTTAGTGATATTTATATACTTTCCTTATGTTTGGGAACTACTCTGTACTCTAATTCAGCTTTTCAGCCTTATTCTCAACTCTGACACCATCATCCCTTGGTGTCAGAGTTGAGAATAAGGCTGAAAAGCTTTATTAGTAACTCTGACATCAAAAGGATAAATTTTCCCTCTCTGTTTTCAATTTTGTTCATGATACTTGTGGATAAATTATAATTATATGTTGCTGACAAATAAGTAATGAAAACAGTTGCTGTTTTTAAGTAAACAGCAGTATTTTTAACATTGATCATAGAGAACTTTCGATATGATTCCTGTTCTAGAGCATTACAACTTAGTATTATTCTCAGAATGATGAGTTCTTGCAACTGGTATGCTACATGGTAGGGGTATTTTTGTAAGCGACTTTATAATTTGTGATTTAAAGTACATCTTGGGTCCCTGGTTCATTCCTCAGTGCAAGTTTAAGCCAGAGCTAAGTAGTGCTCTAGAAGATAAATAACAGTTGAGGTACTTACATTTATACTTTTCTTTCTAAGTGGATGCTCAGTACCAGAATCTTTCTTTTGCAATAATATAGTATTTCTAAATATTTCACCAATCTTTTTATTTATATTTTTAGTTAGAGTTTGTGGATCTGTGTAGGTAAACATTACCATGCCGTCAACATTCTGTAATAGTAGGCAGAAATTTATTTTTTAATCTAATACTTTGAAATTGCATTCATGGTTATTAAATAGACTTTGATGCATCTTTTTAAATTTTATTAGTGATTTAATAAGGATTAACAAGATTATAAGATACAGGGACACAACTCCATATAGTTCACACCACCAGAGTTCTGTATACCATCCCCTCCATTGGAAACCCCTCTATTCTTTATCCCTCTGGGAGTATGAACCAAAGATATTTATGGGGTGCAGAAGGTGAAAAGTCTGACTTTTGTAGTTACTTCTCTGCTGGACATAGATGTTGGCAGGTCGATTCATACTCCCAGCCTGTTTCTAGTTTTCCTTAGTGGGGTAGAACTATGGAGAGGTGAGCCTTTGGAACACATTGGTGAGGTTGTCCACCCAGGGAAATTAGGATGGCATCATAGTAGATTCTGCAACTTTGTGCCTGAAAGACAGGAAGGTATAAAGCAGGGCAAATTTTTTAATCAACAGGAATCCAAAGGTAGAAATAGAACGGATGAAATTAAGGGTCTTTGTTTAGGAAGAAGCTAGGAAGTCTATTTTAGGTTTGTTCCACGGCACCCATGACTTTAGTAATTTTTGCCAGAGCCCGATAGTTAGCACAGAGGTGGACTTAAAATATTGCATGGGAAGATGGTATCAGAGTTGAGAATAGGGCTGGAAAGTATGTATCTTAAAGAATGCCATCTAATTATCTTCAGTTCAAAGATAGATGAGGAATATAGTTAAAAATATTTACAATTTATTTTGCTATTTTGGACAAAATCTGACGTGTTAAGTAAAGTCATCTGCAAGTGTGAGTATGTTTAAAGAAAAGGCAGAATGTGGAAAAGAAGTCATGCCATTCATTTTGTAACACTATTTGCAAAAAATGGTGGTCTGTCACTTGGTTTCATTGCCGGTACTTTTGAGTGTGATATGCTTTCATTACAGAAGCAGTTGGGAAATTTCACAGATTGTAGCCATTACACTGATATTGAACAATTTTTCTGTTACAGATAGCTCTCTGTTACAGATAAAGCACTTTGAATAACAAAATCTGTATAGTTTATATTTGGAAAATAACTTTACTGTTTCATCCTATCATAAAAATTGTAGATTACAACCTATTTTATGAAACTATCATGCCTAAGTCTGGAACTCTATTATCTATTATATTTTGTATAAGAAAGTATGGTACAGGGGCTGGGTGGTGGCACAACTGGCTGAGCACACATGGTACAATGTGCAAAGACCTGGGTTTGAGCCCATGGTCCCCACCTGCAAGGGGAAAGCTTTGCAAGTGGTGAAGCAGTGTTGCAGGTGTTTCTCTGTCTCTCCCTTTCTATCTCCCCCCTCCCCTTTCTATTTATGGCTGTCTCTATCCAATAAATAAATATAATAAATTAAATTAAATAATTTAAAAGTAGGAATGTATGGTACAGGGGTGTAGGCAGTGGCACACCCTGTTAAGCTCACATAATACCAAGTGCAAGGACTCTGGTTAGAGCCTCTGCTCCCTATTTGCAGAGGGCTCCCCTCATCACTGGTGAAACAGGTCTGCAGGTGTCTATCTTTCTCTTCCTCTTTCTATCGAATCCCCATTTCTCTCTCAATTTCTATCTGTCCTACCTAATAAAAATTAGAAAAAAAAAGGAAAAAAAATTGCTTCTGGGAGGGGGAAGATTCATAGTGCTGTCTCTGAGCCCCAGTGATAACCTTAGTGGCAACGAAAAGAAAGAGAAAGTACAGCATGTAATGAATATTTTTGAGGCAGTGTTGTACAAGACTACTGCCCCACGGCTGCAATTATACCCTTTCCCTAAGTGTGTGCAAGTAAACCCTTTCATCAGCAAAGTATGGCTCTCCTCAGACTGCATGGTATTTGTCCCACTCCCCTTCTCCCAACCTTTTTCCGATTCTGTTTTCCTAATCTCACACAGGCATAAACTAAGAGCTTCTTTATGTTTGACCACCATCGCTTCCCTTTCTGTTTCTTGAATAGCCTTCAGAGTCAGGTCATTGAGTCTACAAAGACAGTACCAAAGCAGACATGTGATATTATGATGGTGTTTTCATGTATGCATTGTCTGGTTTCTTGTCTAGCAACTAAGTCACTGATCATTTTTAGTTGGTTTGTGATATGTCATGGTCTTCTTTTATTCTTTTGTATATGGTCACCTGATTTTCCCAGCAGCATTATTAAGAAGACTTTGCTTTCTCCATTGAATGTTTTAATCCCTTTTGTCATAGATTAAGTGTTCATAAATGAGAGGAATTACTTTGGGGCTCTAAATTCTATTTCATTTGTCTGCCTATTTTTGATCCAGCATTACACAGTTTTGCTTACTATTGTCCTGTAATGTAATTTTAAGTCACAGAGTATGATGTCCTTTATTCTGTATATTTTTATCAGGATTGCTTAGGGTCTGCACTAAGTCTGAAATACATTTTAGAATTCCCAAGTGTTGGAGAATTTGTCAGTGTGGAAGAATACACATATTTGTGTGACTAGGAGGTGACACAGAGGTGGAAATGTGGGCTTAAAAGAATGAGATCCCAAGTTTGACTCCCTACCACCACCTTCTCAGAAAATAGATACAAATAGTTCTTTTAAAATGCTCACACATTTGATATCTACAGTGAAAATTTAAAGTGCAAGAGTGAGGAGAAAATACCATTTTTCCTACACTAGCTTAATACATTCATTTTATCTTTTACATATTTAAAATATATATTTGTTTTTATGACAGGCACAACTGAAACAAGAATACCGCTCAACTCTGGCTTCTGGTGGTGCTGAGATAGGACCTGGGACCTGTGGGGTTTCCATCATGCATTTCCTATGACCTAATGCATTGAGCTCTCTCCCTGGACCTCCATTCCGGCTTAGAACTGGAAAACTATCCAAGGGGGCTATCTAAATAAACTGTGTTTGGGTCCATATCATGAAAACCTTCTTCTCTCTCTCTCTCTCTCTCTCTCTCTCTCTCTCTCTCTCTCTCTCTCTTTCCCTCCCTCCCTCTCTTTAGCTAGAGCACTGATCAGCTCTGGCTTATGGTGGTGCAGAGGACTGAACCTAGGACTTCAGAGTCTGTCATGAGAGCCTCTTTGCATAACCATTATGCTTTATACCCCTAAATCTCTCTCTGTCTCTTCCTCTCTCTCCCTCTCTCTCTCTCTTTTATCACAAGCCTGCAATGCTCACTCATAGAACTTCTTATAATAACTTCTAAACTGTTTCCTATTTATTATTAATGGTTATTTGTGGTAGGAATATGACTTTTTTAAAAGTAAACCCAGAAGAACTCAAAAAATGGATGTCTAGTTTGTTTAGGAATTAAGCAATATAACCCAGAAGTCATCTTACCAGATATACTGGGGATATAAAATTTCTCATAAAAATCTCTTAAAACTCTAAGATTATACACGATAATCGAGATATATATGACAAGAAAGGTGTAGGAAGAAACATGTAATTAATTTATCCTCCCCAA
Source organism: Erinaceus europaeus (assembly GCF_950295315.1). Classification (NCBI taxonomy): domain Eukaryota; kingdom Metazoa; phylum Chordata; class Mammalia; order Eulipotyphla; family Erinaceidae; genus Erinaceus; species Erinaceus europaeus. The sequence goes on along the minus strand of NC_080175.1, from coordinate 82,684,475 downwards.
AGGTTTCACTTTCATTTCTTAATGTCAGAGCATATGAACAGGAATTTTTAACACAGGGTAGAGAAAATTTCATTTTAATTCTCCATACACTATAACCCTGTTAGATTTTCAGAAAAGTGTTACACCATCTAAATTAGCATTTAAGTTTGTTTTCTCCTGTGAACATAATTACAGGACTTGAGTGAAATAGGATAGCACAGATTAGTACGGAGTAATCTGAAAGGAGTAGAGAATGGATTAAACCATGTCACTTTATTGTCTCTAACATTAATGGGTAGGACTCATCCTTCCTTCACAGTTTAGCTATCTCTACTCTAGATTAGCCTATACTAATTTCTCCAAACAACTTAGCATGATTATACTGAGATGTATAGGCTTTTCTTACTTTTCTTACATCATTCTTCTATGTATCAGTTTCTTATTGATAGGATGGGGGGGTTCAGATCCATCATGCATATGTAATAGGCTTCCTACCAGATATGTAATAAGTTCAGGGAATTTTTTTTGAATTTTTATTTAATTGTTATTGAATAAACATAGAGAGAAGCTGTGAGGGCAGGAGGAGATAGGGAGGGAGAGAGACAGTGATAAAACTGCATGCAGCCCTGCAGGTGGGGACCAGGGGTTTGAACCTGGATCCTCTCACACTGTAATGTGAGCACTTAACCAGTGAGCCACCACCTGGCCCCAAGGAAATTTTTCTAATTACCAGGAAAAAGACCTTTATATTTTCCAGGCAATACACCACATATCCATGCTGCATAATTAAAATTTTGTATCTTACAAAATATGAGTATAAGTAATTTTTTGAACAGGCAAAAGTCTACCCCTTGGCACTCACTTCTTTCTTAAACTATAAATCAAGAGTCACTGTAATACACATTGAAAAGCAATCCAAAGGAAAAAAAGTTACCTAAGACCAGGAGGAATACCAAAGGAGACCACCTGGGACCAAAAGGAGACAGGACTGGAATGACTACAGGAACCCATCAGGTCACTGGTGAGTGCAAACACATGTGGCTGGTGAAGAGAGGAGCCTAGGGAGAGTTTAAGTGGCTGGTAACAGTCCTGCAGTTTGTCAGTTGAGACACCACCTCCAGTCTGTTCCAACAACAAGGGGACAGCTGAGGGGAGGAGAGGACTCCCCGGCGACTCACCAGGTGCAACTCTGGGTCTCCATTGCTACTGCCCTCAGAGTCTGGAGTGGTAGCAGGGAGGGACACCAAGGGACAGAGAACTAGCCAGGAAACTCAGGAGAAGACCTATACCTCTGTGGCATAGCTGTGGGGCTGTGATAGTCTCTTTGCATAACCACTAGAGTATCTCTGCCACACCCTGCTTTATCTCTTGGTCAGGAGTCAGTGATTAAGCTAAGAAGCCTATATGTAGTTTAAAAGCCCTTAGGCTCCCATAGCCTACTGGGAAGAAAAATAAAAAGAGGCTTTTAAACCACTGAGCTCCAACTCAGGGATGAAAATACTATTGAAATAACTGTTAACTTCCTCCACTATGAACCATTTAATTACCTTACTTAGACACAAGTCAATCCAGGCAAGAGTGATCAGTAATTTGAAAAGTACTGAGAAGGGGAACTCATAATATAATATAAAAAGTGGTTAAACCAACAAGAAGAAATAATGGAGAAACAAACCAGGACAAGAGTCCAGCTAAAAGCCCCCCCCCCCAAAAGGGTGAAGTACAAAATAAGGAGTTCAACATCCAAACACTAGCTAAGGAAATAATCACAAGAGTGAGTAACGAGTTTGAAATAATTGTAATCAGAAATACAGAAACAACAAATGAGACTCTGGAAGAAAACACTAATTATCTCAAGGTTATTAGAGAGCTGAAAGCTGAAATAGCTATTTCAGCTAAGAACACAACTAGCTGAACAAGCTAAAACAGTATCAGAACAGGGAAACAAAATAGATGAACTCTAGAAAACAGTAGAGGGTAAAGAGAATAGAATCAATGAGGCTGAAGACAGAATTAGCAAGATTAAGGATGAATTAGAGACAACTAAAAAAGAAGTAAGAGATCTCAAAAAGAGACTAAGAGATGGTGAAAACAACAACAGAGTCCTATGGGATGACTTCAAAAGAAACAATATACGCATTATTGGCTTAACAGAGGAAGAAAGAGAGGGAGAGGAAGAAAGCATCCTTCAGGCCATAATAGCTGAAAACTTCCCTAGTCTAGACAACATCAAATACATAAATATTCAAGAAGCCCAGAGGGTCCCAAACAAAATTAACCCAGACCTAAAGACACCAAGACACATCATACTTACAATGGAAAGGAACAAGGATAAAGAAAGGATCCTGAAGGCTGCAAGAGAAAAACAAAAAGTCACCTACAGAGGAAAACCCATAAGATTAGCAGCAGACTTCTCCACACAAACACTACAGGCCAGAAGAGAATGGCAAGATATCTATCGAGTGCTCAATGAGAAAGGCTTTCAACCAAGATTACTATATCCTGCTAGACTGTTATTCAGACTAGATGGAGGCATCAAAACCTTCTCAGACAAGCAACAGTTGAAGGAATCAACCATCACCAAGTCTGCCCTGAAAGAAGTTCTGAAAGGTCTTCTTATAAACAGTCAGAAGATCATAAATAGGCCATATATCAGAACACTCTAAAACTCTATAAGAATGGCGTTAAAATATCTTCAATCTTTGATATCAATAAATGTCAATGGCCTGAATTCACCTATTAAAAGACACAGAGTGGGAATATGGATCAGAAAATACAACCCAACAATATTCTATCTACAGGAAACCCACCTAATTCAACAAGACAAACACAGACCCAAAGTGAAAGAATGGAAAACTATCATACAAGCCAATGGCCCATAAAAAAGGGCAGGAACAGCTGTTCTCCTATCTGACACGATAGACTTTAAAATAGATAAGATTAAAAAAGATAGGAATGGACACTACTTAATGCTCAGAGGATCAGTCAATCAAGAGGACTTAACAATTATTAACATCTATGCACCCAATGAGAAGCCATCTAAATACATCAAACATCTACTGAAAGAAATACAGCAATATAGTAACAACAATACAGTCATAGTAGGGGACTTCAACACCCCACTTTCTCAATTTGACAGATCATCCAGGCAGAAAATCAATAAAGACATAAGGAAGCTAAATGAAGAGACAGATAAACTAGAACTATTGGACATTTTCAGAGTCATTCATCCCAAGAAATTGGAATACACATTATACTCAATTCCACATGGGTCATTCTCAAGGATAGACCATATGTTAGGCTACAAAGACAGCATCAGCAAATTCAAGAGCATTGAAATCATCCCAAGCATCTTCCCAGACCACAGTGGAATGAAACTAACACTTAACAATCAACAAAAGATTAGTAATAGTCCCAAAATGTGGAAGCTCAACAGTACACTTCTTAACAACTTCTGGGTCAAAGGAAGAAATCAAAATGTTTCGAGAGTTCAATGAAAATGAAGACACAAGCTATCAAAATATCTGAACAGCTAAGGCAGTACTGAGTACAGCTAAGGCAGTACTGAGAGGGAAGTTCATAGCTATACAAGCACACATTAGGAAACAAGAAAAAGTACAAATAAACAGCCTGATTGCACATCTTAAAGACCTAGAAGAAGAAGAACAAATGAACCCTAAAGCAACCAGAAGGACAGAAATCACTAAACTTGGGGCAGAAATAAATAACATTGAGAATAAGAAAACCATACAAAAGATCAACAAAAGTAAACGTTGGTTCTTCGAAAGAGTGAACAAAATCGACAAACCTTTATCCAGACTCACAAAACCAAAAAAGGGAGAAGACCCAAATAAATTGGATAGTAAATGAAAGAGGAGATATCACAACACACACTGCAATAATTCAACATATCATGTGAGGCTTATTATATGACACCAAGCTAGAGAACCTGGAAAAAATGGACGATTTCCTAGATACCTACCAACTTCCAAAACTAAGTAAAGAGGAAGTGGATAACATGAACAGGCCCATCACATCTAATGAAATTGAAACAGTTATTAAAAATCTCCCTAAAATGAAAGTCCTGGACCAGACGGTTTTACAAATGAATTCTATAAAACCTTCAAAGAAGAACTAACACCTCTACTTTTAAAAATCTTCCAGAAGATTGAAGACACTGGAATACTCCCTGCCTGCTTCTGTAAAGCCGACATCACTTTGATACCAAAAGCAGACACGGCCACAACCAAAAAAGAAAACTACAGACCAATATCTATGATGAACATAGATGCTAAAATATTGAACAAAATTCTAGCCAACCAGATACAGCAGTATATTAAAAAGATTGTTCATCATAACCAAGGGGAGTTTATCCCAGGCATGCAAGGTTGGTTTGATATGCATAAATCAATCAATGTGATCTACCACATCAACAAAAGTAAGACCAAAAACCACATGGTCATATCAATAGATGCAGAGAAAGCCTTTGACAAAACCCAACATCCCTTTATGATCAAACACTACAAAAAATGGGAATAGATGGAAAGTTCCTGAAGATAGTGGAGTCAACATATAGCAGACCTACAGCCAACATCATACTCAATGGTGAAAAACTGGAAGCATTTCCAGTCAGACCAGGTACTAGACAGGGCTGCCCACTGTCACCATTACTATTCAACATAGTGTTGGAAGATCTTGCCATAGCAATCAGGCAGGAGCAAGGAACTAAAGGGATACAGATGGGAAGAGAAGAAGTCAAACTCTCCCTATTTGCAGATGACATGCTAGTATACACAGAATCCAGCAAGAAGCTTTTGGAAATCATCAGGCAATACAGTAAGGTGTCAGGCTACAAAATTAACATTCAAAAATCAGTGGCATTCCTCTATGCAAACACTAAGCTAGAAGAAATTGAAATCCAGAAATCAATTCCTTTTACTATAGCAATAAAAACAATAAAATATCCAGGAGTAAACCTAACCAAAGAAGTTCAAGACTTGTATACTGAAAATTATGAGTCACTACTCAAGGAAACTGAAAAAGACACAAAGAAGTGGAAAGATATTCCATGTTCATGGGTTGGTAGAATTAACATCATCAAAATGAATATACTACCCAGAGCCATCTACAAATTTAATGCGATCCCCATCAAGATCCCAAGCACATGTTTTAGAAGAATAGAACAAATGCTACAAATGTTTATCTGGAACCAGAAGACCTAGAATTGCCAAAACAATCTTGAAAAAAGAACAGAACCGGAGGCATCACACTCCCAGATCTAAAATTGTATTATAGGGCCATTGTCATCAAAACTGCTTCATACTGGAACATGAATAGACACACTGATAAGTGGAATAGAATTGAGAGCCCAGAAGTGAGCCCCCACACCTGTGTACATCTAATCTTTGACAAAGGGGTGCAGACTATTAAATGGGGAAACCAGAGTCTCTTCAACAAATGGCATTGGAAACAATGGGTTGAAACATGAAGAAGAATGAAACTGAACCACTGTATTTCACCAAATACAAAAGTAAATTCCAAGTGGATCAAGGACTTGGATGTTAGACCACAAACTATCAGATACTTGGAGGAAAATATTGGCAGGACTCTTTCCCGCATACATTTTAAAGACATCTTCAATGAAATGAATCCAATTACAAAGAAGACTAAGGCAAGTAGAAACCTATGGGGACTACATCAGATTCGAAAGCTTCTTCACAGCAAAAGGAACCACTACCCAAACCAAGAGACCCCTCACAGAATAGGAGAAGATCTTTACATGCCATACGTCAGAAAAGAGTTAAATAACCAAAATATATAAAGAGCTTACCAAACTCAACAACAAGACAACAAATAACCCCATCCAAAAATTGGGGGAGGACATGGACAGAATATTCACAGCAGAGATCCAAAAGGCCAAGAAACACATGAAAAAATGCTCCATGTCTCTGATTGTCAGAGAAATGCAAATAAAGACAACAATGAGATACCATTTCACTCCTGTGAGAATGTAATACATCAGAAAAGGTAACAGCAGCAAATGCTGGAGAGGGTGTGGGGTCAAAGGAACCCTTGTACACTGCTGGTGGGAATGTCAATTGGTCCAACCTCTGTGGAGAACAGTCTGGAGAACTCTCAGAAGGCTAGAAATGGACCTACCCTATGATCCTGCAATTCCTCTCATGGGGATATATCCTAAGGAACACAACATATCCATCCAAAAAGATCTGTGTACACATATGTTCTTGGCAGCACAATTTGTAATAGCCAAAACTTGGAAGCAACCCAGGTGTCCAACAACAGATGAGTGGCTGAGCAAGTTGTGGTATGTATACACAATGGAATACTACTAAGCTGTTCAAAATGGTGACTTCACCGTTTTCAACCGATCTTGGATGAACCTTGAAAAAATCATGTTGAGTGAAGTAAGTCAGAAACAGAAGAATGAGTATGGGATGATCTCACTCTCAGGCAGAAGTTGAAAAACAAGATCAGAAAAGAAAACAGAAGTAGAACCTGAATGGAATTAGCATGTATCACCAAAGTAAAAGACTCTGAGGTGGGGGTAGGTGGGTGGGGAGAATACAGGTCCAACAAGGATTCAGAGGACTTAGTGGGGGTTGTATTGTTATATGGGAATCTGGGGAATGTTATGCATGTACAAACTATTGTACTTACTGTTGACTGTAAAACATCAATTCCCCAGTAATAAAAAAATAGTACTAAAAACAACAACAACAAAAAAAGCACAGACTAGGATCAGGCTGCTCTCTTTGGCTGCTGCTTCTCCTGGTCAGAAGCATCCTGGTAGAGGTGCTTCAGGTAACTGCCATGGCTGCTTCTCCTGGGAACTGAACACATGTGACTCAGCTAGCCAGTAAACTTTTAGACTCCTCAACAACCATGAGCTATCTGTACTTCAGCTGATAATTGTTTATCTTATGGAACTAAATTTGTGATAATTATACTCAGACTTCTTGGACCTAGCATATTATTAACCGCTGATGATAATTGCTTATTTTGCCTTTTACCCATTTCACCCTAATAAAATCTTGTATTGTTTAAACCTGGTCCCAGCACCCCACTGTGAGTCTTTTTATGTGCCACAGCTCCCCAAACTCCTTCTTAAAAAATATTTATTTATTCCCTTCTGTTGCCCTTAATATTTTTTTTTTGTTGTTTTTGATGTTGTCATTGTTGGATAGGACAGAGAGAAATGGAGAGAGGGGGGGAAGACAGAGAGGGAAGAGAAAGACAGACACCTGCAGACCTGCTTCACCAATTGTGGAGCAACTCCCCTACAGGTGGAGAGCTGGGGGCTCCTCAGGATGGTCTTGCACTTTGCACCACCTGCACTTAACCCACTGCACTACCGCCTGACTCCCCACAAACTCCTCTGTAAGTTAAAGTTTCAGCAAACCAAATTGCTACTTAGCTCTGGCAGAAGGTTGTACCAAACTGAACCTTGGCCTCTGGAGTCTCAGGCATGCAGCTTGGTGTAGTAAAAGGTGGAGTCATCTCCCTGGCCCAGCAGTTTTTCTGCATAAGTGGTCTTCATACCAAAGATTTGATATATTCTTTTTAATATTTTTAATTTTTTATTTTGGATAGATACAGATTAATTGGTTGGGAAGGAAGAGCTAGTGAAGCTTCCTCTCTGCAGGCAGGAACTGGGGGCTTAAACCTGGGTCCTTGCATTCTATAATGCTTGTGCTCAGGTAGGTGTGTCACCACCCAGAACCAACACTTCAATATATTTTTTTTTTCTCCAGGGTTATCACTGGGGCTCAGTGCCTGCACTACTAATCCACTACTCCTGGAGGCTATTTTTTCCCCTTGTTGTTTATCATTGTTGTGGTTATTATTATTGTTGTCATTGCTGTTGAATAGGACAGAGAGAAATCGAGAGAAGAGGGCAAGACAGAGGGGAAAAATAGACACCTGCAGACCTGCTTCACCGCCTGTGAAGCGACCCTCCTGCAGGTGAGGAGCCAGGGCTTGAACCAGGATCTTTACACGGGTCCTTGTGCTTTGCACAGCATGCGCTTAACCCTCTGCACTACTGCCTGACCCCCACCATGAAATTTTATGTTAGACACCGCTGCCAGTCTCGAACATACTGCTGCCTTCATCACTAACATGACTAATCAGTGTCTATGAATGATCCAAGAATCTCATTGTCATATTCTGACACTGAATCAGGACTCAGGGTGTTCATAGAGCGAAGACATGAATGTATCAGATGGGAGGTGCTCTGTCTTCCCACTCATCCTTCCTGCAAATCTCCCTGGGTTTAACTACTCTCGTAACTACTGTGAGTATTATTTATTTAGGCTGTCTTTTATCTGAAATACATAGAACTATGTAATATGGTTCCCTTCTAGGTCTGACTTATTTTGTTCTGCTCTGTCGGACATGTATCTAAGTCAGATTCACCTACTTTGGTTCTTTCTCATTGTGAATAGCGTCCTACTGTATTCATAAACCACAACACTGACTCCTTCCACCATTGGTGGATAATTGGGTTGTCCCAACTATTGCACACAGCCTTGTGTCGGCGACATGTTACATGAAGCGCCAGCCCCGAGCCACCCCCCAGACAACCATTCTTCAGGCAGCAGCCTCATTGGGGGCTCCTGCTCTGGCAAAGCCATAGAGCCAGTCTCAGAAGTGACGGCCTGTCATCACAGGTGACCTGAATCAGGAGCTCTTGAACCCGTTCTACCCAGCAGCTTTCAAAGGACCTAACTCGGTGATTAAAGCAGCTGAAGTCCTTTCTTTCTCCTTCCCAAACCCTGAATGGTTGGGTCCCTGATTTCAGAACTTCAGCTGTGCCTTTGTATAGGCAGACCGGCACCATCAACGGACAACATGCTCCACTGCACAAAACTTTATTATAAGAGGCACTGTTTCCTAAGAATACTTAACAAAGTAGAGGAATAAGAAATACTTAAAAAAATAAATGATTAAACATTAAATACTTACAAATGTAAAGTAAAATGAATGTTATAACACAGTAAACAAAGAAAAATATTAACTTATGGCGCATGGAGGGCAAGTTAAACTTCTGGCCAGGAACAACTGCAAGCTGTGCCACCTCAGATTCCATTGAGGTCCTGGCGCATAGGCTCAGAAGCCACAATTGCCATGGGATGACGCGTGGTCGGGCCTGCAGACTGGCGGGCTGTGCAGGAGGCAGAGTAGAGGGCAGCGGCCCTTCTGCTGCTCTGGCCATTTCAGCTGTGCCTTCAGGTTGCGGTGAGCTCTGTGGGGCTGGAGCTGGAGCTGGAGCTGGAGATGGATATGTCATTGAAGGAGCAGGAGAGTCAAGCCCTGGCTCCCAGTTCCCATGTGCTGTCTACACCTAGACCCTAGTGCAGGCCTTGTGGGGGGCCAGCCCTGCCCCCCGGGACACTTCCCTTGCTGCCCTCCATGAGGGGTGAGGACAGCCATCTCCTGCTGCAGCCCCAGCCTCTGGGGGCGAGGGTTTTGAGGGTATTCCTTTGAGACCCAGGGCATCCCCCCACAACCCCCCAGGCCTGCCTGGAGTCTCACCGGTGTGCTCTGCAGGCCGTGGGCTCTGGGGAGGCCTGTGCAGGACAATGTCCCCATGCAGGTGGTTCCCGCTGACCACCAGGCGCACCCGGTGGCCCTTGCGGTTGCAGCAACCCGCGGCCTGGGCAGGAAGGCCTCCTCGGTATCGCTCCTCAGACACGAGCAGGTATGGGGCATCACTGCACACGTTCTGCGCCTCCTGCTGCTCCTCTATCTCCTCGCAAAGTGGCGGCTCCCCCTCGATCACATCAGTCGTCTCTGTGCAATACTGCTGCGGCTTCTGTAGGGACAGTGCACAGGGCCAGGGTCAGAGCCTCCCATCGCCAAGCCCCCAACTCTGTTCCTGGCCAGCACTGATCCACAGGACAGGGACAGACCTCCAGGGGAGAGACACCCCCAAGACAGGGTCAAACCTCCATGCAGACAGAAACCCCTCACCTCCATAGCACAGAAACAATCCTGCAAGGAGGATAGTCCCCTAGGACAGGGACACCCCTCCATGGGGACAGAACCCCAAGACAGGGACACCTCTCCAGTCTGCCAGACAGCCCTGATCTGAAGGTTAATCATTGTCCCTCCTTCCTGCAAGGACAAGCCTTCGCCATTGTTCACACAGAGACTTACACACACACACTCACACACATACACACACTCACTCACTCACTCACTCACTCAAAGGAGTGTGTGTGTGTGTGTGTGTGTGTGTGTGTGTGTGTGTTCGTGCGTGTGTGTGGACAGGTCTGACCAGCCTCACCCTGTGCTGACCATGGACACCCCCAGCCCTGGTTACCTCAAGCTGACAGCAGCTACCCAGGCACAGCTTCCACAGGCAGTTCCTCACCCGGAAGCACAGTGCAGACACTCTGCCTGGGAAGCAGGCTTTGCTCTGCTTGTGTCTTGAGCGGCGCTTCGCACGGGAGGGCATCTTTCCTCACAGCTCTGACACCAAATGTCTAGAGAGGGTCTGTGTGTGGATAGAATGTGGTTTCCAGGGAACCAGGGTTCCAAGTCTGTTGGGGTCCAGCCTGAGGTTGTGAGGTCACTTCCTGGGTGCCCTGCCCTGGGTTCCCCCTCAGAGAAGAAACCCCCGCCCCCTCTGTGTATGTGTGTACCTGAAAAAGTCACACTGGAATATGAAGCAATGACCAAAATATTAATATAATATAAAGACCTCCCAGAACCAGTGTGGACTGATGATGGCTCACACACCACCACTACCACCACTGCTACCACGACCACCACCCCGTCACACATACTCACAGTGATGTCAGCATGTTTGGGAGAGAGAGACAGAAGAGAGGCACCTTTGCACCACTCCACCACTCACAGAACCCCCTCTAGGGGCTGAGGGGTAGTGCACCTGATTTAGCGCACATGTTGTTATGTGCAACGACCCAAGTTCAAGCTCCCAACCATCATCCGTAGGGGGAGAGAAGCTTCATGTGGTGAAGTAAGGCTGTTCCCCCCCAACTTTTCTATCTTAATCTTCCCCGCTGAATCTCTCCATCCTTTCTCAATTTCTACAGAAAATAAATAAATAAATGTTATTTTAAATTTTATTATTATTGTTATTATTTATTTAGTTATTAGATAGATACAGCCAGAAATTGAGAGGGAAGGCGGTATAGAGAGTAAGAGAGACAGAGAAACACCTGCAGCATTGATTCTCCAATCATGAAGCTTTTCCGGGTTCCCGGAAGATGGCGGACTGAGAAGCTGCTAGTGGCTTGAGCTCTGACCACATCTTCTGGAAAAGATAGGATTTTCTGCCTTTAGTAGGCCACTCAATAAGGGGTCCTAGCAGTGACACAAAGGAGGTGACTATAACTTAATTTGGGTTAAGAAATAGAGTAGAAAAAAAGGGAAAATAAATTATTTTCCTTTTAAATATTAAGCACATCCCCTCCCCCCCCCCATAACCAGTCCCTGGGGACCTGCTCCTAGCAGGCTCCCCTGCTGAGCTTCTGTCTTTACCAAATTCCTATCCCACCAGGGAGTATCATTCATTCTAAGTCTATACCCTTCTGAAACATCTGGCCTTTTTTCTTTCTAAGTAGCCAACCCCCCCACCTCACCCCGCATAGCTAATTAAATAATTAAAAATAAATAAATAAAAAATAAAACTCTTTCCTTTCACAGCTCTTTTATGACTGTTCTTTTTCTTATCTTTTTCACTTCTCTCTCTCTCTCTCTCTCTCTCTTTCTTTTTTTTTCTTTTTATCATTCTTGTCATCCTTTCTTCCTTAATCCTACAGTTTCCAAAGACACAGGCCCCAGCCCCCACACCACCAAACAGTGTGCTTTTTTGAATTCACTGATACACATTTGGGAATTATTTTGGGGAAGAATTCTGACTCAGTGTGGACTCTCTCTGCGAGTATCTCTGCTCAACTTCCCTTCCTCCTTTAGCCAACCCTAGAATATACAGAGGATAGCAGATTTGCATAACTGTATATTTCAGCTATCCTTGTCTAGTCCTGAAGTTTTTTTTTTTGTTTGTTTGTTTTTCTCATTCTTAACAATCAGCTGCCTCTGATCATGAGGTTTGAGGTAATCTGGGACAGGGTTATTTTTTTTTACCCTGCTCTATTTCATTATTAATATTATATAAAGGCATATATCTTCCCCCCCATTAGGTTGACCAGAATTAACTCTTAGGGTATCTTTCATTGCTAGAGTAGTGGGCATCTTATCTATTGTGGGAGGAACTTGTCTCCTTACTCCTACCTCCTCTACAGACTGTCCCCTCCCTCCTCCTCCTAGCTAATTAATAAAAATAAATTAAAAATAAAGTAATCAAAAAAAACCTTTACGCTCACTGCTCTTTAATTACAGCTATTTTTCTTATCTTTTCCCTTTTCTCTCACTTGTCTCTTTTTTCATTTTTTCTTTCTTTTTTTTTTTTATCTTGTCATACACTTTTTCCTTCCTTCTTCTTTGCCTTTCTGAATTTGTGAATTATTTTGGGGAAGAAATCTGATGCAGAGTGGACTCTCTATGTGTGTATCTCTGCTCTAGTTCCCTCCCCCCTCTTGTTACCACTAGAATATACAGTGGATAGTAGATTTGCATAACTGTCTATTCTTGCTATCCCTTCTTTCTTTTCTCTTTCTTCTTCACTGGGATTTGGTTACTATTCTTTTACGGACTGGAGAAATTGTTTGGCTAACTGGTAGTGATTAAACTGCTTCAATACTTGCTTCAGTTGCTACTGTAATTCCTGAGGTTGGTGAGTGTAATTGTCATAAAGGTATTTATTACAGTGTTGCTTGTACTCAAGACACAACAACTGAGGAACAACAGAGCATAAAAAAGAAACACATAAATCAAAAAAATGGGTAGATGAAAAACAAATAAAACTGCCACTCCAACGAATGAAGACAAGAGCCCAGAAGAAACTACAAATCAGCCAGAAGTAACCATAGATAAGAAAAGTATGCAAGCAATAATAAACTTATTAATCACAGAAATGAAAACATCATTGGAGGAAAGGAATGGCAGTATTAGGGAAACAACAGTTGAGACCCCCAAGTAAAATACTGATTATCTTGAGGCAACTAGAGAACTGAAAGCTGAAATAGCTGTAATGAAGAAAGAAGCTGAGGCAAGGGAAAGCAGACTAACAGAAGCAGAAAACAGAATTAGTCAGACAGAGGATGAGTTAGAGAAAACAAAGAAAGAGGTGAAAGAGCTTAAAAAGAGATTCAGAGACACTGAAAACAACAACAGAGACATATGGGATGATCTCAAGAGAAGTAACATTCGCATAATTGGCCTGCCAGAGGAAGAAAGAGAGGAAGGGGAAGCAAACATTCTAGAGGAAATAATAGAAGAAAACTTCGCAGACCTGAATAAGAGAAAGGACATCAAGATTCAATAGGCCCAGAGAGTACCAAATAGAATCAACCCATACCTGAAGACACCAAAACACATCATAGTCAAAATGAGAAGAAATAAGGATAAAGAAAGGATCCTAAAGGCTGCAAGAGAGAAACAAAAAGTCACATACAAGAGAAAACCCATAAGATTATCTGCAGACTTCTCCACTCAAACTCTAAAAGCCAGAAGAGAATGGCAAGATATCTGTCGAGCCCTGAATGAAAAAGGGCTTCAACCAAGGATAATATATCCTGCTAGACTTTCATTCAAACTAGATGAAGGGATCAAAACCTTCTTAGACCAACAATAGTTAAAGGAGGCAACCATCACCAAACCAGCCCTGAAAGAGGTTCTAAAAGACCTCTTATAAACAAGAACATCACTATAATACTGGCAATATATCAGAGCAAACAAAAAAACAATTTTTTTTTGAACAATGGCTCTACAATACATTCAATCCATAATATCAATAAATGTCAGTGGCATAAACTCACCCATTAAAAGGCACAGGGTGGGGGGATGGATCAGAAAACATAACCCAACCATATGATGCTTGCAAGAATCCCATCTGTCACAACAAGATAAACACAGACTTAAAGTCAAAGGATCGAAAACTATCATACAGGCTAATGGACCTCAAAAAAGTGCAGGAACAGCCATTATCATCTCAGACACGATAGATTTTAAATTAAATAAAGTAATAAAAGATAGGCAAGGACATTACAAAATGATTAGAGGATCAATCAGCCAAGAAGACTTAACAATCATTAACATCTATGCACCCAATGAGGGACCATCTAAATACATCAAACACTTACTGAAAGAATTTCAAAAATACATCAATAGTAATACAGTAATAGTGGGAGACTTCAATACCCCACTCTCACACTTAGACAGATCAACAAAGCAGAGAACCAACAAAGATACAAGAAAATTGAATGACGAGATTGATATACTAGATCTCTTGGACATTTTCAGAGTCCTTCACCCCAAAAAACTGGAATACACCTTCTTTTCAAATCCACATAACACATTCTCAAGGATAGACCTCATGTTAGACCACAAAGACAGCATCAATAAATTCAAGAACATCAAAATCATCCCAAGTATCTTCTCAGACCACAGTGGAGTAAAACTAACATTTAACAACAAACAGAAAATTATCAAAAGTCACAGAATTTGGAAACTAAACAACATACTCCTTAAGAACCACTGGGTCAGAGATTCACTCAAGCAGGAATTTCAAATGTTCCTGGAAACAAATGAAAATGAAGACACAACCTATCAAAATATTTGGGACACAGCTAAAGCAGTACTGAGAGGGAAAATTATAGCCATACAATCACATATTAAACACCAAGAAGAAGCTCAAATGAACGACCTTACTGCACACCTCAAGGACTTAGAGGAAGAGGAACAAAGGAACCCTAAAGCATCCAGAAGGACGGAAATCACTAAAGTTAGAGCAGAAATAAACAACATCGAAAATAAAAGAACCATACAAAAGGTCAATGAAGCAAAATGTTGGTTCTTTGAAAGATTAAACAAAATTGACAAACCCCTAGCCAGACTCACCAAACAAAAAAGAGAGAAGACTCACATTAATAGAATTGTAAACGATGAAGCTTTTCCCCAGCAGGTGGGGACCGGGGACTTAAACCTGGGTCCTTGCACATTGTAACATGTGTGCTCAATCAGGTGCACCACCAACTGGCCCTTATAAATAAATGTTTTAAAACAACAGGTCCCAGGTATCGGGTGGTAGCGCAGCAGGTTAGGCGCACATGGCACAAAGCACAAGGACTGGTGTAAGGATGCCAGTTTGACCTCCTGGCTCTCCACTCCACTGCTCCTGAAAGTCCCCTGACTCTGCTCCTATGTGGTAACCAGGGGCCCATACCCGGGTTTTCACATATTAGAATGTTTGTGGCCTACCAGGTGAGCTATCTCCTTGTCCCTGAGCCTTAATTTCTTGTTTTTTTTTTTTTTTTTAAATTTTGCCCCATGGCAATTTTAACTCCTGGGAATTAGAGTCTGTCCGGCAATTCAAGGTGTCATGAAAAAAATGTCTAAGAAAGAATAAAGACCTTCTTGGTTCTGCTAGAAGTTAAATACCCCTCCCACAGGATATATGTCATTATCTGATGAGATGATTTGGAGGGAGGGGGGCAAACACATAAGAAAAAAAATGTGCTAAGAGCAGACCAACTCTGAGGAAGAATGGAGTGCAGATCATGCCCTCAGCTAGGCTTATGTCTGTTTAAAAACCTGTAGAAGTCAAGCACAGGAGAAAAGATGTGAAGACAGACATGGTGCAATACAAAGGGGAGAAATGCAGCCTGGCCTCTTAGCACAGACATCTTTCCTGGAACAAGAAGAGCCTAAGAGCAGAGAGAGCATGTTCCTTAGTAACTGCCTGGGTCGCTTGTCACATGAGAAGAAACTCATCTAGACTCTCCTTCACACCATCACCCCACATCAAACCCAGAATGATTTTGATTGATTTGTGATTTTTTTTTTTTACGTTTCTTTAATGGTTTACAGTCAACAGTAAAATACAAGAATTCGTACATGCATAACATTTCTGTTTCCCATATAACAATTCAACCTCCACCAGGTCATCCTCTGCCATCATGTTGCAGGACCTGAACCTTCACGAGTCTTCTACTTTTACAGAGTTGAAATACACTAACTCCAGTCCAAGTTCTGCTTTGTATTTTCCCTTCTGATCATGTTTCTCAACTTCTATGAGTGAGATCATCCCATATTCATCCTTCTGTTTTTGACTTATCTCACTCAACATGATTCTAATACGATAGACTTTAAAATAGATAAGATTAAAAAAGATAGGAATGGACACTACTTAATGCTCAGAGGATCAGTCAATCAAGAGGACTTAACAATTATTAACATCTATGCACCCAATGAGAAGCCATCTAAATACATCAAACATCTACTGAAAGAAATACAGCAATATAGTAACAGCAATACAGTCATAGTAGGGACTTCAACACCCCACTCTCTCAACTTGACAGATCATCCAGGCAGAAAATCAATAAAGACATAAGGGAGCTAAATGAAGAGACAGATAAACTAGAACTATTGGACATTTTCAGAGTCATTCATCCCAAGAAACTGAAATACACATTTTACTCAAATCCACATGGGTCATTCTCAAGGATAGACCATATGTTAGGCCACAAAGACAGCATCAGCAAATTCAAGAGCATTGAAATCATCCCAAGCATCTTCTCAGACCACAGTGGAATGAAACTAACACTTAACAATCAACAAAAGATTAGTAATAGTCCCAAAATGTGGAAGCTCAACAGTACACTTCTTAACAACTTCTGGGTCAAAGGAAGAAATCAAAATGTTTCGAGAGTTCAATGAAAATGAAGACACAAGCTATCAAAATATTTGGGACACAGCTAAGGCAGTACTGAGAGGGAAGTTCATAGCTATACAAGCACACATTAGGAAACAAGAAAAAGTACAAATAAACAGCCTGATTGCATATCATGAAGAAGAAGAAAAAGAAGAAGAAGAAGAAGAAGAGGAAGAAGAAGAAGAAGAAGAAGAAGAAGAAGAAGAAGAAGAAGAAGAAGGAGAAGGAGAAGGAGAAGGAGAAGAAGGAGAAGAAGAAGAAGAAAGGAACCCTAAAGCAACCAGAAGGACAGAAATCACTAAAGTTAGGGCAGAAATAAATAACATTGAGAATAAGAAAGCCATACAAAAGATCAATGAAAGTAAATGTTGGTTCTTCGAAAGAGTGAACAAATCGACAAACCTTTATCCAGACTCACAAGACAAAAAAGGGAGAAGACCCAAATAAATTGGATAGTAAATGAAAGAGGAGATATCACAACAGACCCCACAGAAATTCAACGTATCATGCGAGGCTTCTATGAACAACTCTATGCCTCCAAGCTAGAGAGCCTAGAAGAAATGGACAATTTCCTAGATAACTACCAACTTCCAAAACTAAGTAAAGAGTAAGTGGATAACATGAACAGGCCCATCACAGCTAATGAAATTGAAACAGTTATCAAAAATCTTCAAAAAATAAAAGTCCTAGACCAGATGGTTTTACAAATGAATTCTACAAAACCCTCAAAGAAGAACTAACACCTCTACTTTTAAAAGTCTTCCAGAAGATTGAAGACACTGGCATACTCCCTGCCAGCTTCTATTAGGCCAACATCACTCTGATACCAAAAGCAGACAGGGACACAACCAAAAAAGAAAACTGCAGACCAATATCTATGATGAACATAGATGCTAAAACATTGAACAAAATTCTAGCCAACCAGATACAGCAGTATATTAAAAAGATTGTTCATCATGACCAAGGGGAGTTTATCCCAGGCATGCAAGGTTGGTTTAATATACGTAAATCAATCAATGTGATCCACCACATCAACAAAAGCAAGACCAAAAACCACATGGTCATATCAATTGATACAGAGAAAGCCTTTGACAAAACCCAACATCCCTTTATGATCGAAACACTACAAAAAATGGTAATAGATGGAAAATTCCTGAAGATAGTGGAGTCAATATATAGCAGACCTACAGCCAACATCATACTCAATGGTGAAAAACTGGAAGCATTTCCACTCAGATCAGGTACTAGTCAGGGCTGCCCACTGTCACCATTACTATTTAACATAGTGTTATACTATCTTGCCATAGCAATCAGGCAGGAGCAAGGAATTAAAGGGATACAGATGGGAAGAGAATAAATCAAACTCTCCCTATTGGCAGATGATATGATACTATAAACAGAAAAACCTAAGGAATCCAGCAAGAAGCTTTTGGAAATGATCAGGCACTACAGTAAGGTGTCAGACTAGAAAATTAACATTCAAAAGTCAGTGTCATTCCTCTATGAAAGTTAGAAGAAATTGAAATCCAGAAATCAATTCCTTTTACTATAGCAATAAAAACAATAAAATATCTAGGAATAAACCTAACTAAAGAAGTGAAAGACTTGTATACTGAAAATTATGGGTCACTACTCAAAGAAATTGAAAAAGATACAAAGAAGTGGAAAGATATTCTATGTTCATGGATTGGAAAAATTAACATCATCAAAATGAATATACTACCCAGAGCCATATACACATTTAATGTTATCCCCATCAAGATCCCAAGCACATTTTTTAGGAGAATAGTCCAAATACTACAAATGTTTATCTGGAACCAGAAAAGTCATAGAATTGCCAAAACAATCTTGTGAAAAAAGAACAGAACCAGAGGCATCACACTCCCAGATCTCAAATTGTATTACAGGTCCATTGTCATCAAAACTGCTTCATACTGGAACATGAATAGAAACACTGACCAGTGGAATAGAATTGAGAGCCCAGACATGAGCCCCCACAACTATGGACATCTAATCTTTGACAAAGGTGCCCAGATTATTAAATGGGGAAAGCAGAGTCTCTTCAACAAATGGTGTTGGAAACAATGGGTTGAAACATGCAGAAGAATAAAACTGAACCACTGTATTTCACCAAATACAAAAGTAAATTCCAAGTGGATCAAAGACTTGGATGTTAGACCACAAACTATCAGATACTTGGAGGAAAATATTGGCAGGACTCTTTCCCGCATACATTTTAAAGACATCTTCAATGAAATGAATCCAATTACAAAGAAGACTAAGGCAAGCATAAACCTATGGGACTACATAAAATTAAAAAGCTTCTGCACAGCCAAGGAAGCTACTACCCAAACCAAGAGACCCCTGACAGAATGGGAGAAGATCTTTACATGTCATACATCAGATAAGAGGATTAAACCAGACTATATAAAGAACTTACAAATCTCAACAACAAGACAACAAATAACCCCATCCAAAAATGGGGGGAGGGCATGACAGAATATTCACCACAGAAGAGATCCAAAAGGCCAAGAAACACATGAAAAAATGCTCCAAGTCTCTGATTGTCAGAGAAATGCAAATTAAGACAACAATGAGATACCATTTCACTCCTGTGAGAATGTAATACATCAGAAAAGGTAACAGCAGCAAATGCTGGAGAGGGTGTGGGGTCAAAGGAACCCTTGTACACTGCTGGTGGGAATGTCAATTGGTTCAACCTCTGTGGAGAACAGTCTGGAGAACTCTCAGAAGGCTAGAAATGGACCTACCCTATGATCCTGCAATTCCTCTCGTGGGGATATATCCTAAGGAACACAACATATCCATCCAAAAAGATCTGTGTACACATATGTTCTTGGCAGCACAATTTGTAATAGCCAAAACTTGGAAGCAACCCAGGTGTCCAACAACAGATGGGCTGCTGAGCAAGTTGTGGTATGTATACACAATGGAATACTACTCAGCTGTTCAAAATGGTGACTTCACTGTTTTCAGCCTATATTGGATGGACCTTGAAAAATTCATGTTAAATGAACTAAGTCAGATACAGAAGGATGAATATGGGATGATCTCACTCTCAGAGAGAAGTTGAAAAACAAGATCAGAAAAAAAAAAGTAGAACGTGAAATGGAATTTGTGTATCACACCAAATTAAAAGTCTCTGGGCTGGGGGTGGGTGTGTGGGGAGAATACAGGTCTAAGAAGGATGACAGTGAACCTAGAGGGGGTTGTATTGTTATATGGAAAACTGGGGAATGTTATGCATGTGCAAACTATTGTATTTACTGTGGAATGTAAAATATTAATTCCCCAATAAAGAAATAAAAAAAGAACCCAAAGAAGTACAGGATAATTTCTTTTGAATTCTGATATTATTTCATCTTTTACCTCTGGTTCCCCAATGAGTTATATACTACTGAGTGCTCACTCCCAAGTGCATGTATAAATAAATCTTTTTTTTCTGTTAAAAAAAAGAAAAGCAATCCATATTACTCTTTTTAAATAGGTGTTATTTTATAAGTGCTTCTTAACAAAAAAATCTATCAAGTTGATATTTAGAATTTTGTTCTGTCATGTTTTTGTTTTATATATGCTCTTATTGTTAGAAATTTCAAAGAAATATGGGCATTGTGTGAAGTACAAAAATATCATATTGGGCAGTCTGGGAGTGGGTACAGTGGGTAAAGCTTTGCATTCTCAAGAGTGAGGTTTTGAGTTCAGCTCTCAGCATGGCATGTTCCAGAGTTATGCAATCTCTCTCTGCCTCTGTTTTCTATTATTACTTAATAAGTAAAAGAACTTTAAAAAGTATCACATAAAACACAGTCAACAGTCAAATAACAGTTACTGGGAGATAGTTTCACAAAAATAAATTATATATATATGTATATATATATACCTTGTCTAAAGTATTTTAAAATTACAATCACTTAAATTTTCACACTGTCTGTAATGAAGGAATAAGTTACCATGTAGGGTGCCTACCTTGAAATATTTTGTCCAGATTCTAAGTACAAGAATAGTATGGAGTGTCATAACAGCAGGGAAAGTTTTGCTGCTTCTCTCTCTTTCTCTCTCTGCCTCTCTCTCTCTTTCTCTTTCTCTCTCTGCCTCTCTCTCTATTTCTCTCTCTGTTTCTCCTAATGAAAAAAAGTCAGCCTTGGAATAGTGAAATCACACATACATGAAGAACCAATTCCAGAAAAAAAAAAAAGCAAGATTTTATAATATGTCTTTGCCTCACTTATATCCCCATAAATTTTTGTAACTTGAAACAATGTGACACAGACACAATTGTATGTGGTTTTCATCTACATAAAATTTCACTTTATAGAAGTATTGGGGGACGGGATGGCGCACCTGGTTGAGCACACATGTTATAGTGCTCAGTGATCCAGCTTTGAGCCCCCAGTCCCCACCTGAAGAGGGAAAGCTTCACACAGGTGGTGAAGCAGTGCTGCAGGTGTCTCTCTGTCTCTCTCACTCTCTATCTCCTCCTTCCTCTCAATTTGTGGCCTTCTTTATAAAAAACTAAATAATAATAATAAAATTAAAAAGAAGTATTAATGAAATAGTATTTATTTTAATGAAATAAAAAGATTTTCTGTAGAAATAAAAAGAATCATCTTCCTTTAAATTTGGTGTGAGCACCATAATCAGTGACTTATAGGCCAGCATATTTGAATTTGTAACATGTGATTACCAATGCTTACATTTTTATCTTTAATAATGAATTCTGCATAGTAGAATATTACATATATTATTAAATATACTATCACTTACCCATAGGTTACTATGCTCTCTATAAAACTTCATTTTGTTTCTTCCTACTTAATACATAACTGTCAAGATCCCACTGTAAAACAAAATACATCTTATTTTTCAATTTTACTAGTGATTTAATGTCATTTTACAAAATTGTAAGACAAAGACTGCGTGGTGGCACACCCTGTTAAGCGAACATAGTGCAAAGTATAAGAAAGAGAGGTATAATCCCTCACCTTTCCCACCACCAGGGTTGCATATCCCCACCCCCTCCATTGGGAACTGCAATAGTTCACTCAAGATCATTGATATAACTATCATTAAGTGAACCATTCTCTTGCCCATATGAAGCTTTTGTAGTCCCTTCTATATCTAACTGTCTTCCAATTAAATAAAGCATTGAGTGGCATTTGTTGTATCCAAACTGGTATTAGGTTTATGGGGTATGGCCTCAGGTTAGGGATTTTAATAGGGTCTAAGTTAATTTCAACTTTTACTAAATTTGCTTGTTTGATTATTGTAATTAATGTTGGCATACAGACAATAATTGTTCTTTATTTGAATATATATAATCTTGCCCAATTGGATACAATATTTCTTTCAAAGATTATCAAGGGCTGACGGTAACACTGATGCTGGCAGATAAGATTAAGAGATGTATTTTATTTACTTTATATTGTATACTTAGTTGAGTAGATAGAGTGATTGAGGTAAGTGAAGTGGGAGTTAGGAGAGGAGGGTGTCTAGGCTTCAGTAATAAATATTTGATTAGGAAATTTACGTTGCCTTATTTAGGCCATTCTACTAGACTGATGATTGACATCAGTAAGGAAGGGGGCCAGACTGTGGCACACACAGTTAAGGACACATAGTATGAAGTGCAAGGACCTGCGTAAGAGCCCCAGCTCCACACCTGCAGGTGTCTTTCTCTCTCCCTTGCTATCTTCCTTCCACTCTCAGTTTCTCTGTGCTCTATCCAATAATAATAATAATAATAATAATAATGTATGGAATATGACAAAGTTATGGAATATGTATTCAATGGAAAACTTTGAAATTTCAAAAACAAATCATATACACCTCAATAAAAAGGAAAATATATAAAAATAATAAAATCAATGAAATTTCAAGATTGTTTAAATTCTGGATGTTGTAAATTTTCTTTGTTATGAAATTGGCATTAATGAAGACATGTAGATAATGAAAGAATATAAAGTTTACATGTTACATTCCCAAAATACAGAAACAACTGATTTGTGACAAATAATGCAAAGCAACTTAAAGAAAGTATAGTTTTTCCAACAAACAGTTTTATAATTAATTCCTATTACTTTGGAGTGAAATAGAGAAAGAAGAATGAAAGAGAGAGAGAGAGAGAAAGTTTCGGTTCCTACCTTACTTAAAAGTTAACTGAAAATGGATCATAATTTAGTGTAAAACAAAACTACAAAACCTAAGTAATGTATCACCTCATGTTCAACACAGTAAATTTTAGATATGACACACTCAATTCAATCGATAAAAGAAAATCTAAGTCTTTTTTTTAAGATTAAAGCCTCCTGACCTTAAAAAAATCACTAAATATCATAAAATTATGAAGTGATAAAGTTTAAAAACTACATATCTGCTAAAGAATTTGATGTAAGCTTCAAAGAACAGTCAAGCACAATTTTAACAGGCAACTCAAGAAAAATATGCATGAGCAAAAATATTTACAACGATCAATGCTCAAATTATAACTAATTAATGAAATGCAAATTAGGGATGTGGAGACAGCATAATGGTTATTCAAAAGACTTTTATGCTGGAGGCTCTGTGATCCCAGGTTCAATTCCCAGTGCTACCATAAGCTGTCTTGAGTAGTGCTTTGGTCTCTCCATATTATTTTATTTTTCTCTCTCACATCAAAATAAATATAGATTTTTTAATGCTAATTAATAACACAATGAGGTATCATCAAACATTAAGATGCTGATTTAGTTCATTTTAAATATTCTGACTACATATTGTGTTGTCAAAAATGGAGAAAATCTAAATATTTTATATCTTGATAGTAGGAATATAAAATTGTAGTATAACATTAGGAAGTATATTGGTAATTTATTTAGACATTAAAATTCACTGATTATGTGATCCAATCATTTCTACTTCTATTTCCATATAAATTATTATATCTGCGTCTTTTAAAAATAATTTTGCATGTTCATAGTAGCTTAATTTATTAGAGTCAAAACTAGAAATATCAAATTGTTCAGTAATATGTGAATAAGAAAAATAGAAAATGTGTATATCATATCTTTATCTCTATCTCTATATGACTATATCTATATATCATTAGCTAGAGAGAGAGAGATTAAAAGAGATAGACAAAAGGCATTAATATCATAAATATGTATTTTAAACCTTCTTGAAAAATGAAACTAAACTACTTTTTTAGAAAGCTGGCCTCATTTTTTTTTCATTACATCAAAAGTTAGAATTCCTGGCAGTTGTTATTTAGCTACAAAAAATAAAATAAAGGAGTCTTATCCTTCCTTTTCTTTCTCTCTTTTTTCCTTATTTGTCTCTTTCCTTCTTTCTCTTGTTGTTATTGTTTTATTGCAAACAATTATTACTAGGGCTTGGTGCCTGCACAACTTTCAGCATTCACTTATTCTTCTCTGTCTACTTCTCCCTCCAGCCCCCCTCCACTCCTCTCTTTTTCTGTCTATTTTATTTAAAAAGACAGAGAAATTGGGAGTGAAGGGGCAGCAGGTAAGGGGGGGGTGAAAGACAGCTGAAGACCTGCTTCACAGATTATAGCCCTACAGGTGGGGAGCTGGGGATTGAACCCTCCTCAGTGCACATGGTAATGAGTGCTCCCAACTGAGTGTGCCACACCCAGCCACTCTTTCTTTCTTTCTTTCTTTCTTTCTTTCTTTCTTTCTTTCTTTCTTTCTTTCTTTCTTTCTTTCTTTCTTTCTTTCTTTCTTTGTTTTTATTTGACAGGATAAAAAGAAAGTTGAGGAAGGAAAAGAGGTAGAGAGACAGAGATACACTGCAAGCACCATGACTTCACAGCTGTGCAGGTAGGGCCCAGAGCTTGAACACTTGTCTCTGAGCATGACGATGTGAACACTCAAGCAGGTACAGCACAGCCAGGGTCCTTTCCTTTAACTCTTATTTTTCCTTCTTTCCTTCCTCTTCCCTCCTCATAAGCCCTCCTAGCCCACACTTTTCTCCTTCCCTTTCTTCTCCCTCACCATTTACCTTTCTTGGAAATGAGTTCTAAGTCTTATCAGATATCCAGTGTGCATACTTTTAGCATCTATGTTTGTCTGTTGCTTTAGAAAATTATGTCCACAATTTAGTTCATTAGTTACTATGATTAACTATAGAGTAATGCTTTAATAACTAAATAATATCTCTTAAATAGATTTGAAAAGGGATTATTACCTGAAACTTTCACACAGATTTTTTTTTTTATCTCCAGTAGAAATAGCAACTGTTTTTGTTGTTAACACCATGTATCCCATCTATGTTATTGTCCACAACAGATCAGGGCAATTACATGTGTAATTCAGATTTCAAAGAATTGAGTTTCTCACTGTAGGGGCCTTAGTCTCACTGGCTTCTCTCGCTTCACAAATAAGCAGCTGCTGGACTTGGGGACGGGGTGGGCATGGGGTACAGTGGAAACCTCTCCACTTGGCTTGCCCTTTCCCTTTCAGACCCTTTTTTGCAATTCATAGATGGGCTGTAATTTTCCACTTTGGTTGCTCTTTAGCCTCTTCTGGAATTCTGTCGTTTTATGTTTCTCTGGGGATACCATTTCCAGTGCCGGTCACAGTCAGTCAAGTTGGTAAGTTAATTGATTGCATTGCTTTCTATGGCCTCCTCTTTTTTTTTTTTTTTTAGGATTTTATTAATGAGAAAGATGGGAGGAGAGAGAGAGAGAAAGAACCAGACATCACTCTGGTACATGTGTTGCCAGAGATTGAACTCAGGACTTCATGCTTAAAAGCCCAATGCTTTATCCACTGCACCACCTCCTGGACCAATCTATGGACTCCTCTTTGCACACAGTTTTAATAACTTTGTTAGTAACAAATGACATTTATTGATATGCTCATTTAGAAATGTTTTGCAAATCATTGAGGCATTTTGTAATAACATATAATAATAAATTACCTGTGGAGTCAGATTTCTACGTTAAGTGGTTTATCTTCTACCTTTTATATTAAATGAAATCATTTGGTAAGAAAAATATTTTATCTAGTTATCTGGATTACAACAGTTTATTTCACTTCTCTGATGCTTTGAGTTATCTGATTTATTGATATACTGTATTGCTTACTTATATAACCAACAACAACAAAACAAATAACTAAACAGCTTTATTAACCTTCTGTGTGAGTTGAAAGTTTTCTGTTTCTGCTTTAATGCCTTGGGATTAGTTTTTAAAACTGAAGTTTCAGGTGGTTTTGGAAATGTCACTTCACTACAATAATAAAAGTACTTAAATAGGTGCATGGTGGTAGTAGTTGCATTGCTGAATATTCATTTCACTGATAATTCACTATTTTTTCAACAAGTGAATAGAAGTCAGTATGAGAAATGAGCATAAACTAGTTATGTAGTACCTGTTGTTTGACCTATTATCAAAATTCTTTTATTTTTTTCCTCTTTCACTAAAGAACAAGTACTTTTGTAATAGGTAAAATGGTGTGTTATTCCTTTGAGATAATGAGATTACATACATTATGGGACTATCTTTTGAAAAATATATTAATTAAATTTTCACATTTCACCCATATAATTCTCTGATGGTGTTTGTTTATTTAATTAAAGTCATATTTCCAGGTAGTTATTTTGATGAATAAGTATGTATTCAAATATTTTTTTAAAAGAATGAAGATCTTTATTATGTAATGCCTTTCTAAACATGTTGGAAATCATATGGACTTCTTGAAAAAAATCCCAATACAATACACTAATGGATATCAAATGTAAATAGACAGATGATACATAAATATATTTTGCATAGTGTTTATAGTAACAGCTTCTTTAAATTTGGTGCATTTTTACATTTCAAATTTATGTGCCATGCACTCTATGTGATAGTTTATCTTATAAGAGCAGATACTGTGACTATAAATTAAAATGTCTTTCATTTGAAAACAAAGACAATTTGTTTTTCAGCATCTTAATATCTCAAAATGACTATGGATGTGATTTTTATCTTTGGCTTATTAAACTAATAATGACTTTAAAACTAGAATTAGTTTAATTATTAAGCTAGTCCTCTACTAGAATCATAATTCTGTTTTTATTGGTTTTCAAGTAGTCTAAAGCTTTTCTTTATCCTTCAGGATTTCATTTCATTTTATATATTCCATTGTTATTATATTTTACATAGAGATACTGTCTAATTTAAGAAATTACTTTTTAATATTCCTGGATGATTTTTGTTTAACAATGTAACAAATAGAACCTACTATGGCTGATGGTTTGAAAAGAATAATAAACAAACTTTTTAAATGAAAAATTAGTATTTGTACTATTAAATGAGGTCATTATGAAAAAGGGTAATTACTATATAAAGATGTGTATTAAATTTTCTACTTGTTTTTCCTAGGCCTAATCTTTCTTTCTAGAAATAATAACACTTTTCCATAGCAAAGAAATGTAGATTAAAAATATAATTATGAAATGTTTTTAACAGAATATAAAAGGAATGCAGTTTTTTAGTTCTTCATTGCACTCAAATAGGCTATTTTTAAGAGCACTTGCTTACTTTCAGTCTCATCTAACACATGAGAAATTTCTTTTTTTTTAAATGTATTTAAGAAAGGAGATATTAACAAAACCTTAGGATAGGAGGGGTACAACTCCACACAATTCCCACCAAATCTCCATATCTCATCCCCTCCCCTGATAGCTTTCCCATTCTCTATCCCTCTGGGAGTATGGACCCAGGGTCTTTGTGGGTTGCAGAAGGTTGAAGGTCTGGCTTCTGTAATTGCTTCCCCGCTGAACATGGGCGTTGACTGGTCGGTCCATACTCCCAGTCTGCCTCTCTCTTTCCCTAGTAGGGTGGGTCTCTGGGGAAACAGAGATCCAGGACACATTGGTGGGTCCTCAGTCCAGGGAAGTCTAGTCGGCTTCATGCTGGCATCTGGAACCTGGTGACTGAAAAGAGAGTTAACATACAAAGCCAAACAAATTGTTGAATAATCATGGACCTAAAGGCTGGAATAGTGCAGATGAACTGTCTGTGTGTGTGTGTGGCGGGGGGGGGGGGTGACTCTCTGCAGACTCTTGTGTGCTTCTGCTTTCAGGTATATATTTTTCCCTGATTTATGGACACGTGTGAACATATGCTCTATCTCAGGGGACCTGGTCTATATCTAGGTGTGGGGACCTTATTGGGAGTGGAACACCTGGAATGGAATTAGAGAACATTATGAAAGGAAAGGTCTCACCCTATTGATGAAGCTGAAAGGTTGTCATTCCACACCTGAAGTCTCTGGACTCAGTCTGAAGTGAAGCATGCTGGGGTGGCACTCGTTGCATGGATTAAGTTGCGATCAGCGGATGCAATATTATTTGATATGAATTGAGAGAAGCATGCAGGAAAGTGGGCCCCACCCTAAGGTTCCAGGACTGGGGCTCTATAGGCTCTATAGTAGAAATGTGAGGTTCCTGCTGTTTTAGGGTTCAAGAAGACAATGGATAGTTATTGTTATCATCACATTATTTGGTGATTGGGTTAACTTTGAAAAGCCCCTTTGTTACGGTTTGCTGTATAATACCCAGCATCTTGTATATAGCTGTGCCACATCAGAAATTTCTTTTTTTTTTTTTTTTTCTTTTCCTCCTCCAGGGTTATTTCTGGGCTCCGTGCCTGCACCATGAATCCACCGCTCCTGGAGGCCATTTCCCCCCCCCCCTTTTGTTGCCCTTGTTGTAGCTTCGTTGTGTTTATTATAATTTCCCTTGTTGACGCAATTCGTTGTTGGATAGGACAGAGAGAAATGGAGAGAGGAGGGGAAGACAGAGAAGGGGAGAGAAAGATAGACACCTGCAGACCTGCTTCACCGCCTGTGAAGCGACGCCCCTGCAGGTGGGGAGCCGGGGGCTCGAACCAGGATCCTTCCGCCGGTCCCTGTGCTTTGCGCCACATGCGCTTAACCCACTGCGCCACCGCCCGACCCCCCACATCAGAAATTTCTACACCGTTAATATATGTGCTATTAATAAGATAACTGCTTTATTGTAGTCCGGGAGGTGGCACAGTGATAAAGCTTTGAACTCTCAAGCATGAGGTCCTGAGTTTGATCCCTGGCAGCACATATGCCAGAGTGATGCCTGGTTCTTTCTCTCTCCTCCTATCTTTCTTATAAATAAATAAAATCTTAAAAAAGTATAACTGCTTTATTTTTATTAAAAATGGTATTTATAAAAATTTGACTTCAACAAATTTAGTCCTGGAACCCTTGGATAGGGCCCACTTTCCCGTATGCCTCTCCCAAGCCATATCAAATAATATTGCATCCGCCAATCAAAACCTAATCAACATAACGATTGCCACCTCAACATGCTTCACTTCAGACTGTGTCCAGAGACTTCACGTGTGGAATGACAACCCTTCAGCTTCATTACTCGGGTGAGTCCTTTCCTTTCATAGTATTCTCTAATTCTATCCCAGGTGGATCACTTCCTAACAAAGTTCCAAAACCAAGATATACACCAGGTTCTTGTGAGAGAGAGCATATGTTCACACATATCCATAAACTACTGCAAAATATATACCTGAAAGCAGAAGTACACTAGAGTTTGCAGTGAGTACCTCCCTAACACTTCCTCTCCACTATTCCAAGCTTTGGGTCCATGATTGCTCAACAATTTTTTTGGCTTCGTATGTTAACTCTCTTTTCAGTCACCAGGTTCCAGATGTCATCAGGATGCCGGCCAGGCTTCCAGGACTGAAGACCCCACCAATGTGTCCTGGAGCTTCACTTCCCCAGAGACCCACCCTACTAGGGAAAGAGAGAGGCAGACTGGGAGTATGGACTGACCAGTCAACGCCCGTGTTAAGCGGGGAAGCAATTACAGAAGCCAGACCTTCCACCTTCTACAACCCACAATGACCCTGGGTCCATGCTCCCAGAGGGATAGAGAATGGGAAAGCTATCAGGGGAGGGGGTGGGATATGGAGATTGGGTGGTTGGAATTGTGTGGAGTTGTACCCCTCCTACCCTATGGTTTTGTTAATTAATCCTTTCTTAAATAAAAAAGAAAAAAATGCTATTTACAAAATTTGACTTCAACAAATTTAATGTAAGGGTTTATCATATAGTGTAGTTTGTATTTTGAATATGTTAATCAAATATACTTTTTTTCTATTGTTTTATATTATAATTTTACAGATTTGTTTATTTTATTTTATGAGTGAGAAAGGGGAAAAAAACAAGTGAGAAAAATGACTAGAGCATTTCTACAGAACATATTCTGTCAAGAACCAAACCCAGGGCCTAGCAATGTCTTTGAAATGTTGCAATTAAAATGATTTGAGGGGACAGGGGTAGATAGGATAGTGGTTGTACAAAGAAACTCTCATACCTGAGCCTCCAAAGTCCCATGTTCAGTCCTCTGCAATGTAATCGTTAGGTTGAAAGGAACCACATGAAATTCTGATCATCAAAAGAGCAGGGGCATGATCTGCTTTTTTAATACAAACCTTAGGATTTATGTGATTACCAGTTTACTAAATCATCTCGAGATTTCTGTAGAAGGGCTTGGGAGTCAGTAGAATGCTTATGTGCCCCCATCAAACATAACAATATTTCTTCTATGTGGACGTAGTCATAGTTCATTATTTATTTATTTATTTATTGTTAAATATAATTTGATTGCATTTTTAAAAAAGCATAGCCTGAGGGCAGAGCCAGCATGGTTATATGAAGATAGCATCTAGGTTGATTCTTTTCAAGAATCCTCTTCAGATAATGAAATCTTTACATAAAAGTAGGATTTCCAAGCCAGTAGGAAAACAAACTACAGGGAAGGGACAAAGAAACCAGTTTGGAAAAGTATAACCCTTGGGGCCAGGTGGTGGCACACCTGGTTGAGCACACATGTTATAATGCACAAGGACCCAGGTTGAGTCCCTGGGTCCCATCTGCAGGGGAAAGCTTTGTGAGTGGTGAAGCAGTGCTGCAGGTGTCTCTCTGCCTCTTTTCCTCTCTATCTCCCTTCCCTCTTGATTTCTGGCTGTCTCTATCCAATAAATAAATAGAGGTAATAAAAATTTTAAAAAAGAAAAGTATAGCCCCCGGCTCCCCACTTGCAGGGCGGTCAATTCTCAAACAGTGATGCAGGTCTGCCATTGTCTATCTTTCTCTCCCCTTCTTTGTCTTCCCCTCCTCTGTCCATTTCTCTCTGTCCTATCCAACAACAATAATCATAACCACAAAAATGATAAAACAATCAGAGCAACAAAAGCAGAAAAAATAACATCCAGGAGCAGTGGATTCGTGGTGCAGGCACCGAGCCCCAGCAATAACCCTGGAGGCAAAAAAAAAAAAAGCACAAATCACAGCCTTTGTTACAGCTGACTTTCCAGGACCCTATTGCACAGATCCACTTTCCAACACAAAAAGACAAGTAGCAAAAATAAAATAAAACCAAAAGTGTACTAAATAAATTATATAGTTTGTTAGCACATGATAAAATGTATGAGTCAGCAAAGAACTCTGTGGTCTAATTTTTTTAGTTATAGTTGTGCATGTATAGCATGTACTGAATGAAGTCAAGATGCAGAAATGAGAGAGACTAGAATGTGCGTGAGCAAATGGCTGCATTATGTATCTAAGAGGACTAGTCACTTTAGAGTGAAAATGAAAGCCTTATATCCCTAACCTTTGACAAATCTGAAAACAAAAACGAAACAAAAAAAACTGGTCTTGACACAGGGAAGAAATGGAAAAAAAAAAAAAGGCTTGTTATGAATGTCTATTACCATAAGAGACAGTGAGTATGCTTCTGTAATTGGAGCAAAGTTAGCAGGGCAGAGGAGGTCTAGGGGCAGATGCATCAGGCTTTCTCTGGAAAATGACAAGGCAGAAACCATATAGTCATGTAAACTTGTGTTTAGCTCCTGCTGTTGTACATGATGCAAACATGTTTTCATTGCTGCCTGAAATCTCTGTATGACGGCAGCCTGACTACTTGAACCGCCTGGCTGACTGTTTACCCCAATCCAGGGAGTTGGTAAAATGATACCCCGATTTAGGCCAGAAAAGATGGTGTCTGCAGTCCTGCTTCTATGCCTCTGTCCTGCCTCCTCACCCAGAGAAATGCAGTAAGCCAGGACTGCTTACTTATAAAGCAGCTACCAAGATGTGACATTTTTGAGCATGGACTGAACAGATGGGAGCTAAGAGGCACTGGGCCCCCTCCAGAATAAAGTTATGCCTCTCTCTGCCTTGCTTCCCTCATGGCTCCTTTCAGTTCCCTTTGCCCCTGCAATTCCTACTCAAAAAGAACAGTGTTCCCTGACTGAAAAAATGGAGGGACATGACAGTATTTCTTTCTCAGAATGGGATGGAAAGAACCTGCACAGTTTCAAGCAGAATGACAGGATCAAAACACATTTTAAAGATAACTCTGGCTCTGATGGTGAGTGTGGAGTTAGTAGGAGGCATGTGACTAATACTAAAAGAGAAGCCTGTTGAGATATATATTACATTACCTGTAACAGGAAATTACAGCAGAGCAGGGCAAGTCATGAGATGAGCTTTGAGTGGAGATACAGCTTGTAACTAGAGCCAACAATGATTTTATGATGGGAATGGCACAAATCATTACTAATCACTTAAAAAATGTAATTCCATCATAACCAGTGAGTAACATTTGGGACAAAATATTTTATTGTTGCTAGGGCATCACTGATCAAAAATGACTTTTTCAGATAGAAACAGATTATATATATATGGAGAGAAAGAGAGAGAGAGTGAGAGAGAAGAGATGAGAAAAAAAAAAAAAGCACAACATTGAAAGTTCCTCCTTTGCAGGGCAAAAGGAAGCCAGACTTGAACCTGAGTGGTTCACATGACAAAGAAACCACACTATCTAACTAAACTATTTTGCTATTCTTGGGGTGAAATATTTAAATGCATACTTTGTTATTTTCTTTGTGAGTTAGACTTTTCATTTTGCCAAAAAGATTAATTTGGGAATATCACATTTCTTCTGAAAACTAAGTTAACTTCCTTTCAATCATTTTAAATAGCAAAAGAAAAAAATCAATTTGCTGTTAAGTTGACATTTTATTATGTTTCTATTATCACAGGCCATATGGAGTGGTCTTATTCATCAAGGGTATTACTAACATCATAATTAACATAACTGTACTCAACTTGAGGTTATTAAATATATTTTCCTACTGTAAATCTATGTATTAGTCATTTTTAAAGTCAACATATGTTTCTTGGTAATGAATTGATGTGGTTTGGTATTTCTAATTCAGTTAAAACTAAGATCTATTTTCTTTCAAATCACTGACTCTACTAATAGAAATCTACATCAGGGCACATTTCAAGGTACATTAAACACCATCCACTTATCCGCACAATGCTTTTACTGTTGGAACATTACGTTACTCCCTCCTCATCCAGAGTATAGCATAGTGTCTCTGTAGATATTAGCAATTAATAGGAATATTTCCTATAGACATAATAGACGAACTGTGGCCAGATTAAACAACCGTTATTCGATGCATGTGAGTTCTAACTTGAGAGAAACTACCTTTTCATGTAGTAACTTGTTCTACATACAGAGCAAAGCTAGACTTAAAATGGAGAATAAGAAGGAGAACAATGATAAGAGGGAGGTGGAGGAAGAGGAGTAGGGAGAAGAGGAGAAGGAAAGGAAAGAAATACAATTTTATTTTATTTTACAGAATTTATTTAATTATTCATGAGAAAGGAGAGAGAAAGAACCAGACATCATTCTGGTACATGTGCTGCCAGGGTTGAACTCAGAGCCTCACACTTGAGAGTCCAATGCTTTATCCATTGCACCACCTCCCATACCACAAGAAATACAATTTTAAAATGACTTGAAAGTATCAGCCTAGAGCTTTTTGCTTAACAGTGTTCTTAAATGGGAATCTATACTAGGTCCTGATTATTTTTCAGTGACTTGAAAACATACTATTATGTCACACAAATGTTACTGCTTTGTTTTACTGAAATACATTTTTGGGGGGCCGGGTGGTGGCACACCTGCTTGAGAACACATGTTACAGTGCATAAGGACCCAGGTTCGAGCGCCTGGTCCCCAACTGCAGGGGGAAAGCTTGACGAGATATAAAGCAGGGCTGCAGATGTCTCTCTGTCTCTCTCCCTCTCTATCTCCCCCTTCCCTCTCAATTTCTGACTGTCTTTAAAAAAAATACATTTTTTTTTTTTGTAATGCTGAGGAAAGAGTTCAGTGGATAGTGTTCTGCTTTTTATTGTAGTGACCCAGGTTCAACATGGACTGAGCATGGTGTACTGTATCAAAGCAAAGGACTTCGGGGAGGGAGGGGTGGGTGTGGAAGGATAGGAAGAAAACTTTGGGGCCAATTACACATGAAATTGTATGCATGTCAATGATTGTACTATAAAGCATTTACCCCCTCAATAAAAAATAAGTGAACTATCCTGTCATATGTAGGAAATTTAACTGCATAGTGTTAAATGATTTAGACCAATCTAAAATGTCTTCATAATGCATGTTCCAATTTTGTGACATACTATTGAAACAATAATTTTATAGATGCAAAAATATAAGTGGGTACTTCAGATTTTTAGTTTGGTCAACATTTTCTAGTTTGTTAAAATGTATTTGTGTGTGTGTGTGTGTGTGTGTGTGAGAGAGAGAGAGAGAGAGAGAGAGAGAGAGAGAGAGAGAGAGATGTGCCTGAGCATCATGCTGTACAGTCTGAGTTAATGGCATGAATCTGGGACTTCATGAAAATGAGCCCTGAACCCTCCCTCCATTTTACTATAAAGATGAAGGTTTCAGGCAGGGGTAGATAGCATAATAGTTATGCAAAGAGACTCTCATGTCTGAG
This sequence comes from Erinaceus europaeus, assembly GCF_950295315.1. Taxonomy (NCBI): domain Eukaryota; kingdom Metazoa; phylum Chordata; class Mammalia; order Eulipotyphla; family Erinaceidae; genus Erinaceus; species Erinaceus europaeus. The sequence continues at coordinate 82,649,808 of NC_080175.1, read as the reverse complement.
GCTCCAAAGTCCCAGGTTCAATCCCCTGTACCACCATAAGCCAGAGCTGAGCAGCACTCTGGTAAATAAAAAAAAAAATTGAAAAAAGGAAAAAAAAAAGATGAAGGTTTCATTGAACTTCTATCATAATAGGTTCCTCTCCAACTGACTCTTCATCATCATCATCTTTACTGTTATTACTGTTGTTGTTGTTATCACCATCATTTTAATTGCCATCAAGTTTATTGCTGGGGCTCTATGCCTGCATGGTATATCCACTGCTCCTGGTGGACAGTTTCTTTTTCTTTTATTCCTTTTTTAATTTTTTTCTTGATATGATAGAATTTAGGAGGGGGAGATAGAGAGGGAAAGTGAAAAACTGAAAGACACATACAGTAATTACTTCACAGTTAGTGAAGTTTCAACCCTTCAGTTGAGGAGTCGGTGTTTGAACCTGGTCCTTGCACATTAGTAGGTAAGATGTGTGCTTAACCAGCTGTGCCACCTACTTTATTTTTTAATAGTAGATATTCTTGGTCTTTAACATTTTTCCCCACCCTTTCCCCTTTGGTTCTCTCTCTCTCTCTCTACCTCATTTAATTAATTGTTAGAATCTCTCTCTCTCTCTCTCTCTCTCTCTCTCTCCCTCTCTCTCTCTCTCTCTCTCTCTCTCTCTATATATATATATATATATATATATATATATATATATATATATATATATATATATATGGACTGCATAGTTGGAAAAGATTGCACCTATTAGTACCATTCCACCTCTTCAGGAAATGAACATTGATTAATACCATACCTGTGCCATATTTAAAAAAAAGTAAAATCTAACCATGGACTCTACCTACTTACACACCTCAACCACAAATCTATTTTATGTGACACTGAAATAATTCACATACAACATTTTGTGTTTGTTAAAACTTATACTCAAGTACACAAACATTGTGAACATACTTTATGCGATTTGAAATCAGGTATTCTAGACGTCTTGAGATCAGTCTATATTAAATGAATCTTTCCATATTACAGATGCATGAAATAATAACATTGAACCATAGACAGAAAACAGACTGGCAGAAGAATCTTTTTAAAAGGCTGGAAGAATGCTCAAATAAAGTTTGAGAGGAATTACATATGAGCACCATCTTCCAGCTGAAGAATTCATTTCCCATGTTGAAGTAGCTGATTCTGGAATATGTAAGTCAAAAGTTAAAAAAATAAGTAAATGGAAGACAGATGGTGTCCGTCATAAATGTTGACAGATGTGTCACTGTTGGTCTGAAAACTTGCAGATTGCTGAGTGTGGTTTTCCCATATTTATCCTTCTCTTTCTGTCTTATATCTTTTTTTTTATTTAAGAAAGGATAAATTAACAAAACCATAGGGTAGGAGGGGTACAACTCCACACAATTCCAACCACCCAATCTCCATATCCCACCCCCTCCCCTGATAGCTTTCCCATTCTCTATTCCTCTGGGAACATGGACCCAGGGTCATTGTGGGTTAAAGAAGGTGGAAGGTCTGGCTTCTGTAATTGCTTCCCCACTGAACATGGGTGTTGACTGGTCGGTACATACTCCCTGTCTGCCTCTCTCTTTCCCTAGTAGGGTGGGTCTCTGGGGATGCGGAGCTCCAGGACACATTGGTGGGGTCTTCAGTCCTGGAAGCCTGGCCTGCATCCTGATGACATCTGGAACCTGGTGACTGAAAAGAGAGTTAACATACGAAGCCAAACAAATTGTTGAGCAATCATGGACCCAAAGCTTGGAATAGTGGAGAGGAAGTGTTAGGGGGGTACTCACTGCAAACTCTAGTGTACTTCTACTTTCAGGTATATATTTTGCAGTAGTTTATGGATACGTGTGAACATATGCTCTCTCTCACCAAAACTCGTGTATATCTAGGTTTTGGGACTTTGTTAGAAAGTGAACCACCTGGTATGGAATTAGAGAATACTATGAAAGGAAAGGTCTCACCAGAGTAAGGAAGCTGAAGGGTTGTCATTCCACACGTAAAGTCTCTGGACACAGTCTGAAGTGAAGCATGTTGAGGTGGCAATCGTTGCGTTGGTTAGGTTGTGATCGGTGGATGCAATATTATTTGATATGGATTGGGAGAGGCATACGGGAAAGTGGGCCCTATCCAAGGGTTCCAGGACTGGGGGAAGTAGAGGCTCTCTAGTGGAGATGTGAGGTTCCTGCTGTCTTAGGGTTCAAAAAGACAATGGATAGTTAATGTTATCATCACATTATTTGGTAATTGGGTTAACTTTGAAAAGTCCTTTTGTTAGGGTTTGCTGTACAGTACCCAGTATCTTGTATATAGCTGTGCTATTGGTTGCTTCTGATCTACTTGGTCTAGGCTTTTGAGAGAGTCCGCATATCAAATACACAGCTTATATATTTAAAAGTCTGTCTTATATCTTTTAGCATAATTCCTTCAAGCTCAATCCCAAGTGAGGTGAAGAATGTGAAATCATTATTCTTAATAGCTGAGTAGTATTCCATTATGCTGCTATTAACACAGGTAAACACAAATCTTTTGGGAGGGGTGTGTTCACTTCCTTAGGCTATATCCTAAGGAATGCTACCATGGTTATCACTGGGGCTGGTAGCCAGCAGGACACAGAACAAATTCACCTCTTCTGATGGCCATTTTCTTTTTTATTTATTTCTCCCCCTCTTTTATTTGATAGGACAGAGAAAAATTGAGAGGAGAAAGGGAGATTGGGAGGGAGGGAGAAAGAAACATCCACAACACTGCTTCACTACTTATGAAGTTTCCCCCTTGTAGTTGGGGATGAGGGGCTTGAGCCTGGGTCTTTGCAAATGGTAATGTGTGTGCTTAATTAAATACATCACTACCCAGAGCCTCAATTGATCATAAAACACAGAAACATCACTGTCCTCATCCAACTATGAAAATGATTCATTCAAATGACCATTATACTGATTTTTCGCTTTCTTATATATTAATGATTTAACAATGATCGACAAATTGTTGGACAAGAGGGTACAATTCCACACAGTTCCCACCTCCAGAATTCCACATCCCATTTCCTCCATTGGAAGCTTCCCTATTCTTAATCCCTTTAAGAGTATGGACCAAAATTTTTTATGGGGTGGGAGGTCTGGCTTCTGTAATTACCTTTATGCTGGACATGGACATTGACAGATAAAATCCATACCCCCAGCCTATTTCTATCTTTCCCTAGTGGGGTAAGGCTCTGGAGAGGTGGGGTTCCAGGACTCATTGGTGAGGTCGTCTGCCCACAGAAGTCAGGTTGGCGTCATGGTAGCATCTGCAACTTAATGGGGCTGAAGAGCACTAAGATATAAAACAGAACAGAATGTTTAGTAATCAGGAACCTAAAGGTAAATTGAAACCCCATGAAATTTGTGGTCTTCATGTTGGAAGAAGCTAGGAAGTGTATTTTCAGTATATTCCAAGGAGCCCTTGACTTTACTAATTTTTGCCTGAGCCAGATAGCTAACATGCAGGTGGGCTGAAAGTATTGTCTGGGAATATGGTGTCAGAGGTGGAAATAGAACTAGAATTTTTAATGATTTTTCAAAAATATTGGAACAAGTAATAAAGATAACCAATTGAATATAGTAAAATCATACTTTATCTCTGACAATTATTCAAGTTATGTATATTTAGGGAGTAAAATTCTATTCAAGGAATTTTTTCTTTCTTAAAAAGTAGACTTTGACAATACTGCTAATGTTTGTAAGAGAATAAAAAAAGTGAAAAATAGTAGGTCGTGTTTATATTAAAGTACTTATGAGGACAAAAACTAGAAAATATTTGCGTTCTGTTATATCATATGATTACGAAAATATATACTTAAAAAGACTGAAGCTCTTTATTTGAAAAAAATAAGCTGAACTAGTCATATATTTTAGTTACAGAAAAATTTGTTTTCTTCTGAAATCATTTAAAGCTTTCTTCAAAGCTGTTGTCTACCATATGGTATTTTTCTTGTCATGCTTTTCATGGGGAAATAGCTGATCAATTATTTATCTCTCTTTGGGGAGATTTTCCTTTGTTAACATGAATAAGTAATTTATTTTCTATTTTACAAAAATCATATTAAATAGTGACTACTGACAAGTAAAAAGAGATTATGTATTTTTGCATTCTTTGTGTTTAGTGCTTCAAAAATTATCCTCTGGATATACTTTCTCAATTGTTGAAATTATACTGAATATTATAAAAACCATTACATGCTAAATAAACTTATTTTCTTTTAATGGTATGTAAATGTATGTACCATACTGAATTAAATATAGAGCATCTATAATTAAGAAAATTTATATTCTTTCTCTAATAATAGTCTGATTCTTATGGCAGTGTTATGCTATTGCAGTTTACAGGAAGCAAGATAAGACTTTCTAGTGATTTTGTACTTAGGATTTTTTCCCATATCTGGGGAGCAAACTGGTACATCTTACCATGTTTCTATTTCACATCTAAATGGGAGAAATTTCCTGAGTGATGAAGCAGTGCTGCCGGTGTATTTCTTTCTTTCCTTCCTTCCTTTTTTAAAAATTTTTTATTTATAAAAAGGAAACCTTGACTAATCCATAGGATAAGAGGAGTGCAACTCCACACAATTCCCACCACCAGAACTCCGTATCCCATCCGCTCCCCTGACAGCTTCCTCATTCTTTAACCCTCTGGGAGTATGGACCCAAGGTCACTGTAGGATGCAGAAGGTTGAAGGTCTGGCTTCTGTAATTGCTTTTGACAGGCCAATCCATACTCCCAGTCTGTCTCTCTCTTTTTATTTCTTTTCTTTCCTTTCCTTTCCTTTTCTTTTCTTTATATATATTTAATCGCCGCCAGGGTTATTGCTGTTTCTTTGTGCCTACACAAATCCACTGCCCCAGGTGATTTTGTTGTTGTTGTTTTACGTAGGACAGAGAGAAATTGAGAGAGGACGGGGAGATACAGAGAGTGAGAGAAAAATAGACACCTGCAGACCAGCTGTGCCACTTGTGAAACTACCCTGTTGCAGGTTGGGAGTGGGGGCTCAAACCTAAATCCTTGCTCAGGTCCTTAAGTATAATATTATGTGCACTTATCTGAGTGTGCCACCCCCTAAATCCCTGAGAGTGTATTTCTTTTATTCTCCTTCTCTATGCCCCCCCCCCGTCCTCTCAATTTCTCTCTGTCCAATCAAAAGAAAAGGAAAGGAAGGAGAAAAGAAAGAAGCCCCCAGCCCCACCTGCAATGGGCAAGCTTCACAAGCGTAAAGGCAGAAGTCCAGGTGTCTTTCTTTCTCCCTCTCTATCTCTCCATCCTCCCCTTTATTTCTCTCTGTCCCTATAAAGTAAAATAATTACTAAATGAGTGATTAAATAAATATTAGAAAGCATTGCTAACAAATGGTGGTAATCACAATGACGTAAGAAATATAGCTTCTGAAAAGAAAGTATCAATTAGAGGGTTGGGCAGTAGCGTAGCAGGTTAAGCACACGTGGTGCAAAGTGCAAGGACCGGCTTAAGGATCTTGGTTCCAGCCCCTGGCTTTCCACCTGCTGGGGAGTTGCTTCACAGGCAATGAAGCAGGGCTGCAGGCATCTATCTTTCTCTCCCCCTCTGTCTTTCCCTCCTCTCTCCATTTCTCTCTGTCCTATCTAACAACGACAATAACAACAACAATAACTACAACAACAATAAAAAGGGCAACAAAAGGGAAAATAAATAAATATAGAAAATTTTAAAAAAGAAAGTATCAATTAATGACCATACTATCTCAAATCACATCAACTTACTATACAACCATATTTATAAATATATCCAAGAACTCAGGTCTTGGAGGCTAGAAGGGGTTGAAATCACACTGAACAGATGCCAGTTTGCTTTCCAAAAGATCCATCTTAGTTTCTCCGAGCACAGAATCAGTGGGAGCTGGAGACCAATGTGGATGATAGCTGGGCGGTGATGACTGTGCTGGAAGATCTTGAGAACTTGTCTCGTAGCGGAAAAGGCTTGGCCGTTGACTGTGTTAATCCAGCACAGGTCGGGTGACGAGTCTTTATTCCATCTAGCACTATGAAAAGAGCCTGGCTGTTTGGGATTGTATAATAGGGAAAGGTCATTCACTGAAGCCCAGTCGGCTAAGATAGAGCCATCAGCACGAGTGGAGGAATATCCCCAGTCTTGGTGATGACTATTAAAGTCTCCAACGTAAACGGCTGGGTGATTCGGGCTAGGCAGGACCTCATTATCCCATGAGGCACTGGGAGGCTTATATACGTTGACGAGCTGAATAGTTCCAATAGTAATGGAGTCGTAGAAGGTCGAAGAGGCCATATGGTAAACGTCCGCAAGACACTATTTGGCGTAGATGGCTTGGCCGTGTTTAGGATGGAGATTATAGCATATTAAATTGAATCCACTGATGGTGAATCGAGCAGCTTCATCGACTGCTATATGTGTTTCTTGTAGGCAGATAACATCTGCCTGATGCTGTATCGCCAATTGACCAATAAGAACGCGTTTTGCAAAGGACAGCCCCTCAACATTAAGCTGGAGGACTCGAAGAGCAGGACCAACAGCTTGAAAGCTGTCAGGAACTGCTTGTTGCTGGCTTTGAAAGTGACTGGGATCCATGTGGATTCAGTCAGCTAGGAAGGATCGTCAGTTTCCCCAATGAATGGGTACTCACAAGATGCACCATGGGAAGGTCGATCCAATGCATCTCATTGCCTCCCTGGATGCAGCACGCCAAGCCCGCTGGCAACAACTCACGGAAAGTCTTAACTTCACCCACTCAAGTAGGAAGTCCTGGAAGCTTCTTCACAGACTGGGTGCCGGTAGCCAACCCCCTCCCATCTCCCATCCTCCCGTATCTCCAAACTCAGTGGCCAGTCACCTAACTCAAGTTGGACGTGCTAAGATAGACCCAGTCTGGAAAAGAGAAATTTCCCACAAGTGGTTATCCCACTTCTGGTTATCTTGTCCTTCTCCAAAACTCTCTCCTTTTACACTGTCTGAACTGGAAGATGCTTTGAAGGGGGTTAAACCGGGAACAGCTGCTGGCTATGATAACATCACCCCAGAACTCATTCTTAACCTGGGTCCTGCGGCAAAGAAGTAGCTCGCTTCATTCCTGTCCCACATCTTGGAATCTGAGTCTATGCCCAAAGTTTGGCGTCGTGCGAAGATTATAGCGGTTTTGAAACCAAAGAAAGACCCAACACTGGCCGCCAGCTATAGACCAATTTCTCTCCTCTCCGTGTGTTACAAACTCCTTGAGAGGCTGCTTCTGTCACGTATTTCTCATCTTACAGAGAAATTCCTATCACCCGCCCAAGCTGGTTTCCGCCCAGGAAGATCTACCTGCGAACAAGCCCTGGCCCTCTCAACTTACATTGAGAATGGATTCCAGAAGAATTTAAAGACGGGTGCTGTCTATGTTGATCTCACAGCAGCCTCTGACACGGTCTGGCACAGTAGTCTCCTAGTCAAGATCTCAAGATGCCTGCCTCCATGGGTGGCCAACGCTATATCGTTTCTTCTCCAAAACAGAAGATTCCGGGTGCATCTGGGTGACAAGTCTAGCAGATGGAGACTTGTCTCAAGTGGCCTCCCCCAGGGCTCTGTTCTGGCTCCTACGCTATTTAATATTTACATCAATGACCTTCCAGAAACTTCTTCAAGGAAGTTCATCTACGCCGATGACATCAGCTGTGCAACTCAGGCATCAAAGTTCGACATCCTTGAGGAAACACTCATGAAAGACATGTCTCTGATATCTGATTACTGTAAAAAAAATGGCGACTAATCCCTAGCACTGCAAAAAACGGTATCATCTGTTTTCCATCTACACCATGCCTTGGCCTCACGTGAGCTTTATGTGCAGCTTGGCAAAACGAGAATCTGGCATGAAGCCCAACCAGTCTATCTTGGCGTTACTCTCGATCGCACTCTGTCATTTCACGAACATCTCATAAAAACTGCAGCAAAGGTGGGCGCGAGGAATAACATCATTGCAAGACTGGCCAGATCCTCATGCGGTGCGAGCGCTTCCACACTACGATCATCATCTCTGGCATTATGCTATTCCACTGCAGAATACTGTGCCCCAGTCTGGTTCTGTAGCCCCCATGTCCACTTGGTCGATTCCAAATTATATTCCTCCATGAGGATAATTTCTGGAACCATCCGTTCCACCCCAGTTCCATGGCTGCCAGTCCTTAGCAACATCGCCCCGCCAGATATTCGTCGGGATGTGGCAACATCTAAGTTCATTTCCCATGTCTACGCTCGACCGGACTGCCAATATATGCGGATATCTTTGCCCACCCTGTCCAATGCTTGACGTCTCGTCACCCAGTCTGGTCCCCTATGCCTACACTGAACTTCTCTGTTCCAGTCTCTGGGAAACAGAGTTGGCAGTCAGATGAGGTAAAGAACAAACACCTCATCACAGACCCCTGCAAGCGTCAACCCGGCTTTGACCTAGCACATTATGATTGGGCCCTCCTCAATCGCTATCAAACAGGCCATGGCTGGTGCGCCGCTATGTTCCATCGCTGGGGAGCCAGAGACGACCCGAACTGCCCCTGCGGCTACAGACAGACTATGACCCACATAGTCAACGACTGCCACCTCTCCAGATTCAAAGGAGGTCTCGAAACTTTACATCAGGCTCAACCTGACGCTGTTGACTGGCTACAGAAGAAGGGCAAACACTAGAAGAAGAAGGGGTTGAAAGGAAATTATGCCTCCCATGTCTTTTGCTGAAAAAGATAGTTTGATGATGGGTTAGGTAGTCTGGCACTGTTCTTAAGAGATAATGAAATTTTTTTTCTGTCACAACAGCTAATAATAAACATTTTCTCAATGATAATGTTTTAGATGAAAGTTTAATTGAAAGTAAATAATAACAAGATTGACTATTACAAATTATATTCTGTGAACATTGGTGGGCATAGGTGCTTGTGTTTTCCCTGGGTAAATCCCTAAGAGAGGGATTGCTGAGTTATAAGTTGGGTCTATTTCTAGAGTTCTAATAGCCCCACACTGAAGCAATCCAGTTGCTCAAGGGCAGGTGATTAAGGAAGTTATGGTACATATACACAATGGAGTACTGTTAAGCTATAAAAATGATGAGGTGATCTCATTTAAAATACCTTAGTCAGAACTCAAATGCATCATATTGACTGAGACAAGTTAAGGGAACAAAAGCAATATGGAATGATCTCCTTATAGGTGGAACTTAAGTAAGATTAAGGGGAAACATAAGGTTAAACTCGAACTAAGTATAGTGCACCAAAGCAAAGGACTCTGGGAAATGAGGGAAAGGAACAGAGTGGGGGCTGGGTAAGTGGCACACCAGACTGAGCGCACATGTTACACTACTCAAGTACTGGGGTTCAAGCCTCTGGTCCCCAACTGCAGGGGGAAAGCTTTTTGAATGGTGAACCAGTGCTGCCTGTCTCTCTTTCTCTCTCCCTCTCCTTCTCTACCATCCCTTCCCTCTTGATTTCTGGTTATCTCTATCTAATAAATGGATAAAGTTAATAAAAAATGTTTTAAAAAGGGGGGGGACAGGGTGAAGGGACATTGGGGTCCTAGTATGCCTTCTATGCACCAGTCGGGGGAATAAGAGGCTGTGCCTGTGCTTACTGTAAACCATTAACCCTACAATAAAATTGAAAGAAAAAATAAACCACATCATGCCACATATTTAAATTACAAGAAAACTAAAGTACTCTCTAGTGGCAAGTCGATATAAGAAACATTTGCTAGGAGGCGGTAGTACAGCAGATTAAGTACACATGGCGCAAAGTGCATGGACAGACGTAAGGATCTCGGTTCCAGCACCACACTCCCCACCTGCAGGGGAGTCGCTTCACAGGCAGTGAAGCAGGTCTGCAGGTGTCTGTCTTTCTCTCCCCCTCTCTGTCTTCCCCCCTCTCTCAAATTTTCTCTCCTATCCAACAATGACAATAATAACAACAAAGATGATCAACAAGGGCAACAAAAGGCAAAAAAATAAAAAATAGCCTCCAGGGGCAGTGGATTCGTAATGCAAGCACCAAACCCCAGCAGTAACCCTGGAGGCAAAAAAAAAAAAAGAAGAAAAAAAATCAAATATTTGCCCCAAATAAATAAAAGTGACTTAATAAATCAAAGTTTGTCCACATTTGCATAATGGATTTATGGTACAGCTTAAGTAAGCAGCTCCAGTTGTATATAAACATAATACAAATACTTTATCTCAATACTGGCAGCGACTTTCTCACTAATATGCCATTAGCTTCCAAAAATAAACATGATATTTCTTTTTCTAATTAACTAATTAAATTTCCTTTTAAAAATGATTTTTATTAGAGACAGCCAGATATCAAGGGGGGAGATATTTTTGCCCTTTTGTTGCCCTTGTTGTTTATTGTTGTAGTTATTACTGTTGTTATTGATGTAGTCATTGTTGGATAGGACAGAGAGAAATGGAGAGAGGAGGGGGAGGCGAGGGGGAGAGAAAGACAGACACCTGCAGACCTGCTTCACTGCCTGTGAAGTGGCTTCCTTGCAGGTGGGGAGCTGGGGGCTCAAACCGGGATCCTTATGCTGGTCCTTGGGCTTTGCGCTTCTGCTCAACTCCCTTTTTAAACATCTTAAGGTTTGTTTATTTACTCGTTTTATAGAACAGAGGGAAACTGAGAGAGAAAGGGGAAATAGAAATGGAAAGAGAGACACCTACAACACTGCTTACCACATGTGAAGCTTCCCTTTTGTAGGTGGAGACCGAGGGCATGAACCCAGGTCTTTGCGCATAGCGATGTTTATGCTTGAGAGGGCGTGCCACAGTCCTCCCCTAACATAGTATTTCGTTTGCATGTTACCTTGTCCAGTATCTATTTAAATGAGTCTGTTTATAAGGAAACATTTATATTTTGTTTGTCCATTTGTTCTTTCATTCATTCTTTCTCATGAAGTTGTACTGTGAAATTCATATAGGAAAGGCAAAATAATTTAAACAACTGTTTCTGTTAAGTAAACTAGTGAACACTAATTTATTTGACCAATGTCAACTAACTAAAATATTGATTAGCCTGAATAATACACATTCTATCTCTTTCTCTCTGTCTCTGTCTCTCTCTTTCACACACACACACACACACACACACACACACACATACACACAGGTTGTAAATAACTTGTGTTATTCTTCTTTAAAAGTAGCTAACTTCATCTTGCATTCAATTTAGACTTTGGAATTATTATTTTTCAAATAGGATACCTGGTTGATTTCTTTATCCCCTCAAGTAAATTTGGTGTTTACAGAGCATGTAGCATTCTCACTGGCTTCTAGTTAAAATTACAAAACTCTCTTCCTATCCAAGCACTGCACAAGTTTTAGAGTGTATCATTTCCTTTGAGCTCATGTAATGACTCAGTCAATGCCTGCAGTTTATTCCTTTGGGCCATCGATTGGTATTTCCAGATTATTAACTTTCTCTGCTAATTTGTTCAATTTAGACTTCAAACCTTTATGCCCCCTTTGCATAATATCTGTCTTTTTGTCAATTTTCATTAGTAGGGCATGAGTGTAAAGCCACTAATGATAGTTCCATTGGTTCACTTGATTGCTGTACTACCCACAGAATGCTCCAGGTATTGACTGAGAAAAAATAGTGTGTAGCATTCATATTGATGATTTTCCTGCCTCTCTCAATCTAATTCCAAACATTTAAAAATTTTATGAGTCAAAACATATAAATCACATATCTTTCCTTCAGATCAAACATATTTCATCTTGATGACTGAACATCTGGATCCTGTCTGCTTATATTTAATTTCATTGTGGCATGCCAGATTTACTTTATATCAGGTAAAAACCTTATAATGAGCTCTTGAAGATTTGATGAGTTGATTAAGTTCATCGATTTTCCACATTTTAATGCCAAACTTCGGTATAGAAACAGTTTTAAAATGGTAGAATCTGAATAATTAGAGATCAAAATTTACTAGATTAGTTAATAGGAAAGGGGAAGAATAGGGATGCCATTGCTGCCTGTGAACCACTGCATTAGAACTAATAAAGTGAACTAAAATTTGCTTCATAAACTGATATTCTTTGAGAGCTTGTTTGGAGGTTCTAGCAGGGGAGTGCAGCTACTCATATGCCCTCTGAACATGCTCAGCTTCAGGAGGGACACACATGGAGCAGTGAGGGAGGAAGGGGATACCTGCCTAGCCAGCCAGATCAGCAGAATCAACCCTGGCCATCAATGGGGTGACAGATGTCGCAGCCAGATTGCCCTCACATCCATAAACTGATATTCTTTGAAAGAACACATTTTATACTTTTATAATATGCTGGTAAACTATATATTCATGTATAGTTCTGTTCAAATGCATTTCATGTACTTCGATTTTTTTCATCTAGATATATGTTTATGCTAACCAATCTACTTATAACTCCTGTAATAGATTTCAAGTATAAGACAAATTAAAAACCACCAGTTAATATAACTGTTACTTAATATCAGTAAAGGTCATTTTGGAAGTTACTCTCTGTGATAATCTGTTAATCATAGTTATTTTGACATGATTAAAGTACAGATAGCTTAAGTCATAAGATATAAATCATATTAGTATACATAAGAGAGAGCACTCAAAATAAAGTGCCTATGTCAAATCTGAAATATTACAAAAATATTTTGAGACCCTATACTATATAACCCAGAGTTAGCATTTTCTCACTTAGAATACAATAAATTAGCATGTTATAAATGAGTTCATATAAAAGCTTACTAGAAAAATACTTTTTGTTTAACACATAAGAATATCACATTGGCTTGATAGCCTTACATAGTATTTCTTAAATTATTATTTCAAAGTGTCCAAGTGATTTTTAATTGATTTAATAATGATTGACAAGATTGTAAGATAAGAGGGAGAAGTGATAGGAGAAAGAGGAGAAGAGGGCTCTGAACTCCAGCTCCCTCAGACCTGGAGAGAGAGAGGAGGAAAAGGGAGGGACATTTGGATGTAGTAATTGGCTCATGAGTGGCTTGGAGGGGAAGAGAGGACTGGACCTGGAAGAAAAAGGGGCAATTATTTACAAATGTAGACAGATAGTTGTAAAGATGGCAGTTAACCCATGTGTACAACCTTGGGAGAACTGCAGTGGCTTGAAATGGAAGGAATGGGGATTCAGAACTCTAAGGGTGGGACCGGTATGGAATTATACCCCCGTTTACATGTAATTTTGTAAATCAGTATTAAATCACTAATAAAAATTTTAAAAATATGTTAGCAAAAAACAGTGGCACAATTCCACACAATTTCCACCACCAGAGTTCCATATCCCATCCCCTCCACTGGAAACTTTAGTATTCTTTATCCCTCTAGAAAATAAACCTAGGATCATTATGGGGTACAGAAGGCCTAGCATCTGTAATTGCTCCTCCACTGGACATGGACATTAGCATATAGATCCATATTCCCAGCCTGTTTCTTTCTTTCCCTTAGTGGGTCAGAGCTCCAGAGAGATGGGGTCCAGGACACATTGGTGAGGTCATCTGCCCAGGGAAGTCAAGCTGGTATCATAGTAGCATCTGGAATTTAGTAGTTAAAAAGTATTAAGATACAAAGCAGAAAAGATTGCTTAATAATTAGGATCCAAAGGTAAGAATATAGCATATGAAATTTCAGGCCTTCACACTGGAAGAAGCTAGGAAGTATATTTTAGTTATATTCAAAGGGGCCCATGACAACTAACTTTGTGCTCCACAGCTAACATACAGGTGGGATAAAAGTATTGTCTGGTAAGATGATATCAGTGTTAGGAATGGGACTAAAAGCTGGATCGGGGAAGAAAGTAGCTCCCAAATATGGGAAAATTATATAAATATCATTAATTGTAAATTCAACAATCTGACCTAGGGCCTATGTCTTTTCATATTTAGCACAGGAGTCTTTGTAACCTCTGCAGTCCTGTTGGTCTGAGCTTGCATTCCATAGTCACAGCTGGGATCATTCTAGGCTTCACTCATTTCAGAACCAGTCTACCTTGAGTAGCAGAGTATGTTGACCTAACCTCCCTTTGGAGAGTGGTGCAATTTCTACGATTGTTGTTCTACATTGAGAGCAAGGTCCTTTAAAGGCCCATAAGAGGGCTTATGATGTTCCTGATGGAAATGAGCAGTGATTATGGAGAGGGATCTATTAGAGGTCTAGACACATCATATCTGTGTGGGAATCCCAGGATTCCCTGACAAGGCCCCAGACTGTGGGATGGCCTGGTGGTTACCAAAAGGACCATCATTAAAGTGTATTGTTGGTCTCTTACCCTAATCCAGCTTTTGTAGTCCTTACTTTATCTGACAAGTTTTGACTTAGAGTGACTGAGGAAGGTAAAATAGGAAGTAGGTGAAGAGGGCACATAGGTGTAAGTAGATAATATTTGATTAAATACTTTATGGTGTCCTTTTTATGTCCTTCTACATTCTTGTTGCATTTACTGAGTCACTGAAGACTGCACCACCCTTTTACTTTAAAGTATATATTTTATGACAAATAATTTTAATAGTATAATGCTCAAAAACATCACTTAAAATTGTCTGGAATTAAATTAAACTAAATTAGTCAGAAGTAATTTTCCACCCACATAAAATATGTCAAGACTCGAGATATCACTAAGTAACACATGAGGTCAGGAGCAGAAAGCATTTTATAATAGCATGAAGTTGCTAATTATTGCAATTTACATTAAATACTTGGTTTTTTTCTTTTTTTCCTAACATCTTTGTTGGAAAAGAGGATGCTCAAAAGTTAAAATCAACTTATGCAGTCTTAGTGACACATCAAGTTTAACAGGAATGTTTATAGAGTCAATGTAGTATGTCTAAAAGAATGTTAGAATATTTAAAAATCATTGAGTCAATCACATTTACCAATGACATTGTATAGTATATTAATTTGATATATCATCCTTTGAATTATGTGAATGGGTGAGAGACAAACTGAATTATGTTTACAGATTATTTAAAAAAAACAGTACTAATAAATTGTCCTTTGTGAATATTTAGAATGTCTAAAATTTTGCAAGATAATTCAATTTTCCTGTGACTGGAACTGTAATGAAAGAATTTTGACATACAAGTAAGATGTAAGAAATATAAACAGCTATTTTTTTTTAACATCAGACTTGATTCAAACGTGCACAATTTGCTCTCTGCCTCCACATGAGTTAAGCAGAAAGAAGCACAACTCTGCCTGTTTTCTTCCCAGGTTCCTAGATGCCCTCACATCTTTTGTCAGTTTGATCTAGCAGGATGACACATATGTCAGATTTATGTATAACACTGCAGTTTTGTCAGGTCTCCGGAAGAAGCCTGCCTCTCCATTATTTAGCCTTCATAGCTATGAGATCCATAGGTACAAAGCAAAGTATTCAGCAAATGAGACTTGTAAGTTGATATTACTCTGAACTTTTGTTTCTAGTTTCTTATTAACTGTGTTCTTGTCACTATCTTAGTTCCTGGAAGCTAGTGTCAGTGCTTCTAGAAATGGTCCTTAAAGACAAATTCTCTGTCATTTTCACAAATGGCAGCTTCAGCATGAATTAGTTGAGACTAAAGCAAGAGTTATAGTTCAGGAGATGACGTTAATTGGGATAAAGTGCCAGAAAGACTTATACAATAGACTTTGTCGGGAAAGCAAGAAAATTAAAAGTTTGAATCTACTGAATCTTAAAGAAGAGTGGAGAATAAAACCTTGTCCTAATAATGAAATCAAGTCTGTGGTAGTGCACCAGGTCAGAATCTGAATAAGGATATACGTCAGTAGTTCTTGAAGCTCCAAGAGCAGAATTGTCCAGCTAGTCTTTTCATCTGAAGTGATTACCGGTTTCATCCTCTATCCTATACTCAGATAACCATATGGGATGAATGCATTTCTAAGACATAAAGGACTTTAATCAATGAAGGCATAACATAATCAATGAGATAACTATTCTTTCTTTTTTTTGACGCTGTTTCGTGACTACTCATATATATACTTGTAGCTCTTTCTGTAGGTTTAATGCGTTTAGATGGCCCCTCTCTATATGCATTTTTTCTTTTTTTCTATGTGCATAAATGTTAATAATCATTAAGTTCATTTGGTTGACTGATCCTCTGAGTATTATGTAATTTCCATTCCTATCTTGTACTTTATTTAAAAATCTGTTGTGTCAGATATGATAAATGTTATTTCTACGCCTGTGTGTGTGTGTGTGTGTGTGTGTGTGTGTGTGTGTATGTGTATGTGTGTGATCCATTAGCTTTCCAAATTTTCACTTTATCTGTTTTTTTCTTGTTGAGTTAGGTGGATGCCTACAGACAGCATATGATTGGTTTGTGTTTTCTGATCCACCTTCCTCTTGTGCTTTTAATCGATGCCTTTAGACCACAGATACTTATTGATATTAGAGGTTAATATATTTCAATGCCATTATTCTGAACTTTTTGAGTGTTCTAATGTATAGCATAGTATTTATTTATTTTTATTGTTATGAATTTATTTATAAAATAAAAAATGTTGACAAGAGCATATGATAAGAGGGATGCAATTCCACATAGTTTCCACCACCAAAGTTCTGTATCTCATTCCCTTACTTGAAAGTCTTCCTATTCTTTATCCCTCTGGGAGTATGGACCCAGGATCATTATGGGGTGCAGAAGGTGAAAAGTCTGGCTTCTATAATTGCTTCCCTGCTGAACATGGTCAATCCATACTCCTAGCTTGTTTCTATCTTTCCCTAGTGGAGTAGGGCTCTGGAGAGGTAGTGGTCCAGGGTACACTGGTGAGGTCCTCTGCCCAGAGAAGTCAGGTTGATAGTTTGTGGTCTAACATCCAAGTACTTGATCCACTTGGAATTTACTTTTGTATTTGGTGAAATATTGTGTTCAGTTTCATTCTTATGCATGTTTCAACCCATTTTTCCAACACCATTTGTTGAAGAGACTCTGCTTTCTCCATTTAATAGTCTAGGCACCTTTGTCAAAGATTAGATGTTCATAGGTGTGGGAGTTAATAGGTGTAGGTGTTCACTTCTGGGCTCTCAATTCTACTCCACTGGTCAGATGTGTACTGATGTTCCGGTACCAAGCAGTTTTGATGACAATGGCCCTATAATACAATTTGAGATCTGGGAGTGTTATGCCTCTGGTTGTATTCTTTCTTCTCAAGATTGTTTTGGCAATTCTAGGTCTTTTCTGGTTCCAGATAAACATTTGTAGCATTTGTCCTATTCTTCTAAGAATGTGCATGGGATCCTGATGGGTATAGCATTAAATTTGTAGATGGCAATGGGTAGTATATTCATTTTGATGATGTTAAATCTTATTCCAACCCATGAACATGGAATATTGCTCAACTCTTGCTAATGGTGGTTCTGGGGATTTAACCTGGGACTTTAGAGCCCGAGGCATGAGATTCTCTTTGCATAACATTATGATGTGTCCCCAGACACATTATTTTCCCCAAAGCAGTTTCATATTTCTACCAAGTGTACAAAAGTTTTCATTTCCCATATTAGCCAACACTCATTATCTCTTCTTCTTTTGTATGATAATTGTGCTAATATCTCATTAAGGTTTTGATTTACATCTCTAATATTAAATATATTTTTAATTTGTTTCTTGCCAAGCAGGCTCTTTGTAATCTTTATTTATTGGAGAGAGAAATCAAGAGAGAAGGGGGTGATAGTGAGGGAGAGATATAGAGAGACACCTGTAGCACTGCTTCAGCACTTGTGAAGCTTCCCCTCTGAAAGTTCAGACAGGGGCTCTAACCTAGATTCTTGTGTGTTGTAACATGTATGCCCAACCAAGTGCACCACTACCCAGACCCTTAAATGTCTTTACATATATATATATATATATATATATATATATATATATATATATATATATATATATATAAAATCATTGTTTTCTGTGGAGAAATGTTAACTCATGCCCCTGAATGTTCATTAATTGGGTTACTTATTATATTTTTTCTGCTATGAAGTAGTAAGACTTCTTGATATACTTGGAATGTTAATACCTTCTCAGGTAGGATTTCACAGAATAGTCTTTTTTTAAATTTCTTATTTATAAAAAGGAAACATTGACTAAACCATAAGGTAAGAGGGGTACAACTCCCCACAATTCTAACCACAAGAACTCTGTATCCCATCCCCTTCCCTGATAGCTTTCTTATTATTTATCCCTCTGGGAGTATGGACCCAAGGTTATTGTGGGATGCAGAAGGTGGAAGGTCTGGCTTCTGTAATTGCTTCTCTGCTGAATATGGGTGTTGACAGGCCGATCCATACTCCCAGCCTGTCTCTCTCTTTCTCTAGTGGGGAAGGGCTCTGGGGAAGCGGAGCTCCAGGATACATTGGTAGGAAAGTCTGGTTGGCATCCTTCTAGCATCTGGAACCTGGTGGCTGAAAAGAGAGTTAACATACAAAGCCAAACAAATTGTTGAAGTCATGGATCTAAAGGCTGGAATAGTGCAGATAAAGAGTTGGGATGGGGGGCTCCATTTTGTAAGATAGCTAGTAGGCATACTTTAGTTATATTCCAAAGGGCCTGTGGCTATACTAGTTTTTTTTTTTTTTTCCCTGAGCCTGAAATCTGATATGCTGGTGAATACTAGTTACTGTCTGGGGAGATGATGTCGTGGCTGGAAAAAGCACCTGACAGTATAGTCTTGCATCTACAAATATCCTTTTGTTCCCATTGATTATTTCTTTGTTGTGAAAAAGTGTTTCAGTTTGATGCAGTCTCACTTGTCTATTTTTACTTTCTTTCAAAATTATTTATTTAGTGTACAGAGATACAGAAATAGAGAGGGAAGGAGGAGATAGAGAAGCAGAGAGAAAGAGAAACACCTGCAGCACTGCTTCACCACTCATGAAGCTTTCCCTCTGCAGATGTGAATTGGGAGATTAACCCAGTTCCTGTGTAGACTCAACCAAGTGCTCCACCACCTCCCTATTTTCACTGTCCTTGCCTGTGATTTTCATGTTATGCTTAAGAAATCATTGCAAAACAAATTTTATGAAATGTTGGTTAGAAAATTTATTTTGTAATAGATTAAAGTGGCAGATTTAGTAGTATGTATTGTTACACTTTGCTAGAGGGCCCTTGGTCACAATGGATTCAAAATGTCATTTTATGGTGTGTTAATCACTAAGATATTAACAATAGAAACAAATCATATGGTGTGGGAAGTGACACAGTGAATAAAGCATTAGACATTCAAGCATGAAGTCCTGAGTTCAATCCCCAGCAGCACATATCCCAGAGTGATATCTAATTCTTCCTCTCTCCTCCTGTCTTCATTATTAGTAGATAAATAAAATCTTTTTTAAATAAACAAATCAGCACTTTTGATCTGTGAACTATATGGTTTAAGATAATTAAGTGTTCTTATATTTTAAATTTAAAATTTTTATCAATAAATTTCACCTCTACCTCAAATGCTCCCAGGCTATAATTTTTTATACTTTGTTTTCCAGATACTTTGCATTTTTTTGACATCTTGGTGTTTTCACATATGCTTTTACATCTTAGAATCCTTTTCTTAATTATTACTGACCTTTCATTTTCATTCTTCACCTGGTAAACTAATATAACTCATTATCTAGTCAGAATTTTCTTATTTAATTTTCTTATTTATTTGGATTTGCTCTCTTTGATTCTGCAGTTCTTGTGAATATTTATTTATAGCTTTTAATAAATAGTATAGTTATGTATCTTTCTAGCTAAAATTCAAGCTACTAGAAGTTACAATAATCACTATGAATCTCTATATTTGAATTAATGCTCTTAATATGTGACACTTAAAATATGATAAAATATAAATATTGAGTTATTAGATTGTAAAAGAATGGAATTTTCCAATTGGACTAATTCATTGAAGTAGATTGAGAAGATCTCTTAGAAACTAGATAAGATAAAATTAGACTAATGCACTAATTGCTTCAGCTCTGCAACTGGTGGATACAAATGTTTGCCTTGAAACTGCATAACCTGCAACCCCCGCATCTCTCAGTTATCTCTTAACTTGCCCATTTGGCTTCAGTAAAAACTGCTTGCTTCCTTGTGCCAGAAGATAATAATGGAATGTTTTCCTTGAAACTTTGACCGCCAAAGTAGCAAGGACAGGTTAGTCACATAGCCTACGTAGACCCCCCCCCCCACTCATTTCTCCTTTAAAGGAGGATGATTTTCAAGCCTCCGGGTCTCAGAGCAACTGGACCAAATTTGGTACAAATTTCGGCCTGGGATCTCTCAGCTGAGATTTGTCTTTGTCTTTTGCTGTTGTCTCTGTGTAGCAAGTATGTCTCACTGGCCTAAATTTGCTAACAGCTTGACTTAAATACATCTATTCAATAAAGCCTCTTACTCATAGTCCTCTGTGTCTGTGTCGATTGTAGAGGTCAGATCAGAAGTGTATTTTCAAGATATTTGCATTTGTTATTCATCATGGAATTAATTTTTTTCATATTGAGTTAGCATTTGGGATGAGTTAAAGTCCTTAGGCTAACACAATTGGGGCTGGAAAATCAATTTCCAATAGAATTTTCCACACATTTAACTAGGTCTTTATTCTGGAGTTCCCGTCACTGGCCTCACAATATGAAGATTTCATTGTACTTGGGATTCTTTTGTTATTACCATAGCATGTGTCTACATACACACACACACAGTCAGATATAATGGCAGATCATAATTTATACTGTGATTTATGGTGGGGTGGATTACCCCACTTCTACAGTAAATAAGACAGGCTGAGAGGGTTTCTACTCACTAGCAAAGGAATGGCACAGGGGATTTTGGACATTAACAACAGAGTAAGAAGTCTTACATAACATGAAGAGGATGCTCATTTTGTAAAATTAAATCTTATAAATGTTTGCTGTGTCATAAGATTGGTTTTTCTGGTAAAGCTTTTCTGAAAGACAACCTTAGCTCTGGATAATCATCATTCTTTTTTTCTTTTTTTAGTATTTATTTATTCACTTTTGTTCCCCTTGCAGCTTTCTTGTTGTAGTCATTATTGATGTTGTTGTTGTTGGATAGGACAGAGAAATGGAGAGAGGAGGGAGAGATGGAGGGGGGGAAAGAAAGATAGACACCTGCAGACCTGCTTCACCACTTGTGAAGCGACTCTCCTGCAGGTGGGGAGCTGGGGGCTCTAACCCGGATCCTGCGGGGGTTCTGAGGAACCGAGCTCCAGGAAACATCGGTGGGATTGTCTGTCTAGGGAAGTCTGGTTGGTATCATGGTAGCATTTGGAACCTGGTGGCTTAAAAGAGAGTTAACATATAAAGCCAAACAAATTTTTGACTAATCATAAACCTAAAGGCTAGAGTAGTGCAGATGACGAATTGGGGGGGGGGGAATCTCTGTTTTGTAGATAGCTAGTAGGCATATTTTAGTTAATTCTTCTTTTTAAAGCAACTTCAGTATATCTTTATTTCATCTCATTATGGAATGTTGGTCTACAGGACTCTTGTCCTTAGGGAACAAAATATCCAGATTAGGTATCAGTGCACCACACCCTCTTCCAAACCTTCCTGCCCCATCATAGAGATTTAACATTCCCAACTTCCCCTTCATGATTCTCCTTCATCATTTCTTTTCCTTTTTTTTAAAAAAAAAATCTTTACTTGTTTATTGGATAGAGACAACCAGAAGTTGAGAGGGAAGGGTGTGATAGAGAGGGTAAGAGAGGCACCTGCAGTACTGCTTCACCCCTTGCAAACCTTTCCCCTTGCACATGGGGACTCGTGGTCTGAACCCGGTTCTTGTGCATTGTAACATGTGTGCTCAACCAGGTGCACCACCACCTGCCCCCCCATCATTTATTTTCTGAAGCTATAGTATTTGAGAGACAGATTTTTCCAAAACTTTGCTGTTTAGCCAAAATAAAAAGCAATGTAATACAATTACTATTAGCTACACACTTACTCTTGTTATATTTGTTCTTCTTGTTAAAAAATGTAGATTTCAATATGCCTACTCCGAAAGTTATTGAAGAGCTAAATTTGAGTTACTTATTATGGCAGTATTTTCCTTTTAACATGACTTACCATTCCTTGAGTCCATATAAGTCTTATAAAAAGTTTACTGTGGGCAGTCAGACGGTAGCGCAGAGGGTTAAGCACATGTGGCGCAAAGCTCAAAGACCGGCATAAGAACCCTGGTTCGAGCCTCCGGCTGCCCACCTGCAAAAGAGTTGCTTCACAGGTGGTGAAGCAGGTCTGCAGGTGTCTATCTTTCTCTCCCCCTCTCTGTCTTCCCTTCCTCTCTTCATTTCTCTCTGTCCTATCCAACAACGACGACATCAATAATAACTACAACAATAAAACAACAAAGACAACAAAAGGGAATAAATAAATAAATATTTTTTTAAAAGTTTACTGTGGGAAATAATATTCTTAATCTACAATGAAATATATCATATCTAGAATCATTAAACAGTAAGAATGACAGTAAGCATAATGTCTCCAAAAATCATAAATTTTAATGATCACAACATGAAAAAAAGCTGTAAGTCACATACTAATCTTTACATTTCTGGAATATTTTGTTTGTAAGACATAAGAAAGAGCACTTGATAATATTTGCAAAATTGTTTAGAAAGGAAACATATGTTGAAAACTTATGTTGAGCCTCAAAAATCCCCATTACTGTAAAAATGCAGGAAAGAAGTCTTGGGAGACTGTGGTAAATATTTTCAGAAAGGATCTGAAACTGTGATGAACTTGAGGCAGTCATTAAAAGGCATCACAAGGAGGGAAAAGAGGGAGAATATATTCTGGAAGTCATAAAGCAAACGGGAAATGAATAATGATACTAAGGACCTGTTAAGTGAACAAATTATACAAGAACAAAGCAAAGACCATCTTGAGAGCTGCTGGCTGTGCACTCAGGTTTGTGACCCATCACCAAGTGCAAGAACCTGAGTTCAGAGGGAAAGCTTAGTGAGCGGGGAAGCTGTGCTGCAGCTGTTTCTTATTCTGCCTCCCTTTCTTTTTTTTTTTTAATTTATTTTTTGTTTAAGAAAGGATAAATTAACAAAACTATAGGGTAGAAGGGGTACAACTCCACACAATTCCCACCACCCAATCTCCATATCCCACCCCCTCCCCTGATAGCTTTCCCATTCTCTATCCCTCTGGGAGCATGGACCCATCGCAACCTAATCGATGCAACGATTGCCACCTCAAGATGCTGCAGCTCAGACTGTGTCCAGAGACTTCACATGTGGAATGACAACACTTCAGCTTCTTACTCGGGTGAGACCTTTCCTTTCATAGTATTCTCTAATTCCATCTCAGGTGGTTCACTTTCTAACAAAGTCCCAAAACCTAGATATACACCAGGTTCTGCCTCCCTTTCTACCTCCCCTTTCCCTCAACTTCTCTCTGCTCTATCAAACATAAGAAAAATAAAATAAAATAATAAAATAGAGCATTAAAAACCTTGGGCCAGGTGGTAGTACACTTGGTAGAGCAAACATGTCGCCATGCGCAAGGATGCAGGTACAAGCCCCCTAATCCTCATCGTCAGGGAGATAGCTTTATGAGCAGTGAAGCAGTGCTGCAGGTGTGTCTCTTTCTCTCTTCAACTCTGTCTCTCTCTCTCTCTCCCCTCTTTATTTCTCTGTTTCTAGTGTGTGTGTGTGTGAGTGTGTGTGTGTGTGTGTGTGTGTGTGTGTGTGTGTGTGTGTGTATCACACACCATCCTGGAAAAGAAAATAAAACAACAATTAAAACAAATATGTTCTTTGCTAGACTAATGATGTTGGATTCTGTCCACAGTGTTGGTTAAAAAAAAAGTAGCACTCATGTATACAAAACCATGATAATTTCAAAAGCTGAAAATTAAATAATGGTTAAATTTACCTGCCTATAAACACACCATCTAAAATAAATGATTAAATACACAGATACACAACAAGACAGAAAAATAATTTAAAACTAAGAAAAAAATTACAAAATGGAATAAATAAAACTAGAATTGTAAAAAGGGGGGAAGTGAAGAAAATATTTTGTCTCAGAAATGAAGATGGAATTATAATGTCCCCAACAAAAAAGATAAAAATATTTATTTTTTAAAATATTTATTTATTCATTTTCCCTTTGTTTTTGCCCTTGTTGTTTTATTGTTGTGGATAGGACAGAGAGAAATGGAGAGAGGAGGGGGAGATAGAGAGGGAAGAGAAAGATAGACACCTGCAGACCTGCTTCACTGCTTGTGAACTGACTCCCCTGCAGGTGGGGAGCCGGGGGCTTGAACCGGGATCCTCTCGCCGGTCATTGTGCTTTGTGCCACCTGCGCTTAACTGCTGTGCTACCGCCCGACTCCCCTTTATTTTTCTTTTAAAAGAATTTCATTATAAATATTTCAATAGTGATATATAAAACTATTGATTTTCAGAGTGAAAACTTACCCCAAAACATAATTAATTTTTCTCAGGAGATATATTTTTGAAAGAGCAAACTCGTGAAATTTTCTAGATTAGAATTACGTCGTTTTCCGAACACTTACCACATTGTTATGACTGATAAAGCATTCTTTTTTTTTTTTTACCACTATGTTCATCACTTGGGTTCATTGTCTATAAAGTGACTCTGCTGCTTATAGTGTACATTTCTTTCTTTTCCTTAGACAGTCAGAGAAAATTAGGGAGAGAATTAGGAGAGAGAGAGACACCTACAACACTGCTCCACAGATATTAAGCTTCCAATGCAGGTGCAGATCAGTGACTTGAACTTGGGCCCTCACACATGGTAACTTACTTATTCTACCAGTTATGCCATATCCTACTCCCAGCATTCAATCATTCCAATTCTCATTTTCATTTTCTCTTTTTTAAAATACATTTTTTCTTTTAAGGAAATAAAGAGATGGATATGGAGAGAGATACTAGAGTACTACTTACTATTGGCATTGTAGGGGCCTGAACCTCAGACCTCATATCCTCAGATATGAAATCTTTGCACAACCATTGTGTTGTCTCTCCCACCCTCACTTTCATTTTCTGAAAGCAAAAAAAAAAATGTTTTTCTTATACTGTTAAAAAATCGGTTATATTTTTAAGCTGTTTTGTAGCTCTGTAATTTCACCCTATATTTAAATTCACTCAATATATACAATTAATATTATTGTTATTCTCTTTACTCAGTTTCAGTTTGTTCTCCTGACTATCTCATGTTTCATCTTCTTTCTTTCTTTCTTTTTTTTTTTGCCTCCAGGTATTTATCTGGGGCTGGGTGACTTCACTACAAATCTACTGTTCCTGGAGGCCATTCTTTTCATTTTGTTGCCCTTGTTGTTATTGTTGTTAATTGATGTTGGATAGGGCAGAGAGAGAAGATGGTAAGATAGAGTGAGATAGATCTTCTTCACCACTTGTGGGGAGCCAGGGCTTAAACTGGGATCCTTAAGACCTAGACGGTCCTTGTGCTTAGCCAAGTGTGCTTAACCTGCTGCACTACCATCTGGCCCATCCTCATCCCTATTGTTCCTTTATGGACAAAGCACTAGTCTCATTGTTCTAGTCTCAGAAAAATTGTGTGAAACATGAGATAAGTAGCACAGGAATAAAAGGATTTTGATGGTCAGAAAGGTAAGGTTAGTTTTAGGACATCATCTGGTTATTTATTTATTTATTTGTGATTTAATAATGATTAACAAGATTGTAATATAACACGGGCACAAGTCCCTGTCTCTACTGAATGGAGACAGCCAGAAATCAAGAGGAAGGGGTAGATAGAGAGACAGAGAGACACCTGCAGCAATACTTCACAACTCGTAAAGCTTTCCCCTTGCAGGCTGGGACAATGGGCTTGAATCTGGGTCCTTGGGTACGGTATTATATGAGCATAACCAGGTGTGCCACCACCTGTCCCCATGTCTTTCTTTAACTTATTTCCCTTAGTATTGTGGACTGGAGGTTGAGGCATAAATCAGTTGGCACAAATGTTGCTTTTTAATGATACGTACCTGAAATCTACAACATGTCATATGTAATCAGACTTCAACTAAAAAAGTAATACAATCGAATTTTGTATTTTGCTTTTTGATTTCCTTTAAATCAAAGCTTTAGTAATCTGTTCTCCTAGTTGATGGATATAGATTATTTTATTTATTTCTTCATTCCTTAATTAAGATTATCCACACATATATCTGAACTCATGTTTAAATCCATTTGGAATTATTACTAGGCTTATCTATTTCTTCTTCCTTCCACAGCTGTCTACATTTCTTACTGTTATAGCCTGTCCTTTTGTTGTTGTTGTTGCCATATTGGAAAAGTTTTACTCTGATAAATCAGACTGAATCTTTCCACTTAATATGCACTTCGATATCCAATCAAAATGTCATTTAATTGGCCACATATCGTTGAACAAGTTTGAAATACATGGAATACGGTCAAAAAGGTCAGATATATCACTTCCCTAATTGCGTCACACATAACAATGTAAAATAAATCATTAGCTGAGCTTATGAGTGAAAAATCCAGCCAAGTTATTTTGAAAACCTATAAAATTCATAAAAGCTTAATGAAACGAAGAAAGTTTATTAACCCAAAATACCACCAGAATTCATTAGCAATGATTAAGGTTTTCAGACAGCAGAAAAATTAACACATTTCAGTGTGTTGGAGAGCAAGTTACCATTTCCAATACCATTCAACTCCATTTCCATTCACTGAATTTAGATTGTAGCAGCATAATGAATATAAACAGTGTTAATTAAATTTTTATTTTCTTATTCGATATATTAACGATTTTAAAGAATAAAAAGGAAATCAGTAGGTCATACAATTTTCTTTCTTTAAAAATTATTTAATAGCTTAGAATTAAATTCAATTTGTATTAAGGTGGGTTTTTGGGTTATCAGATAAATTTTGCTTTTAGTGTTTAGAATTAATGACTTTTAATCATATCTTTATTGAATCAACACTGCACACATTCTCAGATAATATATTGGAAATTACTGTTAATAATAAAATATAAATTGTAATAAAATGTAAAATAATACCTTTCTAAAGTTCACACTTCAAACATTATATAAAACTCAGTTTTGATAGTGTGCTGCTTTGCCAGTGTGCAGTGGAGGTCCAAGCCTGGTTCCCACAATGCTGGAGGAAGCTTAAGTGGTTTCTTCTAATCTCTCCTTCTCTGTCTCTCTGCCTCACTCTATAAAGAGAGAGACTACTTAGTAGGTTTTTTTTTAAAAAAAATTATTGTATTTCTTGCCTTCACTTCACCTCTGTCAATTTTATTTTGGAAGTGTAAATGTGCACTAATAAAAAAAACATTTTCATTTGCAGTGTACCAGCCTTTCAAAAAATTGTGACTACCAGTAATTCTACCCCAGTGTATTTTCCATTGTTCCTTCATTCCCCTTCTAATGTTGAAAGCATGGGATTACAGGACCAGGACACATGTGTTTGGGTGGGCAGTGATGGGTCGTAGGTGCAACACTGCCACTTTGACTTCTGAAGAAAAAGTCTGAAAAGTCTCTTCTTGGTTAAGGGGGTAACTCAGTGAGAAAAGTACATGCTTTGCAAAGCTAAGTCCCAGTTTCTATTCTGGAAAAACATATGGACAAAGAAGTTCTCTTGTCTCTATCTAAATATCACTCATTAATAAATCGTAAAAAAAAATAGTATAGGGACCCAGTGTTGAGATACCTAGTATAGTTCACACATTACCATGAATATTGAACTGGGTTCAAACATCCGGACCCCAATGCAAGTGCTGTGGAAGTCTGTTACTATACCTCTCCCTTCCTTCATGTCTATCTCTCTCTCTCTCTCTCTCTTTTTTTTTCAGTAAAAGAAATAAAAAGGGGGGTCTGGGGTAGATAGCATAATGGTTATGCAAAGAGACTCTCATGCCCTAGGCTCCAAGTCCCTGGTTCCATCTCCCGCACCACAATAAGCCGGAACTGTGTAGTGCTTTGGTGTTTTTCTCTGTCTTTCTTTCTCTGTATCTATCTCAGAAATAAAATAAATAAAGTACTTAGAAAAAAAAAAGGAGGAAAATAACCAGTATGGATGTGGCAGCTGTAGTACCTCTGGAAGTCACTAACACTTTTTTTTTTGTCATCTTAATTCAGATATCATTCAGATATTCAGGGTATTTGCTCAATTTTTAAGTGAGGTTAATAATTATATATAAAATAACAGATAATCTAGATTTACATACCTGATAGAAAATATTTTGATATTTTAAATATATTTATTTTTTAATAAGAGAGAGAAGAATTCCACTGAGTTTTTTGTTACGGTGGCAACAGAGATTGAAACTAGGGTCTCTGGGGTAACAGACATGCAAATTCTGTGTTCTGATACGTTGAGCTACTTCCCTGCCTTTAGATAACTCTTTTGGGAGGGAGTGTATTATTCAATGTTTCCAGCAAAATTACTGGACACATTAGATCCAGTACTTGGATCAATTAAATAAAAAAGTACTTCTATATTTTGCACTAGTTTATGGATAAGTGTGAACATATGCTCTCTCTCACAGAACCTGGTGTATATCTAGGTTTTGGGACTTTGTTAGAAAGTGAATAACCTGAGATGGAATTAGAGAATACTATGAAAGGAAAGGTCTCACCCGAGTAATGAAGCTGAAGGGTTGTCATTCTACATCTGAAGTCTCTGGACACAGTCTGAGCTGAAGCATGTTGAGGTATCAATCATTGTGTTGATTAGGTTGTGATCGGCTGATGCAATATTATTTTATATGGATTGAGAGAGGCATGCGGAAAAGTGGGCCCTATCCTAAGGTTCCAGGTCTGGGGGAAATATAGGCTCTTTAGTGGAGATGTGAGGTTCCTGCTGTCTTAGGGTTCAAAAAGACAATGGATAGTTAATGTTATCATCACATTATTTGGTAATTGGGTTAACTTTGAAAAGCCCTTTTGTTAGAGTTTGCTGTATAGTACCCAGTATCTCGTATGTAGCTATGCCATTGGTTGCTTCTGATCTACTTGGTCTAGGCTTTTGAGAGAGTCCGCATATCAAATACACAGCCTATATATTAAAAAGACTCGGTCTGTGTTTTAAAAACTTCGAGACATACAATTAATTTCCCCCCTCTCATATTAATTAACTAGTGATTTATATGACTACACTTTACTAGGAGTGTACATAAACACCATTCCCACCACCAAAAGACTATGTCCCATCCCATCCACCCACCCCCAACCCCCACTGGCCCAGGAAGCTGCATGTCTACCCCTCACCACAGGGTTTTTACTTTGGTGCCCTACTTACAATTTAGTCAGATCCTGCTTTTAGTTTCCCTTTCAGATCTTCTTTCTCAACTTCTGTTGATGAGTGGGATCCATGCTTCCAGAGGGATAGAGAATGGGAAAGCTATCAGGGGAGGGGATGGGATTTGGAGATTGGGTGGTGAGAATTGTGTGGAGTTGTATCCCTCCTACCCTATGGTTTTGTTAATTTATCCTTTCTTAAATAAAAAATAAATTTAAAAAAAGAAGTACTTCTATTGGAGGTCGAGCTGTAGCACAGTGGATTAAGTGCATATGGTGCAAAGCTCAAGGACCAGAGTAAGGATCCAGTTTCTAGCTCCGGGCTCCCCACCTCTGCAGGGGTGTCTCTTCACTGGTGGTGAATCAGGTCTGCAAGTGTCTTTCTCTCTCTGTCTTCCCCTTCTCTCTCCGTTTCTCTTTGTCCTAATCAACAACAACAGCAATAACAACAACAATAACCACAACAACGATAAAACAAGGGCAACAAAAATGGAGGGAAAAAAAGCCTCCAGGAGAAGTGGATTCCTGGTGCAGGCACCTAGCCCTAGCAATAACCCTGGAGGCAAAATATTAATAATAATAATAATAAAATTCTATTTTATTTTAGTCTTCAACAAGTAGTTAAATATGGAAAGCAAGAATAACTAACACTGTGAGTATCTGGCATGAGTCTATGCACTCGGCAATGTGCTAGGTCCTTTAGTAACAGCACAGACACATGCACATACACCATGAGAAAATAGCCAACGTAGCAATACTGTAAGTTGCCGCTTTTTTCAGATAACATAGCTTTAAAGGAAAATATGAAATTATGGGCAAGGAAATATAATAATACACAGAATGAAAAATAGTCTTTTTTTTCCCAAGATGTTGGACATAAAAGGAGCCTTTAAGCAGTCACGGAAGCATATTCAAAAACCAAAAAAGTCACACAAAAACCACTTCTAAGAAATGTGTATGAATACTGTTCTGAAAACTAAGAATATCAATAAGCAACATGCCATCTACCTTTAAAAAGTCAGTATGCAAACTCTAAGGTTAAAGTAAAATATACACTAAAAGGTCTAAATTGGTTTTTGAATTATCAGAAAAGTAATGAATACACTTGAAGACAGAGTAATTTATCTTATCTAATCTGAATAAGAAAAGAGAGAGAGAAAACAGACCTAAGATAAACATTGACATAAAATCATGTGAAATACTGTCAGGTGTACCAAATTACACATAATAGGAGTCTAAATTAAGAAGCATGAAAAATATTTGAAAACAATGTAAAGTTAAAAGTTGTCAAATTTTATTTAAGGGAGTCGGGCAGTAGCGCAGCGGGTTAAGAGCAAGTGGCGCAAAGCGCAAGGATCAGTGTAAGAATCCCGGTTCAAGCCCCGGGCTACCCACTTGCAGGAGAGTCACTTCACAGGCAGTGAAGCAGGTCTGCAGGTGTCTTTCTCTCCCCATCTCTGTCTTCCCCTCCTTTCTCCATTTCTCTCTGTCCTATTCAACAATGACATAACAACAATAAAACTACAACAATAAAATAACAAGGACAACAAAAGGAAATAAATACCAAATTTTTTTTTATTTAAAACAATCTACACATAAAAAAAAACTAAATAAAAAGCTCAACATAATATAAACAAACAAAAAACCTGAATAGTCACCTTGCTTCATTCACTTCAAGGATTGAGGTTAAAAAAAAAAAAGAATAAGAAAGAAAGAAAGAAAAAAACATTAATAGTGGCCAAGGGAGCCTGAGCCAAACAGAGGGCTTTAACTATAGCAAGAATTTTCACTGAGTCAATAGGAAGTCCTCCTGGGCAGTATAATGTTCTGTTGCCCCTGATTTCATAGGCTCAACACCCAGATTTGTTTTCCCACCACCAGCAATGTGCTCTGCTGCTTTACTTCCTTAAAAGCCAGCTATCAGGAAGTAAGACTTCCTGGGTTCCAAGAATCTTTTCCTTGTCCCCTTTCCTACCCACTGGCAATGCGCTCACCTGTGGCTTAGTGAGTTTCTGAAGACATCCCAGTTATATTTTGTTGAGTTTTCAGGTTACTTTTTTCTAGTTTCTGAAGAGAAAGATCTGAAATGGTTCTTAGCACTGAAAAAAAAAAGTGTTATCAAGCAAAAACTATGAGAAAGTTTGAAATTTGTTTGATCTTTTTTAACATGCAAGAAAAATACTCAGATTTCTTCTGAGCTGCACGTATAACCACTTTGTCTTAACAGAAACTATCACAGGTAATAATGCATACTTTTTGTTCATCAGCTGCATTGTCTCCACTATCTACATTCTCCTTGTGAATAGATTGCTTCATATTAAATTTCCTATTTTTATAATGGATTCTGAGTCAATGCTATATTAGCATTGTCTGAATGAACAGAAATGCTGAATGGATAATCTTTTGATGGGCTGGTTCCGTGGGCGGGAGAGAGAGATGACCAGGGACTCATGGCTGAGCTGGGAAGCAGTATCTCTTCATTGATGAGTGGGGATGCGGTTCAACAATCTAATCTCTTCTAATCACAACACAATTCTGTCCTGCATCTCTCCTGAGGCGGAAGAGTCAGGAACAAGGAAGTATGTAGGATAGGGGGCGGGGAGAAGGGAAAAGGGCGAACCAGTGAGGATTAAACCAATGTCCCGGAGGCAGGGGGGTGCTTAGTTAACAGTGGTTATGTAAACAGAATACATCGTAAGTAATACAAGCAAACCTAATGTGATGATCAAAACAGAAGGTCTTATAAGCAGGATTTAGAAGCATACCAACAATCTTTACTTGGAATTTCAAGTACATCTAAGATATAAAGTCAAAATCTTGTTTCTCTACTATAAAGTTTTTGAAATACAGGGTGATTCTCAATATTAATAACCTTTAGTAAATTGAATTTCTGGTAGTATTAATTTATGTCAAATACATTTTGGGCTAAGTATCTGATTTTTTTCTAGCAAGTGCTTTGCTTGAGAAAAGTAAATACCAGGCTTTGAACCATTCATCACTTTTAATAATTTTATATGCTTATACTTGCATTTATTTAGTACTTAAGCCACTAAACAATAAAGAAATTTGAATTTATTAGCACTAATTTTACTTCTTTAACAATATGTCATATACTATTATAGGAATTTTAATTAGAACATGCCAAATTACATACCAAGCAGAATGATAAGTACCAGTTAGGTGTCTTAAAATGTTGCTAAAATAAAAAAATATATATCTGTTTCATTTTCTATTGTGTGTGTGGGAAGTGGGGGCTTAGACTCAGGTCCTTGCACATTATACCAAGTGCACTCAACCAGGGGGCCACCACCAGGTCCCCAGTTGTGATTTTTCTTTAGCTTTCATCCAGCTATATCTTACAAATGGAGACAGTGATTTAAACCATTGAGTTTCTATGCCTAAGATAAACTTACCTTGCCTAGTTTGAGGGTAAATTTTCTGTCAATTTCCTAAAGCTATGTTGCACTTTGTAAGATGAAAAATAATCAGTATGTTATCATACCAAGTTGATTTTACAAATTTTCAACATCTTCCTAATGAATATACATCTCTCAAGATGAAGAGTTTGAAAAAGCTGAAGGTAATCCTCAATCACACTGATTATATGGTAAAAATAGCTGAGCATTGTCTTTCTAAGCACTCTTACAAACATACACTTAGAAAAATCATAAACTTTACTACAGAGGAAAATCATACCAATTGCAAAGTAATGATATTTGGCCTTAAAAGTGTAATTAGGGATCGGTTATAAGGTTACTGATTTATTTAGGCAACATGCCTAAATAAACTATCAATTAAATTTTATTCAGTATACACTTAACTTCTATTCAACTCTTTGAAAACCTCAGGAATCTACATGTGCTATTATTTTAGAGAGTAGGGAGACTATAATACATTTCCACTCAAACACACTTGAGAAAAACAGTTGCTTTCTTTCTCAACAATTCATATTACATTGGGAAATAAAAGGAACAAATGGTGATTAACTGACTTGCCATTGGAGTGATACTCCTACTATGACTCTGCATATACTATAATTTTTATTAAAATACAAAATAAAAATTGACTTGACAAAACTATCTTGAGAAAAAAAAAACAGAACTAAAGGCATCACACTCCCAGACCTCAAACTATATTATAGTGGTATTATAATCAAAACAGCCTGGTTGTGGAACAAAAATAGTCTCACTGACCAGTGGAATTGAATCATGAGCACAGAAATAAATCCCCAGACCTATGGACATCAAATTTTTGACAAGGGGGCCCAAACTGTGAAATGGAGGAGAGTCTCATCAGCAAATGGTGTTGAAATGAGCAGGATGTAATGGAACCATAGACTTCACCAGATGAAAAATTAAACTCCAAATGGATCAAGGAATTAGATGTTAGACATGAAACTCAAATAGAGTAAAATATAGGCAACAATATTTTTCATATTAAGTTTATAGGCATCTTTAATGATACAAATCCAATTGCAAAGATGACAAATAAATAAACCAATGGGACTACATCAGATTGAAAAACTTCAGCTCAACAAAATTCATCACCCAAAGAAACTCCTTATATAATGATGGAGTTTCACAAGCCATACATACATCAGACAAAATACTAAAAAACAGATTATATAAAGAGCTCACCAAGCTCAGCAACAAAACAAACAACCCCATCCAAAAATGGGGAGAGTATATAAACAGAATATTCAAAAGAAATATGTCAAAAATTTTAAGCATAGGTCAGTGCAGGATACAGTACACAGTAGACAAGTTCTGATTACACCAGATTTATGGTGATAGCAATGACTCTTTTGGCACTAAGGTGATTATTAATATTATATGTTTTATAACATATTGACCAAACATAGATCATTGGATATATTTTATCCTTCCATTAATGTAGATTTTGCAGGAGATATAAATTTCTACTTTTTCACTATAGTTAGAGTTTTGTGGGCTCAAAACTCTGGCTTTTTTAAATTTGTAAAAACTATTTTTGCTCTACTGTAATATAGATTTAATAAATGGAAATCCAACTGTGAGATCACAGCCCAGGTACATTTTTGCTCTTACAAAATACATCTAGCCCATCTGTTCTTGGATCTTAGGTGACTTGAATAACATCTGTTTCACTTGTTTGTTGAC
The DNA here is from genome assembly GCF_950295315.1 of Erinaceus europaeus. Lineage (NCBI taxonomy): Eukaryota > Metazoa > Chordata > Mammalia > Eulipotyphla > Erinaceidae > Erinaceus > Erinaceus europaeus. Next base: position 82,615,367 of record NC_080175.1, on the reverse strand, counting down.
ATACATCAGCTTTTGAGATGTGGCTGCAAATAGAAATTTGCACATTCCTCATTTAGTCCATCCTAGAGGAACACCAGCTTTCTTCCTTGGCTTAATTTAAAGATTAATGGTCACTCCTGTCTCTCTCTGTTTGATTGTTGGCGTTGTTTACTATGTTATTCTTTTCAAATGAAGTTGTGGTCCCTTACATATTCTTCTTAACTTTTATACTGCTTTAAGTTAGTGCCTGATATAACTGTTTAAATGTTAAGTGATTTAATCAGACAGGATAAAGATATCAAGGGAATTTATATTGGAAAAGAAAAAGTAAAAGTAAATTATTAGTATTTGCAGATATGACAATATATCTAGAGAATTCCAAAAATTGTACTAAAAACTACTGTTCCTCCTTATTCAACAAACAAAAAAATATTACATAAATTTTTAAAGAAAATTTATGAAATTACTGCATAACTTTTCTGAGTGGTTCCAGGTTCAGTTCCTAATACAGCATAATTCCAGAGTTAAATATTGCTCTGATCTCTCTAATTTCCTTTTCACATAAAAATAAGTAAATATTTAATATAAATTATCTTGGGGAAAAATTGGGATGAGATGAGAAATTGTACTCATGTGCTAACAAGTGTAGTATATAATATTACCCCCAGCATAAAATAGAACATATATTTTAGGTATTCAATATATATATATATATATATATATATATATATATATATATATATATATCTTGAAAAGTGATTAAGATTGGGCTGTGTCACACCTCTGTACACATTACCATGCACAAAGACCCAGGTTCAAATCTCCAATGAAGTAGTGTTGCAGGTCCATATCTGTCTGTCTGTCTACCGTCTGTCTGTCTGTTTGTCTATCTATCTATTATCTACATAGCTATCTCTTCTCCTTTTTCAATTTCTCTCTTTTCTATCTAATAACAAATAATAATAAAAGAAAGGTGATCAAAGTTTCCATTCTTCTTCTTCTAGCGTTTGCCCTTCTTCCGTAGCCAGTCAACAGGTCAGGTTGAAAGCTGTCAGGATGTGTTTTGAGAAACTTTGAGACATACAATTTATTTTCCCCCTCATATTAATTAACTACTGATTTATATGTCTACATTTTGCTAGGAGTGTACATAAACACCATTCCCACCACCAAAGGACTGTGACCCATCCCTCCCGCCCACTCTCACCCCCCACTGGCCCAGGAAGCTGCATGTCTACCCCTCACCACTGGGTTTTTACTTTGGTGCCCTACTTACAATTTGATCAGGTCCTGCTTTTAGTTTCCCTTTCAGATCTTCTTAGTCAACTTCTGTTGATGAGTGGGATCATCCCATACTCATCTTTATCTTTCTGACTTAGTTCACTTAACATAATTCCTTCTAGCTCTGTCCAAGATGGGTCAGAGAAGGTGGGTTCATTGTTCTTGATAGCTGCATAGTATTCCATTGTGTATATATACCAGAACTTTCTCAGCCACTCATCTGGTGTTGGGCACCTGGGTTGCTTCCAGGTTTTAGCTATTATGAATTGTGCTGCTATGAACATAGGAGTACACACCTCTTTTTGATTGGGTGTTATGGAGTCCTTGGGGTATAACCCCAGGAGAGGAATTATTGGATCATATGGAAGGTCCATGTCTAGCCTTCTGAGAGTTTTCCAGACTGCTCTCCACAGAGGCTGTACCAATTTACATTCCCACCAGCAATGTAAAAGGGTTCCTCTGTCCCCACATCCTCTCCAGCATTTGTTGCTGCTGTCCTTTTTGATGTATGCCATTCTTACAGGAGTGAGGTGGTATCTTAGTGTTGTCTTAATTTGCATTTCTCTGACAATCAGTGACCTAGAGCAGTTTTTCATATGTTCGTTAGCCTTTTGGATCTCCTCTGAGGTGAATGTTTTGTTCATATCCTCTGCCCATTTTTGGATGGTGTCATTTGCTTTTTTGTGGCTAAGTTTGCTGAGCTCTTTATATATTTTGGTGATTAGTTTCTTGTCTGATGTCTGGCATGTGAAAATCTTCTCCCATTCTGTGAGGAGTCTCTCTGTTTGTTTAATAGTTTCTTTGGATGTGCAGAAGCTTTTCAATTTGATATAGTCCCATTGGTTTGTTTCTGCTTTAGTCTTCCTTGCAATTGGGTTTGATTCATCAAAGATGTCCTTGAGGTGTATGTGGGAAAGTGTTTTACCAATGTTTTCCTCTAAGTATTTGATTTTTTCTGGTCTGACATCTAGGTATTTGATCCATTTGGAGTTGATTTTTGTTCCTTCAGAACACAAACTGAATCACTGAGTCTCATCAGCAAATGGTGTTGAAATGAGCAAATATGCCACATCTATAATCACACAATTAATGGTGTTGGTAGACCTGCATCACACAGTACATTTGAACAAGAACTTACTTTGTGTATTTAAAGACCATACTAGCCTAAGAAAGAAAGCACTTAAAGAGTTCTATGCTAAAAAAAAAAAAAGAGTTCTATGCTACTCTTTCTTAATTCCATTATATTGAAAATGATGACGAAAGTCTGGGATAGCTAGAATAAAAAATACATATTTTTAAAATCCTTACTTAAATGTCTACTGAACTATAGGTAAAAAGTGTTAGGTGAATGTTGGTTTATCAAGAAGTGAAATAAAAGGAGTGAAGTTAGACTTGTGTAGTGGTTCCATTGTACATACAAAATGCAAATGCTTGCATGAGTCATGAAATGTAAATTGTGTACTTTGAGCAATTTATAAAAGACCATTATGCATTTTAATAACTTGCCAAGATGGTGCATGCTGATTAATTCAATGTGTATGTATAATTTGTAAATATATATGTTATGTATAATTTAAGGGACTTTTCTCTCTCTTTTTCTAATAAGGACTCTTACATTTTTATTTTATACTGGATTTTGAATATGAAATATCGTGCCTTTAATTACATCAACTGTTCTAAACTGTGTGGGACTATAATATGACATGGATATTAATATGAATTTATTATTATTATTAAAATAGAAGCTATATGTTTTTTTAGCTCTGAAAATTGAAGTGAAAGGAGAAAAATAAGTTAAGACTACTTTGATTGGAACTAGTCCAAAATTTTCACTTTTATGGAGTTATTCATAATTATTTTAGCCAGCTTAGATATGTGAAAAATGACAGATAGGTGACATGCTACAGTATTGACATTACAACTTTTGACATTTACATGACATAAAATATGTCTCCCACACTGCAGGCAATGTCTCATATTTTAAATGATGCCACACATAGATACTGTCAGGCTATTTTATTTCACCATTTGACACTGTAATAGAAATTATGTTTGAATGCACTTGCATCTCTTATATAACTATTCAAATTAACAATGTCAGTAAATATAAAATATATAAAATTTATATGCCATGAAGGAGCAAACATTGAATGAGGGTTGAATTTTCCTAGTTTCTATAATCTCTGTAAGACCAGACAAAAGATTTGATTTGTCATCCATTGTTGCACTGATGATTGCGTTCTTGTATCCACTAATTCTCTCCTCAATTAGTACATTATTGTCTTTTTATTTATTTATTTATTTATTCCCTTTTGTTGCCCTTGTTATTTTATTGTTGTAGTTATTATTGTTGTTGTTATCAGTGTTATCGTTGTTGGATAGGACAGAGAGAAATGGAGAGACGAAGGGAACATAGAGAGGGGGAAAGAAAGATAGACACCTGCAGACCTGCTTCACTGCCTGTGAAGTGACTCCCCTGCAGGTGGGGAGCCGGCTGCTGGAACCTGGATCCTTACACTGGTCCTGTGCTTTGTGCCACCTGTGCTTAACCCACTGTGCTACTGCCCAACTCCCTATTGTCCTTATTTCTAAAGTTAAAATACATTAGAGTGATTATAGATTAATTAATTACCCTAAGCCACTATGTCAAATCATATTTTTTTATCTCTATGTCTATACATTATTTTACATATTTAACCATTTCTGCTCTAATCTTTTTCTTCACTCTGTTATACTTTAAATTATTTCCTTTAGGTGAATATTTGCTTTATTGACTTAGTAAAGATCTGAGCCACATATATTTTTTTTTATCATTTTTCAACTTTTTTCCCACCCTATTTGACAAGTAGTAGCTTTCAATCAATCAAGCGCATATCAGATGTGTATCAGGAAGCATGCAGGAGCAGAGATGACAACATTTCAACTGACTTCAGTAGACACTAATTAACTGACTTGACTGAAAATGTTCATAATATGTGACAAGATCCATGGTTTTTAATAAAACATTTATTTTAAACATTTCATGGAAGATTCGATTTTGATGTTACAGTGCTGACACACATCTGTATAAAACCTATCCCATATCATGGAAAGGCTTCTCTCCTCATGAAAACAGGCTTTGCATTTGTATAGTTATTCTTCAGTACAATAAAATGTGTCATTTTCAATCAATGAACTGTGAGAATGTACAAGAAAAATAAAACTGTGAAGATAAATGATGAAAATATTAAAATGTAATTTTGATAGTTTGTGCTAAATATGCGACACTATCACAAGCCAGAGCTGAGCAGTACTCTGCCCTTTCTTCCATTCTTTCTTTCTTCACTTCTTCTTCCTTTCTCTGTTTTTTTTTCATTAAAATAAAACAAATAAAACGCATCTAAAATTTCATGACAGTATCAGAACTAGGAAGTCCATAAGCAATATATAAAATATTCTATACTATAAAAATCAGTTAAATTAATGTTTATGAAGCTCAGTTGCTACTAATGTGGGGTCAGAAAATGCTTTGTTAATTGTTTTCTGCTACATAAAGGAAAACATCAAATAGCATCGCATAATTCTTCCCAACAACTTGCCAGTACCTTTGATTTAAATTAAGCAAAATTAGTTCACAATGCCTTTACATTTCATATGGATATTATTAAAAATCAGTGTGTACTATTACATGGATCCCCAAACCATCATCCAGATGGCTAAAACATATGGTGTTGCTGGAGTTTTTACTCCAAGTCCAGCACATGTTGCAGTCAGCTGAGAGAGTGAGCAGTAATACTGTACAGGATTCAACAGTGGTAGAATTAACAGAATTTACCTGCAAGATTACATATTAATTTTAGCATAGTACATTGACTCCATTAAATTGAAATTTCACAATGGCATAATTTGATACAATAAAAAAATTAAAAGAGAATTTTTCAGATATCACATGTAAAATTTGGTTGATTCAATCTTTATGCTGATAGTTTTTTTATTCTATATAATTAAATCAGTTGGCTATTTTCAGTCTTCATTTAAGAACTGTGTTTTACTTTCATGTAGATAAAGTGATTTGTACTCCTTATTTAGGTTAAAAGCAAAGAGAATTAGTGTTGAGGATATTAATGTTATGAAATTTTAAGCATATTATTTCTTTTTTTTCTGTTATGGTATACTTGGATTTCTGTACATTTGTTTCAACTGCTTAATGAACAAATACTTTAGCATTTACAGGACCTTTCACAGAGATACTCTGTTATTCTGTGAAGTAACAAAATAAATAATAATATAACTGACAACAATTATGGAATGATCCCAGACTAATATCAAGGGTAGATGGGAGGTAATTCCTTCATGTTAAAGTCTATACTGTAAACCATCAACCCCCAATTAAAAAAAAAAAAACTAACCCATTATCTAACATGCAAAGAAACAGACTTTGCAAGTTTAATAGCATCAGTCTCGTGAAGCCAGGATTGACTGACTCTTACAAATAAGTCCAAATCTTATACATATATGTATACCATTAATTTATACATTGATTTATATAATTTGTTATTAAATATGCAGAATAGTATGATGTATTAAGTTTCATTTCACTTCTCAGATTCAGCCATTTGTGAAAGAAGCACTAAGCACAATGTCCGTGCCTGTCAAGATTCCAAAGATTATCATTAAATAACTTGACAATAATTTTTTTCCTATATCATTAAGTACATCAGTTGACTTTTAAAAAAGATTTTATTTGGGAGTCGGGCTGTAGTGCAGCGGGCTAAGAGCAGGTGGCGCAAAGCACAAGGACAGGCATAAGGATCCCGTTCGAACCCCGGCTCCCCGCCTGCAGAGGAGTCGCTTCACAGGCCAGGCGGTGAAGCAGGTCTGCAGGTGTCTATCTTTCTCTCCTCCTCTCTGTCTTCCCCTCCCTCTCTCCATTTCTCTCTGTCCTATCCAACAACAACAACAATAATAACTACAACAATAAAACAACAAGGGCAACAAAAGGGAATAAATAAATTAAATAAATATAAAAAATGTTTTTAAAAGATTTTATTTAATTATTAATTAGAAAGATAGGAGAGAGAAGCAACCAATAGCACAGCTATATATAAGATACTGGGTACTGTACAGCAAACCATAACAAAAGGACTTTTCAAAGTTAACCCAATTACCAAATAATGTGATGATAACATTAACTATCCATTGTCTTTTGGAACCCTAAGACAGCAGGAACCTCACATCTCCACTAGAGAGCCTCTACTTCCCCCAGTCCTGGAACCCTTGGATAGGGCCCACTTTCCCGTATGCCTCTCCCAAGCCATATCAAAAAGTATTGCATCTGCCGATCACAACCTAACCAACACAACGATTGCCACCTCAACATGCTTCACTGCAGACTGTGTCCAGAGACTTCATGTGTGGAATGACAACCCTTCAACTTCATTACTCGGGTGAGACCTTTCCTTTCATAGTATACTCTAATTCCATCTCAGGTGGTTCACTTTCTAACAAAGTCCCAAAACCTAGATATAAACCAGGTTCTGTGAGAGAGAGCATATGTTCACACGTATCCATAAACTACTGCAAAATATATACCTGAAAGCAGAAGTACACTAGAGTTTGCAGTGAGTACCCCCCTAACATTGCCTCTCCACGATTCCAAGCTTTGGGTCCATGATTGCTCAACAATTTGTTTGGCTTCGTATGTTAACTCTCTTTTCAGTCACCAGGTTCCAGATGTCATCAGGATGCCGGCCAGGCTTCCCTAGACCAAGGTGTCCTGGAGCTCTGCTTCCCCAGAGACCCACCCTACTAGGGAAAGAGAGAGGCAGACTGGGAGTATGGACCGACCAGTCAACGCCCATGTTCAGCGGGGAAGCAATCACAGAAGCCAGACCTTCCACCTTTTGCAACCCATAATGACCCTGGATCCATGCTCCCAGAGGGCTAGAGAATGGGAAAGCTATCAGGGGAGGGGGTGGGAAATGGAGATTGGGTGATGGGAATTGTGTGGAGTTGTACCCCTCCTACCCTATGGTTTTGTTAATTAATCCTTTCTTAAATAAAAAATAAAAAATAAAAAAATTTTTAAAAAGAAAGATAGGAGAGAGAGAAAGAACTAGACATCACTCTGGTACATGTTCTGCTGGGGACTGAACTCAGGACCTCATGCTTTAGAGTCTAGTGCCTTAGCCACTGCGTCACCTCCCAGACTTTTTTCACTTTTCATTTAAGAACTGTGTTTTACGTTCATGTTGATAAGGTGCTTTGTTATCAGATTTTTAAGATTACTTTTCACAAAGTGAAAAGGCATGCTTACCTACATAAAAATTAATTGAGCTCTTTAGAAATGTATTAATGATTATTATAAAACATGCTCTACCAGATGTGTCAGTGATGATAAACAGATTTAATAGAAACAAAATAATTTGATAAATTGTATGTCCCTTGTTATTATTTTGTAAGTTTCTGGGAATATTCTTTGAAACTCAGCTATTTTCTGTCATTAATTTTGTTTATTGCTGAAAATTATTAGAGTAGTGAGTAATAATAAAAATTTGAACTAATAAATATAAGGAGTTAACCAATGTTTGATTAGTATATTGTGCCTCACCTTAGAAGAGTAAATGTGTATGTTTTTCTTTTTAATTTATTTACTATTGGATAGAGACTGAGAGAAATTGAGCAGGAGAGGAGATAGAGGTGAGAGGCAGAGAGACACCTGCAGCTCTGCTTCACCACTTGTGAAGCTTTCCCCCTGTAGTTGGGGGTCAGGGGGTTGAACTTGCATCCTTACACACTGTAATGTGAGCACTTAGCCAGGTGTGCCACCGCCTGACTTTCAATTTGTATATTTTTCTACACTGAAAAGTAATAAAAAGTGTATTCCTAAGGTGAATTTTAGAGTAACATCTATAGTTGTGTTGTAGCTTAATCCTCTCAGCAACAGAATTAATTAAAAAAAAAAAAAAAGCTTTATTGGGCCAGGTGGTGGCGCACCTGGTTGAGCACACATGTTACAGTGTGCAAGGGCCCAGTTTCGAGTCCCTGGCCCCCACCTGCAGGGGGAAAGCTTCATGAGTGGTGAAACAGTGCTGCAGGTGTCTCTCTGTCTCTCTCCCTCTCTATCAACCCCTTCCCTCTCAATTTCTGACTGTCTCTATCCAGCAAATAAAGATTTAAAAAAAGTTTTAAAAAAGCTTTATCAGTAAACTATAAAGAAGTAAATAAATAAATTCTAACTGGGATTCTGTCTCCCTGAAAATGACACATTTGACCTCTCCTTACTTTAGCAAGCAATATTCCTTAATGGTAATTTGAAAAGATATCTGAAACATATTAATCTATTGCAACAACTAAATGAACATTAAAAATATTTTCATCAGAAAAGATACAATTACTACTCTATCCATACCAGTATAGAATATTTTGCATACAATTTACCTGCTTATAATATGCCTATTCTTACTAAATTAATTTCTATGTTACTCCACTAGGGAGAATATATATATTTGGCACAAACAGCACACGATAGTCCTTCCAGAAGAGATTCTTGCATAATAGGATTCCTAAGAGATTTGCTGTTGTTAAAAGCATTCTTCTGTCCTGTGGATATTTGTGTACATGTCTGATTGAGTGGAAAAGATTGCTGGCAAAAAATAAGATCACAAATGTATGTTTTGACCACCATTAAGTGAATGCAGTAATGGGCTGGTGGAAGCATCAAAACACAATCAAAGCTCCCTTCAGAGCCCGAGTGCAGAATTCACCGGGCAGTCAGCCAGAAAAGGTCATGGATTTTCTCATCTCATAAGTTATCACAAAGGAAATAAATAGGAGGATCATGATCTAAAAGCAAAAGTTGATGTGGTTATTCTAAAAAAGACAGTCTCTGACCCTACTATTAAGTACATGTGTTTATTTGACTAGGTTCTAAGCAAAATGAACCCATGAAAAAGATTGATAATACCTGGTAGCAACAAGGCACCAGAACACATGATGACTATACAGCTGCGATATTAACATTGTCAAGTAGACTACAGGGCAAACTGTATTTATAGAAATTAACACAAAGTTAATACATTAAAACTTAGAGACTCTTGGCATATGTTTGAAGATGCTAGGTAAGCAAATGAACAAACTGTACTATAAATAGTGGGATTAAGTAAAAAAACATAATTAATATTATAGCTGAAAAATGCCCCCAAACTAAAGAAAACAGATTTCACCTCCAAACCCAAATCTAGGAAACTTGAAGTACTCTAAGAAAATATTAGTTAAAATAGTTAAATTATTAGTCAAATTATTTAAAATAGCAAAGGTTCAAGACAAAGATAATTCTGAAGACTGTTAGAAAAAAACAAAATGTAGCCTGTAAGGGAAATTTCATTTGATTGTCAGCTGATTTCTTAGCAGGAACTCTAAGACTAGAAGCTGGATGTATTAAAAGTTCTGAACAGGGCTGAGGAAACAGTATAATGGTTATACAAACTGACTTTCATCTTGGTGCTTGGAACTCCTAGGTTATATCCTCAGTACCACCAAAATGCCAGAGCTGAGCAGTGGTCTGGAAAAAAGAAACAAACAAAAATCCTATGTGTGTGTGTGTGTGTTTGTTATTTTAAGCTGTTTTTATTCATGATTAATAGCAGTTTACAAGATTCTGAATAAAGGATACAGTTTCACACTATACACCTCCATCAAAATTTGGCGGCCTGACTCTGCCAGTAGTAACCCAGAGTCTCACAAAGTCTTAAATACACTTTTCTTGCTTCTGTTTGTGTGTGTTTGTTTGTTTGCAAGTTAATGTTTATCAGGTCTCTAGATTCCACATATGAGTGAAATCCCATCTTCAGTGATGTGTTGTTAGACTGTTATAGTTGTTATGATATATTATAGGTAGGAAATGAACACATCTACTAGGTTTCTAGCCACTAAGCTATGAGTGCTAAGGTATCTCACCATTTTTTTTTAAATTTTTTATTTAAGAAAGGATTAGTGAACAAAAGCATAAGGTAGGAGGGGTACAACTCCACACAATTCCCAACACCCAATCCCCATAACCCACCCCCTCCCATGGTAGCTTTCCCATTCTCTATCCCTCTGGGAGCATGGACCCAGGGTCGTTGAGGGTTGCAGAAGGTAGAAGGTCTGGCTTTTGTAATTGCTTCCCCGCTGAACATGGGCGTTGATTGGTCGGTCCATACTCCCAGTCTGCCTCTCTCTTTCCCTAGTAGGGTATGACTCCGGGGAGGCTGAGCTCCAGGACACATTGGTGGGGTCTTCAATCCAGGGAAGCCTAGCCAGCATCCTGGTGGCATCTGGAACCCGAGTAATGAAGCTGAAGGGTTGTCATTCCACACGTGAAGTCTCTGGATACATTCTGAGGTGAAGCATGTTGAGGTAGCAATCGTTGCTTTGGTTAGGTTGTGATCGGCAGATGCAATGTTATTTGATTTGGATTGGGAGATGCATACGGGAAAGTGGGCCCTATCCAAGGGTTCCAGGACTGGGGGAAGTAGGGGCTCTATAGTGAAGATGTGAGGTTCCTGCTGTCTTAGGGTTCAAAAAGACAATCAATAGTTAATATTATCATCACATTATTTGTTAATTGGGTTAACTTTGAAAAGTCCCTTTGTTATGGTTTGCTGGACAGTACCCAGTATCTTGTATATAGCTGTGCTATTGGAAGCTTCTAATCTACTTGGTCTAGGCTTTTGAGAGAGTCCGCATATCAAATACATAGCCTATATATTAAAAAGATTCAGTTTGTCTTTTGAGAAACTTTGAGACATACAATTGATTTCCCCCTCTCATATTAATTAGCTACTGATTTATATGTCTACATTTTGCTAGAAGTGTACATAAACACCATTCCCACCACCAAAGGACTGTGACCCATCCCTCCCACCCACTCCCACCCCCCACTGGTCCAGGAAGCTACATGCCTACCTCTCACCACTGGGTTTTTACTTTGGTGCCCTACTTACAATTTGATCAGGTCCTGCTTTTAGTTTCCCTTTCAGATCTTCTTAGTCAGCTTCTGTTGATGAGTGGGATCATCCCATACTCATCTTTATCTTTCTGACTTAGTTCACTTAACATAATTCCTTCTAGCTCTGTCCAAGATGGGTCAGAGAAGGTGGGTTCATTGTTCTTGATAGCTGCATAGTATTCCATTGTGTATATATACCACAGCTTTCTCAGCCACTCATCTGGTGTTGGGCACCTGGGTTGCTTCCAGGTTTTAGCTATTATGAATTGTGCTGCTATGAACATAGGAGTACACACCTCTTTTTGGTTGGGTGTTATGGAGTCCTTGGGGTATAACCCCAGGAGAGGTATTACAGGATCATATGGAAGGTCCATGTCTAGCCTTCTGAGAGTTTTCCAGACTGCTCTCCACAGAGGCTGTACCAATTTACATTCCCACCAGCAATGTAAAAGGGTTCCTCTGTCCCCACATCCTCTCCAGCATTTGTTGCTGCTGTCCTTTTTGATGTATGCCATTCTTACAGGAGTGACGTGGTATCTTAGTGTTGTCTTGATTTGCATTTCTCTGATAATCAGTGACCTAGAGCAGTTTTTCATATGTTCGTTAGCCTTTTGGATCTCCTCTGTGGTGAATGTTTTGTTCATTTCCTCTGCCCATTTTTGGATGGGGTCATTTGCTTTTTTGTGGCTAAGTTTGCTGAGCTCTTTATATATTTTGGTGATTAGTTTCTTGTCTGATGTCTGGCATGTGAAGATCTCCCATTCTGTGAGGGGTCTCTCTGTTTGTTTAATAGTTTCTTTGGATGTGCAGAAGCTTTTCAATTTGATGTAGTCCCATTGGTTTGTTTCTGCTTTGGTCTTCCTTGCAATTGGGTTTGATTCATCAAAGATGTCCTTGAGGTGTATGTGGGAAAGTGTTTTACCAATGTTTTCCTCTAAGTATTTGATTGTTTCTGGTCTGACATCTAGGTCTTTGATCCATTTGGAGTTTATTTTTGTTTCTGGTGAGATAAAGTGGTTCAATTTCATTCTTCTGCATGTTTCAACCCAGTTTTCCCAGCACCATTTATTAAAGAGAGCCTCCTTTTTCCATTTAATCCTTGGGCCCCCTTACCAAAGATTAGATGCCCATAGGTGTTGGGATTTACTTCTAGGCTTTCAATTCTGTTCCACTGGTCTGTATGCCAATTTTTGTTCCAGTACCATGCTGTTTTGATGATGATGGCTTTATAATATAGTTTAAGGTCTGGGAGTGTGATGCCTCCATTTCTGTTTCTTTTCCTTAAGATGGTTTTGGCAATTCTAGGTGTTTTCAGGTTCCAGATAAATGATTGTAATGTTTGTTCTATTCTCTTAAAGAAGTCTGGTGGAACTTTGATGGGTATTGCATTAAATTTGTATATGGCTCTGGGGAGAATATTCATTTTGATGATATTTATTCTTCCAATCCATGAGCATGGGATATCTTTCCATTTCTTGGTATCGGTTTCTATCTCCTTGAGTAGCGACTCATAGTTTTCAGTATACAAGTCTTTCATTTCTTTGGTCAACTTTATTCCTAGGTATTTGATTGATTTTGCTGAAACAGTGAATGGGAGTGATTTCTGGATGTCTTCTTCTTCAGATTTAGTGTTTGCATAAAGAAATGCCACTGATTTTTGTACATTGATTTTGTAGCCTGATACCTTGCTATATTGCCTAACAACTTCCAGTAATTTTCTACTGGATTCTTTAGGTCTTTCTATGTATACTATCATATCATCTGCAAATAGTGAGAGCTTGACTTCTTCCCTTCCAATCTGTATCCCTTTGATTTCTTTCTCTTGCCTGATTACTATGGTAAGAACTTCCAATACTATGTTGAAGAGTAACGGTGACAGTGGACAGCCCTGTCTAGTCCCCGATCTGAGGGGGAATGCTTTCAGCTTCTCTCCATTGAGTATGATGTTGGCTGTAGGTTTGCTATATATAGACTCCACTATCTTGAGGAATTTCCCATCTATTCCCATTTTCTGTAGAGTTTTGAGCATGAATGGGTGTTGGATTTTGTCAAAGGCTTTCTCTGCATCTATTGAGATAATCATGTGGTTTTTGGCTTTGCTTTTATTGATGTGATGAATGACATTGATTGATTTATGGATGTTGAACCAGCCTTGCATTCCTGGGATGAATCCCACTTGGTCATGATGAACAATCTTTTTGATGTGTTGCTGTATCCGGTTGGCCAAGATCTTGTTTAATATTTTGGCATCTATGTTCATCAGAGATATTGGTCTGTAGTTTTCCTTTTTTGTTCTGTCCCTATCAGCTTTTGGTATCAGGGTGATATTGGCTTCATAAAAGGTGGAAGGGAGTATTCCTGTTTCTTCAATCTTATGGAATAGCTTAAGAAGTATGGGTATTAACTGTTTCCTGATAGTTTTGTAGAATTCATTTGTGAAGCCATCTGGTCCAGGACTTTTGTTGTTGGGGAGATTCTTAATAACTGTTTCAATTTCTTTGTCTGTGATTGGTGCATTTAGATTTTGTAGTTCTTCTTGGTTCAGTTTTGGAAGTGCATAGGTTTCTAGGAATTGTTCCATTTCTTCCAGATTCTCTAGCTTGGTGGCATATAGTTCTTTATAGAAGTTTCGCAGAATTCTCTGGATTTCTGTGGTGTCAGTTGTGATATCTCCTGCATCGTTTACAATTCTATTAATTTGAGTCTTCTCTCTTTTTTGTTTGGTGAGTCTGGCTAGGGGTTTGTCAATTTTGTTTAATCTTTCAAAGAACCAACATTTGGCTTCATTGATCTTTTGTATGGTTCTTTTATTTTCGATGTTGTTTATTTCTGCTCTAACTTTAGTGATTTCTGTCCTTCTGGTTGCTTTAGGGTTCCTTTGTTCCTCTTCCTCTAAGTCCGTGAGGTGTCTAGTAAGGTCGTTCATTTGGGCTTCTTCTTGGTGTTTAATATGTGATTGTGTGGCTATAAGTTTCCCTCTCAGTACTGCTTTCGCTGTGTCCCAAATATTTTGATAGGTTGTGTCTTCATTTTCATTAGTTTCCAGGAACATTTGAATTTCCTGTTTGAGTGAGTCTCTGACCCAGTGGTTCTTAAGGAGCATGTTGTTTAGTTTCCAAATTCTATGTCTTTTAATAATTTTCCGTTTTTTGTTAAAAGTTAGTTTTACTCCACTGTGGTCTGAGAAGATACTTGGGATGATTTCAATGCTCTTGAATTTATTGATGCTGTCTTTGTGGCCTAACATGTGGTCTATCCTTGATTATGTGCTGTGTGGATTTGAAAAGAAGGTGTATTCCAGTTTTTTGGGGTGGAGGAGTCTGAAAATGTCCAAGAGGTCTAGTCTGTCAATCTCTTCATTCAATTCTCTTGTATCTTTATTGGTTCTCTGCTTTGTTGATCTGTCTAAGTGTGAGAGTGGGGTATTGAAGTCTCCCACTATTATTGTATTACTATTGATGTATTTTTGAAATTCTTTCAGTAGGTGTTTAATGTATTTAGATGGTCCCTCGTTGGGTGCATAGATGTTAATAATTGTTAAGTCTTCTTGGCTGATTGATCCTCTAATCATTATGTAATGTCCTTGCCTATCTTTTATTACTTTATTTAATTTAAAATCTATCGTGTCTGAGATGAGAATGGCTGTTCCTGCCCTTTTTTGTGGTCCATTAGCCTGTATGATAGTTTTTCATCCTTTCACTTTAAGTCTGTGTTTATCTTGTTGTGACAGATGGGATTCTTGCAAGCAGCATATGGTTGGGTTATGTTTTCTGATCCATCCCCCAACTCTGTGCCTTTTGATGGGTGAGTTTAAGCCATTGACATTTATTGATATTATGGATTTAATGTATTGTAGTGCCATTGTTCTAAAAAACGATTTGTTTACTCTGATATATTACAAGTATTATAGTGATGTTCTTGTTTATAAGAGGTCTTTTAGTACCTCTTTCAGGGCCGGCTTGGTGATAGTTGCCTCCTTTAACTGTTGTTTGTCTAAGAAGGTTTTGATCCCTCCATCTAGCTTGAATGAAAGTCTAGCAGGATATATTATCCTTGGTTGAAACCCTTTTTCATTCAGGGCTCGATAGATATCTTGCCAATCTCTTCTGGCTTTTAGAGTATGAGTTGAGAAATCTGCAGAAAGTCTTATGGGTTTTCCCCTGTATGTGACTTTTTGTTTCTCTCTTGCAGCCTTTAGGATCCTTTCTTTATTCTTACTTCTTCTCATTGTGACTATGATGTGTCTTGGTGTTTTCAGGTCTGGGTTGATTCTGTTTGGTACTCTCTGGGCCTCTTGCACCTTTATATCCTTTCTGTTATTCAGGTCTGGGAAATTTTCTTGTATTATTTCCTCTAGAATGTTTGCTTCCCCTTCCTCTCTTTCTTCCTCTGGCAGGCCAATTATACGAATGTTACTTCTTTTGAGATCATCCCCTATGTCTCTGTTTTTGTTTTCAGTGTCTCTCAATCTCTTTTTAAGCTCTTTCACCTCTTTCTTAGTTTTCTCTAACTCATCCTCTGTCTGACTAATTCTGTTTTCTGCTTCTGTTAGTCTGCTTTCCCTTGCCTCAGCTTCTTTCTTCATTATAGCTATTTCAGCTTTCAGTTCTCTAATTGTCTCAAGATAATCAGTATTTTCCTTGGGGGTCTCAACTGTTGTTTCCCTAATACTGCCATTCCTTTCCTCCAATGTTGTTTTCATTTCTGTGATTTATAAGTTTATTATTGCTTGCATACATTTCTTATCTATGGTTACTTCTGACTGATTTGTGGTTTCTTCTGGGCTCTTGTCTTCATTCATTGGGGTAGCAGTTTTATTTGTTTTTAATCTACCCTTTTTTTTATGTGTTTCTCTTTCTCTCTTTTTTTTTTTTTTTAATGCTCTGTTGTTCCTCAGTTGTTGTGTTTTGAACACAGGTAACACTGTACTAAATACCTTTATGACAATAGCACTCACCAACCTCCGGAATTACAGTAGCAACTGAAGTAAGTATTGAAGGAGTTTAATCGTTACCAGTTAGCCAAACATTTTCTCCAGTCCGTGAAAAAATAGTAACCAAATCCCAGTGAAGAAAGAGAAAAGAAAGAGAGGATAGCAAGAATAGACAGTTATGCAAGTCTACTATCCAGTGTATATTCTAGGGGTAACAAGAGTGTAAAGGGAACTAGAGCAGAGGTACACACATAGAGAGTCCACTCTGGGTCAGGTTTCTTCCCCAAAGTAATTCACAAATTCAGAAAGGCAAAGAAGAAAGAAGTGTATGACAAGATTAAAAAAAATAAAAAAATAAAAAAAAGAGATAGAGAGAGATAAGAGAGAGAAAAGGGAGAAGATAAGAAGAAGGGTTGTAATTAAAGAGCAGTGCGAGGGACTTCCCAAATGTGTATCAGTGAGTTTAAAAAAAAAGAAAAAAGAAAAAAAAACCCTGTTTGGTGGTATGGGGTATCCTGCTAGTAGCTGGTCCCAGGCACTGCTTATTGGGGGTGGGGGGGCGGCGGGAAGGATGTATGCTTGAAAATTAAAAGGAAGAAAAAAGAATTTTTTTCCCCCTATTCTAATTCTTAACCCAAATTAAGTTATAGCCACTTCCTTGGTGTCACTGCTATGGCCCCTTATTGGCTGGCCTGCTAAAGGCAGAAACTCCTATTGTTTACACGAGATGTGTCCGGAGCTCAAGGGCTAGCCACTTCTCAGTCCGCCATCTTCCGGGAAACCCCCCCCTCCAGACTTTTTTAAAGGATTTCTCAAAAATGAAAACTAGCTCCAAATCCTTTGATCCAATGAGAGCTATACTCAAGAAGTCTTTGGATCTGCTCTCAGGGTCGCGGTGGACCCTAGAGACTCCCAAGAGAAAGCCTCCGAGCTAAAGTGCTCTCTCCGGGTCCTCTGCCCGCTGCGCTCTGCAACCGGCAGAGGAGCCGCCTTCCTGGGCGGGCGGAGGACAATGCCTGGCATACTCGCCTTGCCCGGAGCCCTGGGAATTCTGGAGCCCCGCTAGTCCGTGTCACCTTTACTCTAATTCTTAACCCAAATTAAATTGTACTCACTTTTGGGTGTCACCCCTTATTAACTGGCCTGCTAAAGGCAGAAAATCCTACCGTTTCCGACGATGCAGTCAGAGCGCTCGCTGTCAGCGACTTCTCAGTCCGCCATCTTCCTCTCCCTCCTCTCACCATTTTAAATTACATTAAAAGTAAAAATTATCAGGAGCAAGGCGGTGGCGCAGCGGGTTAAGCACACATAAAGCAAAGCACAAGGATGGGTGTCAAGATCCCAGTTCAAGCCCCGGCTCCCCACCTGCAGGGGGTTCACTTCACAAGTGTGAAGCAGGTATGCAGGTGTCTATCTTTATCTCCTCCTCTCTGTCTTCCCCACCTCCCTCTCTTTTTCTCTCTGTCCTCTCCAACAATGATGACAGCAATGGCAACAATAGTAATAATAACAACAACAATAAGGAAAAAACAACAATAAGGGCAACAAAAGGGAAAAAGTTTTAAAAAGTAAAAATTATTTCTAGCATCTATTGTAAACATATAATGTTATAATACTCCTCCCATTGTCAGTAAAAGAAGATATATTATTGAGAGGTAATTCACTCATAAATAAGTACATTTTCAATTATTAAAAATGCCATAAATCATTAAATTGCCTCAATAGTACATAATGTGCTTTAACTATCAATTAAAATGCCTAGCTTGATTCAATTTCAAATAAAGAATATAAAGCAAAGGTGAATATTGAACTAAAAGTAATTTGTTTTTATTTTTGAAGAGATAGAAATTGAGAGCAAAGGGAGAGAGAGAGAGAAAGAGAGAGAAATAGAGATACAGCAGTAC
Organism: Erinaceus europaeus; assembly: GCF_950295315.1. Classification (NCBI taxonomy): domain Eukaryota; kingdom Metazoa; phylum Chordata; class Mammalia; order Eulipotyphla; family Erinaceidae; genus Erinaceus; species Erinaceus europaeus. The sequence continues at coordinate 82,597,300 of NC_080175.1, read as the reverse complement.
TGCTTCACTGCTTTTGTAATTTACCTCCTGCAAATAAGTATCAGGGACTTGCTTGAACAGGTTCCAGTAAGCATGGTAACCTGTGAGCTCAACTATGTGAACCATCATCCAAGCCCTAACAGTAATTTTAACTGAAAATTCTTATTCAAAATGGCATTCTGCTTTTTTATATTAATGTAAGGGATAGCTCAGAAATACCTTATAGGAAGAATCTTTTCATATTATTTTATAAAAGTATGTTTTCTTATTGTTAAAGGGAAATACTAGCAATTGCAAGATCAAAGAGTATAGTAGATTAATAATGAGAAACTAGGAGAAGCATCTTATAATAATATAATAATATACTGTCTACATCTATGACTGAAATTTATCCCATGGAATATCTTGCTGAAGCAGTTGTAAAACTGATAGGGGAAATCTAATCATTAGTTATTCATTTATGATGATGAACACAAACAAGACTTATTATTTACAGAAAAAAAAATTGAGGAGCTAGAACTTAGTATGAAATACAATATACTAAAGATATTGTGTAAGAAATAATAGTCTGATAACTTTGGCTGTCTAGAAATCTGTGGGTGTAGGAAAGATAGGTCTTTTAAAAACTTATTTTTATTTAGTAATTGGAAGAAGACAATTAGAAATTGAGAGGGAAGGAGGTGATGGAGAGGGAGAGAGACTCCTGCAGCTCTGCTTTACCACTCATAAAGATTTCCCCCAGAAGATAGGGAGCAGGGGGGCTTGAACCCTTGAGCATTATAACATGTGTACTCAGCCAAAGTACACCACCACTTGATCCCAAGAAGAAAGTTTTTATAAGTTAAAAGAGTAGGCACTCAATAAGAAACTAGAGTAAAGTAAGATTTTTTTTCTTTTTTCATTGGGAGGTCAATGGCTTACAGTACAGTTAGTGACACATGGGTATAGTTTCTATCTCAAGAAGATAAATGTCTGCAAAGCATGCCCACTCTCAGAGTAAGTCCAGCATCATTTATCAGGACCTGAACTCCCCACTCCCACCCCCAAACCCTCCATCTTCCTTCCCCAGAGTTCTTTGCTTTAGTCAATACACCAGCAGTCCACATTTTATTTCATGTTTCACCTTTCTTTACTTACTTTTACCCGTGAGTGAGATCATCCCATAGACATCTTTTTCTTTCTGACTTATCTCACTTGACATGATTCCTTCAAGCTCCATCCAAGCGCAGGTGAAGAAAATGACTTCATTCATGGGAACTATGCATACAGCCGGTTAAGCTCACATGGCACAAAGCCAAAGACTGGCGTTAGGCTCCCCATCTGCAAGGAGTTGCTTTGCAAGCGGTGAAGCAGATCTGCAGGTGTCTATCTTTCTCTCCTCCTCTGTCTTGCTGTTCTATATCGATTTCTATCTGTCCTATCCAGCACAACAATAACAACTACAACAAGCGCAATAACAAGGGCAACGAAAATGGAAAAAATGGCCTCCAGGAGCAGTGGATTCGTAGTGCAGGCACCGAGCCCTAGTCTAACCCTGGAGGCAAAAAAAGGAAAAGAAAATGACTTCTTTCTTAGCAGTTTTCCAGTGTGCACATATACCACAACCTTCATAGCCACTCTGTTGTTAGAACTTCTAAGTTTGGGCTATTACAAATTGTGCTTCTATGAACATAAGTATACACCTGTAATGCAACTGTATCTCTTACATCCACCACCACTCTAACATATCTTGTTCTGTCCTTTCTGGTGTATCGTATTCTCACAGGTGTGATATGGTAGCTCACTGTTGTCTTTACTAAATTTCTCTTTAATCAGTGCATTTGCATAGTTTTTCACATGTCTGTTGGCCCTTTGTATCTCTCCTTTGGTAAATATTGTTCATGGCAATTAAAGAATATTATGGTGACAGAATTAAAGATATATGAAAGCTTCTCCCTCATAAACACTATCCAAAGAAGCTTCTCTTTTCCTTTGTGTAACTTTTTTGGCTATCTTAGGATAAAAAGGAAAATTCATTGTAGTATCTGTATTGTTTTAATATAGTATCTGTCAAATTATGCATCTATTCTATTATATTATATCTACTATATGATACATGCACAAGAAAAGCTTACTCGCTGGGTGAAAGCTTTCCTTTTTTGTATTTTATTCTCCTTTGGCCCTAAGTTTCATCTGAATAACCATAGATGTCCATCTCAATTCCATGCCATGGATTTAATATTGATCTACAAGGAGGTATGCAGGTGGTTATTGAATTCTAGGTCAATATACACACCAGGGAGAAATCTGTGGCCACTAGATAACCTATTCAAAAACTGCAACTCTAAAACTCTTTTTAAAGTTTCTGTTTTTCTCCAGAAAATAGCTTTAGTTAATTTTTTATTGACAAAGAATACTTGTTTTATTTGCCAAGATATATATTCATTTCTACCAATGCATCTCCAAAGTACACCTTAGAAACAGATACATTGAAAAATAAGAAAACACAAAGAAGAACTTATAGTGGGTTTGGTGTATTGCACCAAAGTAAAAGACTCTGGGGTGGCTTGGGGTGGGGGTTAAGATCCACGAACATGATGGCAAAGGAGGACCTAGAAGGTGCTGAATTATTATGTGGAAAACTGAGAAATGTTACACATGTACAAACTATTGTAGATTACTGTTGACTGTAAAACATTAATCTCCCCAATAAAGATAAAATGAAAAAGGAAACAAAAAGACCAAGCCAAAGAGAGAAAGACACACCATAGCTAGGAAGCATCCTTCAGTTCAGTAGGAGTCAGGCTTTAATCTAGGTCTCTTGCATAAGAAGACTGGTGAACTATCTTGCTGGATTTCTTTTGTATATTTATTTATTTATTTATTTATTTATTTTTTATTTAAGAAAGGATTAATTAACAAAACCATAGGGTAGGAGGGGTACAACTCCACACAATTCCCACCACCCAATCTCCGTATCCCACCCCCTCCCCTGATAGCTTTCCCATTCTCCATCCCTCTGAGAGCATGGACCCAGGGTCATTGTGGGTTGCAGAAGGTAGAAGGTCTGGCTTCTGTAATTGCTTCCCTGCTGAACATGGGCATTGACTGGTCGGTCCATACTCCCAGTCTGCCTCTCTCTTTCACTAGTAGGGTGTGTCTCTGGGGAAGCAGAGCTCCAGGACACATTGGTGGGGTCTTCAATCCAGGGAAGCCTGGCTGGCATCCTGATGGCATCTGGAACCTGGTGACTGAAAAGAGAGTTAACATACGAAGCCAAACAAATTGTTGAGCAATCATGAACCCAAAGCTTGGAATAGTGGAGAGGAAGTGTTAGGGAGGTACTCACTGCAAACTCTAGTGTACTTCTGCTTTCAGGTATATATTTTGCAGTAGTTTATAGATACGTGTGAAGATATGCTCTCTCTCACAGAACCTGGTTTATATCTAGGTTTTGGGACTTTGTTAGAAAGTGAACCACCTGAGATGAAATTAGAGTATACTATGAAAAGAAAGGTCTCACCCGAGTAAGGAAGCTTAAGGGTTGTCATTCCACATGTGAAGTCTCTGGACACAGTCTGATGTGAAGCATGTTGAGGTGGCAATCATTGCGTTGGTTAGGTTGTTATCGGCGGATGCAATATCTTTTGTTTATTTTAACTGCTTAGAAATAATGTTTTTTTATTCCCCTCAAGCAGTTTACTTCTTCCATCTCCGGTTTTTATCTGTGTTCTTCTTCCCTTCTAAAACAATCCTTCTCTCTAGTAAATTCTCATGAATTTTACTACTACATCCTCTTAATAATCTCACTTAATTGAATGTAAATCTTTCAGTGATTTGTTTAAATATTCCAGTTCTGGTACCGTATATAAAAAAAAGAAGAACAAGGAGAAGAAGAGGAAGGAGAAGTAGAAGGAGAAGGATGAGAAGAAGGAATGGAACTGATATATTTGAGGCTGGAAAAATAGCATTATGTTTTTGTAAAATATTTTCATACTTGAGACTCAGAAGTTTCAGGTTCAGTCTTCAGCACTACCATAATAAATTAGAGCTGAGCAGTCATTTGGTCTTTCTCTCTCTCTCTCTTTCTATCATGTCTCTCTAATTAAAATAATAAAATAATTAAAAAGTAACACATGTATCTGATTAAGAAACTATCCAAAAATGGTATAATAACTAAGTATCATTTTTGTTGGCTTTCCTTGTAGTTTCACTCATTCTATTAACTTCTTTGATTTTCATTTCCTTAGGCTAGGGTATAGTAAAAGAATTTGGTAAAAGAGATTTTCCAATTTTTTCTAATAATAAAGATTATAGGAAAGTTGACAACAAATTTACAGTCATTATATGGCACAGAGTCAATAAGTTTGGAAGATAACACATATATGGCCATAAGAGTGAGGTAGACATAAGCTAAAATATTGAATTAAGCACTTATTTAAATCTTCAATATATGATGTAACAAAATAATTATCATAATAGCACTTGAAGGAAATGTTAAGAACAAATAAAGGGTTCTGGGACATATCTCACCAGATAGAGTCCTCTGACTTTACCATGCATGGATACCTGGGCTTGAGCCTCAGAATGACATAGACACTACTCAAGCATCAATAAGGTTTCATGGCTGGTGGAGTGGTGTTTTGATGTGTCTCCTGTCTCTTTTTCTCTCTCTGTATCTCTATTGCTCTTTGACTCAATCTGAACATTTTTTGAAGGTGGGGGTCTGCTGGGCCTAGGAGCAGTAGGACCTTTCTGGGATAAATCTTGCCTGCTAGAATGGAAATGAATAAGAATGAAAATGAGGAGGAAGAAGAGAATGAGAAAAAGATGAAGGAGCAAAAGATGATGGGGGGCTAAAATGACAGTTCACTGAGATCACTGTCTGAATCTTTATAAGTAAATAATAATGTTTTTCAGAGTTCAAAGTATGTGATGGTATAATCTGAAGGATCTCAAGAATTCTACTCACCTCTTTGTTTTATTTAATATGTGAAACAATATTTGCTTTGCTTATTTCAACCAATTTACTATCAAAATAATTCTTAAAGTTAGGTTGCAAATTAATTTCAGGTGTATTTAATCCAATTTTCTGATAGTTTTGTTTCTACTTTATTGATAAACCAATGTGAATTTTACTTTGATACATCAAGTCATCATGAAATGTCATTTAGAAATATGTTTTATGTTTAATCAGTCATTAAATTCATTTTTCTTTCTTTGGAGCATGATGATATTTTTAAAGTAAATTTTTTGATTTGCAGCAATATGCAATTGAAGAGTGATGTTACATCTGAATTTGCCCTTACTCTCCTGTTCTATCAGAAATTCACATGTTAAAGCCCTAAGCTTTAGTAGTACTATGGCTTTTTTGATGTCATCGGGTTGAGCCTTAGTCCAATGTATTGCTTATAATAGCAGCTAATTTAAACAAAAGGGACACATAAAAAAATTCTGGTCATATGAATACAAAGTGAGAATGTATCTAAAAAACCAAAAAGAGGGTGGGGGTAGATAGCATAATGGTTATGCAGAGACTCTCATGCCTGAGCCCCTAAAGTCCCAGGTTCAATCCCCTGCTGCACCAAACCAGAACTGAGCAGTGATTTAGCAAAAAATAAATAAAAACCAAATGAAAATTCTCAGGATATACTAAGTACATAGATACATTAATCTTGGAATTTTAGTTTTCAGAATTATGAGAAAATAAATTTCTGTTATTTAAAGTCACCTAATCTATAGTATTTAGTATGGTGGTCCAGTGACACCTACATAGGAGAACAGAATAATAGGAGTAATGTTTTTCTACAACTGGAAGGAAAAGAGGTGGGGGGGTGATGGGCGTTTAATTGTCATTTCACTTAGAGATCCCCTCCCAATGTGACAACATAGTCTCATTAGAAAAGCCTGAACTTGTGGAGTGGGGCGGCAGGGCAGTGGGTTAAGTGCAGGTGGTGCGAAGCGCAGGGACCTGCATAAGGATCCCGGTTCAAGCCCCCGGCTCCCCACCTGCAGGTGAATTGCTTCACAGGTGGTGAAGCAGGTCTGCAAGTGTCTTTCTCTCCCCTTCTCTATCTTCTCCTCCTCTCTTCATTTTTCTCTGTCCTATCTAACAACGACAATAATAACTACAACAACAACAACAAATAAGGGCAACAAAATGGAAAAATAAATATAATAAAAAATAATAATAAAAGAAAAAAAAAAGAAAAACCTGATTTGGCTAACAACAAGAAAATGTGAATCTGATGCCTGATATATCAAGTTGTAAGAAGTTTCCTATGTCTTAGAACCTACTTGATCTTTAATCCACAGGTGAGATGAACCCTCACACACTTTCAAGAAAAAGCATAGACTAATTTGAACTGTAAAAGGCAAACGTGATAAAAGAGAATGCTATGTATCCAGTATTATAAAAGACATTAAGGAAGATTAAAATATCAAGTTAAAATCATTATATTATGTCCTGAAAGAATGTAAGACACATCACTATTTTCTGAAAGAATATTGTGGGTTCCAATTATTTCTGGAACTGGCAAGATAGTTCCCAATTTATATGAGATTTGGATTAAATACACCTGAAATTAATTTGCAACCTAACTTTAAGAATTATTTTGATAGTAAATTGGTTGAAATAAGCAAAGCAAATATTGTTTCACATATTAAATAAAACAAAGAGGTGAGTAGAATTCTTGAGATCCTTCAGATTATACCATCACATACTTTGAACTCTGAAAAACATTATTATTTACTTATAAAGATTCAGACAGTGATCTCAGTGAACTGTCATTTTAGCCCCCCATCATCTTTTGCTCCTTCATCTTTTTCTCATTCTCTTCTTCCTCCTCATTTTCATTCTTATTCATTTGGTAAGTTTTCAAAAAATATTTATTTGTTTATTTATTCCCTTTTGTTGCCCTTGTTGTT